>NC_137093.1:7548028-8257829 GCF_951640355.1 Cnephaeus nilssonii
AAATATTAGAAAGTGAAAGTTGTCTAAAATTTATAATACACTCTCCCCCCACACCCCCGCCGCCTCCAATACAGTTAAATAAGACACATAGTTTAGAGTCAACTTTATGTGAGTGTAACAAATACCTCTTTGGGTGAAGTAACATCATTGGTAAAGGAAACATTATAATAATTATTCTGGAGAAAGTTTATTAATAAGGAAGTGTGGCTCTGGAAGCTGCTCTTATCCCTACCACTTTGCCACAGCCTCTCAGGCCTCAGTTCCCTAGACTTGCTTGGGTTCTGACAGCCATGTGTTGAGATTGGGCGGCCTGGGCAAGAATGTGGGTCAGAGAGGGTTTGCCACCATACCAGGTAGTTCACATGCTGGTTGAAGATGGGTTACCCAAGCTAGCTGGAAAAATTCATCAGGACTTGAAGAATGAAGGAAGCTAGGCTAAACAGCATCTTTTAGGGAAAAAGACAAAAGCTAGGATTGTTCTAAATGGGGGATGAGTTCAGCCAATAGGTCTTGTTTCCAATTATCATCCTTAATAGGCTGTTCAGGATTCCTTTGGCATTATTTTCCATTTCCACCACTAAGTTTCTGGCTTAGAAAGCATCTAGCGTATGGGCTGTTGCAGGGAGAGGATGTCTGAGTCAAATGAGATAGAGCCTGCCTCTCTATTCCGTGGGCCTTGAGCTTTTCTCAGTCACTGTTGGGAGGCAGAGCCTTTATCTTTCTTGTGGACTAGGTCATAACCTCAGTGCTGCATTCTCTTGAGTACCTTGGCTCTTGTATCCAGATCATTCCCTAGGTGAGAACCAGAGTGCTCAGATTGTGACCCTCAAATGAGGGCCCTTCCTTTTCTCTCCCCCCCCCCCCCCCCCCATTAGGTTTTTACAGTTTGAAGACACACTCTTTTAATGTGGGCCACCATGAGTGCGTAAAGGGTGATGCCAGTGCTGGCATATGGCTGTGCACAACAATAATAGACAGGTATTATTCAGGTTAGAATCTTAACATTCCAGAGAAAACACAGACTGAGAGTCCTTAAAATTTAAATTAACAGTTCAAATCCAAAACACTGACATTCTGAGAAAGCATATGTGAAAACTCAATTCAAGGTAGTAGATAGGATTCAGATTTCATATTCTGAAAATAGCTATTGCCAATCCTAAGGCAATAGAGGTAGGCAGGGGCCAGGAAATAAATTTATAGGCCATCCTTTCATCCTGTATCCTGATTCTGCTATTCTGTTTACCACAAATATTGTCAATATTTTGCCATCCATTGGGGTTTATGCCACGGTGGAATGCTCTAGTTGATTATTTTGGAAATCCTAAACAATATATCAGGAATATTTGTATTTGAAAAATGTTAGTGAATAATGTTAGTATTTGAAAAGGGGCAGTCAGCAGAATACAGTCTTAGAGAACAGATTATTAATAAAAAATACACTGGTATTTATTTTAAAAGCACTGGCTAAGAAAAGTGTCCTGTTAAAATGAGCCTTGCTGTTTTGGAGATTCTCCTGGCTTTATGTTCTGGACAGTGTGCTTCGCTGTCCCATTAGCATTGTCCACTGGCAGAGGCATCTGAGGCCCAGAGAACTAACACCCCAGCTCTGGATTAACAAAGCACCCCACCACCTGAACCTGAGGCAGATAAAGAAAGCAACATGTAATTTTTGGTGACTCCCTTAATTGATCTTCACTAAAATTTATCGGCAAAAATGGATTTTGATCTGAGGGTTCATCCCTTAAGTATTTGTGTGTCACATTCAGTGATTGTGATGTCTAAGAGTGACCTTGGTGAATAGAACTGGTGTTAAGTCAAATACTTTCAAATGTCATTTTTTCCATCTAATATCTCAGATAATCTAAAGTAATTTGATAGTTGAAATAAAATCTCACAAATGATACCTTTGTTGCCCTTGAATCTTGCTGTGTTTTGAGCATTTGCTGAAAGCTTTCAGTGCATTTGCTCACTTAATCCCCCATTTTTATCCTGTGCAGTAAGAACTGTTATCTTCATTTCATAGATGAGAACACTGAAGTGTCCGTAGTGTTTTTCATCATTTTCCAAAATGAAGAACGTGGGGGGGGGGGGCTCTTTATGAGAAATATTTATTGTCTGGTTTTTCTCCTCGTTGAGTTTGTCATAGATCATATTCATAGAAGAGATAAAGCATCTCCCTATTTTTTTCAACTAAGTATTTATTGAAATCTATCATTATCTCCTACCAGGTCATTCTTTCATCCTGATAGTAGATCTCCAGTCTGGTGTACAAAAGATAGTCTCTTAAAGTGCTAGAAAAAAATGTTACATTGTGTCTGTTTTCCTCTTCCAGTTAAGAATTCCAAATTTGTGTGTTTTAGAACATACAAATACATTGGTATTAGTCAAGTACTAATTCATTGCTTCTAAAATGTATTTTCCCTCCACATTTTAACATCAGATCATGATGTTTCCTATCTAAGAATTATTATGAGTATTTTTTCCTAGTGGTTAATAAAATGACTGTGTCTAAAATGATGATGTCTTAGATTCAATTAAATATAGAGGTACATGTAGAAAATTCGAAAACAAACAGATACATATTAGGGATGTGTGCTTATTTTTTTTATAGATAGTAATATGTAATCAAACTGTGTGGTTTTTTTAAAAAAATTTATCTCCCCTGCTTAGAATTCCTCCCATCATCTGTTAACAAGTGCATTCTTGCCAGTATATGTACTATCACGTGCCTTTTCCCAAGGCATACTACTGTGGCCCATGTTAGAATTGTTGAGGCAGGTGATGATCACCTGCCATCTCATGATTAGCAAAGGTGTCAGAGAGAGTAATGTTGCTTTAGCACTCATTTCAGTGTTGTGCAGATTTCATTTGGCCTTGAACCCATTCATTGAACTCTTCCTCTATAACATTTTGACCCTGTTGATCTTCTGTAAGCATTCAAACACTGATTGATGCTGATCTTCATACTATAATATCTTCCCATCTTGTAACTTCCTCATCTCTTGTTGATTATTTCCAATACTGCAGGGTCACTTAGTCCTCCACAATTACTTCTGCTGGTAAACATTATTTTCTCATCACTTTTAGTTATTAAAATGATCTCTGGTTTATTTCTTTTGATTATACATTTCTTATTTGTATTACTTTTGTGTTTGTAAAAATGATAGGGTCAGTCGTCTTATTACAACTGCATGAAACTAAGCATGACTGTTGAGGATGAAATAGCAAGTACTGGAGTGGCTGCCTGTGACCACTGACGCCATCTGTTGGAAGCTAGTAGAGTTGATTCTTTGGCTCTAGAGGTTTTTCTTCCTTCTTTATGATGAAAATTTGAAAGTTGGAAATTCTGAAAGAGGGGTTTTCTGTATTTTGTCATAAAACTCTTAAATGATTTTATAATGAGATTCTGTGTGCAATTGAAAGTAAAACTTTTATATTATTTATAAACATAATGTTAAAGGACTCATACTTTAAAAAATTAACAGTATAGCAGTGTATTAAATAAATCCTCACGTAGTACTTTAAAATAGCACAATAAAGAGAGTAGAGTAAAGCAGTTGGCCTCTAGAAGAAAATACGACATTTTACAATTCCCTTTAAACAAGGTTAAAAATGTTAGTCTAATTTTATTCTCTGAATCCCATGAAAATAAAGCATGCATTCTTGCTATTTATCTGTATAAGATGTGACACAAATTAGTTTTCATTGCATAGAGAATACATTTTTTTCTTATAGACCATGTTAAATATCATTTTTTATTTTTATGTCTTGCATTTTCATTGAAAAGCATTAATGTTACCCTCAATTCAAAGTATTTACTTTTTTTCTTATGTGTTCCCCAGGGCCATGTGCTTTTCACTGTAGCTGCCCATAAGTCTTCCTTATTTAGAATAGGATGGAAACTGAATCTGACTCATGGTAGATTTTATAAAATGCATTTACACTGTCCTCTCACCTTTCTCCTACTTCGCCTTTACCCTAGATTCTGCAGAATTATGTGCTTGTGTAGTCCTTCTCACACATGGCCGAGTGCTCTACTTGAGCAGAAAAACTACAACTGACGCACTGTTTACTGCAGTTGTCCAGTGCTGCAGTCGAGCAGCTGTCATTGTTTTGCACAGTTCTGTTTTTCCTCCAAAACTGCCTGTGGCAATTTGTACTTATTCTTTATTACCCAAGGGTTTTTCAAGCAATAAAATAATGTATCTGACTACTTAGTGGCCTAATATGATTTCCTTTTCAGAGAGGCAGCAAAGGAGAAGACTCTTTCACTTTTCCTCTTCGCTGACCATGCAGCATTAGGCCAGTTGGGGCAGGTTTTTTGATGTGCTGCCAGAATGCAGAAGGAGATTTTACTGTATTGCAGTCATATTTTCTTCAGATAATTCTGAACTGTTTATATGTAAAACTCAGATCTGGTCAGAAATAATATCAAATATTCTACATGTAATCCTGCCTTGTAGAAAAATTGATTAATGTGATAAAATTAACATGATTTTAACACTATCTTCAGGTCATGTAAAAAATTAATATGACATGGTGAGAGTGAAAATGCTTTTCTTTATACTTGCTATCCATTTATTATACTCTGTGATCACACACACACACACACACACACACACACACACTTTTTTTTTCTCTTTCTTTAAAAAGAGCCTACTATATACCATATATTGTCCTAGATGCAATGATATATAGCAGTGAACAAAGTTGATGTGGACCCTGTCCTGCCATTTATGATTGATCAGTAGTTACAGAGTGGAGATGGACCATGTAGTGAGTGTCAAGTCTTAGTACTGGAAGGGTGTCAGAAGAGCGCTAAGGAGAGGAATATGCTCTTTTGGCAGCTTAGTGCTGTAGAAGTCTCACTTTCTTTGTTGTATGTTTAAGCAGCCTTCCTGTCTGCCTTTGCCAAAGCAGCCCTCGAGACATTCGGAGTATTAATGAGACCCTGGGAACACCCTTCACACTCTAAGACAGAACTAAGCTTCGTGTTGTCAAAGCCTTCTGCTTTCCCACTCATGCTTTCTTCCCAGGCAGTCTTACTCCAGACATCTGGGGCACCAGATTCTGAAGTTTGTAAGAGCAGAGAAGTTTAATCAAATTAACCTCTCTCCATAATAAATACTAACTACTGTTTATATTTTTGTGTTAGTAATATCATAGCAGTGGCCCTAAGTACATATATAGCACAATTTTAAAGTTGTGAATTTCAATTAAAATTTGTTATTGTTGTAGTGGTTAAAAAAAGACTCTTGCCTGATTAGTCTTAGGCCCTGCTGCTGTTAAATTCATCTGGCTGAATGAGAGTCTGTTTCTTAGGTATATAAAACTAGATAATTTATACTGTTTGAACGAAGCAGTAGCTTAGATAATTCCAAACAATGCTTAATTAAAATCACTATTTAGTGCCTACTACTAATACAAAACAAGTTGTCTTCTAGGTCCTCTTCAGGGCTGCCTAGGGCCGAACACATACATTGGTCTCCTGGGTAAGGACAGAAAACAAGAAATGGCCTGGGTGTAGATGAGTGAAACAGAAAGAGTACTCATTGGGTTCAGTATTGTTCTGGCCCTTATAATTGCAGCCACAGGAACAATTTTGAACTTATTTGAGGAATAAAGTAGACAAAAAGAAGAGAAGCCAGTATTTTAGAAGAAGGTAGGAAAGGCAGAAAGTGTATCCACTTTCTGTGTGGGACATCATGTAGACAGACTTGATTGGCTACAGAAAGCAGCTCTCCTGGCTACTTAATCTTGACCTGCAAAAAATGTATTTTATTGAACTTTTCAAAGTTAAATTAATTTAAAAATTTGAGACTTGCCCAGCTGGCGTGGCTCAGTGGTTGAGCATCGATCATGAAACAGGAGGTCACAATTCAATTCCCAGTCAGAGCACATGCCCAGATTGTGGGCTCAATTCCCAGTAGGGGGCGAGCAGGAGGCAGCTGATAGATGATCCTCTCTCATCTCATCAATGTTTCTTTCTCTTTCTCCCTCTCTCTTCCTCTCTGTGAAATCAATTAAAGAAAATTAAAATAAATAAAAATTTGAAACATTAGAAATGTGCCTAGTTGGACTAGAGTTGGCACCAGGTCAGATACTTTTAGTGATACACAGAGAAAGGCTCCAAGTTCGGAGAAGGGGAGGTCATTCTGGTAGAGTGAAATCATTGCTGTAGAGTATTGGTTGATTACTCTCATCCTGTGGTGGACTGGGAGCTGAGGCTTGCTGCTACGAGAGTAGCATGCTGCATATCGCTGGCCTGGGGAAAGACTAAAATTCGAAGTATGATTTCTACTGAATGTATATTGCTTTCATACATCATAAAATTGAAAAATCATAAGTTGGAGACAGTCTTCTGTATTTAATATAAACCTATAAATGGAAACGGTTATTTCATGTGCCTTTTATAAGCATAACTAGAGGCCCAGTGCATGAATTCGTGCACGAGTGGGGTCTGGCCAGCCTGGCCCTGATCGGGGTGGATCGGGGTCAGACCTGTTGGGAGGAGGAGATGGTGGGAGGTTGGCCAGCCAGCCCGCCCCATTTGGGGCCCAATCGGGGGGGGGGCGGCCGAGGGGAGGGGCTGCGGGCTGATCAGGGTGGGGGGGCCCATTGGGGACAGGGTTGGCTGGCCAGCCCCGCCCCTACAGGTGTGGGGGGCCAATCAAGGGTGGGGCCAGCTGAGGGGAGGGTCTGTGGGACGATGGTGGGTCATTGGGGGTGGGGATGGCCTGGGGGAAGGGCCTCAGGGTTGTTGGCCGGCCACCCCGCCCTCCATTGGGGTGGGAGAGGCCGATCAGTGGTGGGGCTGGCTGGGGGGAGTGAACGGGGGACGTTGGACAGCCAGCCCCACCCCCAATTGGGCCAGTTCGCTGGCCGCAGTGGACATCATAGCGACCGGTCATTCTGGTCATTACAGCATTCTGGTAGCTTATTACTTTACTGTAACATCTGTATATACTTGTATCATGTTATGATCTTTGATTAATGTATTTTACATTTGTGGTTATGAGTCTTATCTACTAAAAGGCATGGAAAACTGTGTTTTAGAATGTTATTCAGGGGGATAGAGGAATATGATAATATTTGAGAATACATAAATGCTAAATATGGAAGTCCATAAACATGTACTCTATTATTCTTTTTAAAAAATATATTTTTGTTGATTTTAGAGGGGAAGGGAGAGGGGAGAGAGATGGAAACATCAATGATGAGAGAGAATCATTTATCAGCTGCCTCTTGCATGCTCCCTCCTCCCCCCTCACTGGGGATCGAGCCCACAACCTGGGCATGTGCCCTTACCGGGAATCGAACCATGACTTCCTGGTTCATAGGTTGATGCTTAACCACTGAGCCATGTCAGCTGGGCTGTACTCTATTATTGGTATTCTGTCATTGTTTTGCATTTGGCTAAATTTTTTTATTTTTTTATTTTTAAAAAATATATTTAATTGATTTTTTACAGAGAGGAAGGGAGAGGGATAGAGAGTTAGAAACAGCAATGAGAGAAAAACATTGATCAGCCGCTTCCTGCACACTCTCTACTGGGGATGTGCCCGAAACCAAGGTACATGCCCTTAACTGGAATCGAATCCGGGACCCTTCAGTCTGCTAGCCAATGCTCTATCCACTGGGCCAAACCAGTTAGGGCTGGCTAAATTGTTTTAAATTCATCTTTTCCTATTGGATGGCATTCTTTTTTTCCAGCAACATCGATTAAGAACAGTTATTAGGAACTTATCTCTAAAAGGAAGTTTTCTTATTTCATCCTTTGATGATCTTAAAGAAATAAGTTGGGAGCTAAAAATAATTATATAAATGATTAAAAAGATAGTACTAGTAGATTAACCCATGGTTGGTTTCTCTTCCACTATGGATAATGATCACAAAGTGAAAGGTCTTATTGTTGGTTTATTCTGGCATCAGTCAATCAAATGGTATGCAACTCTGCATGTCATATGGATACTGAGCCATTTATAATGCAGCTAATTATGTGATCTATTAGATAAAACTTCGGAGTTTGGATGCTGGAGATTTGGCCTATCTTCTCAAGTTTACTGTGACTGTTTTTGTCATCTTTTAAACTTCTTTTTTACTTTTAATAATCTCAACATGTGTTTACATGTATGGACTTATGAGTTCAATACTGAGACTTATTTCCAGATATATATGAGGGAAATACTGTTTTTGAATTTTAGAAGTTTAATATTACT
The DNA here is from genome assembly GCF_951640355.1 of Cnephaeus nilssonii. Classification (NCBI taxonomy): domain Eukaryota; kingdom Metazoa; phylum Chordata; class Mammalia; order Chiroptera; family Vespertilionidae; genus Cnephaeus; species Cnephaeus nilssonii. The sequence continues at coordinate 7,556,248 of NC_137093.1, forward strand.
TAGGTTGAAAATTAATGAATAACGGTATATTTTCCTTGTGTACTTGTCCACGTCTTAAAATGAGAAATCAGATCAGCTGAGAAGGATGTGTGCCTCAAATGCAATAGCCAATGTTAGAATTCTGATTTTTAGTCTGATGCACTTCTTTTAGAACTTGTTAAATAGGAAATAATGGCCATTTTTCAGTGTAAGTGTGTTAGCTGATTCCTTTCCTTGGTCAGAAAGAACGTATATTTCATGTCTTTTGTGACTCTTCTTAGTACTTTAGGGAGTTAAAAACCTTTTCTAGTATATTTCTTGCCAGAAATAAGTAATAAAAATAAATGGATTTATTTTGTTTGAGTCCTTGACTAAATTATAATGCTATCTCAGAGTACATAAGATGTTGACTCCAAAAACATGATGTAATACATTTTAATGAACTGAATACTATTTATAAAAGTACTAGATATAGATAGGTCATTGATTTTAAAACAAGCCTTCAAAGTTTACTTTTGTAACCATAAGAGCATTTTTTTTTTTTACTAAGTCTCTTTTCTAAATTAAAGTATTTTGAATACCAAAATTTGAAATCAGGGCATACTTTTGACTGCTGAGAGTCAACTTTAAAGTTGAAGGAAATAGTCACATTTTGCCAGATGGATATAAAGTTATTGAAATTGACTTTTAGACTCTCTATCTCCATGCATAAACTGTTTCAGAGACCATAATAAAGATCATTAGTTTGAATTTGGGTCAGACCAGGCTTGTCCAGCAAGAGAAAAGTAGTCACCAGTCTCTCATAAATAGAATGCTTTATCTTCATTTATTAGATCACTAGTGGCCCGGTGTACGAAATTTGTGCACATTAAAAGGGTATTAGAGAAAATATTTTAATATTGCTATTTTCCCTTTCTCTATAATAGAAGTGTCAGAGATGAAAGAAAATTAGTAAAATGTATATGAAAATCTCCCTCCTGTCAGAGTTTGGGGCGTGCCACGGGACCTAGAGTCAAGTCCCCGCCCACCATCCGCCCATGCTTCGAAAATGCAGGAGACCCAGACCCGGCTGGCCCCACCCATGTCAAGCCTTTCTGGGTGGGAGGGGAGCAGCCTCAGGTCCCCCGGCCTGGCACCAGGTGGGGGGCACAGCCTCAGGTCCCCCAGCCCAGCGCTAGGGTGGGAGGCATGGCCTCAGGTCCCCTGTCAAGCCCCACCGGGCGGGGGGTGTGTGGCCTGAATTCCCTCACCCCAGCCAGGCGCCATGCAGCCTCAGGTCCCTGCTGTTTGGTCGTGACATTATGGCATCCTGGCTAATTTGCATATTCCTCTATTATATAGATAGATTGCCTAGAAAGCTCTCTCTGGAATATAAGTGCTGATGACAGAGTATTCTGGCATTAGTCAGTCAGATGGTATGCAACTCTGCATGCCATGTGGAGCCACTTATAATGCAGCTAATTAGTTCTACTCCTAAACAAAAGATGTGATTAGATAGAACTTTGGAGTTTGGATGCTGGATATTTGGCATCTCTTCTCAAGTTTACTGCTACTGTCTTTGTTATCCTTTAAGAATATATTGTACCTACCTTCACGTGAAATGTACCTTTGCCATTTCAGGATTATTAAAATGTAATCTCCCTGAGACTTTGCCTTATAGGGTTTTATTTTATAGGGTGTAGTTTGGGCAAACTTGGAATAATCTGGTACAACTATTCCTTCAGTTATTAGTCAACTTCATTTTCTGTTAAAGGACTCCACTAATTTTCTCCAGGGTTCTGCTGCTGTTCTCTTTTGCTTCTAACTTACTAGTAACTTCATTTCACACAAGTATATATGTATTCCGTGAGGGTAAAAGACAATCTGTATTCTGTAAATATTTCTCTTTTTTCCGCGTCCAGCATGGCTAGAGAGCGGTCCAGTTCCTGAGTAGGGGTGGTTGGGGATTGAGAAAATGAAAGAAAGAGACAGACACAGAGATAGAAGGAAAAAGCTGGGGCTGGGTGGGACCACTGTCCTCTGACATGGACAGGGACAGTGACCCCGAGCCAACACAGCGTGTTTATTTTATACAGCAAAAAACAGGAAGTTTTCCTAAAAGTCAAGACAAAGGAGATTATATGCATTCTTTGGTGGGCCCAAGTTGTATTCATTCCTGGTGCTTGGCTGGATTTAAATAACAAAACCCCCTGGCACCTGGGCTGAAGGTCAAGCTGACAACACTCTTTGCCTTTTGGCAAGGTGTGTTTCCATGACGTGGCTTTGCCAACGCCACTGGATTCAGCTGACAATAATTAAAGAAATGCCCATGTGCCTTCCCAGGTGCTCTCTACAGTATTCCTTTACAAGAACTATCTATGTCAGTTGTAGGGGAAATATAGTAACCAAATACATATAAGTAACTGCAGTATATAACCAAATTTCAATAAATCTAGAAAGTAAGAAACACAAATTCAAGAGGTTTACTAAGTTTTAAGGAAAGAAATAAAGATCAGAAGTCAAAGAAAATTTTATTTTTTATCTATATTCAAATTTTTAGGACCATTAAGTGCAATTTGAATTAGTGCCCAAAATATGTATTTTATCCTATAATTACAGTAGGTCCTCAGGTTACGTCAGAGATCAGTTCCTATAGCGCAACGTAACGCGATTTTCGCTGTAAGTCGGAACCCACCTACATAAGCACCTATGTCATTCACATGGAGCACATACACAGCAGTAATGAAGTGAAACAGTAAAAAAAAATTAAAAGAAAGATAACAATTCCTGACCTTTACTTGTGGTAAATACAGTAAATAATAAAAAACATAAAGCACATATGTACAAATGTCGAACTGACGGAACTTTTTTTTTTTAAAATAAATAAATGGGAGATGGCGATGTAACCACAAAATGACTTACATCGAGTCCCACGTAACCCGAGGACTGCCTGTATGCAATTATTAAGATAAGATAAAAAGTAGTTTCTTTATCTTAGAGAATCATATTCCTTTCCTTGCTACTTGGAGAATTCAAAGAAAACAAATATAGTTAGATTGTGAGTTTATCATCACCAACAATAGGATGGAACTGATTCTCATACTTATCAGGGTCTTAATGAAGGTCCTACAGTTCTAGATAAACATTATTAGTAAAGCAATTTTGTTTATCAATCAATTAGGAAGTGCATGCACTTGTAGGTAAAAATTATTTAGTCAACTGTGGTGTAATACAGCCAGATGACAGTTCTCTCTTGATGGGAGCCCTTAGAGCTGTTTCAGCCATGCTCGCCTACCTGTTTTCATGCCCTCTCTGACACCAGAAAGCCACTTCAGAAATTAGGTACTTTTACCCAGATCCAGTTCTCTTGTATCTTATATCCAGAACACTACTGCTACTGACTGCATCTTTATGTATCATTCTCATCATCACCATTGTAGCCACTGTATTCTGTAAAAATACTTACATATGCCCTCTCCTTTAAACCTAACAATAATCCTAGGTTATAATCTAGCATTAGGTCTCATTGTACTAATTGGACAAGTAAGAATAAAAAGTAGTTTATGCATAATGACACAGTTAGTGACATAGCCAGATCTGAAATTTGGGTCTGATTCTAACACACTTGCATGTGATTGCTATACTCTACCACTTTCCTCTCTTCCTCAGAGTGTTGCTGGTGGTGTGGTCAGGGTCCTATCCTAACAAAGCTTATCTTTTGGCTACCAACAGCTCACTATACTGCCCATCAGATCTTGTTTTTAATTACCTTTGCAATGGTTGTCTGCTCATGGGGCTCATGATTAGCATCTCAAGTATTTAATGAAGCTTATTAAAGTTGTTAAGTTAACTCTTTTAGGGGGTAATAGTCGCATTTTCTAAGGACCTTCAAGTGCTAAAAATCATTAGTTCTGAGATTTTCTGTTGGAAGGCCAACTGCAAACATTATTAAAATTTTGGTCTGCACAGGAGGGAATTTTTTAAAAATATGTATTTTTTATTGATTTGAGAGAGAGAGAGAGAGAGAGAGAGAGAGAGAGAGAGAGAGAGAGAGACAGACAGACTTGACTTGGGCTTGGACCCGAAACCATGGTGTGATTTGGGACCATGCTCTAACCAGCTGAGTTACCCAGCCAGGGCTAGAATGTTGTGGGGGTTTTTTTGGAAAAAAAATTTCTTTCTAAAGAACTACTCATGTGAACATGCTTTGCTTCTTCACTTAGTCTCACTGAAAGTAGAGATCATAGGTTTACATGTTAATGTATTCTTCTCAGTGGCACGTGTTTTAATTATCCTACTTGCAGCGGGCCTTCTATAAGTAGTTATATTCCTAGTGGAATTTTAAATACTTTATTGAAATAGATGTGCAAATATACCTTGTCTATCTTAATTGTTTAGCCCCATCCGCTTTTATAAAATGAGCACACCCTTATGTCTAGCATTCACATCAAGAAATGGAATATTACCATTATCCTTAGAAGCCCCCTTTGTGCCTCCTCTATGTCACTACTTCCCTTTAAAGGACCTTGTATCCCCATAGCACTATAGATTATTTTACGTGTTATTGAATTTTATTTAGGTGAAATCCTAGTCAGTTTATACTGTTTTGTGTCTGGCTTCTTTTACCCAACATTGTTTTTATGAACTTCACCTATGTTGTATGCAGTTCCAATTTGTTCATTCTGTTGCTATATAATCCATTGTATGAATGTACCACAATTAATTTATGTATTCTGTTGATTGACATTTGTTTATTGACAGTTTGGAATTATTATATTTATCTGTGGCTATATTTTATATTTTGTCCTATAGTGTAAGTTCCTTGAGAATAGATTTTATGTTTTATTCATGTTATTAACTCCCTAATTATGTGATATCGTTCCAAGAATTTAGAAGTTACCCAGTAAAAAATAAATTTTATACTATAATAAGAAACTCTAAAATTAGTACTGTGGTTTTCTTGATTTCTTATATAGATCATACATGTGGAGAAAATGTTTTCTGTAAATCTTTCAGAAACAGACTTTTACATAAAAAATGAATAATGGATAATGTATTTTATTTTCTAGAAAATGTCTTAGACTTTTTCAGTGCTATTGCAAGATAATTAATGATGAAGCTTACCTTATATTACTTACTACATTGCCTATTGTTTTATTGAAATGTATTTGATTTCCTCATTTAATCAAAATACACTAAAATCTCAATTATTCATGTATGGATTATTCTTGTAAATTCTTCCTATTCATCTTTCATACCTGCTTAGCTTCTCCTATGCACCCAACACCCTGCCCCACTGCCTAATCTTCCCAGTCTGAGTATATAAGCAGTTGTAATATTAGCTTAAGCAAAACAAGATTGGAATGGTTCACTTGTCAAAACCATGTAATGCAAACCAGAGTCCAACACATGATTAGTGATTTTTGTTCTTCACTGGCTGACATTTAAAAGTGAATGATGCTTTCCAGCTTTTCTCCTAAAAAATCACAATTGATTTACCACTTTTTGAATGACACCAAGACGTTTTTCTCAATTATGATGAAGTATTAATTTCTACAGCATAGCTCAGTGAAATCTTGGAGCAGTTTTCTTACTACTTATGCCTTTAGGTTCTGCCTCCTGCAGAACCAGATGCCTTTAGGCATCCAAAATTGAGGTCTTAGCCCAGTAAGACCCACTTCCAGTAATACCGGACCTAGTGACATTCCCTTTCAACCTTTTGTTTTCAGTGACTTTCATCATCCTTTATGCTGACCTTTTTGTTTCTCTGTCCTGTCATCAGGTCATGTCTTTGAGCTAACAAAGGACAAGTCACTCATAGCTTTGAATTCTAATTCTTGCCTCCTAATGACTCAATTGCATTGTGTAAGATGTTTACCCCAAGAAACTGTCTCTCTGCTTCTCAGCCATATGAATTTTGCTTTTGAAAGTTAGTTAACTTTAGACTTAAAAGACAGAAAACTGGTTGGCTACTGCTGCTATTAAATTGAAGGGTAAGCAAGAATTTGATTGTGGCTTTTTGGCATGTGATTTCTTAATGTACATCTCTTTGAATGCTGAAGTATGGCTTTGGTTCACCTTATTCCTTCATATCAGTGAATGTGTCTCCTCCGTGGCTCTGTCTTTTGCTATAATTGTTGCAGCTTATCATTATTCTTTGCATATGACCTTATAGCCAGCTTTTACTCCACAATGACAGAGGTAATATGTTTGATGCATACAGTTTGATACAATATATTTTTAAAGTTTGTTGTTAACTATTTGAAAAATGAGCAGTTTCATTAAGTTTGAAGAATATACATTTCTTGACCTATAAACCTAAATTAATTTTGATATTTCAAATGAAGCTGACATAACTATTGAATAAAAAAATACCATCTTCTAAGTAGGATGTGCTTTTAATTCAGAGGGAGAAGTCTTTAGTTAATTTTATTGCTTTTGTATTAGGCGTGACTTCCTGCCACTGGTTATTAGAATGTCTCAGTGGTGTTCGTTCTTAATTTCCCGTTCAGATGATACATTTAGTTTATAGAGTTTTAATATTGATGGGGCCTGTTTCCATGAGTACACAAAGAAATCTTATAGCATGCAACTTGTCTAATAAAGTTTTGGTGAAATTGTCACTTTAATTTTCAGATTTTGTGCATCTTCCCAATTATTCTGTAACTCACATACCATCCTGACATAGTAGAGTACCAGTATTAAGAAAGCTGTGGTATATCTTGCATCCTGAAGGAGTTAATTGAACTCTTTGAGTCAAAATTTAACTTCATGGAGTTGTACCTGAAAGAATATAGTTGTGAATTATATTTTGGTGTTTTAACAGGACATTTTAAAAGGGCAGTATAATGAAAAATCTTTGTTATTGAGATATAGAATTGAGGTTTATCACAATATTTGATATTTCAAAGGCCTTTCAAATTTTTCTTGAGTACATTAAAAGAACTGGGTCTTACGTTGCAACCCAGTATATGTGTTTGTGTGTGTGTCTCTCTCACTTTTTTAAGCCAAAAATTCTATTTTCTATTTTTTAAAATATATTTTTATTGATTTTATAGAGAAACATCAATGATGACAGAGAATCATTGGTCAGCTGCCTCCTGCACGCCCCCAACTGGGGATCAAGCCTGCAATCTGGGCATGTGCCCTTGATTGGGATTGAACCCAGGACCCTTCAGTCTGCAGGCTGACACTCTACCCACTGAGCGAAACCAGCTAGGACTATTTTCTATTTTATTTTATTCTGGTTAAATAAAAAATATTGGTTGAAATCCACTAATTGCTTTCATGACCCCCTACCATTTGAAAAGCCCTATCCTAGAATTTTACTTCCCAGGTATTTTCTTACTCAATATTTATTTTTAATTACTTCAAGTATAGTGCTTAAGGAGGCTGAATTTTCAGTTAGCCAGCCTATCTTTGTCACTTGATTATTTGGGGCAAAATAAAATGTCCATTCATGTTTGAATATTTTAAAATCCTTAACAAAAACATTTATTTATGAGTATAAATTAGAGGTTTTGACAGTGATTGTGAAAAAGCAGTCTCCATATTGTACTTACTTTTTTTTTTTTTTAACTCTGCAAATGATTCCTGTATCACTGTTTGTGTGTGTGTGTGCGCGCGCGCGCCATTTGTTTTTTTGGTTTGTTTTTGCTATGCTGAAACTTTAAGTGCTTCCTCTAGAGAAAGAGTTGCTTATAAAAGATAGGAGATTTAGCCCTAGCTGGCTTGGCTCAGTGGATAGAGCGTCGGCCTGCAAACTGAAGGGCCACGGGTTCGATTCAGGTCAAGGGCATATGCCTGGATTTCAGGCTCCACCCCCAATAGGGGGCGTGCAGGAGGCAGCCAATCAATGATTCTCTCTTATCACTGATGTTTCTTCTCTCTCCCTCTCTCTTCCTCTCTGAAATAAATAAAAAAAATTTTTTTTAAAAAAAGATAGATTTATAGTTGATGTTACAGAAATTATGTAATATATTCAAGAAGGTTTATGCTTATTTGTTATGGGGAATTTTTGGTAATGTAAAATGTATAAATTTTAAAAATTTAAATCATTCTGATTAGTCATTTAAAATCATTTTGAACTTAAAGATCATTTTACCATCATCTTAGTCTATTTCCTTAATTTTTACTTTTTAATCACTAACATTATTTAAGCCTTTTGGTCATGGGAAATATGTTCATTCATGATGGTTTATTTCCATTGTGCAATTATTTCCATTTATGCTTTAACAGAATGACTTCAAAACTGAGCCTCTTCCAAAAGAGGCCATCACTAAGTGCCTGAAACTAAAAGTGGTTTCTGTTGTCTTTGTTTTAATCTAGAATAGAACACCACTGAAAATAATAATATTCTGCTCCTGAGAAAATGTTAAGTAATGGAACCTATTCTTGTCAGCATGTCTAGTTGAAAGTACTGGTCTTTACATAAAAATATCAAGGCAAAAAAACCAAGCCGGTCATTTTCAGTATGCTAAACTGCAAATGTCTCATTGTAGTATACTTCCTTTGTAGTCAATAATTATGCAGAGTCTGATATTGAGTAGTTTAGCTGTTACCTTGGAAACAAGGTTTAAGTAGAGACAATGCAAGAATACAAGCATATAATTCTCTCTTCTCAGTTTTTAAAAACTATTTTTAAAAAACAGTGATTTAAAAAATAGGAATCAACATTAGTAATGGCTATCTGTACTTGATGTACTGCCAACCTATGAGTTAAAAGTCATAAGAAAAGACTGTAAGTAAGATGTAGATAACATAGCCCATTTTTCTGCTTTTATCCACAAAAAAATTTTTTTTCAGGGTACTTAGACAAAAACTTCATTTTGATTTATATCTTAACATTACCAATTGAAGAATGTACCTATGTTGTATCCCAAGTATACTTCTTGGTTTGTCTACCTAAAATGTATTTTCTTTCTACTTTCACAGTAATTTTTAAGTTTTCATCACCTTGCTCTGAGATATTCTACTAGTCTTTTAATATTTTGACTCTGTATGTGTTCCCTGTACCTCATCACTATCAGCCTCTATTTCCCATTATCTTAATTGATTTTTCTTAATTTGGAGTTTTTAACCACTAATATTATGCTACCTTCAATTATATTGACTGTCAAGAACATGTCATTTTTACCATATAGCTAACCTATGCAAATTTGTTGAGTAAAGACAACCCATTTATCAAATAAAATAAACACAATAGTATTTTCCCCACTATCAGCAACGTTCATATATATATATATATAATATATATATATATATATATATATTATATATATATATATATGTTTAAAACAACTACCTTGATATTTTTGTCTTTAATTTTTTTTGTTTTTATAAGATGTTTAACTTGGGTGGGTGTCCTACTTGGCAGTAAAGTAAAGAATGGCATTTTCTTTTTTCTCTCTATTTAAAAAGTATTTAATTAAGTGTACAAAGGTGGAAATGAAAAAAAATACTAATTTTCTTTGAGTTTAAAATTTCCTTATTAATTGAACAGATATGTTTATTTAATTGTTTTACTACTTATATATTAATCATGAAAATATTTACATATATATACACCCATGTAAAGTACTATTGGAGTTATGTTGAATGTTGAATTTAACAAAGAAGATAAAATATAAGATAAAGGCATTAAATATCCAAAGTTTCTTTTAAATGGCCATTCCAGCTATTATTTTAGGTGACAGAATTATTTACATTCTTTGACTTTGGATTTTGCATCATAGTATTAAATATTTCTTTTGTGATTTTTTTTTTTTTATAAATGAGTCAGTAGATAGGGTATTCCAGTGCTTTTCATGTTGATACTCAGTGTTTTTGTTTTGTTTTCACAATGACTGTTTAAAATTAACTGATTCAACTTTTGAAAATAAGAGAATAATTGAGAATTCTTTCACTTGTATGAGTGACTTATAAGCCACTCCATCATATTTTTATTTAGAGAGTAATAAGACTGAATTTTAATATCAGCTTACAAATAAGATACTTTATAAACCTGTTTTTTTCTTTTTGAAGCATTAGTGTCTCTCCTCTCTCTCTCTCTCTCTCTCTCTCTCTCTCTCTCTCTCTCTTTCTCTCTTGCTTATGTTCCCCTTTTCCCCCCATTGACCCCTTCTAGCCCACCCTTACACCTCACCCCTCACCAAGGCCTTCACCACACTATTGTCTGTGTCCATGGGTTATGCATATATGTATACAAGTTGTTTGGTTGAGCTCTTCCCACCCCTACCTTCCCATATGTGGAATCTAATGAACAAAATAAACTGATGGACAAATAGATCCAGAGACATAGAAGCATGGAACAGACTGTCGAATCGCTAAGCATTAGTCTCTTAATAGGCTTTATACATTGCCTTAGATGTAAAAATAGGCAGTCATAAGTCCACGCAGCCTAGTAAAGAAAGAGAGAACATACCGGTCAGGGGCTCTGAGCCCTGGTTGGTATAGCTCAGTTAGTTGGCGGGTCGTCCCATGCACCAGAAGGTTGTGGGTTCGAATTGATCCCTAGTTGGGACACATATGGGAGGCAACTGATTGATGTTTCTCTCTCACATCTTCCTTACTCCCTTTTTAAAAAAGAAACTCCTGAGAGCCCATCTAGAAGCTGAGTGCATCTCTGTTGCAGGATGATGGGAGGGAATTGTCCAGAGCAGCTCAGATGGGAATTGAGCCTACCAGGAGTACTTTGGGCCTGTACTGAGGCTTTTGGTGGTTGTCTCAGCTAGGGCAATCCGTGCCCTCTCAGCCCAGAAATGGGACAGCTAGGTTAAAAGCAGAGAAGAGGAAAAAAAGAAAAGATAATGGCAGTGTTCAAAAGGACGATTTCTAGCATTTTATGATCTCGTTTTGAACAATATCCTAAACTGAATCCAGAAAGAGCATGTAGCATTTTCCTCTTGGGATTCACCATCTGAGAGGTACAGTCACTGAAATAAGAGTTCATTTTACCCAAACACATACAAACCAGCCCCCCCCCCCTCATTTAACTGCTGGCATTTATTTTTGTGTTTTGTATGAACTGTAGAGTCTATTAACATCTTTGTGTCTATGTGTGGCACTTCAGATTATCACTTAGCGAGGGAAAACTAGGCAGGGGAGTGTGATCGAATCCACACACACTTATTCAAACCACCATGCAATTGACATAGACAGACACATCCTGCTGAAGATAGCTTGTTAGCTGGTGTGACTTCATATTCTAGGGACAAGATGATGAATTTTTTTTAAGATATTTTATTGATTTCAGAGAGGAAGGGAGAAAACGAGATAGAATCATTGATCAGTTGGTTCCTGCATGTCCCTGACTGAGGGTGGAGCCCACATCTCAGGCATGTGCCCTGACTGGGAATCATATGTTGGCGCTCAACCACTGAGCCACGCCAGTTGGACAAGATGATGAATTTTGATGATGTGCTTTGGTTCACTTGTTTAATCTTGAGTAGTAGTGTTCTGTTCTACTTTGAGGTAAAAAAAAAAAAAAAAAAAAAAAAAAAAAACAGACAAAAGACTGTTCTTTCCAGATGTCTCTTTGATGTGACTATTCTGGGGATTAGAGAGAAATGACACTCAATATTTTCTACCTGATGATTATTTGTAGGTCATAGTAGTTAACAGGATTCTCAAAGGTTGTCACAATTCACATGCCCAGAGAGATTCCTTCAGTGTGACAGTTAATGTAGTTAGGCTTTTGAATTTCTGTCTTTAGATGCTGTGTGGTCTTATGAGTTTTGATTACTGCCTATAGCACGGCCTTTTTAAAACTCTTCTTCCCACTAAGTATCACAGAACTGATCTTAAACTTTACCATTTGATTTCTCTGTGTTAGTGTGAAGTGAATACAGAGCTAACATTCTCTGTGAGCTTTCCTCCCTCAGGAATTGTTTGAACTGGCAGAGTTCCTGAGTCAGCAGTGCATTTGTGTTATGCCACATACAGACTCCACTTTTTTCAGTGCTGGATCTACATCCAAAGTTAATCGGTTAAATTTCTTTAAAAACACTTACTTATGGACCATTTGAAAAGTGCTGATGTTTGCTTTGAAATTTCTGAAGCTAAATAATTCATTTGTAATACATGGTGTGGCCTCCAGAATACAACGTTGACTTATTCTTGTGGTGAATTAGATCCAGGAACGAAAAGGAAGACGGATCTCTTTCTCTTGCTATTGGTCAAAGTAAAAAGTAGCATTGAGTACAATGTTGTCATTCTTAGTCACATGAACTCTTAATGCTTTCTTGACACATTTTTTTTTAGAAGAAATATTCTTAAAACACGGCCACCTGCTTTACATGCATTGCTAAAAATCTTTACATAAGATTATTGCATTGAATTGACCCTATTAATTAGGCTTCAGAGTTATTCAAGGAAAAGGACACAGCTTTGTGGCAAGGTGCCAAACACATGCCAGTTTGAATAAAATACATGCTTTTCTGTTACTTATCCGCTTTCCTGCTGTTTCAGCATCATCAAGTCATTCTCCTCTCAGTTGGGATGGGAAAGAGGACTCAGACAGTAGTGGGGAGAGGGGTTGTGTAGAGTGGTTTTATTCCTGGATATGTATTTTATACATAATCAAAATAAATATGTGCATGCATGCTCACATACTGTGAAAAGCCAGGTGAAGGGTACACTCTTGGCTCCAGGTTAGCTTGCCTTTTTTAATTAAGAAAATGATGACATGTACTGATTATGCTAACATGTTTTAGAGCATGCCCTATTTTCAGTTTGAGATTTCTCTAATAATGCATTTCTTTTGCTATTATCAAACATAATTAATGTGCCATATAGGGTTAACTGTGCTGTTTCCCCAAAGACATCAAATGGGAGGCTATAAGTAGAAGCTAAATTATTCTATTCGAAGAGGAATCGGTGATTGATTTAAATATAAAAGGATTAATTGGTCCCTGAACCAGACTATTAAAGTGTACTGTGATCCTGACTGAAAGTGGAAGAATCACAAGTGCATTGCATAAAGTAAATTAATGCATTTTCATGGCTTTAATCCTTTTTTTCTGTGTTGCTTATTATGGTTTTATGTACAGCACTGTATTGTATGCTTAACTGATGTAAAGGGTATTCTGTGTATAATGACTAAATAGGATAGAGGCATAGAAGCAGCCATTGAACTTAGATGGTAGTTCTTCCAGGGTAGCTAAAAATATCTCCAGAGAAGGAATATTTCTAGGAACTCTTACCAGCGGTGACCCCAGGTGCAGAAGTTAAGTGTTACTGAATAAGAAATGTAAAAGCTTACATTCTGTGAATTCATCGTTCAAGATGAACATCAGCTAACAATGGGTAAATACAGCCCTTTATCCTCGAAAGAATTTAATTGAGACTTCAGCTCTTGAGGGTAAATAGTGTAATGGCACCATACTCAGGGACAATTTTCTTCTTTTATAACTTTCTATTCAAACAATATTGATTTTTCTCATTCCAACTCACAGACTGATACTTCAATCTGACAGGATGCTGCTCTTGAAGGCTATCAGCCTCATGTCTCCTTTTCATGGAGAATAAATGTAGGTTTATTCACTTCTGTCACTTGCTGCTTTTATAAATATAGGTATTCATGTAAGTTCTGCTTTCAAATAGTAATCCTGGTAATAAAGGGAGAGCAGAAAAGTTTTGGCTCATCGGACTGATTTAAGAATTCATGTATTTGAGGCTTTACACATTTCCACTTTTAGATCAGTGTTTTCAAGATACTTCCCTTTACCTGTTGCAGTACTTCTTATAATTTAATGTGCTTTGCCTTTCAGTGTTCTCTGCTTCTGAGTAATCAGTCGATGTGGGATATTTTAAAATAGGCACAGCTTTATCTGAGAATTGCGATACAGAATCATTAGAATCTCGAATTGAAGGCACCGTTAAAGGTCATCCTGTCCCTCACCCCTCTCAATGCACTTGAGTTACCTCTGCCACACCTTCAGGGATAGCAAATAAATCACCATTCATGTGAGTCCATTTTTTCTTTAAACAGCCCGGTTAGAAAGTCTACATGTTATAATGAATCAAAATATATTTTTCTGTAGTATTTATCTTACATCAGTGGTGTTTGACCCTTGTGCCTGAGTTTTGTATACCTGGTGTACATGGTTCAGGTGTACCATGAAGTATCGACCAGTATGTTGCTACAGTTTGATCAGTGTGTACAATTGATATTTACAATAAGAGCAGCATATACTATTCCAACAATGATAGTAAAATACCATGCTGAGCAAAATAGGTTTTATGTCATGGTGTAATTGAGAGTAGCTTGTGCATCAAATATTGTTTATTTTCTTCCCTAAGTTATCTCATCTCTTGGTTAAATATCTGCACTTCTATGTTGTCATGTTGGGTGGTTTAAGTTCTTTTGAATGTGTTCCAGTTTGCTTCATATCCTTTTAAGTGTGGCATACAGAATTAAACTAAACACTCTAAGCATGCTCTGAGAGCTCGAGCAGGGTAGATCATTAGCTCCCTTGTTTTTACCAGTGATTTTTAACATTTTCGCCCCAGCCTATCTGATGCACAGGACAAATGTAGTAGTGGCCCCTCACTAGGCCAGTAGTTTTTAGTAATAGTGGCTCCTCACTAGGCCTGTAGTTTTTAGGAGGGATGGGCTTTTCTGATTTGAAAAGCAGCCTCCCATGGGGATTCTAGTTGCCATCCACTTCCCAACACTGATGTTGTGCATATTCTACATCCAGTTCTATTGTTGCATTCTATGATTGCTGCAGCTATTTGCCAGTTACATTTAGATTCCCCCTGTTATCAGTTAAAACCCTCTCTAATTGTTCTTTGTAAAGCCCTGAACTTACACAAGCCATGGTGGAATTTTAGGTAACCCCATCTGCATTTAATATACATAGATCACAAATATATATAGCTCAGTGAGCTTTCCTCACTTGAGCACATTTATGTAACCTGCACTTAGATCAAGAAATCGAATTTGTCCACCCGGTTTGGGTCAGTGGTTGAGTGTCGACCTATGAACCAGGAGGTTGCAGTTCTATTCCTGGTCAGGACTAATGCCTGGGTTATGGGCTCGATCTCTGGTAAGGGGCATGCGGGAGGCAGCTGATCAGTGATTCTCATCATTGCTGTTTCTATCTCTCTCTCTCTCTCTCCCTCTCCCTTCTTCTCTGAAATCAATAGTATATATACATATATCCTATATAATAAAGAGGTAATATGCAAATTGACCATCGCTCCAACACACAAGATGGCTGCCCCTATGTGGTTAAAGATGGCCGACAGGGGAGGGCAGTTTTGGGCAATCAGGCCAGCAAGAGAGGGCAGTTGGGAGGGACCAGGCCGGCAGAGGAGGGCAGTTGGGGGGGGGACAAGGCCTGCAGGGGAGGGCAGTTAGGGGTGACCAGGCCTGCAGGGGAGGGCAGTTGGGGGTGACCAGGCCTGCAGGGGAGGGCAGTTGGGGGTGACCAGGCCGGCAGGGGAGGGCAGTTAGGGGCAACCAGGCTGGCAAGGGAGGGCAGTTAGGGGTGACCGGGCCAGCAGGGGAGGGCAGTTGAGTGTGACCAGGCCTGCAGGGGAGGACAGTTAGGGGCAACCAGGCCGGCAGGGGAGGGCAGTTAGGGGCAATCAGGCTGGCAGGGGAGCAGTTAGGTATCGATCAGGCTGGCAGGGGAGTGGTTAGGGGGTGATCAGCCTGGCAAGTAGGCGAGCGGTTGGGAGCCAGCAGTCCTGGATTGCGAGAGGGATGTCCGTCTGCACTGGGATCGGGCCTAAATGGGCAGTCGGACATCCCTCAAGGGGTCCCAGATTGGAGAGGGTGCAGGCTGGGCTGAGGGACACCTCCCCCCACCCCCGTGCATGAATTTTGTGCACCGGGCCTCGTGTTGTGTGTGTGTGTGTGTGTGTGTGTGTGTAAGCAAATTGATAAAACCAATAAAAAAGAAATATAAATTTACCAGTACCTCAGAAACCTACATTCTCCTTTCAAGTCACTGCCATCCCCTCCCAAACATAATCAATGTTCTGAGTTCTAACAGTTTTAATTTTTTTGGCATTTTATATAAATATAATAATACAGTAGTTATTCTTTTTATCTTGTTTAATGTTATTTGTGGTAGTCATTCAAGGTGTGTGTAGTTGTAGATAATTTGCTTTGATTACTGTATAACAGCACTCCATTGTGTGACTATACCTCAATTTATCCATTCTATTATTGATGGGAGTTTGAGTAATTTCCAATCTTGATAAATGTTGAAAATTAGTAAGTAAGACTTTGCCAGTGTCATTCAATGAGAAAGTGGTAGATCTGATGAAGTCTCTTATTCTTGAATAAAATGACTCAGCTTAATCCAGAGAAAAGCAACTAATACATTTCTCTCCCCCCCACACACACACACATTTATTAGCAGTATGAAAGAGCAAAACTATTTTAAGTGGAAATCTCTGAATTTAATGTAAAATAGAGTGTGATTGCTTCATTTGTGACATTAATCAGATTGATAGGTGTGATTACTAATTAGGAAAACTTATTTATTCAGGGGTAATTTGATGCAAATAGTATTTTATAACTTCATTTGTTTTCAGTGTGTTTTGCTACTAAACTTAGTGAATCCTACTTTTTAAAAAGGTAGTTTTGAAAGGAGAAAATATGAATGGGTTTGTTTGATTTAGTTAAATTTATTAAACTCCAAATGGAAGAGAGAGAAGGGGGGAGGAAGGGAACAGTGTTTGTCATTAAATAAATAGCTACATAACTACTATACACATGAGAATAGTTGAAGAGCAGGTACTGACTTTTTCACTGCTCCATCCCTGAAGGACCTTGTGTTTTCTGTTTGTCCCTTTAATGAGATGCTAATGCCATTCTTATATTGAATAAATACTCTTCCTCATATTTCAGTACCTAATGATTCTTTGTTAGTTCCAGTATCTCCTTTTTTCTTTTATATCCTCTCAGTTGAATCTTGCCTCATTAGGAGAAACTGCTTTTAACTGTTAAGAATTAAAGTTAATTCTGTTTAGAATTTGTATAACATATTGCAAAACATGTATGTAGCTATTTTGAGTTCATAATTTTAAGTAGACCATAAGATAAGTATGGAAGTATCTTATGTTTATTTTTCTGTTGGTTTCAGCCATCGGATTTATTTCCTTATGTTAGGATAGGGAAGTTGGGATCACAAGCAGTGCTGCTGATTAAAGGCTGCACTGTTTTGTTTAAAGAAAAAGCCCTGATGGGTTTGGCTCAGTGGATAGAGCATCAGCCTGCAGACTCAAGGGTCCCAGGTTCGATTCCGGTCAAGGGCATGTACCTTGGTTGCGGGCACATACCCAGTAGGGAGTGTGCATGAGGCAGCTGATCGATGCTTCTCTTTCATCGATGTTTCTAACTCTCTATCTCTCTCCATTTCTCTCTGTAAAAAATCAATAAAATATATTAAAAAAAGAAAAAGAAAACCTAGCTCTTGGTATAGGCCTGTAGCATGGGAAGAGTATGGAAGATAAATACTTGCTGATAACAGCATTCTACCAAATAAGTGTCAGCTCCAATTTTATTTTCCTTTTGCTGGGAAAACTGTGACCTCCTTTGAGTGCTGGTGAGTGAGACAGTTTGCAACAGTGCTCAATATAAAGGGCCCTGCTCTCTGGTAGGTGAATGCCAAATGGTGGAAAGCCTTTAAAGGACTTGCCAGGCCACATTGAGTGTCAGCTGCTAAGTCTGAAATGGAGCAACGTAAAAAGGTAGACTTTTTCCTGCTTGTTTATCGTAGGCAGTGTCTTTTAAAAATATAACTGGAACCTTTACTGTGGATAGGATCATAAAATAATTGTCTGATATTTACTGTTTATATATCTGCTTCCATTAAATATGTACTATAAAATAACACTATAACACCATCAGTTCCTTAAATAGAATTGGAGTATAAAAGGGAATATCTCAGCATGGGTCCCCCTCTCTTTTTCCTGCTTCGCTCATTCCAGAACTATTTAAGGTAGTTTACATATAATAAATATAATGATATTCATTTGTGATGGAAGGTGCAGTAGAGGAGTATAGAGAAACAAAACTATGAAAGTAAATGCTGCATACCTAGCACCAGAATTTAACAGATTTCCCTTTTTTTGCCATTGTTTGTTTGACTGGGTAGGTGAAGTGACCTACTTGTTGTTCACCTGATGAATAGCAGCACATTGGAATTCCCAGATGGTCACTTCTCCCACTGTGAGCGGGGTGTGGGAACCTAGGCAGATGTCAGAGGTCTGTCCCTAGGTGTCTTTCAAGCTGGCAAGAGCTCACCACATCTGCCACTCAGGCTCCTCCTCCTCGGAAATGGGTCATAGTGGTTGGATGTTAGTGTGAAGTGTAAGTAAGCAGTCATGAGTTTAAGATGGAATGTGCATACATATTTTGTGATCTGGGAAGATACAGTGTTTCACTTTAGCAGTAAGCAGCAATGGAGGAACCTAGTTTGTGCTCTCAGGCCGAGAATCAAAAGGATAGATCAAGTCTTAGCTACTTTAGTGGCAGTTTTTGTTTTTGTTTTATCTTTTGCTTCTTAGTAACATATAATGCCTTAGTGTAGTATTTAATGAGAAAAGTGGTAGAAAATTTTATGTGGTTCTCCATTACTCCCTCTCCATTTCGCTACCCTCTGCTTTATTACTATCTTTTAAAGTACTCCTCCCCCCGCACCCCCCAAAAAGATGAAAGGTTTTGTTCTATACTTAAAAAAAAAAAAAAAGGAATCCAAGCATGTCTTAAAGTGAGCAATAAAAGGACTTTGGTGGTTATGAGTTGCCTAATATAAATGTCACTTGGATCTGTATTCTCTGCCAGGCACATTCCCATTGAATTTTCAAAGGACTATCCAGAAACTGTGACTAAATAATCTGGCCTAGTTTAGTTAACCTCAAGAGAGATTTTAATAAGATGACTTTCATAACCCTCCTCAAATTTTGTGTGTGTTGGCTTCTTATTTGCAAGCACACGTCACTGACTAGAGCAGCTCTTGTGTCTATTTTGGCATCTTAAAAATGATCTGACATAGTTTGTACTGTCAGGATGGGAACCCTCACACGCTGCCAGCCTTAGGGTCGAGGGCATACAGAGTCAGAGCCTCCTCGCTGTCTCTTGCTTCTAGTAAGTGAGTTTACCCAGGCAGAAACATTAAGTTCTTTAGGCCACTAGGGCACTATTGTGCATTATGCAAGATGTGTTGCTGCTCTGTTAGCACTCCATCCAGTGCTAGCCATAGCCCCCTTGTGATTGGGAGCAATTAATGCACCGCCCCAGTGCCACATTTTCTGCTGGAGAACAATTTAGCTATGAGGCTGGAAGGGTAGAAGGGAGCAGTCATAGAGCTTGCCTATTTAATTTCTCTTATATACATATATATATGTGTATGTGTGTGTAACACATGTATATCCTATATAATTAGAGGCTAATATGCAAATTGTCCCCTTGGGAGTTTGACCGCTTGCTATGACGTGTGCTGACCACCAGGGGGCGACGTGGAACGAAGGAAGGCCCCAGCCAGCAGCCAGCAACCGGGGGAAGGAAGGCCCCAGCCAGAAGGCCCCAATCAGCCCTGGTTGCCGGCCTGGCCTGGGGACCCTAACTGTGCACAGATTTCATGCACTGGTCCTCTAGTATTTATATATGGAGAAAATTGACCACTAAGGCAGTTTTGTATTGTAACAATGTAATTGGTAACTTATTTCTCAGAAGAATGATGATTCATAGAATGGTGATGTTAATTTAACAGTATCCTTCATTAAAAAAAACTGTATGTGCAGTTAACTTTCCTGGTCATTTTCATTGCCCTTGTAATCAGGTTTAACTTATAATTTAAAGGGAAGATATATGAAATAGTGAAAACATCTCAGAGTTTTATAAAATAACTTAACCAACTCTTACTATTTGAATACTTTATACCATCTTATTTTAAAGTGAAGGCCTATCCACTAAAAGAAAGGTCAATAGGCTAGTGAGCAAACGATCTAGACATAGTCTGTGAATGCTACCAAAGTAAATGGTATATTTTTAAAGAAAAGAAATGATAAAATAACATTACAAGAATATTCCCAAATGAGGATCTGTAAAGTCAGGCAAGTTGCTTCTTATAAGAGATTTGGTGCATGACAACTTGGAAAATGTTTAGATAATAAGTTCATAACACAGAAAGTATTTAGATAAAATTATATAAATGTGTTATGTATTGTGAATTTGTTATCAAAACACTCTTACACCATGAAAAGAACAGGAGTTTATTAATATTCATAATGCATTTGAAAGCGCATTGCATTCTGTATACTCAGTGTAAAAAATGAAAAGAAACCCACTCTTTTTTAAAATTTAGAATATTGTAAGAGAATAAAATGGTCTGACATACTAGTTCCTGTGTTGCATTTCTGCAAGTCCTTGCCTAACTACACTGGTACAACCCACACCAACCCTTGTGTTTCCTAAGTAAACAGTTTTAAAAGTTGCCCTTTTTTCTATCACTGGAAATTGCATACTACCTCCTTCTATTAATAATTAAACTTCTTCCCACTTTAAAAATATTCACTGTTTTCACTGTGCACGTCAATTGCTGGGGGTTTTTTTGTTGTTGTTTTTTGTTTGTTTGTGTGTGTGTGTGTGTGTGTGTGTGTGTGTGTGTGTGTGTGTTTTGTTTTGTTAATCCTCATCGGAGGATATTTTTTCTATTGCTTTTTCAGAGTGTGTGGAAGGGGGTGGGGAAGAGAGAGAGAGAGAGAAAGAGAGAGAGACATTCATGTGAGAGAGACCCATTGACTAGTTGCCTCCTGAACTTGCCCCAATCAGGGGCGAGGAGCAAACCCACAACCCAGGTACCTGCCCTTGACTGGGAACTTAACCTGAGACTTTTTTTTACTGGGCCGATGCTCTAATTACATAGCCACACCAGCCAGGGCCACATCAACTATTCTTGGTGATGGGCTTTTCTAAAGAAGAGTAATTTGCTCTTTGGTTATGACTAAAACTGAAATTACTCATTCATTGACTATTAAGTTTTGTGTGTCGTGAGCTGTGCTAGGTGCTGGGGATACAGAGGGCAGTGGGATAGACATGGTTATTCCTTTCAGGGAACTTACATTTTGGTGGAAAAAAAACATGAGAATAAATGATTGCAAATTATGACAAGACCTGTGAAGGCAAAAAAAAAAAATTGGGTTATGGAAGCATTGGATGTATGAATTAATGTAGCAAGAGATGATGTTGGAAAGATAGAATGAAACCACATTTCTTTCTTATTAGAACATAATTTTACTTATTGGACCTCTGAGAATATAGAATTTTATTGAGCCAATTATGATAATAAGATGGAATATAGGATATTTAAAAACTAATAGGAAAACTACAGACCTCCTCTTATTCCCATGAGTTTATGTTATTCCTTACCAACTGATAATTCTTTATGATTGCATAGGATACAAACCAAAGATGATATTATATTATAATTATATGAGTTTTTAAAAAAGATTTAATATTAAAGTACAAAAATTTTGACTGAGGGACCAGAATTTCTTCATGTTTTTATCTATTTTAAATTGTTTGGGATCTTGCTATGCATATCACTGAGTATCGTAGTTCCATGTTAGATTTGTGTTTCTTTTAAAGCTTTTAGGTACTTTGTCTAGGAAACTATAAAATACTCAAGGGCTGATTTTGGTCTTGTTTATTTCTGTATTCCTAAATCTAGCAGAGTGTCTAGTACAAGGTAGATAGATATGCTTAGTAAATATGCATTGATTAAATGAGTTCTGGTATTATGGGTGCCAAAGAAGTGCTCTGGGTAGGAGAGGAGAAATAAGTCTCTTTGGAAAGAGATAATAATGAAAAAGCTCTATGGAGAAAGTAGAAGTGATGTTGGACTTTGAAAGATGGGATTTAAGGAGAATGAATGGAAGAGTGGGAAATTGTGTGGAATGACAGCAGTGTAGGTGGGATATACACAATATATTAGCCATTCCAAACTGGCTGTCTTCGAGAGTTTGTACAGGGAAGTAACGGGGTTGCACCAGAGTACAGAAAGTCTGGTTTAGATTTTTCCCTTCTGTGCAGTGGGGGACTGTGGCATGGGATTGAGTACTATAGATTTTGATTACAATTGATTTTAGGAGGATTGATTTAACCATATTACTTAGGGTGGGTAATAGAATAAAGGCACAGAATTCCTTAATGGCATTTACTGAAGAGAATACCCTACTAATCTTTATGTCTAGTCTTTATTTATTCTGTGCTAGTCTCCTTTCTTGTTCAGAGATATAAACTATCTTGTGTCCAAAGAGAGTCACACTATATACTTCACGGCTGTTATTGATATGCTCCAGGCAGGCTCCCTCCAGAATAGTTAGCAAGGTCATCAGAAATTCTCAAGAGCAGGGGTAGGTATCCCCCAGTGTATTCCTGAATGGAATATCACAGTTTACACTCGTGTTCTCCCCTGTCTCATGACTCAGGATTCCAGGCTT
Organism: Cnephaeus nilssonii; assembly: GCF_951640355.1. Classification (NCBI taxonomy): domain Eukaryota; kingdom Metazoa; phylum Chordata; class Mammalia; order Chiroptera; family Vespertilionidae; genus Cnephaeus; species Cnephaeus nilssonii. The sequence continues at coordinate 7,578,670 of NC_137093.1, forward strand.
ATTTCTGAGTCAGTGTAGTGTCAGAAAATTTTAGAGGAACTATATAAAGTATCACAAACTCATTAAGTATTAATTCAGCATCTACCTATACCATGCTGAGTACAGGGGTCCAAAATAATAGATAAAACATGATTTCTGTCCTCACAAAATGCAGTCACATGGAGTAGAAATAAAACTTACAAACATTGAAGTGCTTTGACTTGAGATATACGTAGAGAAGTATGAGAGCATTGAGCTTATTCCAAGACTTTAAAGATGGTTTCTTGGAAAAGATGAGTAGGAGTTAGATGAAGTATAGGGTAGTTTATCTAGACAAAAGGACAGCAGGAGTACAGACATGGACAGGAGAAGCAACATGTCATACATCTTAAATCAGACTGGTCAGATGAGCTAGAGCAGTGGTCGGCAAACTCATTAGTCAACAGAGCCAAATATCAACAGTACAATGATTGAAATTTCTTTTGAGAGCCAAATTTTTCAACTTAAACTTCTTCTAACGCCACTTCTTCAAAATAGACTCGCCCAGACTGTGGTATTTTGTGGAAGAGCCACACTCAAGGGGCCAAAGAGCCGCATGTGGCTTGCGAGCCGCAGTTTGCCGACCATGGAGCTAGAGCAGTGGCAGGTGGGGGATTGTGCTAGTAGTGAGGATTTCCTTTTTAGCGTTTCTCTTGCACTGATTGCCAAGAAGGAATACGTTTATATTATATTTAGCTATTCAGCACTTACAGGGTAGAATACACTAGAGGCCCGATGCACGGAATTCGTGCAAGAGTATGCCTTTCTTCCCCCCGCTGCTGGCACTGGCTTCCCTCGGCTCCCGGGACCCAGGCTTCCCTGGCAGCACCAGCTTCACCTGGAAGGTCATCCAGAAGGATGTCCGTTCTAATTAGCATATAACGCTTTTATTATTATAGATATCCCTCATGATTTCTAGTTTAGAGAAATATAAATATGTGGCCTAAAACCCTGATTCTAGGGAAGCTCCAAGGAGTCAGTTATTTTGACTGCTCACAAACTGACATTGCCATCTTTACCCAGAGGTTTACTGTGAAACAATATTTTGGTGATTTCATTCTTAGTTCAGTTCTGAAAGAAAAAGAATCTTGTAATCTAGTGTTAGAAACATCTGTGAAATATTTTGAGATATACTTGTAGCATAGGTGAAATAATAAAGCATGCAGAGGGAGAGAGGGAAGGATCAAAGGAAGGGTGGGGAGAGAGGGAGGAGATGAGAGAAGGGAAAAGAAGAGGGAGAGGAAGCTTAAAAGGATTTTAAACTTGAATAAGCTACCTAAATTATGTTATATGCTTGAAGTAAGAATTACTTTCATATTTTGAAAATAGTTTAATAAACTGCTATAGTGATTCCTTATCTCATCAATAGTGTTTTGGCATTTGTGTTAGCAAGTGAATTGTTAGGTGATAACCTACCTTTTTTTGTAACCACATCTAGTTTTGCTGTCAAAGCTGTATAGGCCTAATGGAAAGGGTTGGGAGGCACTCCCTTGTTTATCATTTGTTGAAACAATTTGACTAGAGATTGTTCTTTGAAAGTTTTGTAAAACCTCCTAAGCTGGTGCGTAGATTTCTTAGTTATTTTTAAAATTTTCCGTTTCTATAGAAAATTATTCATTTCAATATATCTCAGATTTATTGACATAAAGTTACTTATAGCATTTTTATCACTAAAACATTCCTCTTTATCTGTGTGTACTTCCTCTTTTTGGTTCCCAGGATTGTTTATTTATGCCCCCTTCCTCCTTTCACAGGCATCTTCCCTACATCTCTTCCTCAAATCAGTCAGTTCAGTGGTCTGTCCTAGACTACTCCAAGAACAAGTATTGATTTTATTAATCCTTTCTATTGCTTTTCTTTTTTTCTATTTTATAATTTTATGTTTTTGCCATTATTTTCATATTTCTGTTTTTATTGAGTTTACTTTTTTGTTTTGTTTTTACCTCCAACGTCTTGATTTGAATACTTAATCTCATTTATTTTAAAATTTCCTTTTAGGCATATAAGAGTAAACTAGGTGTACCAGTTAATAATGGCGGATTTTGTAATCAAAGAAAACATGATAATTTCAAGAGAAACATCAAACGTGCTTTATTCAAAATAATGTCCATTGCTAGCTACACATTTTCCCCATCTTTCAGGTAATTTGTGGATACCGTCCCAATAGAACTTTTCTTATTTTGAGGCAAACCATTCAGAGACCCAATTTTCCACTTCTTCGTACATTTTGAAGTGCTGCTCAGAAAGTGTGTGTGCCATCAATTGGGACAAGTGGTAATCTGAAGGAGCAAGGTCTGGTGAATACAGCGGGTGGGTTAATACTTCCCAGGCAAGATCTTTTAACCTGTCTTTAACTGGTTTGAAAGTGTGTGTTATCATGAAGCAAAATTACTTTGCCTTGTCTTCTGGCACATTCTGTTCGTTTCACGATCAAAGCATGGTTCAAATTGATTATTTGTTGTCGGTAGTGATCAGTATGAACGGTTTCACCTGGTTTTAGAAGCTCATAATACACCATACCTTCCTGATCCCACCAAACGCAGAACACTGTCTTCTTTCCAAAGCGATTTGGCCTTGCAGTCGATGTTGATGGTTGACCTGGATCAACCCATGATTTTGTGCATTTGGGATTCTCAAAATAAATCTACTTTTCATTGCCAGCCACAATTTGATGCAAAAAAGACTTTCTTTCGTGCCATTGAAGCAACATTTTACTGATGACTTTTTGGTTTTCCATTTACCTTTCGTTCAGTTGATGTGGCACCCATTTTCCTCCCTTTAAAATCTTTCCCATTGCTTGTAAACGATTGGAAATTGTTGGCTGAGCAACGTTTAATCTTTCTGCAAGTTGTTTTTGAGTTTGACACGCATCTTCATCCAATAATGCTTGTAATTGTTGGTCTTCAAACTTTTTCAGTTGACCTGGACGTTTCTTTGCCTTTCACATCAAAATCATCACTTTTAAAGTGTTTAAACCAGCGTTCACAAGTATCTTAAGATGGAACATGTTCACCATAAGCTTCCCGAAGTATACGATAACTTTTTCCTCAAAATAATGTAATGAATTAAAACTTCCTGCAAATGCTCTTTTTTTGGCACAAAATTCGACATTTTTAAGCGTAAAAATATCTATGATGTTAACTCCTTCAGCAAATTTGACATATGAAGTTTTGAAGCTTGCTGTCAATACAACAAAATAGCATACATATCAAATCACATATCTATAAACATATGTGTAACTCCATCTATTGAAAACAATCCGCATTATTAAGTGGTACAACTAGTAAATTACTCTCTAAATACTGTTTTTACCAGATTTTGACATTATTCTGTTGTCATTAATTTTAAATATTTTGTGATTTCCATTGTGATTTCATCTGTAACCCATGATTTCTTTAGGGAGTGTATGTTTAAGTTTCCAAACAAAGGGATTTTATTTCAACCTTTTTATAAAACTGTTTATTTTTAGCTAAATTGCACTGTGATTAGAGAATTTTCAGTGTGTGTGATATCAATTCTGGTCTTGTGTCCTAGTACTCAGCCCTTTCTTGCACATGTTCTGTGTGTTCCTGAAAGAGAATAGATGTTTTATTTCTAGAAATCATACACACACACACACACACACACACACACTGAGTGGCCAGATTATTATGATCTCTGAGCGCATAATAATCTGGCCACTCAGTGTATATCCTACATAATAAAAGGCTAATATGCAAATTGTCCCCTCGACCAAGTGTTGGACCAGCAGGCAGGCTGGCCAACCCTCCATGTCCCCTCCCCTGGCCAGGCTGGCCGGACCCCACCCATGCACGAGTTCATGCACTGGGCCTCTAACACACACACACACACACACACACACACACACACACTGAGTGGCCAGATTATTATGCGTTCATAATAATCTGGCCACTCAGTGTATATACTCAAGTTTATATATTTTTGTCATTTCAGTTTTTTGTATTCTTAATCATTTTTTTCTATTAAGTACTGAGAAAAGTATGTTAAAATCCTTATTAATTGTGGATTTGTCGTTTTATTTTTATAGTTCTCCCAAATTTTAAAATATATTTCTGTTATATTGCATGCCCTATGTTCAAGATTATTTAAATTTCTTGCTGAATTCCTTTATTATAATGTACTGATGAACCTAAGTTTTTAAAAAAAATAGTTTTTATTGTTATTTATATACCAGGTTTACTTTTATTCGGATTTGCCATGTATATCATTTCAACCTTTATTTTCATTTTTTTGGTGTGATTTTACTTTGTCTTTTGCAAGCAATATGTAGATGGATTTCTTAAAATTGTTCAGCCAATCTGCTGATCTTTGTCTTTTCCATAGGCAGAGAATGAATGAATGACTTATATTCATCTTCATTTTCACAATGATATAGCCACATTGCCTCTTTTCAAAAATTTCCTTTAAAATGGCAAACTCTCTCTAATGCAATGCTTTTGCACATACAATTTTCTCCTCTTGGAAAAAACTTTTACCACTTACCTCTTTTTTAACATTCAAGACACACTTTTAAAGTTCCCACTTTTTTTCAGAGAAGCTTGTCTCTGACTGATCTCTTTCTAAAACAGCACCCCTCCCATTATTTTCTACCTTAATACCTATTTATTTCTTTTATAACACAAAAGTTATTTAGGGATAAATTATTTAGTGGTAGTAGTATCTATACTAATAAAAAGGTAATATGCTAATTAGACCAGATAGACCGGATGTCTTCCGGACAAAGCCACGGTGGCGGGGGCCGAGGCAGAGGTGGTTAGGGGCGATCAGGAAGGCAGGCAGAGTGATTTAGGGGCAATCAGGCCATCAGGGGAGAGCGGTTAGGGGCAATCAGGCCATCAGGGGTGAGCGGTTAGGGGCGATCAGGCCGGCAGGGGAGAGCAGTTAGGGGTGATCAGGCCAGCAGGCAGAGGCGGTTAGAGGCGATCAGGCAGGCAGGCAGGTGAGTGGTTAGGAACCAGCGGTCCCAGATTGCAAGAGGGATGTCGGACATCCCCCAAGGGGCCCCAGATTGGAGAGGGTGCAAGCCGGGCTGAGGGACCTCCCTTCTAACCCCATGCACGAATTTCGTGCCCCGGGCCTCTAGTTAATACTATATTATGCTAATCAGTTTACTTACATGTTGGTTATTTAATATTGGTACAGGGAGAAATATATGACAATAGCCCTAAAGGGAGTGACATGGTAAACAGAAGGTATTTCAGGGTTGGAAATAGACTTTTCATGAGTGAAAGGGAATAAGTATGGGAGTACCTTTACAGAGAAAAGAAAATATGTAGTCTTCTAGGACTCTGGGGAAGGGTGAGATAAGTAAAACTACTGATATTTTTAAGGTGAAAAAGATGTTAAAGAATTACCTGAATCAGACCTGATTTACTAAGTAAATTAGACCTGATTTACCAAGAATAAATGGAGTTGAGAAGGCTCGGAATACTTATCAAGTGGAGTGCCCTAAAGGAATAGGAATTGAGTGAAATTACAATTTTTTTGGTTCTGTGTATTCATTTGAAAGTACCTTCTGGTCTATACTAGTAGGATGTTATTAGAAATGGTGCAGGGACTGGTTTTAAGTTACATGTGTGATCATGTTGATGAGTGCATGTATTCTATAGGTGAATGTCGCATTGGTCTAAGGTAGAACGTTATGAATATGCTATGAACACTATATTAAGAAGCAGGACCTGAATTCTTATTCCACTGTCCTCTGAACTGCTTGTGTAACTTTAGGCCCAGACCTGCCTTTACCATGAATTAGAAAGGGGTTGAGCTATATCATCTGTAAATCCCTTTTCACTTGTCAAATGATGAGATCGTATGAAATAAAGTTGAGTGTTTAAGGGTTCAGATAAAAATGGTTTATAGGTGAGAAGAAGAAAGAACAAGTATGGAGCTTATAATAGCTTTTACCTCCTAACACCCTATAACATTATATCTGTAAATGTACTTGTAGAGCCCTTTGTTTTTAATATTCATTCACAAATGTGATCTCATTTTACTTATATAAAAACTAGAGGCCCGGTGCATGAAATTCGTGCATGGGTGGGGGGTGTCCCTCAGCCCAGCCTGCACCCTCTCCAATCTGGGACCCCTCGAGGGATGTCCGACTGCCCATTTAGGCCTGATCCCGGTGGCAGTCGGACATCCCTCTCACAATCCAGGACTGCTGGCTCCCAACTGCTCGCCTGCCTGCCTTCCTGATTGCCCCTAAATTGCTTCTGCCTGCCAGTCTGATCACCCCTTAACCACTCCCATGCCAGCCTGATTGATGTCTAACTGCTCCCCTGCCAGCCTGTTTGCCCCCAACTTCCCTCCTCTGTCGGCCTGGTCACCCCTAACTGCCATCCCCTACAGGGTTGATTGCCTCCAACTGCCCTCCCCTGCTGACCATCTTGTGGTGGCTATCTTGTGTCCACATGGGGGCAGGATCTTTGACCACATCGGGGCAGCCATATTGTGTGTTGGAGTGATGGTCAATCTGCATATTACTCTTTTATTAGATAGGATAGAGGCCTGGTGCATGGGTGGGGGCCAGTTGGTTTGCCCTAAAGGGTGTCCTGCATCAGGGTGGGGTTCCCTTGGGGTGTTGGCCTGGGCGAGGGGCCTGTGGTGGTTTGCAGGCCAGCCACACCCCTGGCGACCCAAGCAGAGGCCCTGGTATCTGGAATTTATTTACCTTCTACAATTGAAACTTTGTAGCCTGGAGCGGAGCCAAGCCTCCTGCTGGATCCGTGGCTGCTGCTTGGATTTGTATACCTTCTATAATTGAAACTTTGTATCCTTGAGTGGAGACCTGGGCCCACCAGAGTGTGTGGAAAGCTTGGCTTCTTCTGTTGCCGGGGAAACCCAATGGTAGCCATCTTGGCTGGGGTTAATTTGCATACTCACCCTGATTGGCTGGTGGGCGTGGCTTGTGTAGCGGAGTGATGGTTAATTTGCATATTACCCTTTTATTAGAGAGGATATATGGTGGTAGGGATAATAGTTAATATCCCCATTTATAGTAAGCTAGCTAGAGGAATGAACATTAAATTTTAGGTCTTGTTGCAGTTGTGCCTTTAAGAATGTCATTAGCAAACTGGACTTTTGAGTGTATGTTGCGATTGTCTCATATCAGTGTGATCATTTTCTTTTAATGGTTGCACAGTATTATTTTGTAGGAATATGTCATAGTGTAGTTAACCAGTCCTTTACTGATGGACATAATGGCTGTTTTAGTGTTTAACTATTATAAGCAGTGCTATAAGCAATCACTGTATAATAGTTTATTTTTCTGTGGAATAAAGTCTTAGATGTGATATTGCTAGGTCAAAGGGGAATTTCACTTTCCAGTCTCAGTATTGTCATTCTTGCCCTCTTGCTTTACATAATCTTAGAAAAAGTAGAATTTTATAGCTTGAAAGGGATTTAGGCACCATCAAATTCAGTGGTTCTCAAAGTGTGGTCCTTGGATTAGGAGGAGCAGCAGCATCACTTGGAACTTGATCAAAATGCAAATTTGTGGGGCACATTGTAGACCTCCTGAATCAGAACTTCTGGGGGGCCCAGCAGTTTGTGCCAACAGCTGCTTTTACATATAAGGAAACTATAATCAGAAAGGTGAAGTATCTTAACCAAAAATTATATAATTACTAGAGGCCCAGTGCACGATATTCATGCACAGGTAGGGTCCCTAGGTCTGGCAGGCAATTGGGGCCTTCCAGCTGCTGGCTGGGGCCTTCCTTCCCCAGCTGCCCAGCCAGGGCCTTCCTTCATTTCGTGCCGCCCCCTGGTGGTCAGCGCACATCATAGCATTTGAACTCCCAGTCTCCTGATCAAACTCCCGAGGGGACACTTTGCATATTAGCCTTTTATATATATATAGATTGGTGGCCTCTGTTATATCTCAACTATAACTTGCTGTTTTTCTTATGTTGTTTTAATTTAAAAAGACATTTTGTTTTTAAAGTTATCAATATAAAAAATAGTTCATTGATTCACTTCCTACTTTTTTCAATTGTGCTTCTCTGCTGTGTTTTTTGGGACACAGCAAATTCAAATGAATACTGTTTTGAAGTTTCATCATGATTCTTTAGATTCAGCTGACATTTTAAAACCAAACCTTAAATTGGCTCCCTGGTATTTTTCACATACAAGTCTCTTTGTTGTCTCAAGAGATGACCTCTGACTTCTTTTTCAGACTCCTTTCCCATCCTGTCACGCCATTCCTCCTTTAGAATTTCCAAGCTATATTCTGCTCTTAGCTACTCTACTCCTTGCCACATATTGTCTCTCTTACCTTTTCTTTTCTCTGTACTACTAAAACCCTATTTTTACTGGTTCTTGTCTTCTTGAAGCATTTGGGTCTTTGAGATTGAACAAATCAGTATGGCTTAGCATTCCTATAGCATTTTGTTTTTTCATTCTGTTTCTGTATTCTCCTGGCTTTATTTTATTGATGTGTGTTCATAACAGTCTTATTAGCTTATGTGCTCCTTGAGGGCAAGGTCATGTTTTATTCAGTGTCACTTCAGGCTCCTTGCACCAATCTTTGCACTTACTAGTTGGTGGATAAATGTTGGTTAGCATTGTTCTTATGCACAGTTGAGAACCAGTGGAAAAGAGAACGTATTCTGTACTACCCTCAATATCTATAACCCTAGTTGTTTGTAAAATGCTATTGATTACATGGGATTGTAGGTACAAATAAGCATCCATTTTATGTCAACCCTTCCTTGAATTTTACGGATGGAAATTTAACCAGATTAACTTATATTTTGATCCTGTTATATGCCAGGCATAATGTTGTTTGTTGAAGATGACCTGTTTCTACTGTAATTTTCATACAGAAAGGACCGTGTGTTGTTATTATTTTCTTATTGTAAACTTGAAACATAAGAAGTATGGTATCAAGAGGATGTTTAAATTTTTTAAAATTCTTACAAGATTATAGTTACTGTCTTGTTTACTGTGTTGTGCTAAATACCCATATGCCAAGACTAGGTGTTTCTTAATGATGAAACTTCACATTATAGTAAAACACAAAATTTTCTCAGGTTATCTTAAGATACTTGCCAAGAAAGAATATATATGCTTTGCTGTGTGATGGAATGGACATTTTATCACTTTTATTTTTCTTTTTCCTTAAAGCCTTATAATTTTATACTTTCATAAAATTTAATGTTTTGACTGGTACTCAAAATACACTTTATAATATTTTAAAGAACTTTTGAAAAGAAGCAAATTTTGGCGATGAATTTTTACATGGTTGCCTGGTGCCTGCAGTGATTTGGTTCATCAGGTACACGCTCTTGTGAGCTGTCTTGAGAAGTGGAGATGTTATGGCTGGCTTAGGGCCAAAGTTAACAACTTTGAAATAATGTGCTACTGTAGGAATTTTGAAATTATTTTTTTCCAAGACACATGATTTTTTGTGAATTTTTTAGCTAATTGTGTGGAAAACAGGGGATGCTTTAATAAAATTTTGAATGCTTTAATAAAATTTTGTGATCAGAAGTAAATTGTAAAAATAAATTAATTAATTGCCATCTCATTTAGACACTTGTTTTACCTTATCAGCTGTATATTGGGAATTTATATACAGTGGTGTCTTTAATTGCTATTCTAAAGTCAACAGTGTTAACTTTACTATAATGTAAGCTTGTAAGTTTGGTGTTATTGTTATAACATACCAAACCTAAGCAAAACTGTTTTGTCATTGTCTCTAGACTCGATTAAAAGCCAGTTCAGATACTAGTACATGAGAAGGTAGAAAAATGTCATTCTTTTTCTGTTCCCAGGAATGTATAAGTCAGCACAGGAGACTTTTTGCAAATGAAACAGGAAGCATTCTTCACAACAGCTTTCAAAATTTCACAATGCTGCATAACTAATTTTTCAGACTTATCTGGCAGCTTTAATTTAGTTAGTTGCCAACAAGTGATTGTCATATTACTTGTCCACAATCAACTGGAAATTTATGCTGTTAATATCATCAGAGGCAAGTTTTGCTGAATGGTTGATAAAGTGAAGCAATAGCCCATCTGTAGTTCTTGTATCTAGCATTCATTTTATATCAAAATGTAGAGTTGAGTTTCTCATTGTTTCTTTTCCAGTGAACATTTGTCCTGTGCTTTCACATTCTTCCTTCATGGGGAAAGTAATGTATGCACAAGTGTGGAGATTGCCCAACACCAGCCAATTTATTTGATCAATGAGGAGCATATACACATGGCTCAGTCTTCACCTGCACCATTTCAAGGTAAGTAAATGGTGATGCTCTGCTCTCCCTCTTTGCCCTCTCCCTCCACCTTACTGGCTAGCCAGCCATCTGCCCAGTTAGGTTTAGCAAAATGAGATATTATCTTTAATGGACATTTTAAAGTTAAGCATAAGGGTCAGTTTCTGAAGAAGAAAGACCAACATTTCACAATCCTCCTATATAATACAAGCCTAATATGCTAAGTGTCCAGTCATCCGGTTGGCTGTTCAACCAATCAAAGCATAATATGCTGATGATATGCTAAGGCTGCTAAACCACTCGCTATGACGTGCACTGATAGTCGACCGGTAGACCAGTAGCTATGACGTGCACTGACCACCAGGGGGCAGATGCTCTGACTGGTAGATTAGCTTGCTGCTGGGGTCCAGCTGATTGGGATTGAGGGAGACAGGCCAGACACGCCCTAGAGCTCTCCCATAGTCCCTCCTTGGCTGGCCAACCTCCCGCGTCCCTCCCCAGCTCTGATCGTGCACCAGTGGGGTCCCTTGGCCTGGCCTGCACCCTCTCTCAATCCAGGACCCTTCAGCGGATGTTGGAGAACTGGTTTCAGCCTGATACCACAGGCCAGGTTGAGGGACCCCACTAGAGCATGAATTTGTGCATCGGGCCTCTAGTTAAATTATAATAGCTTGCTGTTTTTTTTGTTGGTTTGTTTTTGCTGAAAGTTTATCACATATACAAGGTGGTCTTATGTGAAGTTGAGTTGAGAAATAAAATGTAGAGAATTCCTTCAGAAAAAAAGATGAATAAGTATTTGAAAAACATAATCTTTATAAATTAAAGGTTTTTTTTGTTTTGTTTGTTCCACTGTTTCAAGAATGCCATCATTTGCAGATAATTACTATTAGACTTAGTATTTGAAATTTTAATCAAAATCAAATTTCTAGAGTTGTGTAATATATAATTTCTTCAGTGACGGTAATAACTTTATTATTTTCTCTTAATAATAGGCTACATTGATTATAGGCATTTGATTGAATTTAATAGACATTCATATTTTTATTAATTCTCAGCTTATCACCGAAATATCACCAAAATAACTCCATGTCCCTTTTCTCTAATTGTGCATTCTATATATTGTTGGTTTTGTGTTGGAATTCAGAATTTTCTATGAATAAATTTTAAAATATTTTAATATTAGATTGAGCCATATGGAAAAATCTTTTTTTTTGATCAGTCCAATTTGTCTTTGCTAGAGATGTCTGATTAAAATAGTCTTAGTATAGTACACAATATAATTTTTTAAATGCTGATATTTTAACAAACATGACTGAAGTATTTTTATTGATATAACAGCCTGTTATATTAGATAAATGTGAATGTTTATCCTCCATATTACTTATGATTGCCTTTTTGGTTTTCTATAGATGATTCTGATTTAATTTGATAAAAGCATCTGTTTATTGCCCTAAAGTATTACCTACTTTCCCCCTACCTCCCACTTGCAACATATTTTAAACTATGTTCATTATTATTCTGTAATTTGGGGTGTTTTATGTATGAGCTGCTATAAAAACAGCCCCATTCTCAGACTGTACACTTGAGAGTTATACATTATGCACATATTATGGATTGTCAAGATTACTTAAATACTATGTTTCCTTGACTGTGAAGGTGCTGAGGACCATCTGACTTCATTCTAGACGTTATCACTCAAAAGAACAGCATTTCTTTATGGTTACAAAAGGAATTACTAGTCATAAGGGAAGGTAACTAACCTAAGTTGATAAGGATACTTTTAGGAATACCAGGTCCCTATAGATCACTTATTTTAAAGCTTACTGGTTTGTTGCTAATGCTTCAAATCATAGAGAAAACCTTTGTGGGACATTATCCTGCTTATTTCCCTAGATTAGTGTGAGGAGGTACATTCTTAGGGCAGGTGCTGGCCTATAGATAACTGTAGTGAACATGACATTGATGTAGGAATTTCCTAGAAGTGTTAATATAGGAAAATTGCCCTTGATTAACTGTTTTTGGAGTCAGTAATTTTATCCCATTTGAATCAGTGAGGAACAGCAGAAAGGCACCAAGAAATATGTGATGTCTACAGCTATCTCTGTCTTGATTGATGTGGTATACCATCCACTGTTAAATAAAGCCATCAAAAAGAAAAAGAACATCCCATTTAATAACTATGCTGAGATTTTTTTTATTATTATTTTTTAATTAGGAGTAAGAAAAAGTGACCTCTTTATCCCAGAAAAGTGTTATTCGGAAGGTTGAAATACTCACCCTGAGGCTAAGAACTGGCTGGGTTACACACAACACTATGTTAACTACATTTTTTGTGTCTATCTCAGTGAAAATTACATCAAGGTCAATTACTGAAAGAGTAAGATAGAAGGATTTTGAGTTCTTTACTTTAGTAAAATAAATTTTATTTGGAGTTGTTTTATCAACAAATCTCTAAAACAGTAGAGATATACTTGAATAATGAAGCATCATATTTTATAGTAGGTAAATTAAGGCTTTTCTGCTATTAGAAGTTTTATTTATGCATAATATTTTGGTTACCACAGCCTTTAGGAAGTATCAGGAACCATAGGAAGAGTGTTCAAGTTCTTGGCAAGTTTTGGGGTTGTATTGAATGGCTTTATTCTGTTATGGAAGACTCAGTGTTTATGTTGTATGAGCTATTATCAAATTGATAAGTATAAGCTTTAACATAGAGATAATTTATATACTGTGTGTCGATATAGCTGTCTGATAGTACTATATTTCCCCCATTTGATTTCCTTCAAAAATTGATGTGAGTTGAGAGGAATATAAATAAGAAGTAGTAAAATGAAAAACTTTAAAAAAATCACACTTTGAAAGGAGTTAGCAAATAAAGAGCAATATACATTAAGTGATGCTATACTTTAACCTAAAAATACCACAACACTTTAGTAGGAATTATTACTGTGATCTGTAACATATGTTTCTCCTCCCTGCCTTAGTACTGGTAAGTCCTTATGGATTAAATGGCACGCTAACAGGCCAAGCATACAAGATGTCCGACCCAGCCACCCGTAAGTTGATCGAGGAATGGCAGTATTTCTACCCAATGGTGCTGAAAAAGAAAGAAGAATTGAAAGAAGAAGAGTTGGGATATGACAATGATTTCCCCGTGGCAGTCGAAGTAATTGTTGGTAAGAGAAAATATTTTGCCTGAAGAACTTTATTCTCTCTTCCTCTTCCTTAATTTAAAAAGATAATCACTCAGATTCATCAAAAATAATCTCCATAATTTTCCCATTTTTAAAATTCTCTTGACACAGTGGTTATACTGAATAGTTATCTTGCCTGAAGCACCAGTGGTCCCTGGATTCCAAATGCTATCATTATAATTTTGGAACACATGGTTAAGCAGCTATTAACTTAAGGAAGAATGAAACATACCACTTTTTGTAGGACCTAAGGAGTATCCCATGCTCACCAGAGCTTTGACTCTGACCACTGGAATAATAAAGTTGGCAGTCTAGTGTGAACTTTCTCTCAGCCCTGATTTTCTCCTTGCTCTTTCCTTACAGGTGGTGTCCGGATGGTTTATCCTTCAGCTTTTGTTCTGATCTCTCAGAATGACATCCCGGTTCCTCAGAGCATTGCAAGTGCTGGAGGCCATATTTCAGTTGGGCAGCAGGGACTTGGTAGTGTGAAGGACCCAAGTAACTGTGGGATGCCTCTTACCCCGCCCACCTCTCCAGAACAGGCTGCCACAGGTGAGTACAATCCAGGAATGTTCTGGGTGGACGAGATCCCAGAAAATTATATAGTTCCCTTGCAGGGAGAAAACTCATCTTGAGAAATTCCTGGTGAAAGAGTTGGAAGTAGGGTAACACGGGAATTTTACAAAATGGAAAAGGAAAAATTTAAACAGAATTTATATGTTTCAGAATTTTAGTCTCTAAATTATCCAGTTAAATAATTTAGTTGTTTCTGTTAAGTTCTATACACACATCTGCCCCTTTTAACACATGTGCATGCATGTGCTTACATACTTTCAGGAAACAAGATGAAGGCTGCTTCTTTATTGTAAACAAATGGGAAACACTACATCAGACTGTGGCTGGAACTTTTGCTCAGTTGACTATTGCCAGGCAGGGATGTGTCTTGGACAGTTCTTTTTCTACTTTGATAAAGTTAGGCCAGCATCCAGGATCTCTGAATAAATGCTTTGCCCTGTCAGTAATCTTTGTCCATTAATGATGTTTTCCAAAATGTGAAAATTTTGACAAACAGTTTTCCTTCATGGAAAAATTCAGAAATTGTTTAAATTGAGAGGATTTTGCCTTTTTGTTGAACAGTATATTTTATATATTAAATTTTGTGGTAGTTGACTTTCATTGGAAATCTAGTCACTAAGGAAAAGATATTCATCATACTTGAACTGCAGTGGGATTATTTAATAGGCATTTAATGTGGACCATGTTGGCAGGAACATCAAAATAAATAAAGTCTTAGCTGCTAAGCTTTGAAAACACTCTCAAGCATGCTGCACACCAACATGGTAATTTTCATGAGGATTAGATATTTCAGTTTCTAGCATACTGCTTGCCACATAGTGGGCCTTCCGTAGAAGTTCATGGTTAAACAGTATGTTGGGAAAAGTATAGATTTTGTGATTGAACACACCTATTTTTAAAGCCTGTCTGTAGCTTTTTAGGTTAGTGACCTTATTTAATTCTCATACTTGTTCTGAACCTCAGTTTCCTTCTCTGTCAAATACTCCGTTCTTCTTTTTTTAAAAAATATTTTTTTATTGATTTCAGAGAGGAAGGAAGAGGGAGAGAGAGATAGAAACATCAATGATGAGAGGATATCATTGATTCCTGCCTCCTGCATGCCCCACACTAGGGATCGAGCCCACAACCCAGGCATGTGCTCTGACTGGGAATCGAACCATGACCTCAGGTTCATAGGTCAACACTCAGCCACTGAACCACACCGCTGGGCACAAATACTCCATTCTCTACAAGGTTGTTATATGTATTAGGTACTATACTTGACAGAGTTGTGTAAACAGTTTCACAGTATATGCATGAATTATTCTGATACTGTGTGGGAGACATAGAAATGGACAACATGTGGCCTGTGTTTCTAAAGGCTGTGTAGTTGCTAAGATGATGGAAAAATATGCATCTGGCTCTAACTTGGTAGAACAGAGAGTTTGGATGATTCCTTGTGAAAGGATTTGCTCAAACAATTTTTATTAAAATACTTTAAAATGAAAAAGAAGAACTACTTTTATCGTCTTTTATAATAGTCACCATAGAGAAGATACATTAAAGAAAGATTAGAACTATTAGTATTTTGAAGTTTTAATCACATTTCATATAAAGGTTCTATTTTAACAATTGCACTCCTTAAGTTGTCATCCCTTTTTGTTTTATTTATTTTGCCCAGTATTTAGTGTAATTTGTATTCAGCTTAAAATTGAAGACTTACTGTGTGCATAAATAAGGCTTTGACCTCTGATGGATAACTTCAGAACTCTAAATGTCATAACTCGAAACTGAGAGGTTTTGTTTATGGTGGGTTTCAGTGTGAAGTTCATGGCTATAGATCTTCCAGCTCCTTCCCCTCTTACTCTGTGTATGTCATTGTGCTAGGTCCTGGCTAAATAACTCCCCTGATGCTTCCTCTCTAAAGCAAGCAAGCAAAAAAAAAAAAAAAGAACACCAAACACAATGAAATAAAAGTTACTGGAATCTTTGTTATAAAATGAACTTGTCCAAATGTGTACATGATGATATGTGAATTACAGCTTAAAACTCTTAACTGCTCCATCAGAAAGAGTCCTGCTCAGCCTTGTCATTCTACAGTTGACTAACATTGAGCATTGCCATGGTTTTCTAGATATAGGATGAAATGGGTTACTTTGCCCCCTAAAGTGGCCAAGATTGCCTAGAGTAACAGGGGACCTAGGAGGGCCATTGGTTTTGGTGAGGTCACTTGTGAATAGGCACATCAGCTTGCCTCTTCTGTTTATGAAGACACTTATAAGAAACTAGAGGCCCGGTGCACGAAATTCGTGCACGGAGGGGGGTTGTCCCTCAGCCCAGCCTGTACCCTCTCCAATATGGGATCCCTCTCACAATCCAAGACTGCTGGCTCCCAACTGCTTGCCTACCTGCTTTCCTGATTGCCCCAACCGCTTCTGCCTGCCAGCCTGATCACCCCCTAACCACTCTGCTGCCAGCCTATTTGCCCCCAACTTCTCTCCTCTGCCGGCCTGGTCACCCTAACTGCCTTCTCCTGCAGGGTTGATCACCTCCAACTGCCCTCCCTTGCAGGCCTGGTCCTTCTCAACTGCCCTCCCTTGCAGGCCGGGTGCCTCTCAACTGCCCTCTCCTGCTGGCCATCTTGTGGTGGCCATCTTGTGTCCACATGGGGGCAGGATCTTTGACCACATGGGGGCAGCTAATATTGTGTGTTGCAGTGATGATCAATCTGCATATTACTCTTTTATTAGATAGGATAGAGGCCTGGTACAGGGGTGGGGGCCCGCTGGTTTGCCCTGAAGGGTGTCCCGAATCAGGATGGGGGTTCCCTTGGGGTGTGGGGCGGCCTGAGCGAGGGGCCTGTGGTGGTTTGCAGGCCGGCCACGCCCCCTTGCAACCAAAGCGGAGACCCTGGTATCTGGAATTTATTTTCCTTCTACAATTGAAACTTTGTAGCCTGGAGCGGAGCCAAGCCTGGGGCTCCCTCCGAGGCCGGCAGCCATTTGTGTTGGGGTTATAATTGAAACTTTGTTGCCTTAAGTGGGTGGGCCCGGCCAGGGTGTTCAGAAAGCTTTGCTTCCCCTGTTGCCGGTGGCAACCCTGGCCTGCTCTCTCAAGCTCCATTCTGCTGCCATTTGTTTGAATTTGTTTACCTTCTATAATTGAAACTTTGTAGCTTGAGTGGAGGCTTAGGCCTGGCAAGGGCAGGTGGAAAGCTTGGCTTCCTCTGTTACCTAGGAAACCTTGCTCTCTGTGGCTGTAGCCATCTTGGTTTGGGTTAATTTGCATGCTCGCTCTGATTGGATGGTGGGCGTGGCTTGTGGGTGTGTCAGAGGTATGGTCAATTTGCATATTTGTCTATTATTAGGTAGGATAACATTCAACATGCATTTGACAGGAGTACAAATCTTATTTAGTTCCATATAAGATATCACCCACATTTTAGCTAAATCATTAAAAGCATCGACTCAACTTTAATCAGAAAAGGCTGTGGCTTGTTTTCTGTACCCCTCTCCTTTATTGGTCATACTTCCTTTAGTACCATGGGCATATGATCTCTTTAGCTATATTGTAGGGTGTTTGGTGGCAAAAAATGAGTTATCTACTTCTGCTGTTTGTTTCTTCACTTTGCTTTGTTTTAGAATAGGCATTTGAAAGTCCATTGTAAAATTGAAATGAATTATTTTGCACCATGAACCAAGTCAGGGAACTTGTAAGATAAAAGGTAGCAATGAAAGACCAAATTTCTTGTCTACTTTATCTCATTTGTAATGTAACAGTACTTTTCTAGGGAACAAGAAAGCTTCCATTTCTTAGAAAGTACGCACTTGGGGTTGGTTTCTTTCTTTAAAAAAAAAAAAAAATAGAGCTGAGCCTAACCATTCAACTCATCATCATTTTGTTGCATTGATGCCAAGAATATTAGTTTGTGATATAGGTTGCTGATTTATTTTTCAGATGAGATTGGAGGTTTCCAGAGTTCTAAAAATAGATTATTTTGGTCAGGATGTTTTGCATCCTATTTCTGTTCAGAATAAAACCTGCAATATATTTATGAAATCAAATAGATAAAAGTAATTGATATTTAATACTGGAAATTGACTTCAGTATTTGTTTTGTATGAGATAGAAGTAATAAAATACTCATGACATAAGCAATAATCACTATTATCAGTAGTCATAATGGTTATAATAGAAAAAAATGGATGACATACCAACTATAGTTGGAGAAACAAAGTGAAGTTAGAAAGAAACCAGCGAATTTTTAATCCACTTTTATTAAAATGTCGAGACAACCTCTTTCAATGTTTTAGTACTACACTTTGATAGTGTCAGACATTAGGACAAACAGTCCCACACACAAATTTGAAATTTGACCTTGTTAAAGCTTTGTGCCATTAAGTTTTTTCTCCTACTAGGGCATTGTACACAGTTGTTACACAACCATTTAGCTAAACAAGCGTAAAGTTCCCTCTACTATTTTGTTTTGCCTTGAAACTTATTTACTGCATTGGGATTTAAAAAATTCAAAACAGTCTATGCATGTTTATGTCTTTGATATTATGATGTATGAACCCTTCTGTGTAAGTTATCTCCAGTCCCCATTTGAGGCAGGAATGCCTCTGTGTGGTTTATGCCCATGAGGGAGTATGCGTATGTGAGTATTGATGGGATTAACTATTTTAGGGAGAACACAGAGAATCATACAAAATGCCAACAATAACAACAAAAATCTGTACTGTCACAAATTATACTCATAGCTACAGAGAATGTTATTATTGCAAGGGGGGTACGGCAAAGTAACATAAATATGAGTCTTAACAATTAAAATGTTTATGTTAAATAAGCTAGCTTTTCAGAAAAATGACGTTGCAAGTTATCTGTCTTTTCCAGGTGAGAGTGGAGGTGCTCAGAGTGCTGTCAGTCACTTAGGTTCCCAAGATGGGGGGATGATAACTATGCACAGTCCAAAGAGATCGGGGAAGATTCCTCTAAAACTCCACAATCATATGGTCCATCGAGTCTGGAAGGAATGCATCCTCAACAGAACGCAGTCCAAGTATGTTTTTTTGCATTATGTCTGGATTGTGGGTTAGTAACCATCTCTTTGATTACTATACAAAGAGTGTCAGTCGTATTACACTGCTGTGTGACAAAGCCTGAGGGGTCATTAGATAGGTATTTCTTTATTTTGAAAATAATATTATGGATAAAAATTTTTTAAAAGAAGTTTTTATTGATTTCAGAGAGGAAGAGAGAGGGGGGGGAGAGAGAGAGAAACATCAATGATGAGAGAGAATCATCGATCTGCTGCCTTCTGCATGCCCCTACTGGGGATCAAGCCCGCAATCCGAGCATGTGTGCTGACCCGGAATCGAACCGTGACCTCCTGGTTCATGGGTTGATCCTCGACCACTGAGCCATGCTGGCCAGGCCATAATAGGATAAAAGTTAACGTAAACATGTTAAAATACAGATGATAACTTGATTTGATTATTCAGGAAATTTTGAAGCTCCTGATACCAATTTATGAATGTTTCCTTTTTACAGTGAGAAATTACCTTCTTTGCCACGTTTTCTATTTTATATTGACCTTATGTTTTAATTGACAATACATTTCTGAACGGAATTAATGACAGAGGGGTGTGTACCAGTCTCTGTGCTTCTGTTTGTTCATTTGGGGAAATTATATCCTTTTCTTTCCCCTATACAACTTTCTTACCTTTCTTCTTTTCTTTCTTTCCTCCCTTCTTTTCTGCTTTCCATTTCTCCCTCCCTTAACATATTTTTGGAAAAGAGGAAGAACTGATTATAAGAAGAGATTACTGTTGATTATTTTAATTGCATGAATAATAATGACAATAGTAGTCAATAAATGCTTTTTTACTTATCAAGACTTAGGTAATCATTCAGCTTATTTTCATATCTATTTTAATATGATTGAGATGTCCACTTTCTTAACAGACGCAAGTAAATAAATGAACCTTGATTCTCTGGAATAGAATAAATATGGACATTCTTGCCAGTAACTAAGAACTCCATTCATTTAGAAGTCAGTTAGATGTTTCTTAGTGACTACTATGCAGTCTTTATAGAAAGATGTAAAACTTGTCCTTTGGACCTAGCTTTTAGCTAATTCGATACTATATATTTATTTCTCAATGAATTGGTTCTAGAATAGGCTGAAGAAGATGTAGTAAATAAACTAAAATAATTGCCATGAAAAATCATATGTCACATTCTAGAATTAAAAAGTTATTTCTAGTCATTTAAAAATGATCCTTTCCTATAGAATAATAATTTCCCGTTTATCTGCAATACCTAGACCATTTCCAAGTTAACATTTTCTTTTTCTTTTCCTTTCATTTACCTTTTTTTTTTCTTTTTTATTACCACTAACCTTTTATCTCCACCAACTCTGGCAGACAGTGTCCCCTCTATCAGTAGCATAGAACAAGGTAGCAAGACACCCAGAAAGGCAGGAGAGGGTGGAGAGCAAGAGAATTCCTTGCAGAGCCATCATCAAAACACTTTGCAGTGTCAGCTGTAGCAAAATCAGCGATAAAAAATTTGGCCTAGTCTTATTTTCACTATGTAATAATTAGCATCTCCTTTTTCCTACCAATTGTCAGTGATGTGTAGGATTTTTGTTTCTTGTCTTTAGTTCACATTCCAAGTATGGAGTGCTTCCCTTAATGCTAGCAAATACAGGAGTTGTAAAGGTGATTTCAGCAGCCTATCGAAGGGCATATAATTCACAGATGCTGTGAAAAGATAATTTTTTAAAATTTAGGGTATTTCTGCACAATTTAGGCGACTTTTTAAAAAGTAACAATGAATAGTGCCAGATAGTGTTTTAATTGCTATGTGTACTGTCCATTTTAAATGTGCATTAAGCTTAAATAGATATATTTTGAATACTGCTTCTTCTGATGCAAAGAACAAGTAGTAGTCCATCTCCCCACCTTAGATTGCTCTGAACTATTATCTGCAGGATACCATTACTATGTAAAATGTATAAATATTTTTAACATTTTTTTCTCCAGAGATTATTTTTACACAGCTCACATTTTAAATCTTTTTTTAGGAGGAGCCAAGTGTCAACTCCAACTCTTGAAGAAGAGCCTGCTAACAATCCTGCTACTTGGGATTTTGTGGATCCAACCCAAAGAGTCAGCTGTTCTTGCTCTAGGTGGGTGGAGAAACTGCAGAGCAGTCGTCTGACCTGTCCTCTCAGACCCCTTCTTCCCCATTGTTTTGTTTTAAGTCTTCCTCTTCTAGTAAGTAAGAAAAGGACAGGTCTTTTCTTATATGGAGATGATACAGTTTTATTGTCAGGACTCGAAAAGAGTTTTTTTAGACAACTGGCTCTGATACTTAATTGCTCCCACGGATTTCTTAGGGCAGCTGTATCAAAACTAAAGGCATTTATTTGACAAGACAATCTCTTGCCCTTTAAATGAATTTACTTAACTACTCTTAATTTTAAAGTAGATAAATAGTAAACAAGTTGTCTTGAGTTAATAGAATTTGGATTAAATACACATTCCATAGGTAATTTGTTTTGTTGTGGGTGCTGGTTTTTTTTTTATGACTGAGACAGATATTTGTAATAAAACCTGCCCAAGGTGTTGCTCATTCATTTAGATATTAGAATAGGAACCCAAATTGTTTTCTGTAGAAAGATTTTGCACTCCTCCTGGATATTTCCTTGACTTACCACTTTTTGTGGTGGTAAAGAATCTTATTGTCATGAGTTTTCATTAGGGTTCTTGATTAAGTGTATGTCAGCCTTAACTGCTCTCCCTACCCCACCCCAGCTCACTGACTATTAGAACCCGTGCTGTTGATTATTCACTTAATGAGTAGCTTAGAGTAGCTTTGCTTCCAAAGTATGTATTTTCACATTTGATATTGCTCCATACTTATAGAAAGTTTAGAAGAGATAAGTATATTTAGAACATGGCCATTCATTTCTCTAGTTTAAATGGGGTTCTTAGTGTGGCATAAATTGAATTGGCTTATTGGCTTTGGGAGGAAGGAGTGTGCTTGTGTGTGTATGTACACTTACACAACAATTTTGGCACCTGCCTGATTCTCTTCAAGTTGATCCCCTTTTTATCAAGCTCTGCCTTGGTAGTCAGCTTTCTGTTGAGAGATACTCTAAATATTAGCCTAATGAAAACCATGATTGATTTTTCAAGGAGGATGTTTTTTAAGAAGTTATTGGCTCATCAAGGGACCTCTCTCTGAGCATGTGAGAAGCTCTAGTCTTAGGATAGGTGTGGTATACCAGTTGAATACTTTTGTCTCTATACCATTGTAAATTGTGTGACATAAAGTATTTTCCTAACATTGGTTTTTAAACAGCTCATAGCCCAGGTTTAATTCACCTTTAGAAAGTATGTAGGCTGTAAATTTTAGTATATTTAACTTTATTAGTTCCTTCATATTATTTTTTTGCTATTTTCCTTACGTTAGATTTCTTTCACTATAAAAAAGAAACCTTTTACTGATTTATATCATGTTTTTATTTACTACCTTGAATTATTTTACCTGAAGTTCAAATAAACAAATAACACTTTTCTTTTTGTCCTCTGAAGTTACTGTTCTATTTCCTCACAAAAACCTCAAATACCTCAGGTCTTTATTATAGTTATGCATTGCAGCCCATTGATTTCAAATATTTATTTACAGACCTGGCTTTTCACGTGTACTTTAGTCTTATATTTTTTTGGGGTACCATTTATATTCCTTATATTGACATGTCTGTTTCCTCCCAAATCAGGTACCCTATTGTGGTCATTTTTATCACAATTTTCCCTTCTCAGTGTAGAAACTTCATCATTTATTTATTTTTCTTTATTTTTGAGATCAGTTTTATCATTGCATTTTATAATGACTTTCTTTGAAATGTGTATTGTAATGTCATTCTACTTTCCTCATTCTTTTAGCCTCCATGTGTTTCAGCACTGTTTGGCCCTGCCTCTGGTTCCTTCCCACCACTGGACCACCCATATAGTTAGCCTTCTGAGGCTGATCTTCCTGTTGCCTGCTTCAGTGAGGTCCCTTTCTGTTCAGAAATTTGCAATACTTGTCTGTTACTTACTGGCATATTCCTAATTCTAACCATTTCACAATGTAGCTGAGTCATTAAATACAATTGAAAAAATATGACTTTATAAGATTATCCACTTTGCAAAAAGCCCTTACTTTGAAGAGGCTACTATAAAATATCTATCAAAGGACTGATGTGGTTAAATGCTCTCTGAGAAAATCCACATCAAGAAGTTTTATGTAAAAGACTTTCGGTTTTAAAATAAGCACCCTTAGAAGATATCATTGAGATATTCTCAGTTGAGACATTCATCTCTTACTGTAGTACTATGCCCTTGGGACTCAAAGCACAGTTTTTGCCTTATTGACAATAGCTTTATGGTTAGACAACCTTCTTTAAAGTCAGGATTTTTGTTTTTTTAGAGGGGCAAAGATTTTTCAGATTATCTACTGCAGGATTACCAGACCCATTATGGGATGGCCTACTCCTCACTCTATTTAATGGCCTTTTGGGGCAGGGTGGCTATCCTGCTGTCCCACTAAACCATCCCATTATGCCACACAAATCCGTTTTACTGCCCACTAGGGCATCATTGAGTGCAATGCAGCAGTAATTTAATGCCACCCTAGTGGCCTCAGAGAGTTACTGGAGAGCTTACATTTTTCCCTGGGAGGGATTTATATATTGGGAGGAACTGGCCGACCTGCAATATAACTTGGTTGCACAGATTAAACCTTGGCATCATCTAGGGTTCTTCCTGAGCAGTTTCTCACAGCCATCTTGCCAGGAAGAATGTGAGCAGGCTTGCTGTTCCTGCCTCGATACTTCATGTGCACTTGGATATGTGTTCACTCACAACAACCTTTTTACTTCTGTCTCATTTTAACCCTACGTAAGATCCAAAGTTGTCTTTTCCCCTTCTTTCTTAGATAATACTGTCATATAAGGTTTCAGGTATGTTTAAGGTATTAGGTATTAGAATTCACCCTTATTATCTTAGTTTCACATTTTGGGAGAGAGTAGCATAGTTATTTTATTCCTGATTTACAACACTACAAGCCATTATAAACCATTCTATATTGGAGTTAGTAAAGTGCTGTGAAATAGAAAATAAAAGTTTTCTTTTGGCAGATGATCTCAAAGCTCTTGACTTTAAGATGGAGTATGAATAGAGACTCTCACCAAGTTGGAAAGATTTGGAGATTTTTCAAATCAGTAATTTTGTAGGGGTTAGCAATGTATGAGTTTATGTTTCATAATTCCATCTCTTATCTTCTTAACTTGTATGTGGTTGATTTATTGCTTTTCATCAGGGTGTTTGCAGTTTTTAGTCATTAAAAATACAATTAACACCTAGAGTCTTTTTTGGTGTATTAGTGCATCTGCTGAGTACTTAACAAGATATAACCTCATCAGAGGCATCTCTTTTATAATGTTATAATGATGCAGTCATTCTCATCTGTGTATTTGTTGACATTGTTTTAATTCTCATTTCAGGCATAAACTTTTAAAACGTTGTGCCGTAGGAACCAACCGACCTCCCACAATATCTCAACCAGGGTTCAATGCAGGACCATCATCATCTTCATCTTTACCACCTCCTGCTTCTTCTAAGCACAAAACAACAGAAAGACAGGAAAAGGGAGACAAGTTGCAAAAAAGACCCTTGATACCATTTCACCATAGGCCCTCTGTGGCCGAAGAGTTATGCATGGAACAGGATACACCAGGGCAGAAGCTAGGGTTGGCAGGGATAGACTCCTCCTTAGATGTGTCCAGCAGTAGGAAGTATGATAAGCAAATGGCCGTGCCTTCCAGAAACACAAGCAAGCAAATGAATCTGAATCCTATGGATTCACCTCATTCCCCTATTTCCCCTCTGCCGCCAACACTCAGCCCTCAGCCACGAGGTCAGGAAACGGAGACTCTGGACCCACCATCTGTCCCTGTGAATCCAGCCCTCTATGGAAATGGGCTGGAACTCCAGCAGTTGTCTACTCTGGATGACAGAACTGTCCTCGTAGGCCAAAGACTGCCTCTGATGGCAGAGGTCAGCGAGACAGCCTTATATTGTGGGATTAGGCACTCGAACCCGGAGTCATCAGATAAGTGGTGGCATAGTTTTTGTCTCCCACCCATTGATGATGTTGAGTTCCGGCCTCCAGAACTTCAGGGTGAGAGGTGTGATGCCAAAATGGAGGTAAACTCAGAGAGCACTGCATTGCAAAGGTAAGACGACTCTCCGAACTATCCACCTGATCACCCCCTAAATAAGGACTAAAGCCATAGAACCCATGAATCGGGCTTTCCTCCTCACCTCTCCCTGCAAACTTTCAGATCCAAAATGAAAGAGGCTTTGCTTCATCATTTTAGACTCTGCATTTGGAAAATGTTTAAAAGTCAAATGTTTTGTCATTTGTGAGGTTTAACACACATGTCACTATGTAAACATGCTGTCATATAAAGGTCTCATTGTGGCATTTAATGTACTAGCATTACTTTGTTTTGGTCCTGTTACTTATCAAAGAATATAGCTTTATGAGACTTTTGTTACTATGGTCAGTACCTTCTTGTTTCTTGACACTTTATAAAAAAACTAGAGGTCTGGTGCACGGAATTCTTGCATGGGAGGAGGGGGCTTCCCTCTGCTCAGCCTGCAACCTCTCTAATCTGGGACCCCTCAGGGGATGTCTGACTGCCGGTTTAGGCCCATTCCCGGGGATCAGGCCTAAACTGGCAGTTGGACATGCCTCTCACAGTCCTGGACTGCTGGCTCCTAATTGCTTGCCTGCCTGCCTGGTTGCCCCTAACTGCCCCCCGCCCCCGCCGGCCTGATCGCCCCTTACTGCCTCTGTGTGCCAGCCTGATCACCCCTTACTGCCCCCCCTGCCAGCCTGGTCGTCCCCAACTGCCCCCCCTGCCGGCCTGATCGCCCCCAACTGCCCCCCCCTGCTGGCCTGGTCATCCCCAACTGTCCCCCCTGCCTGATCGCCCCCAACTGTCCCCCCTGCTGGCCTGGTCGCCCCTAACTTCCCCCCTGCCGGCCTGGTTGTCCCACGCAGCCTTTTTGTTCAGTCGTTTGGTCGTCCCTCACTAACCCCCATGCCAGCCTGGATGTATGCAGCCATCTTGTGAGGGCATGAGGATCAATTTGCATATTACATCTTTATTATATAGGATCCTCACTCAAGGGTATTTTGTTTGTTTGTTTTTAAAAATATATTTTTACTGATTTCAGAGAGGGAGAGAGAGAAACATCAATGATGAGAGAATCATTGATCAGCTGCCTCCTGCACACCCCCTACTGGGGATTGAGCCCACAACCCGGGCATGTGCCCTTGACCAGAATCGAACCCAGGACCCTTCAGTCTGTGGGCTGACACTCTATCCACTGAACCAAACTGGCTATGACAGGATATGTTTTTATTGATTTTTTTTGAGAGAGAAAAACATCGATGTGAGAAAGAAACTTTGACCAATTGCCTCTCGTACACATCCCAACCACAGCCTGGGTATGTGTTCTTACCGGGAAAGGAACCTGCCACCATTTGGTGTACAGGACAACACTCCAACCAACTGAGCCACCTGGCCAGGGCTCTTGACACTTTTAAGAAAGGATTTGTATGTATTTAGTTATGTATTATGTGTCTAGTAATAATGCTTAACATTTCTAGTGTTTTTGAGCTACCCTTGATTCTTAACATTTTACACAGATTATCTCACTTAATCTTCGTGTTACTACCTTAACTTCATAGATGAGAAAGAAACTAGGGTCATGCAGTTAGTAAATGACACACTTGAAATTTGAACCTAGACAGTCTGTCATGAGCCCATCTGTACTCTTAAGTGGAATCCATGGAATCAGAGACAAAAATATATATTCCTGACAAAGGCTACTAAGTTTTATTTAGTTGTGAATACAGTCACTAAAAGAAATTCACTATGTAGATGAATTAATTTTAAGTTCAGTGTAAGTTTTACAAATGCTTTAAATAATAAATGCTTTTCTTCTAAAAACATCACTCTTTTTACTTTATCTTGCCTAGCCTAAAGTGTCATTTATTTTTCCTTTTTAGACTCTTAGCACAACCTAATAAACGGTTTAAAATCTGGCACGACAAGCAGCCCCAGATGCAGCCACTCCACTTCCTTGACCCATTGCCTCTATCACAACAACCTGGAGACAGTTTGGGAGAAGTCAATGACCCATATACCTTTGAGGACGGTGACATAAAATACATCTTTACAGCAAACAAGAAATGCAAACAAGGGACGGAAAAAGATTCCCTGAAAAAGAATAAGGTACCATTTAACATGGAGAGAGTTCCATGCGGTGTGGGTTTTGATCTATGTCAGCACAGCATGTGTGGGAGAACTTTGGAGGCAGAATGTTTGAGATAGTCTTGCCTGATTGCTCTGTCCCCATACTCATGCTCTTGGTACTATCGTATTGAACAGCGTATTGTTCCCTTTTATGTCATGGCTCACCTTTGTTGAAAAGTCAGCCGAACATAAATGAAGCCTCATATTTTCCAGGCTATAGCTTGTACAGCGCATGTTTCCTCTCATATGCTAATTCTTGTTGGCCTATGCTCCCTGCTTATTTCTTTTAATTATGATTCCAAAATACCCAAAATGTAAAGAAAAAATGTTGATAACAATATCTACTCTTTATTATGCGCTTACTGTGACTACTGTGCCAAGCGCTTTACCTATATCTCTTCTGAATTAATATTAACATCACTCTTGGACTGTGTCAGTATTGATTATACTGTTTCATTGTCACGAAAATGAGTACTGGGTGTATCAGCTGTCTTTAGCCTTAAATGTTAAAACATTGTAAAATACTAGACCATTTAAAGAGGTATTCTTGAGCATAGAGGAAGTAAGACAATTAAAGGAGGCCAGTATAATTCAGGGGACTGCTTGTTAGATTTCTTACAGAGATGTATCCAGATCTAGAAAGCCTGAACCATAATTCAGCATCCAAAATTTATTAAAGGCAGCTTGTAACACCATGGCAGGTCTGTAATCAAATGCCACCAGTACCATTTAGGCATAAAACCCTGATTGACTCAGAATACTCCATAGGATTGAGAGGAAAGTGTGGGAGTTTGGGTTCTGTTTAAATTCAGGGGAAAGGACATACCTTTTATTTCTTTTGGTTGCATAGACCATGGTTTATCATACTTGTGCTCATAACAAGTTCCATTCTACCCTCTAATTCTTTGTGTTCTCCCTCATATTCCACACTTTGGGTTGGTGTTCATGTGTTTTGTTTGGCTGAATTTATTATACAGTCAGAGGATGGATTTGGTACCAAGGATGTCACTACACCAGGTCATTCCACGCCGGTGCCTGATGGGAAAAATGCCATGTCTATTTTCAGTTCTGCTACTAAAACAGGTGTGTACAATGATTATTTGCCTCACTTGGATTGTTGCTAAAATAAAATGCGAGGGAGATGCTTCTCAATTTCAAATTATATTCTTATAGTAATAGCAATAATTTGATCTCATCTTTAATA
This sequence comes from Cnephaeus nilssonii, assembly GCF_951640355.1. Classification (NCBI taxonomy): domain Eukaryota; kingdom Metazoa; phylum Chordata; class Mammalia; order Chiroptera; family Vespertilionidae; genus Cnephaeus; species Cnephaeus nilssonii. The sequence goes on from NC_137093.1 coordinate 7,607,255, forward strand.
TATTTTTCATAGTTTGTTTTTCAGTTCCTTTCAAAACTGATAAACATATTAGGAAATAATTGTCTCTAAATTTAACTGAACACATAGAGAAAAATTCACAGGCAGGTGTTGCTCATTGAGATCCATGTCCTCTCCTCATTTCTTCTTCCTTAATGAAGATGCTCATTCTGTTTATTTTGTCTCCTTTCCCATAGATGTCCGGCAAGATAATGCTGCTGGCAGAGCTGGCTCCAGTAGCCTTACACAGGTGACAGATTTGGCACCTTCCCTGCATGACTTAGACAACATCTTTGATAATTCTGATGACGACGAACTTGGGGTGAGTCTGACATAGCTACACAAATAAAAATTTCCCTAAATGGAAGGATTTATGTGGGTGTCTCAGTATTTCTTTATAATTGGCCTGCTGAACTTGGGGGGTTTTAGTTCAAGATATTCCTGGTGTAAATACTAAAATCTTTTACATTTGTTTTTTAAAATCCTTTTGGATATCATAAGACTAATAAAAAAGTATTGTGTAGTTCCTTTAGCTCTACATTTTGATATATAAGAATAGTCTATACTTTTTAAGATGATGGCATCATAGTAGGGTAGTAGAATTTATGCACATGGAAGTTAAATAATACCAGGCATTATGTGATTAAAGTGACAGATAAGAATTACCGTTCTTTGAAGAATAGCTGACCTGAGTCAGGAAGTTTGTGTCCTTGTCCTCCAAACCAGCTCTGTGTGTTTGGGCAAATAGAAATGCTGTTATTTCTGGGGTGCCTAGAGATTAGTAAGGTAGGCTTGCTCTTCAAGGAAATCAGTTTATTATTCTTCCATTCATGTATTTATCTTTCTTCTCATCCATATATTTTACATATTTGGTAATCATTTGAAGATTAGTTCCCTTGTGTCAGCAACTCGAAGTTACAAATATTATTAACTTACACCATCCTTATACTTGACACACCCACAGACTTCAGGAGAAATAGTGTATAAATAAAATTTATTCTTATTGCTGTGAGAGGAGTAATTAACCCTAATCTAAAGATGCTGGACGTTCAAGTACAAAGTGACAAGCAAGCAGTGTTTAATTGAAGGATTAAAGGATAAGTAGGAATCACATTTCTAAAACCCTTTCTCACTTTAAAATAAAATGTATCTGATTAACAGGTATTATACACCATCCATATATATAAAAGCCTAAGCGACTGTAAGGGCAGAAAGATCAGAACGACTGGTCGCTATGACATGCACTGAGCAGGCAGGCAGGCGAGCAGTTAGAAGTGAGCAAGCAGGTAGGCAGGCGAGCGGTTAGGGGCAAGTAGGCAGACAGGCAGGAGAGCGGTTAGGGGTGAGCAGTCCTGGATTACAAGAGAGATGTCCAACTGCAGGGATTGGGCCTAAACCGGCAGTCAGACATTCCCAGAGGGGTCCTGGATTGCGAGAGGGTGCAAACCGGGCTGAGGGACTCTTTCCCACCCCTCCCTTGCATGAATTTCTTGCACCGGGCCTCTAGTTAGTATTGTAAGTACTTTGAAGATTATCTATATACTAGAGGCCCAGTGCATGAAAATTCATGCACTGGAGGGGGGGTCCTCAGCCCGTCCTGCTCCCTCTCACAGTCCTGGAGCCCTCAGGGACAGGAGGTGACCCGGCAATCAGGGACAGGCAACACCCCCATCCCAACTCTGCTGCTGCCACTGCCAGCAGCACAAGCCTCGGCCAGCCCTGGTTACCTGAGCCTCGGGTGCCCTGGGCGGCTGGGAAGCCACCATCCAAGGCTTGCTTGCACCTCGAGCCGGCCCTGGGCAGCTGGGGGGCTGAGGGGAAGTGGGGGACTCCGGAAGCAGGCACGCGGAGAGGCCAGACCGCCTGGAGGTGGGCCCGGCCGTGCCACACACCTGCTGCCCTGGCAGGGCTGAGGGGACTGGGTGCCGCCATCTTGTGGATGTGGGCACCACCATCTTTGTGAGGGCATGATGGTCAATTAGCATATTACCTCCTTATTATCTATATATATATATAAAACCAGCAACCAGAACACGGGAACAACCAGTCGCTATGACACCCACTGTGGCTGGCCAACCAGCCTGATCGGGAGTGGGGCCGGCCGGCCATCCTCCCTCGGCCCCTCCCCTCAGCTGGCCCCATCCCTGATCGGTCCCTCCCACCCCGCCCTTGATTGGACTCTCACACCCCTATTGGCCTGCAGCTCCTCCCCCTGGCCGGTCCCGCCCCTGACCCCCCCCCCCCCAATCATGATCGGGGGTGGGGCCAGCCAACCTCCCTCGGCCCCTCTCCCTGGCTGGCCCATCCTCAATTGGCCCCTCCCACCCTAATCAGCCCACATCTTCTCCCCCCAGCTGGCCCCATCCTTATCAGCCCCCCAACCCCGATCAGGGGGTGGGGCTGGCCAGCTAACCTCCTGCATTCCCTTCCTCTTGCCGGCCCGGCCCCAATCAGCCCCCATCAGGGCAGGTCGGCTGGACCCCACCTGTGCACAAATTCGTGCACCAGGTGTCTAGTGAGGTTATAATGCCCTTGAAGGACCAATATGACTTGAAATGTGGAAAGACTGGGCTAGTAGGAGGTGGGGGAGGAACATTAGTTTGAGCCTGGAATGCGCCTTGGTTACACAACAGGAATGAACTGGCTGGGCTTTGGGGCATAATGAACAGGCCATTCCATTGGTCTGTTTTCTGAATGGGATAAAGATTGATGGGGCTAGGAAGGATTTGGCCATGCTTAGTGCTGTGGACTTTGAACTCTACCAGTAATATGTTCCTCTGAAGGCTGCTGAGAGTGGAACTGACCTGGTAGAAGTGAGTGCCTAACACATGAGAATCGGAATTCAGGCCGCAGGTGCATGACGGAAAAGGAAATGGCAGAGTGGCAAACTTTGGTAGAAGAAATGACGCATTTCCTTATTGTTGATCCAGGCAAGGGAGATCCTTTTTTAACTCTCTCTAAAGCCAAGAATTGCCTACGATTGGTTTTAATGATCCTGAGGGTTAGGTTAGATACTTTGCTGGTGATGGTGGGAATGAAGAATGAAAAGAAAAGGAAGAAAAAAAGGAGTAGAAAGGGAGAAGTAAGAAAAGAAAAAAAGGCAAGCATTGTGGAATAACCCCGCACTGTTCGCAGCCACTTTCCCTAGTGATTGTGAGCCACTGTGCTTATTTCCTGTATCAATTAGGAATGACTGTTGAACTAAGTGAAGTAATGTTCACTTTGTTTCTTAAATATATTCTTAGTAATGTCACTATACAAAGGAGAGCTGACATTTTTAATATAATTTTTATTTCTCTGAAATGATTGTTTCTACTTTACTCTAATTTCTACCCTGGCATTTAATAAAGTCATCAGTTTATCTTAGAATCATTTTGCTAATTCACTTTACTAGTATCTGGAGTTGGGAGGCTGTTGTTTAAGTCTTCACCTCAAATGTCTTTGAATTTAATTTTATACTTTAACTCTGTGATATTGAAATATACACTGAGTGGCAAGATTATTATGATCTCTGAATGCAAAATAATCTGGCCACTCAGTGTATATCCTATATAATAAAAGGCTAATATGCAAATTGTCCCCTCGATCAGGAATTTGACCAGCAGGCAGGCCGGCCAACCGCCCATGTCCCCTCCCCCTGGCCAGGCTGGCCTGGACCCCACCCATGCACGAATTCATGCACCAGGCCTCTAATACACACACACACACACACACACACACACACACACACACACACACACTGAGTGGCCAGATTTTATGCGTTCAGAGATCATAATAATCTGGCCACTCAGTGTATAAATATTAGAAGCCCGATGCACAAAGATTTGTGCAAGAATGGGCCTTCCTTCCCTTGGCTGCCGGTGCTGCCTTCGCTCTGACTAGAGCTGCCTTTCAACCTTCCCACGCTGCACAGAGGCCTGGAGCGGCTGGGGTGGTATGGAACTCCTGTGTCGTTGCCATGGCAACGATGCAAGCATCCCGCCCCGTCCCTGGCTGCTTGGCGCCTGCGTATGCAAATTAACCTGCCATCTTTATTGGGTTAATTTGCATACCCACTCCTGATTGGCTGGTGGGTGTCTTGAAGGTATGGTCAATTAGCATGTTACTCTTTTATTAGGTAGATTAGGTAGATATAGCCCTGGTAGGTTTGACTCAGTTGTTAAGAGGGTCAGCCTATGGACCAAAGGGTCTCGAGTTTGATTCCCAGTCAAGGGCATGTTACCTCGGTTGTGGGTTCCAGCCCAGCCCTGGTTGGGGTGTGTGCGGGAGGCAACCAATCGATGTGTCTCTCTCACGTCAGTGTTTCTCTCTCTCTCTCTCTCTCTCTCTCTCTCTCTTTCTCTTTTCCCTCCTTTCCTCCGCCCCTTCCTTCCACTCTGTCTGAAAATCAATGGAAAACAACATCCTCAGGTGAGGATTAAAAAAACACCGAAAGAAATAATATATATTTGTGTGTGTGTGTGTGTGTGTTGAAAAATAAAAGAATAATAGTTGTGGGGTGGGGGGGGGGGGGGCGGTTTGAAGTAATCTCTTTTAGCTGCTTTCTTCCAAACAGAAGGAAAACCAGACTGATAGCCAATTACTACTTAGAGGCACCACCCTAATGTAATTATTGTGTTCCTGAAACTATGTCTCTAATGACCTGGGAGGGAATATTTGCTTAAGGTCTGCAGGCTCTGCTTTGATGGCACAATCTGCCCTCACCAGATCCATGAAAAGACTCCTCACTCCATTTCTCATACTTGATGAGCTTGAAGCCACTCCTTTGTTTCACTGTCTGCTGGTATTTCTAGTGGTGAACACTTAATAAAGAAGCATCTTTTCTGTTCTTAGGCTGTATCACCTGCACTTCGTTCATCAAAAATGCCAACGGTTGGGACTGAAGACCGACCTCTTGGAAAGGATGGAAGAGCTGCTGTTCATTACGCACCAAGTAAGAAAAAGATTGAGCTTTGGCTTACTACTCATACCTTTCATGTAATGTTGTCACCCCCAGCAGTGCCTTAGTTGAGATCCCCCTCCTTTTTTATTTCCGTTTAAAAAATACTAATTATGATTTAAACTTGTATAAGTTGGCATTCCTAAGATGGCAGGCAGCTAAGAGTCCATCTTACTAGTAATTTGAGTTCCTTTGCTCTTTGTTTTCAAATTAAGGATTAACTTTTATGGTTTAAAATGTGGAAAAACATGTTCTAGGTTTGTTTTTCGAGTAGCCCTTTCCTAGTAGGATAAATGCTGCAGGGTGATTTTCAGAGCAATACCCAACTGTAAACACTTGTGTAAAATGTTTCAATTTTCAGAAATTTAATTCACATGAGGATAATGAATACTGTTTGTTTTCTGTGGTTCTTTTTCTGATTCATACTGAAGTTTTGTGCTTCCTTTTGAGATCAACTAGCTTTATTATCTATGCTGACTACAAGAGAAGCTTCCTTCCTTCTAGTTATTCTTTGCCCTAAGAAAACATTACTCTACAAGAGAAAAGAAAGTCAGGGTAGCTGTGTGGACACTGCAGCAGAAACACAATTCCATTGCAAATCATTCTGTAATACCTTCTCATTAACTTCGGCCATAATGAGAACAAATTGAGGGGAAAAACCACCATGTCACAGGGATGAGTCAAAAAGTTTTATGAACCTATAAATGTAGAACTGATTTACTCAGATGTACAAGTATGAAGTATACAGAGATTGGATTTTGACAGCTTTAATGGTTCCATAGCTTTTTAAAATATGCAAAGCTTTCTCAAGCATGACATGTATGGAAATGAATAATGATAGCCAGCCAGTTGCTGTAGTTTTTTTAATTAAACATTTTTCTTTTTTTATTACTCTGCACTGAAGAATTTTATAAACATGGAACTCACAGATTAAAAGAACCAGTATTAAAGCAGATACATATGGAATAGGTCAAATGAGTGAATTTTTTTCCCTTTGTGTTGAACCAGTTAATCCTCTGCCTTTTGACATTAAGTGATACATAGTGATGTTACATGTTAACATGTCTAATAACTTGTCCAAGATTATTCACTCACAAACCATCCTGCTAGTTAGTGTCTTGCTCAGTAAATAAAGTATATGGTATACACTCTTCCTTCCCTTCTTTCTGTTCAAAATGGGATTGTTTTAAAAGGAAGCTTCTCAATATTTTATGAAAAAGTACAGTTTACAAAAATTAATGAATTTGAAATGTAGCAAAAATATTAGCATCAGGAAAATACAGGTATATGAGTCAAGAAGATTGTTTTAATGTGTACAAAGTATGTATGTGTGGACATACACACAATATTTCCTCCCAAGACATGACAATGAAAATGATATGGCAAGAAGTTCTCATCTCTGCAGTAGCTTTATTATACACTAGAGGCCCGATGCATGAAATTCGTGCAAGGGTAGGCCCTTGCAGCCCCAGCTGCCTCGTGGCCCTGCCCCCCACCCACTGGTTATTCCAGAAGGTCATTCCACTATCTGGTCTAATTAGCATATTAGCTCTTTATTATATAGGAGGATTGAGGTGAAAAGACAGACATAACATTTAATGTCTTGAACAGCACCATCCAATAGAAATGCAGAGTGAGCCACAAATGAGATCCACATAAGTAATTTTAAATTTTCTGGTAGTTACAGAAAGAAAACCACCACGTGAAATTAATTTTAATAATATATATTAAATAATGGCAATATCTAAAAATTGTCATTTTTACAAGTAAAAAGATAGTGAGCTATTTTATTTTATTTATTTATTTATTTTGTACTAACTCTTGGAACCTGGTTATATTCGACACAAGCACATCTCAGTTTGGACAAGCCCCATTTTGAGTGCTCTGTGGCCACATGTGGCTAGCAGGTCGTATGTTAGAAAGTATAGGTCCATAATTATTCACTTGATTGTAATAATGCGGAAAGCAACACACAGTAACAGCTAGGTATAGTTTAATATATCAAGTTAAGTACCTGAGGCCAAGAAAGGGTAAATTATTTAGAATTATGTAATTGTTTAACTAGGAAGCATGGTAAAGATTATTGAACCCAGAGGTTCTCACCTTTTTTTCTCCCTCCATATGGTGGAGGCTTTCCCCTCCCCCGATTCAGGAATGACAGAAAGCCTGGTGAGAATCACACATTTAATCAAGCCTCCCTTTTTAGATGGAAGAGCATTGGTCCCAAGAAAGGAAGTGACCTGAGCAAACCAGTGCTGTGCTGGGAGCACCTGGGTTGTGGAACCCAGCCCACTACTACTTTAGACAGCTGTGCCTTAGACTCTAGCCCAGGGTACAGTATGGTACAGTTATGCTTTGTTAATTTCTTATTCAGAGCTAAAAGTCACATCTTAATTTATTCAGTGGCTACTATTTGCCCCTTAAAATGTTGAGGTTGCTAGAAAGAGCAAAGTGACTGGAAATTGGGGTATCAGATGCCATTCCAAATCAAACTTGTGGCTCCAGATTACCCCCTAGTGGCCAGATTTCACAACCACAACTTGTGTTTTCATTCCATTTATTCCTACTTTAAAAAGGCTTGTGGGGGAGAAGAGAAGAGGGCAATGGGAGGGTGGGGAGAAGGGACATATGTAATACTTTCAACAATAAAGATTTAAAAAAAAAACACACAAAAAATAAAGATTTATTTTTAAAAAAAATTAAGTTTCTACTTTTGTTTTGTTCTAATAATGCATATTAGAAACATATATTTGTATTTTGATATATTAATTGTAAAACTTTTTAACTTTAATTTATGTTATTGCTTGTGATGATTGTATCAAAGTTAAATATGAGTAATGCCAGAGAATAATGATAAATTCTAAATTCTGGTTGGTCTGCTCCTGTGATTTTGTTTACTTAACTTCTTAAGTAACTTTTATTTAACTACTCTGTACTTGGAAAAAAATAGTTTTTATTAAACTCATTTTTTGACAAACTTTTAGAAACCATCAGGAAAGACAGAAAATACTGTAAACTGAAAAGTAGTCATTAGAACAAATAAATGGGAAATATATATTAAGAAAAAAAAAAAGAAAGTGCCTTAATGAGCCACTGTTGATGATGGTTAATCTCAGGTATATTAAAATGATTTTTTAAATGGTTGGTTCTAAGCATTTCTTGAAAGATACTTTTTAAAAAGTCATATCTCAATAAATTGTCTTTTGGTTCTAGGTAGGTTTGTTAATCTTAACTATGAAGTTTCATTTTAATGTCAATTTGGAAAGAGTATGGAATCATTTTCTCAAAGAGCAGTGAGTGTTGTGGATTTGTCAAAAACTAGCTAAGTAACCCTACTACATATAAATCATCATTATAGCTTAGGCAACTTTTCTTTTCTCTAACATAAATGCTTGATGGATTTTTCTATGTAAAATTTGCTGCATAACAATTATAATTCTGAAATATGTCATACATACTTATAATAGCGATAGAACTTTTAATAAAGTGGTTACTCCATCTAATTGCTTCCAGCTTCTTAGGCTTCTCAAGGAATCACTTGTTGGGGGGAAAAATGTTGTAGACTTCTGCTCCCTTAATTAATGTGAGGCCAAATCCTGAAGGATCAAGATGATAGTGATAAAGTTCCAGAAAAGGATAACTTTCTGCTTATGGCCTTTTTCTCAGAGACTTCCATTATTCATATTCTGTTGTGTAACTGATCTGGCTATGAACTTGGATTTGCCTTTTCAGTCCTGCCTGTTAAAAGAAATGGTTTGTATCTTTTTGTTGTGTTTTTTAGCAGTTGCAGACCTGCAAAGGATGTTCCCCACCCCTCCTTCTTTGGAACAGCACCCTGCATTTTCTCCTGTGATGAGTTATAAAGACGGGATCAGTTCAGAGACAGTGACAGCACTAGGCATGATGGAGAGTCCTATGGTCAGTATGGTTTCAACACAACTCACTGAATTCAAAATGGAAGTGGAAGATGGCTTAGGAAGCCCCAAGCCAGAGGAAATAAAGGTAATTGCCAATGTACTAATTTTACCAAGCAGAGTGGTTTTCAAGTGGATTCGCTGTGTCGTCTTTAAAATAATACTGTCTTTATGCCAAATGTACATAAGTTTCTAACAATCCTCTGAATTGGATCATGAGATAATTACAGTGTCTTTTGGTTAATTTATAAAACTTTGGTGTTAGCATTTTCTACTGATCAGACGAGAAATACTGAATTACAATAGTTTTTGTCACTACTGTGCTATGTACTAAGTCATTTACCAACATTATCACCGACCTCACTTTTTCGTTGCAGGACTTCTCATATGTGCACAAAGTTCCAACTTTTCAACCTTTTGTGGGATCCTCCATGTTTGCTCCACTGAAGATGTTGCCGAGCCAATGCCTGCTACCTCTGAAGATACCTGATGCCTGTCTGTTTCGGCCTTCGTGGGCAATCCCTCCTAAAATTGAACAACTGCCCATGCCACCTGCAGCCACTTTTGTTAGAGATGGCTACAAGTATGTGCCATATTTCATGTGATTTTTATCTCAACTAAATATTTATTTAAAATGATGACAGTAGCATATGATTTGAAGCTTTTATTGGCCATTCATGTTTTGGGGCACATTATTTTGTGTTGAAAATGTACATTATTTCCTAAACCAAATTTTATGTACGTGGAAAAATTAAGGTTACTTATATAGAGCAGTGGTTCCCAACATGTGGGGCACATACCCCACAGGGAGGCAATTTGATTTTTAAGGGGGTAATTCGAGAATGAGTTATTAACAGTGAATTTTTTGCATTTCTTAGGGTTCTAGGGGCCTCATAAACAGTATATAAATGTATGTATTGTGACATATTTGTACATTTCAGTTCTCTATTATATGTTTTGAAACTTAATTTGCTCTTTTTAATATCACTTCATATTATTTTTTTAACTATTTTTTAGTGATTTCTTCCTCAGTACTTCAGCTATCTTTTCATCTTTTCTTTTTCTTTTTCATGGATGCCATGTTCTTTGGAAGCTTTTTTTAGACCAAGTGAATGGCTTTTTAGGCTCCCTGCACATGAATAGGAGTTCACTTTTTGAATAATTAGGATTATATGTCATGGGGGAGGCATCAGGATTTTAGAGATGCTTAGGTGAGGCATGGCCAAAAAAAGGTTGGGAACCCCGGGTATAGAGAATCATGGTGTTCATGCTCATTCAATGTCAAATTATTGTTTATCACAGAATCAAGCACTAGATTGGAGTAGTAATAATTTTGGGGATGGTGGTAATGCTTTGTTTTATGTAAACTGATGATTTTTAAATGTGTTTACTTAAGGCCCTTTAAAACAAAGTATTAACATAGGCAATATCTCTATCATTGACCCACATCATAGGAGAAAGTAGCAAAAGAATGGTGATGTGGTATGGGGAAGGAAAAGGAGGTGCTTATTGTAGCTTGGGCATGTTTCATACTATCCAGAAAATAGTACTTAAATCAACAGTGTACAATCAATTAGTTTCCTGTATGATGAATAATTTCTTAATACAATAATTTCAATGCTATAAAATAAAATGCTACAAGCTCAAATTTCTGTCAGTACCAAGTAAGCAATATAGGGATGAAATGGACTAGTAAAGCAAAAGACTTGGCACTGTTGATGCTGTTCATAGACCTTGCTGTGATGAAATGTTTTGTATCTTTTCTTCTAATATGGTATCTACTATTCTCATGCTGTAGCTATGTCCCTTTTGAAATGTGGTTATTTGAGATCAAGACTGAATTTTTAATTTTGTTTAAGTTAATTTAAATTTAACACATGGGGCTAGTGCCTACCTTATTGGACAACACAGTTCTGAGCTTTGCGAAATCCTGCCGTGGTCCCCATCACTCTGGACATCCCCCATTACCACCTCCTCTCCACACACACACACACACACACACACACACACACACACCACACTCAGCACACCAGCACTTATTTGCATGATGCCTGTCACACTTGCTGTGAGCTAGCTTTTTTTTCTCTTTTTCATTGTTGAATATCTAGCATTTAGCATAGGGTTGGTACTCAGTTCATTTTTATTGACTGGGAGAAATCAGGTTACTATGCAGGAGAATACATTCTTACTACCTAGGGAGCAATTTAATTATTTAGGTTTCAGTTAGTAGTCATAGCTTTTTTTTTTTTTTTCTGATCTGAACTGCATAATAATTTTAGGCTTTAGTTGAACTAGAAAAATTTGAAAGGAGTCCAATTACAGTAAAAATCATTATTACACACATTATTTTGGTCTCTGAGATAGCAATGATTGCTAATCAAGGTTTCTGGGTCATTTTTTAAAATCTGTATTCAAAGATATCAGTGTGCCTCTAATTTAAAATATCTTTACAGTGCCTGATTTAGATTTTCAGGCTGGTCGTTTAGGCATAGCTAATTAAAAATCACAAGAAAATTATTTGAAGAGCCATTACTTTATGATACTTTTCTTTCAAATTATAAGTGAATGAATATGTAGTTTATTGGAGGAACATTAGTTTAAGTACATTATTAATAGATTTCAAAAGAATACTAAGCACTAAAAAAATCTGTGTTCTTTTCTAATTGGAAAGAATGGCCTCATATGCTGGTTTACATATATCTGTAAGAATGTTCATCAAGAAAATTTTCTGCAGTAATAAAAGAGTAGAACATTGCAGATATTATTTTGTTTTCTATGTGGCTATTTGAAAAAGAAGTCACTGCTTATGAGAAAATAGCGCAATGCATTCAAGTCTCTGGGAACTAAAAATAATTGTGCTAAAGGTAATGCATAGCATTTTGAAATTAATAAGTGAATTAGAATTGCCTTCCATCCCACAGAAATCTTACAAGTTTGGGAATTATAATACAATATGTGTACTTCTGTGCAGTCACCTAATTAATACTAAGGCCTCTTAGCAGTATATGTAATATTTTTATTAACTGTAATGTAGTTCTGGCCAATGGGTTTCCTAAAATAGAATTCCCTCATGGTCACACATTACTAATAAAATGCAAGCCTAGATAGGACTGCATTTTGAAAGTTAGGAAAATGTTAAATTTTCTTGTGCATTTGATTATAACTACTTTAGAATCATATATAGATTATAGCCTCAGAGAACAAGTATGTTGGCAGATTTTCAATTTCGGAAAATGACAAAAATGTAATTGCAAATTAGATGGAAATTCCATCCTATGGTCTACTAGCTAATTTAGTACCTGAACTCATGTTCAAGTTCCATTTAGTAGTTACAGTTTTTCAGAATTACATTGACCAAATCCAGCATTGTGTTTTCTGTAAAAATACTAAAGGTTTCCTCAAAAGATTTAGATGAGGATTGCTTCAATGTGGAATGAGTAGAAGGAAAGTGCCATATTGATTTTTTTTCTTCATTCCTCATTTTTTGCTTTCCCACATGCTGTACTGACTCCTTTGAATCCTTTTTTTTTTTTTTTTTTAAAGAGAAAGTTGAGTACACCAAAAGATAACACACATAAATGATAAGAAATGCACAGGCCAGGTCAGGGTGATAGGTGTGTATTCTAGCTTCTGCGACCTGCCTTTGATTCTCACTTGGTGCTGTCTGTGTGTTGCAGCAATGTGCCTAGCGTCGGGAGCCTAGCAGACCCAGACTATCTGAACACACCACAGATGAACACACCAGTGACGTTGAACAGTGCTGCCCCAGCCAGCAACAGTGGAGCAGGAGTTCTGCCATCGCCAGCAACCCCTCGCTTCTCTGTCCCCACGCCACGAACCCCCAGGACCCCAAGAACTCCCAGAGGTGGGGGTACTGCCAGTGGTCAAGGGTCTGTTAAATATGACAGCACCGATCAGGGGTCACCAGCCTCTACCCCCTCTACCACGCGGCCCCTTAACTCTGTGGAGCCTGCCACCATGCAACCTATTCCAGAAGCCCACAGTCTCTATGTCACCCTGATTCTCTCTGATTCTGTGATGAATATCTTTAAAGACAGAAACTTTGACAGCTGTTGCATCTGTGCCTGCAACATGAACATCAAAGGGGCAGATGTCGGGCTTTATATCCCCGATTCTTCCAACGAGGACCAGTACCGCTGTACCTGTGGGTTCAGTGCGATTATGAATCGCAAACTTGGTTACAATTCGGGACTCTTCCTGGAAGATGAGTTGGATATTTTTGGGAAGAATTCTGATATCGGTCAGGCTGCAGAGAGGCGCTTAATGATGTGTCAGACCACCTTCCTTCCTCAGATGGAGGCAGCCAGAAAACCCCAGGAGCCACCTATAAGCCTTCTCCTCCTCCTGCAGAATCAACACACACAACCTTTTGCTTCACTGAGTTTCCTGGACTACATTTCCTCTCACAGTCGCCAAACGCTTCCCTGCATAAGCTGGAGTTACGACCGGGTGCAAGCAGATAATAACGATTACTGGACGGAATGCTTTAATGCCTTGGAGCAGGGGCGGCAGTATGTGGATAATCCCACAGGTGGAAAGGTGGATGAAGCGCTGGTGAGAAGTGCCACTGTGCACTCTTGGCCTCATAGCAACGGTAGGTGTCCCAGAATAGTAAAGCCCTTTGGAAGTGAGCTTGGCGTGATGGTGGCTTACACACTTTCTTTACTTTTTCTCTGACAAAATTTTAAATTTCATTTCTTAAAAAATAAGATAGCTAAAGTGAGCGCTATGTTGATATCATCCTAAACTTAAGGACTAAGGGAATGTTTTATGTTGAAACACCTTTGGAGAGGAATACTTGCTTTGTGGAAATTTCCTCTTTATTAATTCATAGAGGCATTTCATATTGGAAGCCTGTGACTGCTGAGTATCAAAGTCATCAAGAGTGTAATTTGCACAGCCTTTCATGTTTAAACCCACTCGCTCTTCTAGGTCAAGTTTTCATGCTACTTCTTCCATTTAGTCTTCTACCCAGTTACAGGTCATTTTCTTCCTCCTCTGTTTTCTCAGTATTTTCTCTCTTGTAACAGTCATCACATTTTATTTAGTCCTGCGGTTACTGGTCATGTCACTGGCTCTTCTATTAAAAGCTCCAGTTGACAAACATTTTTGGAGTTGAGCTTTAAGAGTGTCAAGCACCTTGCTCTCTCCTTCCCTTATGCATTCATTATCAATAACGTGGTGCATACTGGGGAATAAAATGTTGACTGAAAGAGACAAGGTACCTGCCCTCGGAAATTTCTAATCTATTTTGGATAATGGACATTAATGAAATAATTAATATTATCACTAAGTATTACAAGTGGTGAAAGCATGGAGGAGGAGAGGAACGCTGGGCTGGAGGAAGACTTCTTTGAAGAAGTAGTAACACTTGAGATCTCAACCATGAGTATAAATTAACTGGGCAAAGAGGATAGGAAGCAAAGAATTGTGTCCCAGCAGGAGTGGCGAATGTGAAGGCCCAGAGTTTTACAGAGCGTGGGCCTTTAAAGAGCTGCACAGAGGCCAGCAGGGGCTAGATGACCATGAGCCTTTAGAAACATGCTAGGGGTTGGGTCTTCATTCATAGAACCCTAACAAGTCACTATGGGTTTTATGAAGCATTATTGACATCAGATTTGTGTTAAAAAAGAAAAAAAATATGTACTCTGACCCTAATGTGGGCTGTGGTTTAGAAAATGGCAGAATGGATTTGGGAAAACTAGGAGGGTAATGTAGTAGACCAGATAAGAAACAAAGGTTTGATTAGCGTTCTAGCAAAGAAAAAACAAAAGTGGAAGCATTAAAAAGATGTTTAGGAAGTAGTACTGCAGGACTTGGTACTAGGTTGAATTTGAGGGTTCAGGGAGAGCAAAATCTTAAAGATGATACCCAGGTTTGTGACTTGTATACCTGGACAGACAGTGGTGTCATTCAAAGATAGGTAGGTGGACTGGAGGAAGACCAGGTCTGAGGAGCAAGTTCATAAATTGAGTTTTGGAAGTTGTAAAGATCGATTTGAGATAAAGATGTGGAATAGACGTTTGGGAGTTGATGGGCCTGGAGCTCAGGGGAAAGAGAGTAGTGGGCCACACAGATGACAGGGGCACAGGGGAGGAGGGAAGCTCCCTGAGGAGGAGAGCACAGAATGAGGGCAGGGCCTGAGGCAGGCTTTGGTGAAATCGGCCAAGTCACCACATTTCAAGAAAGAGAGTGGTCAAGAAGCATTAAAGAGCAGCTGAGCTTTTAAGGTAAGGATAGTCGTGTACCCATAATGAGAGCTGGTTCTGTAGAATGGGGGAGGAACAGAGGCCAGGCTGGCGGGGTTACATGATGAAACAGGGACCCTGCTTCTGAACAACTCTCAGTCCTATAGGGAGAAGGTTATATGAGCTTCTTAAATTGAACTCTGGAATAATAAAAGAATGTTCAGAGGACAGAGTTCAGTGGAGTAGGGAATGGCAGGTGTTTTCTGAGCAGGTTAAGCAGGGAGACTTCTTAGAAGTGGAAACTCCTAGGGAAGTGTTCAAGTCATACTTATTTTTATGACTGCTTGGGTTTAAGCACAGTGCCTTATACTTGTCAGACCTTTAATTAATGTCTGTTGGATGAATTTATGAAGAAAGTGCAGTCTTTCTCCTAAAGAAATGTGGATGATTATCTTGGTAGTTCCTTTTAACTAGATGGTGGCCTTCAGACAGAAAAGCAGTCTGTGTGGGAGGAACAGTAGTGTCATCTTTGCATATGAAAAATAGCACCTTTTATGGTAGGGAAGGTGTGGGTTCCAAATTCAGATGCTTACATGTAGCAGACAGGTCATGTAAATGATCGATGCGGGGAGCCAGATTGGCAAAAAGCAATGCCCTGAAGTGTGTCCTTCCACAGCACACTTTCTATGTTATAGGCACAGGAATAGGGTTCACAAAGAACTGTGTCTGCTTTTAATCTGGTTCTCTCAGTCTCTCATTTTCCTGCTTTTGATAGAGTAAGAAGTACTTTACTGGGCTTTTTGTTTGTTTATTTTTACTTATAAGAAAAAAGAGAAGCACAGGCTTAGAAATAAAGACTTGAGCATTGCTTCCGTCTCAGGCAGGCAGCCAAGGAGGAACCGGGGAGAACTAGCTGTCTGAGGGGCAGCTGCTCCTCGGCTCCAGTCCGTGGGGGCTGTGCAGGAGTGTGGATCTCAGCTCCGGTTGCCAGGTCTCCCAATTTGTCAAGAGAAGCTGGAAATCCAGATTTGTGGATGAAATTTCCTGGAGAGATTTACTCCAAAATTTAAAAAAATAACTCTGGCCACCAATTTGCAAACTATGTTTGATGTAAGGACACAATCTAAAAATGTCTTAAGAACCCTCAGCACTCTGTGTCTCGGATTTCTTTGGTAGGTAAATCTTAGATTTTCATCCATGCCCCTTTCCTAATAGTAGAAAAGTAAGAGTAAGGAAAGTTCTTCAGGAACCCAGCTGTGCGGATTGAGAGCTGATCACCTTAAAATTATTTAGTTTGTCCGATTGTTTTGAGAATTTGAGGAGCATTATGGCCCTTCTCTTCTGGGGAAAAAATGCACTTATGTTCATGCACATATACATGCACAGTTTTGCATAGAGTTTCAAATTGCTGATTAAGATCCCTCCTTTACCTGGGTATCTCAAAAGGATCTTTACAACTTCCAAAACTCAGTTTGGAAGGAAGAGTGTTTGGTCAGAAGCCACGAGTCCCCTCCCTTCCTCTGTGTACAGGTGGCTTTCAGTCTTATCATTGCTTCTGCTGTGTTCTCAGGCACCTCTCCTTGCAGGGAAGGCTTTCTTTCTGAAGATGCATTTTGTGAAAATATTTTATAGTAAGAGCATTTTAAAGTTTTCAAAACCTTACGTTTCTTTTCTGCACTCATCATATAATCTAACCATTGATGTTTATAAATTAAAGTTATACAATAATTAAGAAATGTTTGCAGCTCTCTTTCCTGGTAAGCAACTTGGAAACAGGTTTATATGATTTAAAAAGCCAGGCCTATGCATCTTTCCACTCTTAAACCGTTCTATAGTTAACCACTTTACTTATATAGAGTAACCTATTTTCCATTGTATTCTTTCCAATAATAAATAATAAATTACTTTTTCCACTTCAGTAGAAGAATTTCTTTCCTTCTGACTCCTGAGTCAAGTATTTTAGAGTCTACTAAAAATAGACTCTATCACTAATAATGTCTTTGTCATGGAGTATAACTGAGGTCCAAAATGATGGCCAGAAAGAGGAGAGTGCCAGTCTAGTCCTCCTTTATGATTTCCGTTTATGTTCACTTACTGTCCGTTCCAGTGCTGGACATCAGCATGCTCTCCTCCCAGGATGTGGTCCGTATGCTGTTGTCCCTGCAGCCCTTTCTCCAAGACGCCATCCAGAAGAAGCGCACGGGCAGGACCTGGGAGAACATCCAGCATGTGCAGGGACCGCTCACCTGGCAGCAGTTCCACAAAATGGCAGGCCGGGGCACCTACGGTACAGTCTCCTCCCTGTCTGCGTGCCTTCTCAACTTTCGGTCTCCTGGAAAGCAGCTTTAGTCAAGTCCTTGCTTCCCTGACAAAATAGTCTTGAGTTTATATTCTTTTTGTTTTCCTAAAGTCAGTATTGGAGTCAAGCTTTCTAAACATTGGTGGCATAATCAGGGTCAATGAGGGAAATAATCCCTAAGTAGAGCATTTATTAGAGTCTCCTCTTCCTTGTCTTCGTGGCATTTTCATTTGGATGAACTTCTGAACTGGTTTTGTCAAGGTCCCGATTATGACACTTATCTCAGAGGAAGTGACATAGTGCTGCTGGGAAATGAACTTCAACTTCTTCTGCTCTGCCCTCCGATTGAACCATTAGAACATGTTCAGACTCATTTAATTAAGTTGTTCATCAGGGACCATTTAATGAGAGGCTTTGGAGAATACTTTTAAGAGTATCATGTCAACCTACGATGAAATTTCCACTGCCAGAATTAAGACGAGGGCACCAGGAACTTCCAAATGGTTCGGCTGTGGGAATCAGACTCCCAGGCCCCTTCCTAAACTGCACTGTTGTTTTAGGTTCAGAAGAGTCTCCTGAGCCGTTGCCCATCCCCACCCTGCTGGTAGGCTATGACAAAGACTTCCTCACCATCTCGCCATTCTCCTTGCCGTTTTGGGAGAGGCTGTTGTTGGACCCATATGGGGGCCACCGTGATGTTGCCTATATTGTGGTGTGTCCAGAAAATGAGGCCTTGCTCGAAGGAGCCAAAACTTTCTTCAGGGACTTGAGCGCTGTATATGAGGTGAGGAAGATCTGGAAACCATTTCTTTGACATGAGTCATCAGATTGTTTCTGGTTATGACTTAATTTTAAAGAATAAATATCTTCAAAGTAGATCTTAAAGAAAATTTGGAATTAGTTGGAAGATGAAGGAAAGAATTAAATTGGGAAGTTTTTCTAGAAATAAATTGCGTTCCCATCTTGCTTTATATTTCATTAGATTTAGAAAACTCCTCTACCAGCTTTACCACACGTCGTAAAATCCTCTTAGCTGTTTTTCCCCCATTGATGTGTACAGGTTTGAAAGGATTGTTCACCAGGGGAAATGGCAGTTCAGAGGATGAGCTGTGCAAAAAGAAGGTGTGGCTACCCTTTTTGTGGGGAGGGCAGAACTGAATAAAAATGTTCAGCTTGAAAATTTCTAAATCAAAAGATACATTTTATGAATCATGCCCCTGGTATGTTTTGTTTAACACTACATTCATCTTAATACTGAAATTTTGATACACATTAAGAATGTAATCACCATCATAATGTAACAGCCAGGTAGATAATTTTATATTTTTAGTACATAAATTCCTGTTGCTTTTGAAAAATTAGAATCATGTCTGTCTTTGAAGAGAAAGTACCACATTTCTTCTGCCAAAGTACACACACACTAAGTTCTTTGTACTTTATACTTCTGATATCATATTTGGCAAGATTAAATTAAGTAAGTTTTTTTATTACATTTATTGGGGTGACATTGGTTAATGAGATTTTGTAAAGTGTTTAGAACTGTGACAGGCATATTATAAGTATTACAAATGTGGTTGTTAAATAAGATGCCAAGTTGAGTTTCAAAAATATTCCATAGTAGAACATCCACTTTCTATAAACATGAGTACACATGAAGTAGTAGACGTATGTGTTGCTGCAAAGAAATGAGGCGATGCTACGTATTAGGTAATGGCATCAATTAAGCCACTGAAGGAAACCCTTGGATACAGTAATTTCTAAACAGTGCCTGGCCCATGGATACAGAATAATATTAAGTCATACTTACCCTAACACAGAAAACTTGTCTAAGCAATTTCAAAGCCCAGCCATTCTCTTGAAGGAAGCCTACACATAAGTTACAAAACATAAAAGGCTTGCCAGATCTTTTTAGATCTTAAGAACTTGCATTTGGCAGCAACACATACCTGCTTAAGATTTTGTAGGGTCTTTGTAAGCCTTCAGTTCATTAACTCTAGCAAGGGATAATAATATGGGCTCTACTGCTGGTGAGCAGGTAGTTAAGTAGTTTACTTTTGACAGGTATATTAATTATCTGCCATTTAGTATCCTGGAAATTGACAACAGCATCTCACACTAAAACAACCATTTACTTTATAAAAGTGATCAGCACTTCCGTGGCCCTCCGCTATTAGTGATCTCCAAATGTCTGTAACAATCTAACAGATGGCCCATACATTTTAATGTTATCTTATGGGAAAATGTTTTGAGTGGGGATTACTTAAGAGGTTTTAGTGGACAGATGTCTCGGTCAGCCTTAGTAGGCAGGGACCTGTTAGTTCCTTTTTGACCCCTAGCAGTCCGTCGGGTAGTGCGCTGCAGTTTTTCCTCAGGCTGGAAGAATGAATGGGCTGGGCTGCAGAAACATTTCTTTTTCTTCAGAAGAAACACTTGTTTTTCTGTAGAGGAGCTACTCCAGGTTTTGGAGAAATATACAGCAGTATCAGGGTACATGATAATTACCAAATAGGACCAGTTTATAATGTTGGTGTGGTTGCATGTGGTCACACTAAAAAGAAAAAGGAAAATGCCTCCACTTGTATGTACAGAATGTGCCTCACTAACACTACGTGCTGAACAAGGTGATGCGTTCTGTCATAAGTAATGGTCTTGTTTGTGGTATCAGATGTGTAGGCTTGGGCAGCACAAGCCCATCTGCAAAGTGCTACGTGATGGGATCATGCGTGTGGGGAAGACCGTGGCACAGAAGCTGACGGACGAGCTTGTGAGTGAGTGGTTTAACCAGCCGTGGAGCAGCGAGGAGAATGACAATCATTCCAGACTCAAACTTTATGCGCAAGTTTGCCGCCATCACCTAGGTAAATGGGAATTTATTTGGAAAAGTAGGATTTGAGAGAGAAAATAGCAAATTGCACCCCCACACACACCTGTTAGGGTGCTACATTATATTTCTTTTGTCTAATGTTCCACTACTGTGTTTATTTAGATCTAATTTTTACATTCTGTTTAAATGCTAACTTTCATGTGCATGTATATTCTTTAAAAACTATTTAAAGTTGCCTAAAGAAGTCATATCTAATTTACTCCAGAGTTCAAAAACTTAACAGCATGACTTAAGATTAACTGCTTAATTTTAACCCAGATTCCCAAGAGAATCTAAGAAGCTTGTAAAGCCCTATATGCATAAGAGCATAATATACCACAATGGCTGGTCTCCCATTTTTCAGTGATGACATATGGATTTAGTCTGAAAGGAAAATGTTATAAATGATTTTCTTTCTTTTCAAGCAAGGTTCTTTTTCAGTATTCATAAGTATCTCCATGTCTGTTTCTGTGTTTGCATGATATATAAGCATGTGTTCAAGTGTGGAGATAGCATTTTGGGTGTTGTAACCAAAATATTGAAACCTGAAAGCATAGTTTTAAAAAAAGTGACCATTCTGATTTTCTGATTGTCTAACACTGCAGAACCTCACTAATGTCGTCTCTCTGCATATATTCTTTCAGCACCTTATTTAGCCACTCTGCAGCTTGATAGCAGCCTGTTGACGCCACCTAAGTACCAGACCCCACCAGCAGCAGCACAGGGACAAGCTACTCCTGGGAACACTGGGCCTTTAGCTTCAAATGCAGGATCTGCAGCTCCCTCCGCTGGCGGTGCATTTAATCCCACCTCCAATGGCAGTTCTGCGAACCCTGCAGCAAGTAGTTCTGCGTCTGGTTCCACCGTGCCACCGGTCTCATCGTCTGCCTCTGCTCCCATCGTTAACCAGCTAGGCACTACCTCTTCGTCAGGATTCAGTGGTAGTGTTGGAGGGCAGAACCCCAGCTCTGGGACCAGTTCTGCTGATAGAACGCAAGGGAACATAGGCTGTGGTGGAGACCCTGAGCCTGGGCAGAGCTCCTCTCAGCCCTCACAGGACGGACAAGAAAGGTATGTTACTCATTGATTGAGGTGGGTGGCTTCCGTGTGGACTCTTATCTACTTTTCTTCTATACCCTTCTGTCCCCGTCAACCTCGAGAGTCTCTAAATCCAGTAAAGGACTCTGATTTTCTTCTTCCCAAGAGAAAGTAACAGCTATCAATCAGCAGCTTCAGTGTTAAGAAATATGAGACTTCTTGCCCTAGTCTGTTTGGCTCAGTGGATAGAGCATTGGCCTGCGGACTGAAAGATCCCAGGTTCGAATCTGGTCAAGGGCACATGCTCGGGTTGTGGGCTCAATCCCCAGTAGAGGGCTTGCAGGAGGCAGCCGATCAATGATTCTGTCATCATTGATGTTTCTCTCTCCCTCTTCCTTCGTCTCTGAAATCAATAAAAATATATTTTAAAAAAATATATGAGACGTCTTGTAAACTAACTTACCTATTTAATTTATTATTAAACTTACTAGAGGCCTGGTGCACGAAATTCTTGCACGGATAGGGTCCCTAGGCCTGGCCTGTGATCAGGGGTGATTTTCCCCAGCTGCCGGCAGCTGGCTCCGCCACCTACCCCCAGTTCCCTGTTCCCCATTGGGTGATCGGAGCCTGCCGGCTGGTGGGGAAAAATTGAGAGGTTGGCTGGCAGGTTCCAATCAGGCAATCGGGGCCTACGGGCTGGAGGCAGCTCCTGCATTGAGCATCTGCCCCCTGCTGGTCAGTGCACATCATAGCGACCGGTTGTTCCACCATCTGGTTGATTTGCATATTACGCTTTTATATATGTAGATTAGCTTAATAGTAAACTATTACTATTAACATATATTTGTTATATGAATATAATATATGGATAAAAATAAGCTATTACTGTTAATATAATAGTATTATAAACTATCTTTGTAGACTACAGCTACAGGGAAAAAAAGATCTCCCATTTAGAGGCAGTTACTGTCATTTATATCTATCTTGGGTGCTAACTGGCTTGGTTTGCCTTTATTTCAGTAATGTGACACATGTTAATATTACATTTCATCTGTAATCATTGCCCAAGGAGTCAGTATGCGCTAGAATTGACTTTATTTTTACATAATTTATGTTTACTTTTGCATCTCATAAGTGACTTTCT
Source organism: Cnephaeus nilssonii (assembly GCF_951640355.1). Classification (NCBI taxonomy): domain Eukaryota; kingdom Metazoa; phylum Chordata; class Mammalia; order Chiroptera; family Vespertilionidae; genus Cnephaeus; species Cnephaeus nilssonii. The sequence continues at coordinate 7,629,658 of NC_137093.1, forward strand.
CTGCAGTGTTACGGAGAGGGAGAGAATAGGAATTCCCACGGAGCCTGACTCCGCCGACAGCCAAGCCTATCCTCCAGCTGTGGTCATTTACATGGTGGACCCCTTCACCTACACTGCAGAGGAAGACTCTACCTCTGGGAACTTTTGGCTGTTGAGTTTGATGCGCTGCTACACAGAGATGCTGGATAATTTACCTGAGCATATGAGAAATTCTTTCATTCTCCAGGTAAGTATTTGCAAGTATGTTTGTTTACCCAATTGAGATCATACTTAATATAACTTACTAGAGGCCCGGTGCATGAAATTCATGCACTTGGGGGGGGTGTCCCTCAGCCTGGCCTGCGCCCTCTTGCAGTCTGGGAGCCCTTGGGGGATGTCTTAACTGACGGCTTTGTGGGGAGTGGGCCTAAGCTGTCAATTGGACATCCTTAGCGCTGCCACAGAGGCAGGAGAGTCTTCCGCCACCACCACTGCACTCGCCAGCCATGAGCCCAGCTTCTGGCTGAGTGGCGCTGCCCCTGTGAGAGCACACTGACCACCAGGGAACAGCTCCTGCATTGAGCAACTGGTCATTCCGCCATTTGGTCAATTTGCATATTAGCCTTTTATTATATAGGACTAGTGGCCTGGTGCACGAAATTCTTGCACTTGGGGGGTGGGTCCCCCAGCCTGGCCTGTGCCCTGTCACAGTGCGGGAGCCCCGTGATCCATTGCCCCAAAGATGTAGGCCCCGCCCACCCATCTGGGGCTCCTTGATGGATTGCCCCAAAGAGGTAGGCCAGAGACAGGTCCTGCCTCGGTGCTGCGCGGAGCCTCAGGACCCCCAGGCCTCGCCACACCGAGCCATGGGATGCCCAGGCCTTGCTGCACAGAGGCCTCCACCAGGCCCCCTCCAGGCCGGGCCGCGCAGAGGCCCCCGGACCCCCGGCGCAGGTGCATGGAGGCCTCTGCCGGGCCCCGCTCCTGGGCTGGGCTGCATGGAGGCCTGCGGACTGGGCGGAGCCGCACGGAGGCCTCTCCCGGGCCCCAGGCCTCCTGGTAATGGATTATGACGGGTGACGCAAGTCCCCGAAGCTGCAAGTCCCCGCCCACCCACGCCTGCTGCGCATGCAGCCTGCTGATCGGTCTTTATGCATGAGGGCGTCCCGACCATTTGCATATTACCCTTTTATTAATATATTCTTTTTGTACTTAATGCTCTTCATTAATACTTTTTCATGTTATTTAAAATTTTCACAAGCAACATTTTTAATGACTGCATATCTTCTTTATCTAATCATGCCTGTACAGTTACTTAATTAGCTTCCACTTTTTCACTATTATAAATAAAGCCATAACAAACATCTTCATGTATAATATATTTCTCACATTTCAGGTCATTTCTTAAAGTAGATTCCTAGATATAGATTCTGATAAGCATTATAAGCATTGCCAAATTCCTTTCCCAAAAGGTTCTACTTGCTTACATTTCTTTCAGCATGAGTGAGCATGCCCATTTTCACCGCACCCTTGACAGCTTGATGGCATAATAATTGTTTTTAATTTTATAATTTAATTGGTAGAAAACAATGTCTTAGTTGCTTGGGTTTTGTTTTACTTTAAATAAAGTTATCTTATAGAATTAAAAGGTCAAAATTAAAGTTACCAGAATAGATTGTTAATAGTTTTTTTATTGTTTTGACATTTGTCTCTCAAATGACTAGACAATAATTCCAAAGATGCTATGCATACTATGTGTATATATAAATGATAAATCTATTTAAAAAAACAAGTTTTAAAATTGGGGGACATAGATACAGTACATTAAGAATTTACCCCTAAAATAGGAACAGGGTTATTTCTAAGTGACAGTGTAACTTGACCAACACAATGGCACCTCTTCTTAAATTGCTGGTGTACATTTGGAATACAGGATTTTATGTCACTGGAAGGAATTAAGATTGTATTATATGATGTTTGGCATTCATATATTTTATAACTAAAATTCTCTTCCCCATTCAAGTTAAGAATTCCTGCCATTTCATTTTCAACTTTCTTGTTAGCATGTTTGATCTCAGTTTCTAGTTTTATTTGTGTTTGTGTCTGTAGATTGTGCCTTGCCAGTCCATGCTGCAGACAATGAAGGATGAACAAGTTTTCTACATTCAATACTTGAAGTCCATGGCATTTTCAGTGTACTGCCAGTGCAGGCGACCTCTGCCTACACAGATCCACATCAAGTCCCTCACAGGGTTCGGGCCTGCCGCCAGCATTGAGATGACTCTCAAGAACCCGGAGGTGGGTAGTAGCAGGGCAGACCTTTGCAGAAAGCCAGGGGAGTCGGTAGCTAGATTGTTCCTCCTCTATTTAAGAATGGTAGTTAAATCCTTAAGTCAAATAGAAGAGATACTCCTCTAAACTTGTAAGATTTTTTTGAGAAAAAGGCAAGCAGACTCTTGCTATTTTTTTATCGAGGGCCTAGGGCAACAATATGTTTATTACTGTTACTTATGTTCGCCTCTCCTATATTTACTTGTTCTTTATTTTTTGAACTGAATCTGTGTCTTTAGTCACTAACTTTCTACCTTCCCCAGTTCTCTCTTGATCAGCAGTTGTGTGGGTGTTTATTTCATCAGGCCCCTCATTTTCTGATGCACATTCTTACTGGGGGCTGCTTTCTTCTCTTCTGTCTCGGGGCTTCTGTATACAAGAGAATGCTTTTCTCTCCATCTTAGTAACCTGCTTCCCACAGATACGCACCGCATGGGGAATTTCAAAACACCAGAACCAAACTTTTTTAAACAAAGCTGTACACTTCTTTTGTTTTTCTCATCTCCTTACACTGAAGGTAGATGCACAGAGCAAAGTTTAGCATGTTCAAAGCCTTCAGAATGCAGTTCCCACACATTTATTGCATGGAAGATTACCCATTAGTAAAAGCCAACAAAACTGCTGATTTTAGTTGGTAATGAAAGTGTTTTGTGTTTTAGGTGTGTTTTTTTTAAATCCTATAAAATGCTTTCCCTTCAATAAGTAAAAACTTAGAAATGGAAAAATGATGCAACTCTAGGTAATACTGCATTTGTTGTAACTTGGTCCACGTCAGCTTGGTCCCAGGAGAGGAAGCTGCTTAGCTGACAACCTACATTCTTTCTGGATTATATAAAATGTCTGTATTTGGCAGTTTTATTCTTTTGAGTTTGAATCTTTATTTTTGTGAGCAGTTCACCTATTTTCTCTTATTAGCTTTTCTAAAATTAAAAAAATCAGGTTTTTTTCTGTTTCTTATTTTGTCTCAGAAATTATGAGTTACTGCTTTTCTTTATAAACTTAATTTTTTACTTCTTGTGGTTATTCCACAGTTCAGATGCAGTCATTTCTTATGCTTTAATAAAAATTTATCACAACCTCAAATGGTAATTAATAGTATTCTGCATTTTCATAGAGGAGAGTAAAGGATATTCCAAGGCATGGTGTAACATTTTTAAAGATTATAATATTGTGGCAGAGCACCATCAGGAGTTCATGAGATAAAGTGTGGCTTAGAAGAAAATAAGTGAAAAAATGTGCTTTGTCCTTTTTGCGTTGAAACAGGAAGAGAGAAATAAATCACTTGATTTTATTAAAAACAAAAGAACCAAACGTTATGAATAGTTACTGAGGTTTGTACCTTTTTACTTGCATTGCAGTAATGATGAATTGCCAAATGCTGCCTCTCCCTCAGTCTACAGCTAGAATACCACCTTTCATTCATTAAACAAAGCCGAGTGTCTGCTGTGCACCAGGCCCTGTACTAGGTGATGAGGATGCAGCGGGTGGGGAACCAAACCACCAGGCCCCTGCTTCTGGAAAGTCTGACCTCCACAGTGGTACAGTCTCATGCAAGCACGTTGCCACATAAGGAAGACTGTATCTTAGAATTTATCATGCAAGTTTTAGAAGAAATCTTACACTAGTATCACTTTTGTTTTTCATAGAACATCCAGCATCTTAAAAACAGAGTTTGGGAAGAATGTGTTACCTAGTGTCTTATCACAAGCTGTCTATTGCATCTCAGATATTTATTTTTCTTTTTTTATTGCACCTCATATATTGACACTAACCTGTTGTTTCATACAAAACTTTTCAGGCAGCCTTGACTGGACTCTTTTTTTTTTTAATTATTGAAACATAATTCACATATTATAAAAATTACCTTTTAAAAATTATATAGTTCAGTGATTTTTAGTTTATTCACAGAGTTTGCAGCTATCATCACTGCCTAACTTCAGAACATTTCATCAATCCAGAAAGAAACTTTATACCTATTAGTAGTCACTCCTCATTTTGCCCTTCCTTCAGCTCCTGGCAATAACTAATCTATTTTCTGTCTCAATGGATTGCCTGTTCTGGACATTTTATGTAAATGGAATCATACAATATATCATCTTTTATGTCTGGCTTTTTTCATTTAGCATAATATTTGAGGTTTATCCATGTCATAGCATAGATGTTGTTTATTAAATATTGAAAAGTCGATGATTAAATTTTGTCACAGTTTATCTAAAATGTTTATCTTGGGTTAACAGCTATTGCTTTGATTTCTTAAATTACACACACAGAAGTATAATATACAAACTGAAAAGTAACCCCAAGTGTACTGCTTGATGAGTTTCACTAAGTAAAAATGCCATGTAACAAGCACCCCAAAAGCTCTCCTTCTGGTCCCTTCCCTTTCTGTCAGTCCAGCAGCAATCACTATTCTGACTTAAAACAACATAGTTTTGTCTGTTTTTTGAATTTTATATAAATTGAATCATATAATTTATAACCTTTTGTGTCTGGCTTCTTTTATTCAATGTTGAGATTCATCATTTTTGTTGCTTTTAGTGGTAGTTTTTTTATTTCCTTTGCTGTCTTATATTCTGGTTGTGCGACTATATCACAGTGTATCATCCATCTTACTAGTACTGTTGATGGGTATTTAGGTCATTTTCTGTTTGCAGCTAATGTGATTAACACTATTGTGAACAATACTTGGTGTTGTCTGTCTTTTTTATTTCAGACATTCTGGTGGGTTTGTGGTGGTGTCTTATTATGGTTTTAATTTCTACTTTTCTAATGACTAATGAAGTTGGGCCAGTTTACTTTCTAAAATAGTAATTTCTTTTAATAAGGAAATATTGGTTTGGTTGGATGCCCTAGCTTCTATCATTTAAACAGTCTTTTTGGTGCCTGTGTTATCATTGCTATTTATATATATGGTGTTGGTGGGGGGCAGTCTGTTACCATTATTCCCTCTTGGTTTCACTCAGTGCTGCTCTGGATTGTGTTGTAAACATGAAGTTGAGTGGCTTTGTGTTGATATTGATTTTGATTTTGATTTCAGCGGCCCAGCCCCATCCAGCTTTACTCCCCTCCTTTTATATTGGCCCCAATCAAAGACAAGCAGACAGAAGCCCCAAACAAAGACAAGCAGACAGAGCTGGGAGAGATACTTGGTGAAGCGAGCCAGAAATACAATGTGCTCTTTGTGGGCTATTGTTTATCTCATGACCAGCGCTGGCTTTTGGCTTCCTGCACTGACCTCCATGGGGAGTTACTAGAAACCTGCATTGTAAATATTGCTTTACCAAACAGGTGAGCAACCTTGGTGTTTGTGATGCATGTAAATTGATGCTGTGCCTTTTTGAGATATAAATCTTTCTCATTTCTCTTTCTAAATGCATTGGGTACCGTGTGGGTGGGTTCTTTGGAATCCTGTTGGTTTTGTCCGAGTGATAACTTTGATTCATTTGGGGACCTTTTCCCCATTTTTTTTTTTTTTTTTAGATCACGGAAGAGTAAAGTATCTGCACGTAAAATTGGACTGCAGAAGTTATGGGAATGGTGCATAGGTATTGTCCAAATGACATCTCTACCCTGGAGAGTTGTTATTGGGCGACTCGGGCGTCTTGGCCATGGGGAGCTTAAAGGTGAGAAATTCTTGAAGGCAATATGCACAAGAAACAAAGGAAAAGGGCTGAGCTGATGCATTAACTGAGCTGAGGGAGAACATTGTACAATTGGTAGTAAGAATAAAGCAGATTATATTTTCACATTCTTTTAAGTGTACAAGAAACCAGTGGTTTTTAAACTTTTCATTGGTAACAAAACCATGTACTCAGTCAAAGAAAATCTTAAATAGTGAACCCCACTGTATAAAACAGAGAATGTTTTATTAATATAAAAAGCATACTCAGTATATTAGAATTTCTAATGTATTTTTTATATTGATTCAAAGAAAAGTACAAGTCAGTGTTAACACAGATTTTATGTCAGAGGTTATTAATGATAGAAGAAGTCATGTATAGGAACAGCCTTCAGGTTTTTTGGTCTTTGTTTTGGTGGTTGACAGTGACAAGCTTGGTATTTCTAGATTTTGCTTTGGTGGCACAATAGCAAGATAATCCTGATTTACAAGGACTAGTAGTTGTAAATTGAAACGGTCTTTATTCACCTTGCCACTGTCTGATATTCTTTAGTCTGGGAGCTGAATTGATATATAGATAAATAGATAAATAGATAGATACATACATACATACATACACACACACACATACTAGAGGCCGGGTGCAGGAAATTCGTGCACGTAGGGGGCGGGTTCCCTCAGCCCAGCCTGCACCCTCTCCAATTGGGGACCCCTTGGGGGATGTCCGACTGCCGGTTTAGCCCCGATCCCACAGGGGATCGGGGCTAAACCGGCAGTCGGACATCCCTCTCGCAATATGGGAGCGCTGGCTCCTAACTGCTCACCTGCCTGCCTGCCCAATCGCCCCTAACTGCCTCTGCCTTCCAGCCTGGTCACCCCTAACTGCCCTACCCTGCCGGCCTGGTTGTCCCTAAATGCTCTGCCTGCCTGCCTCTAACTGCCTTCCCCTGCCGGCCTGGTTGCCCCCAACTGCCCACCCCTGCTGGCCTGATCTCGCCCCCAACGGCCCTCCCCTGCTAGCCTGATCTTGCCCCCAACTGCCCTCCCCTGCAGGCCTGATCTCTCCCCCAACTGCCCTCCTCTGCTGGCCAATTTGGTTCTGATTGGTCGGTTTCAATGCCAGTCAGCATCAAAAGCTCCGCCTCCTAGGCAACCATTGGCTCCCCACAGCACCCAGATTTGGTTCTAATTGGTCGGTTTCTATGCCAGTCAGCATCAAAAGCTCCACCTCCTAGACAGCCATTGGCTCCCCACAGCACCCAGATTTGGTTCTGATTGGTTGGTTTCTATGCTAGTTAGCATCAAAAGCTCTGCCTCCTAGGCAGCCATTGGTTCTTCACAGCACCCACATTTGGTTCTGATTGGTCAGTTCCTGTGCCAGTCAGTGTCTCTGGGCCTATCAACGGGACCTGATCAGAAAGGCAGGGCTGATCAGCAGCCCCAAATGAAGGCCTGGAGAGAAATGGAGGTGCGGCTGCTGGCCAGACTAGGAGAGAAAGAGAGATGCAAGTGCTGATCAAAAGCTGCCTCAGAAGCAACGGATCAGTCCCTGCTTCTCTCTTCAGGCGTCTCTCTGGTTCTGATTCACAGCCCCCTCAGCAGTCAGTGCTGGGGCACCGCGCCTGCAGTCAGCGCGGGGTTGCCACAGCAACCCCGCGCTGACTGCAAGACTGACTTCCGGTTGGTTGAGCCTCGGTCGTTACTGGTCATTACGACCCAGGGTTTTTATATATTAGGATACCAACTGCTTATTATTTCTTGCAAATATAACAATCACAAAGTACTGAAAGTAACTAACATAACACAGTTGACCACTAGTAGCTGTCTTGCCAGGCCTTAAGCCCAGCTCATTTACTAACCTAGTGCAGCTACTTGTACAGTTTTAAAAGCCTAGATTTCTTTTAAAAGCCTTACTAATTAATGACACATTTATAAAAAGTTTAATATATGCATAGAGATGGGAGTGGTTTCTTTCTAAGGTCGGCACAAAAGCAAAAACAGGTGGTTTTGTGCTTGCAAGTGTATTAGAGCAGAAAAGCAAACTTTCTTTATAAAGGGCCAGATAGTAAATATTTTGTATTTTACAATCTAGCTGGTCACTGTTACAACTACCCAACTCTGCTATTGTAACTTCAGAGCAGCCATAGACAACACCTTAGTAAATAGGCGAGGTTGTGTTCCAATAAAACTTTATTTACAAAAACTTGGCGGGCAGGAATTGGCATTGGGACCATGGTTTGTTGACACTTGTATTAGGGTGCACATGTTTGTTTGTTTTTTTACATGAAACTTATATTTTATTTCAGGGATTCCACAAATAAGTGATACAGATATAACTTGCATTGTAGCAAGTGCCTGAGTGAGTTATTAGGGTATAACAGCAATTATACAAATATATAATATGTAATTAAATAAGTTCTCTTAGGAACCCATTGTACATACATTGTTTTAGTAATAAATTATATTGTAGACTAATAGAAGATAGTACCCTTTTCATTTTTTAAAGACTATCGTACTTATAATGAATCTGATATCAGTAGCCTGGAGGCCTATTACATTAGGGGGTTCGTCATTTTATTTCTGTCAGAATTCCTATCTTGTCTTCTAGTATGCCTTTTAGTCAATCTTATTTCTTAAAGGTTTTGAGCTACTCTTAACCCTTGGGGAAAGTTAGAATGTAATAGAGAAGAAGAAGAGGGGATCAAAACGTAGCCTAGTCACTTAGTGTTTTGTGAAATTATTAGGCCATTGCCTGCCCTGTATGATTTATTAGAAGGGCACACTCCTCTTGCCTCTGAGAGGGGAAGGGTGTAAGTGTGACCGAGAGAAAATGTGCTTTCAAGGAATGAAGACACGGAGGAGAGCCTAGCACACAGGAAATCAGTTTACTGACCTCCGGTGTCTTCCTTCAGGGATCAGAGGCCTGCACACATTGTTTCTGTGGGGCAGTATCAGATAGGAGCCTGTAGATTTCAGTCAGCTTTGTGAATTTCTGTTCTTTATCACCAGAGTGTTTGTGGTAGAAATACTTATACCACCTTTTTCTTCTTATTTGATTTTTAAATACAAAACTTAATCTATTTTATTTTTCTGTGGTTTTAAAGAATACTGCTTTGTGTTCCTGGCCACTTTTATTTCAGCCACTTCATTTTGAGGTTCATTAGGATTATAAATAGGAAAAATTTTTTCCTTTCACATTCTCTTTCAGGAAAGAACTGCTTGTTTGAAAACATATAGAGCTAGAGAAGCCTGCAGGAGTGGCATTTCATCAGTGGCATGTGACATGGCGGCAGGAGTGTGACCACGTACTTTTTATTTCCCAGAGTTAACATAACCCATAACAGCTCTCTGAGATGATATAATGCCATATGTTTGGGGGGCAATACACAAATATTAGAAAGAAAATTTGTGCCAACTTTTAAACTGCGTAATTATTGCAGCTTCATTTGGAGCACTTCACTCACACCCATTGTTCATTAGTGCTTTGGGGTTTTCTAAGAAAGGCTCCACCTCGCTCCTGCTGCTGCTTGCCTTTCGTGGAAACAACCAGTCTATAGCAAGTGGTAAACAAAACTGGTTTTCCCAATGGTACTCACCTATGAAGAAAGTGCTGATAGGGGCTGTGAAAGAACCAGACCCGGAGAAGGAGGAGGAGGGATAGAACAGACTGGTGGCCTCACCAGAGAGCATCTGAAGTGTGTAAATCTACCTGGGTCTGTGCTGGCGGCTCACAGGCCATTTCAGACATGGCTGCAGTCTACAGAATAGTGGACCTTTGTTTCTTTGTTAATGAAGTGTAATAAAGGTCAAGCAACATGTTCTTTGTAGCAAGAAGAGGAACCTGTGGGAAGCCACATTCCCAGTAGGGCCCAATCCTGGAAATTCACTTACCAGGCAAAACTGGTAAAACACTCAAACCTCACAGCAACATGAATTCCTAAAGACTGCATATAACTGTGATACTTGGTTTCAGATTGGAGTATCCTCCTTGGAGAATGTTCACTGCAGACAATCAGTAAACGGCTCAAGGACATGTGCCGGATGTGTGGAATCTCTGCCACAGACTCTCCTTCTATCCTTAGTGCCTGCCTGGTTGCCATGGAGCCCCAGGGGTCCTTTGTAGTGATGCCAGGTAAATCTCTTCTTGTCAGTTTAATTAATGACGCATCACATCAGTTCGTCCACTCAAACTTAAGTTCATAGACAAGTGTAGAATGTATCTGTATTTTTTATTTTTATAAGAGGAAATTGTACTTAAGGTTCAAAAATGGAAACCACTTGGTCTCTTCCAAGGGATGTAGTTTGTGATTTTCTTACCTTTATTGACCACACCTTGGAGAGAGCCTACACTCTGGCTATGACTGAGAGGTCTTAGAGTCATGGCTGATTACTATTGCCTGCCCCCAGATTGTTGTTAAGGTTATCAGGATCACCCTCCAAAAATGATTAACGGACACCAGCATGATACATATTTGAATATCCTTTTGGAGATTGATGTTTGACAGAATCTCTAAGCAGCCTCGAGAGAGCATACTTACAGTCTCTCTTACATAGTTGAGGATGAATGGTGAGGCACATACGGGTAAAGCATTTAGTTTAGTGCCTGGACCACAGTAAATTCTCAGCAAGTACCAGTACGTGGATAGCCAAAACATTGTGGCCACAGAGTGTTTTTGTTTTGTTTTTTAAATATACTTTTATTGATTTCAGAGAGGAAGGGAGATGGAGAGAGAGATAGAAATATCAATGATGCGAATAATTGATCAGCTGCCTCCTGCACGCCCCCTTCTCAGGATCGTGCCTACAACCTGGGCATGTACCCTGACCGGAAATCGAACCAGTGACCTCCTGGTTCATAGGTCGACAATCAACCACTGAGCCACGATGGCCAGGCTAGAGTGTTTTTGGGTGTTGTTTTTTTTTTACAAATTAGCAATTAAGCTATTATAATTTTATGGCAAAGCAATTTTATACTTTTAGAACTGTTTTTACCTCCCAGATATTTTTTTCATCAAATGAGAGACCCTTTCCTCTCACTCCCTGTAAAGGTAAATAGTATTGCGTGTGAGACAGGTGGCCTGCAGGGGCCTGCTCAGTAGACCTTAGATTGATTGTTGCCTGCACCACTTGAGCAGATTACAAAACTTTATTTGTGCTCTGTCCTCATCACAAAATGGGGATAATAGTTCTTACCTTGAGGTGGCCATGATGATTGAATGAGGTGACATGAATAAATAATGTAGCACAGAATCTGGGATGTAGTAAGCATTTAATAATTGTCTGCTCTGTTACCAATACCAATAATAAGTGTTAGTTATAATAATTATTAGTTGAATGGTACCATTTCTACAGAATTGTATCATTTAGGAGAATAGTACTTTACAATTTGTGAGCAACCACAGGAGGAAGGGACGTGGGAGATTTATTTTTAGAAATACTTCTTATATAAGTAATTAAAACATATTTGATAGACTCAGTCCAATTTTATCTTAACCTTTCCAATATGAAATGAGGCTTGAGTTACTGTAGCTGTATGCTCTGAGGCAGTTTCTGAAAGATATTTAAACACTTGCGCTCAACTTTAAATGTGTATTCATCATGGCGGTTGTGTCAGACTCCTACCTTTCCAGCTCGGGTCCTCTTAAACACGTCATTTCTGGAGTTGTTCACTCGTGCACAGAAGGAATTGATACTTTTTTTTTTTAAGATGCTGTCACAATGGGCTCTGTTTTTGGCCGAAGTACTGCATTAAATATGCAGTCATCTCAGCTTAACACCCCTCAAGATGCTTCTTGTACACACATCTTGGTATTCCCAACATCTTCAACCATCCAAGTGGCTCCAGCCAACTATCCCAATGAAGATGGGTTTAGCCCCAACAATGGTGAGTGGGGACCATGTTTGCCTAGAACTCAGCTTCTTCCACAAGAGATAGAGCTAGAGTGTGGAGTCATGGGCCTGCTGCAGGCTGTTCTGTGTTGTGATAACACATGAAGTATGAAGAGGGGCTTATGAAGGTTGGAGAATCTGGTTTTGAAGATTTAATTTGTCTGCTCTGTTACCAATACCAAATAAATACTTTCCTCTTTTGGGGAATTCACTTTCTCTTGTTTTTCTTGAAAGACAAAAAGTAGTATCTGCTTGGTAGTGTACTGTATGTGGGTGTTACTCTTTCAATAAATATTTCTTGATCTGATTTGAAAGTAGGAAGACTACTAGGCAATATGATGATAGCAACTGCCTTTAGCTAATCACTGGGAGTAGAATTTGTTCAAAAACAACTTTTTACTTGATTATTCTTAATAGGGTTTTTTTGATTGAATATATTAAGGCATTCATTAAGAAATGGTTATTTATAACTATAAATGCTCAATATTATGCAGCTATTTGCATTTTTTAAAGAATTTTTTACAGCTACCAGCATTTACTCCTGTTAAAGGGGGAAGGTAAAAGGACACCACACTATATATGTACACTATATACCATATATAGTGTGAGCACAATGTAATAACAAAGAGGAGAAAAAGAATCATAGAACCAATGTTCATGGTGATTGGGTTATGGTTGATGGTTTTCCTCTTTTTGTACTTTTCTTTCCAAATTTTCTGCTGTGAGAGTATCTTACTTTTATAATATGGGAGAGGATTTCTTAATGAAAATGTGGTGCTTTGATCTGCTTGTGGAATAGGCCTCCAGTTTCAGGGTGAGTTCACACCTATTAACATGCATTAATTCAGCCTCCAGGATTTAGAGGCTAATTTGGCTGCATAGATGGAGTCTGTTGTTTTCTTAGATGGTATCAATGTTAACTTTGTTTAATAATTAAATTGCTTCTTTAGTTGTTTTGCCATCTTTTTATGTGCCTTTGCAGTCTATACAGAATGTGGAGTTTTATTTTATGTTCTTTATTTCTTCATTCTGTTAATACTTCACATTAGGATATCACTGGAGAGGGTGCAAAGTGAAGGAATAATTTGCAGCACCTTGCACTCAGTACACACACATTAAATCTTACTACTTTGTTAACGGCACCTGCCTGTAATAATCATAGCTCCCCAAAAAGAGTGTATTGTTTAAGTTGGGGATGTGGATCATTTTTTAAATTTTTGTGCTTTTTTTTTCTCCCTCTCCTCTAGATGACATGTTTGTTGACCTTCCATTCCCAGATGATATGGACAATGACATTGGCATATTAATGACTGGGAACCTCCATTCCTCCCCCAACTCCTCCCCGGTCCCTTCCCCTGGCTCTCCTTCTGGAATCGGTGTGGGGTCTCACTTCCAGCACAGCCGGGTAAGGATGGTGGGAGGGGGGCTGTGTAAAACCATCTCAGTCTCCCGGAAAATAGTCCAGAGGCGTGACCAACGTTTTACTCCAGGCACCTTTCTTCTCGTTGGTCTTGGTCCTTGGTACAAGAGAAATAAGTGGGAAAGTGACTCTGTAGTTGTTCCATTTCGAATAAAAGCAGGAATTTGAAAGAAGTATATTATTCCTGATAAATAGTTTTTTCAGAAGAATAGTCTTATTAATGCTGAAAGGGTTGTGTGCAATCACTGTTTTCTTAACAAAAGTTAGTTTTGGTTACTTGCTGCTTCCCGGTTATTTTTTAATTTTTGCCCAGAGACTGGTTTTCCAGAGGCTAGGTCGACAGTCCTGCTTATTTAAATGCAAAGTAACCGTGTTAACTGAAGAACACAGTGTTGATGGGTAATTATTCTGTAAGGAGCCTGACTGTTGTGTCAGTGCCGGGGTGCCTTGTTGCATGTGGTCCCCATCTCCTCTGCGGCCAGCGCGCAGGACAGGCACGAGCCCACAGGAGGCTGCCTTTGGAGAAGTGCTCAGGTTGATGCTAGAATATTAAGGAAAAAACCAGAGCTGACAAGTAGTTTCATCTTTAAATGACATAGGGATATGGATGGTAGAGTCAAGGCTCGGTCATTACTCATGCTTTGTTTAAATGCTTGAGGACTCATGCCTTATCACTGTATTGTACTTTTACTTAAAATATTAAGAGACTGAGGGGTTAAGACACAGAAGAACTGCTGTGTCTAATATATTAACCTGGACAAGCATAAGCAACCCTGCTCAACTCACTTAAGACAAAAGGTGTACCTAGAGGACTTAGGTCTCTGTCAGTGGGACTTTTATTGCCAGCCCTGAGTTTAACCAAGAGAAAGAAGATTTGAAACTTAAGTCACAGAGCAGTGAAACCAGGGAGGGTCCACTCCATGGCTGCCCTCATGATACTGCCTGTCCCCACCTCCTCCTTCTGGAAGGAGAGATTCTAAATGTCTTTATTTCCCCAAAAAATCATTTGCCAGTTAATGACAATTAGTTTCCTGGAGATTTTTGTGATAGGAACACAAATTTTACACTGGATAGTTTAAATGTAGGATTACTGTGAATTCTAGAGGCAAATAACATATCACCAGCCAAGAATGCATGCTCTGAATATGGATAAATATAGCTCTGAGTTACAGCTATGTGGCTGACTAGCTCTGTGGCCCTGGACAAGCTGCTTTTACCTTTCTCAGCCTTAGTTACCGTATCTGTGAAATGGAAATAATACTACTGCCTCCACTACTGATGGTGTCCTTCAGTTTATTCATTAGAGTTGGTGATTGAATTGTGTTGTTAGTTTTATAAGAAACAGGTGTGCTGTATTTTCTCTCTTTGTTGGAGCTCCCAACCCTAAATAAAGTCTTTCATTGAATGCCACAGTTTAAACTGCACTGTTTTGAAGCTAGCTAGTCAGGTGGCCTTTCTCAATCCAGAGCACCTATAGCCAGGTGACCCCTGAGAGGTTTTTAGCATTTCCTCTTTCTGAGCCATTAACATGCTTTGATACCCAGTTAAGACATTACAACAGGGGAAAGAATTTGTTCAAGGTTATAGTAAGTTTTTATCTTTAACCATCTCAGATATAATACAACTTTGTTTAGTAGTTGAGAATTTTTCCCCCTTGAAACAGAAGGCTCGTGAAAACAGATTACTTATCATTGCTTACATGAAAACTATACTAGTATTTTCATCTCTTGAAGCTAGCTAAAAGAATCAAAGGTGAGGAAATGCCAATTTCAGAAATGCACAGGAGTCTCTTACAAGAGCCTGTCAGGAAAGGTTTGCTGACCATCACACAGGCTTCTTCAGGAGCAGCTCACACGGCTGGCAGGTCGGCAGTGTCCCGCCCTGCAGGCAGTGGGGAGGGCTGCGTGTCCTGGCAGTGTCCCTGACAGCACGCGGCCAGGTGAGCTGTGTATTTGGGGTTGGCTGCTGGCACATGAGTGCAGAGATACCTTTAGCTGTCAGAGATTTGCTCTCTGCATTTTTTGTTTGATACCTAGTAATGCCACGCAACAGTTAACATTCTGCAGACAAGAAACCAAAGAAAATAAATTCTCACTTAATTGACTGATGTCATTGGTTTCGCTGGTACCTTCTGCCAAAGCAGTACTTTCCCTCAGATGTCTGTGTGCAGCAGAGACAGTGCCTCCCCATTGACCTTCCTCAGTTACCTGGCATTTTTGGGTGAGATGCTGCCAGAAAGGGGATTGCTCACTACAGTGTGCAGGGTGACTTGATAAAAAGTGGGTGAAGGTGGTCAAAGGTACAAACTTCCAGTTATAAAACAAATCAGTCATGGGGCATATGTACTGCATGGTGACTATAGGTAATAATAGTGTCACATATTTGAAAGTTGCTAAGAAAGTAGATCTGAAGCCTTCTCATCACAAGAAAAATGTTTTGTAACTGTGTGTGGTGATGGATGTCAACCACTTATTGTGTGATCACTTTGCAATAGATATAAATACCCAAATATGAATTATTACATTATACACCTGAAGCTCATATAAGTGTTATGTCAATTATATCTCAGTGTGTTTTTTTAAGTTGATTTCTAAAAGAGTGTGTTTGGGTGACAAATGCTGATCATGCCTGGGGACTTGTTCTGTAGAGCCAGGGCGAGCGCCTTCTTTCTCGAGAGGCTCCGGAGGAGCTGAAGCAGCAGCCGCTGGCCCTGGGGTATTTCGTATCAACTGCCAAAGCTGAGAATCTCCCCCAGTGGTTTTGGTCATCGTGTCCCCAGGCTCAGAACCAGTGTCCCCTCTTCCTAAAGGTTGGTTTGGTATCATATTTGAAGTTTTGAGGGGAGGGGAGGGAATGAGTAACTTTTGCTGAAGTTGACTTTTGGTTAGAAATTTCTGTCACCATAGTCTTATTCTGTTCCCTGTTTCTCTCACATTCTACTTACACTCTGAGGATATTTCAGTTACAGTTGTAAGTGGAGAGTAGGATTTAGGCGATGAACCCCAAACCATGTCACAAAGAAATGAATTACGTTAACCCAAGGAGGGGACTCGGTGGAGCCCACAGGGTACCTCTAGGATGGACACAGGGTTCTGCATCGTGGTCTTTCTCCCAGTTCCCACTGCACTGTTGTCAGTGAAGTTGGCCTGCATGGACATGACAGCTAGCTGTCCTTCCTCCCCTGCCACGGGCTGGCAGCATTCATCAGAGTAAGGCAGGAGTTAGGTAAAAAAACTCCACATTTACACTTGCTCTTCCTGTGTATTTCTTGGAAACTTTTAATCCAAATTAAAGGTTAAATACAAAAGAGATTCCACTTCCAGTTTGGATGAAGGAAACTGGAAAGAAATCCATTTCTCAGCCACAGGCTGGCAAAAACCCAAAGGTTTGACAACAGAACTCTGTTGCAGGGCTGTGGGAGAAGCCAGATTCTACGACCTACACATTTCTCTTTTGATGCTGCAGTCCCAATTCTAGAAATCTATTCAAAAGAAACTTTGGCAAAAACAAAAAATGACATATGTGAAAGATTAGAAACAGCTGAAATATCCACCAGTAGGGGCTGGTTGAATAAACTATAGTAGTGGAATACTAGTTGTCCATAACAAATTGAGAAGTATTTTTATGTAATTATCTGTGGAGTATAGATTACTGTGCAGTAATGTATAACACACACACACACATCTGGAATGTTAAAACCAAAAATAATTGAAGGAATTTTCCTAATGACTTTAACATATTATTATGAAATCAAAGAAGTTATATGAAAGTTCATGTAATCTTTATTTTTGAATTAGAATTGTCAGTATGACCCTACATTTATTGTTTCCTCTCTAAAAATGTATATACATATTTCAACTCGGTCTACTGGGAAGGCTTAGGAGCAATGACAACTTCGTAGCAATAAACACCTCTGTTGCCATGATCGTAGTTCCTAAATACCATTTGTCTTTGAAAAGAACCAGAATTCTTTGAAGAGGTGACTGATTCCAGATCTGAAGTAAGAATTATTCAAGTTGAACCTGAGACAGACATCTTGTCATCCTTAAAAAGCAAGGAATTCGCCTAAAATTATTAGAGTCCTATCAAAGGGACCCGGTGGAGGGTTTCCATTGCCCAAGGATGATACCATTTGGTCATCAAAAAGAATGATGGTAGCAACAGATGAAATAAGTCCATGGGTTCATAATGGTGCTGAAAAGCAAAACAGTTATCCGTTACCTATTGAAGCTGCCAGAGCAGCAATTCATTAACCTAAAAATTGAAAAATAAAGAGAAAGGTTCCAGCAACTTTGTTGCCTCTCCTTTACATATTATATTTCTTAGCTGTTTAATAAATAAAACTATGCTAAAACCATTAAGTTAAAAATTGATGGGGAACTTTATAGTGGATGGAGCATGCTGGCACCTACTGAATCCAGTGACCACATATTCAAGGGGGGCAGTAGAGTAAGACCTCAAGGGACACATGATGTAATCATTGACAATGCCAGCTTTTATTTTCAACTTTAGGGTATGGAGTTATGTGGGCTCACCTTGGGGTTACTGAGCAGCTTAAAATTCACAGGCTCATAGATGCCCTGACTTCTAAGGACCCTAAGAGCACCTACTTCTGGCAGGCCTGGGCTGGCCCTTTCTCTGCCCGGGGCCAGCTAGACCAGGAAGGTCACTGTCTCTGTTCCTCCCCAGGCGTCACTGCATCACCACATCTCTGTAGCACAGACGGACGAACTTCTCCCCACCCGCAACTCGCAGTGGGTTCCACATCCTCTCGACTCCAAAACCACATCTGATGTTCTGAGGTGGGTGCAGACCCAGGCAACACAGCAGCACATTTGAAGTTCCTTCCTTTGCTCTTGATTTTCCCAGGCTTTCATTGAGGCGCGGTGTTTGTGGAAGAGATGCCGCCTTGTGCAGTGGGGCACGGTTCCAGCTGGAGCCAGGCCCCTGTGGACGCAGGGCAGACGGCGGCGGGCTTGTTAAACGGGACAGTGGCCTGCAAGTGCAGCTGGCTTGCTGCCTGCTTAGAGGAGGCGTTTCATGGTAATAGGTCAGAATGAAGGGTGGGTAGTTAGAAGGCAGTCTGGAACTTAAAGCAAACATCTTTAGCCTCTCATATCAATTTTATAAATGCAGTTAATTATAATATAAATTCCATAGTTGAGAATGCCTCTCAGAAGTGTGTACAAAGTTTCTTGCATTTTAAGAGGCCATAAGCATTCTTCATGTATGTTGAGAAAATATACAAGCTTTTTCTAATGTTTTCGGATTCTTAAATGATTTGAGAATTACAGTTCAGCAAGAACCGGCTCATTATGATTTAGGCTTCCCTAGCCTCGTGGGCCACATATCTAATGAAAACTTTTCTAGTAGCCACATTAAATAATTTTTAAAAAAATTAGTGAGGTTACCTTTAGTGGCAAATTCATCAATTATATAAAAAATATATCAGGATTAACATCAAATATATCCAAAATATTTCAGCAGTAATTAGCATAAAAATATTCAGGAGCTATTTTACATGTTTTTTAAATGCTAAGTCTTTACAAAGCAGGGCCCATTTTATGCTTACAGCATATGTGAGTTCCCATGTGGCCAGTGGCTGCCCTTTGAGACTGGCAGGTCGAGAAGGAAGAGGGGCCGTGAAAGGCAGGAACGCGGTAGAGAGCCTGGGGCAAGTTCAGGAGGATGTTGGGCCTCTTTCTGCAATGCCTGGACGTTAGAATTTGCGATCACCTCACCTGCCATGCCCGTACCCTGACCTGTACCCTGACCTGAGTCTTCTCTCCGCAGGTTTGTTTTGGAGCAGTACAACGCTCTGTCCTGGCTCACATGCAATCCGGCCACCCAGGACCGCACCTCCTGCCTTCCCGTCCACTTTGTGGTGCTCACTCAGTTGTACAATGCCATCATGAATATACTCTAACGGAATAGCACTTGTCCTCTGGCTCGGTTCCTTCTCCTGCAGCCTCAGTCACGGAGCCTGCTGCGCTCTGCAGGTGCCCGCCCACTTCCCGAGACCCTGCACAGGCCTGCACTGTGACTCCTCCGCGGGCGTGTTGTCCTGCAGCGCTCCTCACAGAGTGACTCACGGACACTTCCTCCACAGCAGCGACTCCAGCCAGGCTGTGGTGTGGGCACCCGGACCCTGGCTCATGGGAAGCTCCGGCTGGTGGTGGTTTTTAGGAGGAAACAGAAGAGACGGTATCCTTTTGCACACAAGAGCCTGTGTTTTCAGTCTCAGTCTAAAACTAAGGGTAGGTTAGCCCTTTGGATGAAATCCTCTAGTTGTTGGTGTATGGCCTGTGGGTTACCTGAACTCCATATTCTAGGACTTTTTCCAAATGAGAACCAGCTCAAGTACATGATTTCACCGTGGGCTTCTCTCCCTAGTGCGCCCATCGCGAGGGCGTGAGTGCTGTGGCTAACTCCATACCTGTGTGTAGATACAGAAGTCTGGAGACATCTTCATTTTGTTTATTTATTTTAAATTGTGTCATAGGGTTTTTGTGACTTTTAATTTTTTTTTTAATTTGCGAGGACCAGGTACAGTAGCTGAAACCCAACTCAGACCCACCATAGGATTCTTTGACTACATACCTCTGTCCTAAGAACCAGAAAAGGAGTGAAAACAAATTGGGGAGATATGCATAAAAAGGAATATATTTCTAACCACCCAGCAGCAGGTTTTGCTAAGAACAAATTGGGTAAGCATTCTGCCTATTCCTTGTTAAAGTGGCCAGCGTCTCAGCGTTTCATGAAGGATACCATTTTATACAGAAGGCAGTCAAGCCCAACCTAGAGCCATGGAGGCACGCCCCTTCCTTAGTTTTATATAGTCGCCAGGGGGATATATTTTCTAGTGAATTCTTATTGAAAGCCAGGTCTCTCCTCTCATTAGGTCAAAGGGGACTCATGTACATACTACAATTGAAAGTGTTTGCTCATAAAATCAGTTACAAATATGGTGAATTTTTTCTGGACCATAGTAATATTATTTCAAAGAAATATTACAACTTAACCATTAAATTAGTACTTGAAGTTGAGCCTTCGTGGTGGGACTTTTTTAAAAAAAATGCCTTTTTAAAGCATTAGTGGCTAATTGAAGTATTTTATGACTCCTCATTCCAGGCCCGAGAGGGTTGTCTTTAAGATTCCGTTTCAGCCCTCGCTGGCGTGTGTTGTGAGAGGGCGGTGTGGGGGCTGGCCCGAGAGCCGCTCTCGCCAGGCCTGGGGCGCTAGTCGTCTGTGCAGAGAACCGTGCAAACTACGAACGTTCTTCCAAGAGACTGCCATGTCCTGGTTGTTAACAGAAAGGAAAATGTAATAACAATAGGATTTTGTAAAAGTATTTTTCTTGAAATAATCTAACGTTTAAAACATTATATTAAAAAAAAAGTGGTGTGGTGGGAATGTGAAAGCAGAGAAATAACTTGTAAATGGATAATTTTGTTCTCTGTTCCACCAATTGAGGGGGGTTGACTTTCGCAATGTATAGGTTTAAAAAAATCTGATATATCAAAACCATTTGTATCTAATGTGTACAGTGTAAAATTGACTTTAAAAATATTGCAGTGCTATTTTTTCTTAATCAGAAAGGAAAAATTCTCAAGGCCTTTTGAAGAGCATAAGATGATGAAGATTGTAAACTTGTATAAAATTATCTTGGTGAGAAGACAAATTGTAAAGTAGATATTTGTAATCTTTTACCACTTTGGGGTTGCTTTTTTTTCCAGAATTCATCAGAACTTTGAATTTTTTTTTTAATGGGCTGTTTTTAATGCAGGGGCTTTTCTTCCCTAGAAACCCAATTCTAAGCAAAAAAAGAAAAAGAAAAAAAAAAAAAACAAACAAACAAAAAAACCCTACAAAAATTTAAAAAAAAAAGGCAGCAAAGGGTAGATTTCATCTGGTGTCTTTTATTTAAGTTTTTTAAGTTAAGAAAAGCTGGTGACATATTTATACGTTTTTGTGCAAAAATAAATGAATGGCAATAGATTTTAAAAAATCTTATTATGTACTTCTGTGTGAAAGTCTGTATAATATTTCCCTTAAATATGCATTATTTTACTTGTGAGTTTTTTACTGAATTAATCTGAAATGTACAAGCCCTGGATTTGCTACAGAGTGAGAAGTTATTTTATTTTTTTTTAATTTTTAATTTTGGCAATCCTGCAGAAATCAGAACTCTTACTATGGTTTGAGCTAAAAAGGGGAATCGGGCGGGAGGGGGGTATCCAGCATGCCTGTATGTATATCTCAGAGCCTTTTTTAAATGTAAAAGCTGTACATTTCTGGGAAGTTCTGAATTTTTTTTTGTTTTCTTTTTTCCTTCAAGCATTTTGCAGTGAGCTTCTTTTATATATAGCAAACAATTTGAAAGAATACAAAAATATGTGAAGTTCATTGAAAAAAACCCTGCAGTATAACGCTGGTACAGTACACTAAAAGACTTTGATAAAAGAAACAATACTAAAAGGCCTCCATTTTAAATGTCATTCATATATACCTTGTGAATGAGAGCTATATACTTTTACACACTTTTTTAGAGGAATAAATTATTGAATTACTGAGACTTTGAGTGGCTTTTTCCCCCCTCCCATCCTGCCTTTGAAATAAAGACGATCAACACCTACCCAGAAGGTGTCTGTGTTACGGATTGGACAGTCCTCGCGAGGAGCCAGGGACGTAGATGTGTACCGCTCCCATGACCCCACCTAGCGCTGTTCCCTGACAGTATTCTCATACTCCAAGGGGCAAGTTCACGCCTAGAAGTTTTAGAGTGCGCACACACACGCACACACACACACTCACTCACACCATTGAATAGGATCCCTGGTGGTTAGTTCTTCAGCTGTTTGGAGTAGGTCACATTGAATAGTGTCCCAGCTCTAGGCTTGTGGTCAGTCCTAGAACAGACTACAAGTCCACACTTCTACCTTTCTCTCCGCAGCCCCAGCCAGTTTCTTTTTGCTGTTCCTTAGAAATAGCAGACACATCTCCCTTTCGCGTTCCCCAGTTCACAGGCTGGTGACACCCCGTGCTGTCGACCACACCACCCAGCAGGAGAGCCTGCTGCATTGTCTGCGAGTCCATCGAGTAGGAACAGCCACATGCTCTGGGGGGCCCAGGCCTTGGGAGCGCTTACAGTCAGAATCAGAATAAGTCCAAAGACGCTGCTGTTGGTCTGCCTCCATCTATTTAGAAATAAACATTGTTCCGAATCTAAGGTTGCCTGAGTCTAGCGCTCAAGCTGTTGAGACCACTCAGCTTCAGATGGCTCCCTGAGAAAAGCTTTGCCAACTACAAGGCGCTGTCCCTGCTGGCCTAGTTGTGCTGGCGAAGAGGCTGAGAAGAGTGAGGCCCTATTTTCAGTTCAAAGAGGAAATCGGTCTCTGCCTCACCCAGCACCTCTCCACGGTGCCAGAAGCATCAAAGAACTCGGTGCATCACTAACGAACTACAACACGTTTCCTGGGTCCTGTGTAGTGAGGTCAGTCCGATGATCCCGCGATCCTTGAAAAATCAGCACTGGGTGGTATTCTACACGCGCTCGTTAGCGTGCATGCTTTGCTAGGCATCGGTGGGTCTTGATCCAACAATTAGTGGGTGTTGGTTTTATTCGTCCTAGGAATTTTGCTTTCGCATCCACTGCCAGCTGTACCCATTGGGCAACAGTGGCTAACTCTGAGGTGGGGAAAATTATGTGTGGAATGCATTTAAACACTGCAAGGTAGATGCCAACAAATCTGACTTGGTACTCAGGAACCGTATGGCCTTTAGCCATTTGCCTTGCTCGGATTCTGCTAAACCCCAAGCCACCTCCCAAGGGTGCCAGCACCGGGCATGTTCCTGCTGCTCAGGAAGTCCTGCGGCCGGGCTTCGTTTCCTGCTGGTCTCAACGAGCCAGTGAAAACCTTTATAGCGAGTGCAGTTGGTCCGTAGAAGTTTTTAAAGGCAGAGTTCGTATAAAGGACTTACTGCCCAAGCATGAGCCACGTACCGCAAACTGTCTCTGCTGTTGGTCCTGTATACAACACAAGCCATTCTATAAAGATTTTCACCTTCGCGATCTCCGCGTGCTGAAATCCCGGCGAGGCCCGGTTTTAGGCTATTACCATGTTCTCTTGGTGTTAAATGGTTCGCTCGCTGATACCCTTGACATAGAGGTCACTTTAACAGTAATTATTTCATGTCATTAATGCCTAATGAGACGTCATTGGGATATTCAGTTGTGCCCGGTAATTACGGTAATTTTGTGGTGGTAACAATCGCCCTGGGCGCTGCACTCCACCTGGAACCAGACCGATCAATCTCCGCTTCCCCTGAAATGCTCAGGCCAGGCTCGAAGAAGATGCTTTTGACACTTCCTGCTTCCGGCTGGAACTCCAAAGGAATGGAGCCGGTGAGAAATAGACTGGGTGAGGAAGCAAGTTGGGTCCCCGGGAAAGAGCTTGGATAAGACTAACGGATTGATTTTTCTCCAGAAAAAGGTTATTTCCTCGATGAGCATTAGTTATCGGGTGTGGGAAGGCGCAGGCAGACCCTGGGATCGGGCTCCCTTTTTCTTTTCTTTTTTTTTTTAAACAAGCAGGGATGTGAAACAAGCACACGTTTTCTTTTAATATCTAAAACTGGCATTTGTTCATTTATAGGCGCCAAAGCAAGTCTGTCGCAGAGAGTGCTTAAAATGACCCACTGCTCAGACCAGGCAGGCGCGGTGAAGGCTCGCTCCTCCCCGCTCCCGGCGCTGGCTGCCTGGCTCGAAGGTTAGGCTTGTTTCAATCTTCCTGCGGAATGAAATGCAGCCCCAGAGGCTAGCACGAGGAAGTGTTTGCTGGGGGAGGGAGAATCAGTTTAAACAATTTAACCCGTAAGGTAGTCCTCTCTTACTTAATTTCAGCCCGAATGCTTTCAATGAGCACTTACAGTGAGCTCCTCTTACTTAAATCTTATTTTGTTCGCTGAGAGGTCTCGATGTTGATCTTACATGCAGCGTTCCCATAAATAATTTCCTATCAGCTTCCTTATAATTTTGAGTATTTAATTTTGAATTGGTGAGGAGATAATGTTTCCCCTGTTATTATTTGTTAATCCTCACCTGAGAGAGAGGGAGAAGCATTGATTGGTTGCCTTCCATAAGCTCCCTTGAGTGGGGCTGGAACCTGCAACACGGGTATGTGCCCCGACCGGGAGTTGAACCAGCAACCTGTTGGTGCTCAGAGGATGTTCAACCCCTGAGCCTCTGGCCAGGCCCTGCTACTTCTGTCGCCGCAAGGGTTAGGAAGTTCTCTCCCTTATCAGCTCTAGGGATCAATGTCATATTTGCTTCACAAGATAAACCAATGACCTCCCAGCCATTTTCTGTGACCCAGGAGAGTTTACCTTACAAGACAGGGATGTTATATTGAGCTGACTATACATTGGGCCGAGAGTGGCCTGAATTGTTGAACACAGACCATTGAAAGAGTAGAATGCACCTCGAAAATCTGAAGTAATTTACTAGCAAATCCATCACATCCCGATGCCAGTGGAGAGAGCAGAAAAGGCATATTTTTTACTTTTTAGAAAATACAGGAACGTTTGTTGTTGTTGATTTAGACTTTCTATTTTGTTAACTTGGGTAATGTAGATTTTGTTCATGGGAGATTTTGTTTTGCCAACATAGGGCTCTGCAGGTGTGCAGAGTATGTGTTCTCTGAATTCTGAAACTGTGGTTTTTGGAAATCTATGGTCTTCCTCATTTCTTACAACACTTATGCCATTTTTTTCTTGATGTTTTCTTTTTTTAGCAGTTTGCTGGTTCTCAGTTTTGTTTGATTTTTCCAAAGAAACACCTCACGGATTGAACAGTTCTGGTGTTTTTATCCTGGCCTGTATCCTGCATTTCTTTTTCCTAGTTTCCTTGAGGTTTTGTTTCATTTTCCTTGAATCTTAATTGCCTGCTTAGTTCATGTATTTTCGCTTTAGATGATCAGGCATTGGTAGCCTGGGGGCTTTCGGACCCAAGTGGCCCTCCTCAGATTCTACGCAAAATGCTTTCTGCCTGTGCATTTTCCAGGGAGAAGGGCCTGATGTGTCAGGTGCTCAGAGGTGTCTGACCTGAAAGCAACGAGAAATGGCTGATTTGGGACTATGTTAAAGTTGATTGCATCCTGAGAATTTTGATGTTTAGGTTTTTTTAGACTCTTAGTTCTTTCTTTAAAAAATAAATAAGGGCAAGTTCTCTCTGGATTTAAAGTCTCTCCTGCATATTTATATATATATATATATATATATATATATATATATATATATATATATATATATATAAAACAATGTAATCTGGGAGTAAATGCTTTTTGCAAACCATTCTCTGAAACTTTCCGAACAAGGTGTGTCCTGTTTCTTAGGCAGGGCTTCCCAATAGAAATGCAACGTGAGCCATAAAGTGTAATTTTATATTTCTTAGTAGCCACATTCAAAAAGTTAGAAACAAAAACAGGTGAAATTAATTTTCATAATACATTTTTACTTAATCCTATACACTGAGTGGCCAGATTATTATGATCTCTGAACGCATAATAATCTGGCCACTCAGTGTATATCCTATATAATAAAAGGCTAATATGCAAATTGTCCCCTCGACCAGGAGTTGGACCAGCAGGCAGGCTGGCCAACCGCCCATGTCCCCTCCCCCTGGCCAGGCTGGCCGGACCCCACCCATGCACGAATTCATGCACCGGGCCTCTAATATATATATTATACACACACACACACACACACACACACACACTGAGTGGCCAGATTATTATGCTTTCAGAGATCATAATAATCTGGCCACTCAGTGTATATCCAAATTCTTATTAAATAAATCAGCATGAAATAATATAAAAATGAGATGTTTAGCACTCTTATTTTTGCAATAAGTCCTCAAAATCCAGTA
This sequence comes from Cnephaeus nilssonii, assembly GCF_951640355.1. Lineage (NCBI taxonomy): Eukaryota > Metazoa > Chordata > Mammalia > Chiroptera > Vespertilionidae > Cnephaeus > Cnephaeus nilssonii. Next base: position 7,655,821 of record NC_137093.1, read on the forward strand.
TTTATTTCGTGTTTATAGCACATCTAAATATGGATGCTAAATTTTCAATGGTTAAAGCAAAATGTAGTTCTGCCAAAACCATCCAGTTGCACTCTCCAACACAGAAAAGGCTTCAGCTTTTCAATTTTAATTTGAGTTAAAATGAAATAAAATTTTGAAATTAGTTCCTCAGCCACGCTCACCACATCTCAAAGCAGACACAGCTCTCCTGTTGCACAGGGCAATCTTAGAATTACTCTGAGAGCAACTAATTCTGCTTTGACTATATATTCCCTATTTCACATCTTCTATGGCCCCATCCGGACCCCAAGCTCTGTCACAGGCTGATAGCAGGAGCTGAAATTTCCCACTGCAACTGTGGGTCATCCTTTCTTCGTTGGTGCTACATAATGGGTGCATAAAGGTTTCTGTTCTATCTCTGTGATGCGATTTATCTCTGTGTAATGACCCTTTATTCTGCCTAATACTTTCAGCTTTCAATCATCCTTTGATTAATATTACCACCCATTTCCTTTTACTAGAATTCCTGCGTTCTCCCGCTGGCCCACCATTTATTTTCACCCTCTGTCATTTTGTGGTAGGTGTTCTTTATACGAGTTGTTGCATTTTATTTTTTGACAGAATCATAATTTCATGTCAATAGGGTAACTTTCACCTTTTGCATTTCCTGTTGGTGTTGCACTTGGACGTGTCGGCCAGTTCTTACAAATGCCCACACAGATTGACTTGCTTCCTCTTTTCAGTTTTGCCTTTGGTGTCTGGGCTCCGCTGTGTGCATTTGTCTTTTAAAGCATTTTGGAAAGAGACCTTCCCTTTTGAATTCCATTAGCGGTAACCTTAAAACGGCCCACAGACCCCACACCCCTTTTGTTTCATCTGTGCCCATTCTGATTAAAAAAAAATCCTCTCGTAGCCCCGCCAGCATGGCTCAGGGTGGAGCATCGACCAATGAACCAGGAGGTCAGGATTTGATTCCCAGTCAGGGCACATGCCCGGGTTGTGGGGTGTGAGGAAGGCAGCTCATCAATGATTGTCTCTCATCATTGATGTTTCTTTCTATCCCTCTTTCTTCCTCTCTGAAAAACAAACAAACGAACAAAAAAACCCTCTCATACCTACCAGTCCAAGTCCATTCCCATTCTCTCCTGATATCATGGCTGCGACCTCCCGCCTGTGTTCATTCCCCAGGCCCGGAAGAATCTCGATGTTTTTCACCTATTGTCCTCCTTTGCTTTGGAAACCCTGGCATCTTGCGCTCCTGCACTTGTGCGTACGCCGGTTAGTTATTTTATAGACCATCCTTTCAGCGGGCTAGTCCAGTGGTCGGCAAACTCATTAGTCAACAGAGCCAAATATCAACAGTACGACGATTGAAATTTCTTTTGAGAGCCAAATTTTTAAAACTTAAACTTCTTCTAACACCACTTCTTCAAAATAGACTCACCCAGGCCGTGGTATTTTGTGGAAGAGCCACACTCAAGGGGCCAAAGAGCCGCATGTGGCTTGCCAGCCGCAGTTTGCCGACCACGGGGCTAGTCTGAGGTGTTCTCATGGTTAAGCTGAGGTTATGCATTTGGGGCCGAGAATCCTACGGAAGTGAGGTACCCTTCTCCGTGCAGCACGTGCAGGAGCCCACCGTGTCCCCCTGTCTCGCTGTAGGTGACATCCACCTTGGTCGCTTGGTTAAGGTGTGTCTTCTAGGTTTCCCCACTGCCAAGTCATCACTCCCCAGTGCATTCTACAAAGCACCTCCAGCGGGCCTATTTGTGTTATGTCCCAAGTTGTCCACCAGGGGGCGACCTCTGCCAACATATCTTTATGGGCCAAAGTCCTGGGTTTTGAAAGCAAGAAGTCAAGGCTGTGGGAGGGGGCAGGTCAGGAGCGCTGTCTGAGTCCACTCTCCCAGGGGAGCCCTCGCTTGGGTGAACAGCCCCAGGGGACAGACTCCAGGCTGGGCTTCGGGGCCAGGTATGGGGGTGGTTTTGAAGAGCAATCCGGCTCTTACTTGGCAAATTTATAGTGTGTCCCGGAGTGAGCAAAGACTGGGCAGCTGCCCTGTTGTTGGTGTGTGTGTGTGTGTGTGTGTGTGTGTGTGTGTGTGTGTGTGTGTGTGTGTTGGGGGGGGGGGGGTTGGGGATGGTAAATGCTGTTGTTTTCAATACCTGGGCAGCCGGTTAGAAATTAAGAAGCCAAAGCCTATGTCCTTCCTTCTGTCCCACCCCCTCCCACAGGCCCAGGCAGGAAGGACCGACCCCAAAGTATAAAACAGCGGCTCCTGCAGCCATGAGCCTCAGGCTTGGCCCAGACCCCAGGGCAGAGGGGAGATCCCGCCGGTGGAACTAAAATCTGGTTCAGCGTAATGTTTAAAACCAGCCTCGACTGCAATGGGGCACGAGAGGACTTCCTGGGGTGAGGGTAATGTTTCTCATTTGATTGGGGTGATGTCACATTTGGCAACGTCCAAGGAGCTTTACACTTAAGATGGGTGCGTTCTTTTACATTTTAATTTTCTTTTTATTTTTTATTGAATTTATTGGGGTGATATTGGGTAATAAAATTACATAGGTTTCAGTTCTACCTTTCTGTAACACATCATCTGTATGTTGTATTGTGTGTTCACCACCCCCATTAAATTCTAATTGTGGTGCAAACACGCACACCGTAGAATGGGCCATCTTGGCCATTTGGGCGTGTGCCGTTCCACAGTGTTAAGCGTGTGCACTTTGTTGTGCCAGAGATCGCCAGCCCTTTTTCATGTTGCCAAACGGAAACTCAACCCATGAGACAGCCACCCCTCAGTTCCTCCTGCCCCCAGTCCCTGGCGACCACCATTCTACTCTCTGTCTCATGAATTTGACTCCTCCATGCACCTGTGTAAGGGAGACCACCCGTGCTTGTCCTTTGGCGACGGGCTTGTTTCACTAGCAGAACGTCCCCAAGGCTCCTCCGTGGCGTGGCCTGGCTCAGCACTCCTCCCCCTTCGGGCTGAGTGTCCCATTGTGTGGCGAGCACATTCGTTCATATGTTCACGGCCATTTGCCCAGCTCCCACCCCGTGGCTGTTATGAATGATGCTGCTACAAACACAGACATAGAAATAGCTCTTCAAGACCCCGCTTTCAGTTCCGTGGGGTACATACCCAGAAGTGGGAGTGCTGGATCCTATGGGAGTTCTATTTTTAATTTTTTGAGGAATGGCCATATTGTTTTCCACAGTGGCTGCGCCAAAATGGGTGCGTTTCTTGAAAAGAAATTATACCTCAGTAAACCTGATTTTACAAGAAGATTGAAAAACAGGACACATTTGATAGCTCGTGTCGGGTGGGGATGGGCGGCGTCCCGCCTTCCTCACCAGTTCACGTGGGCAGAGCTTTTAAATACCTCCCCCTATCCTGTAGCTCCAGCCCCATTTCTGGCTCTGAGTTTGCCCCCTGAGATCAGCAGGAAGATTAATAGGCATTTTAAATGGTTCCCAGGCCTACAGGCCCCCCAAATAAAAATAAACATCCCCATCCTCGGCTAGCCCCACACATCGGCCCACTCTGCCTCCTGCCTCGTGCAGCCGTTTCCGGAACTTCGCATCTTGGTTGGATGCTGCCTTAGAGACAGTTGGCAGCGAAACCCCAGCAGAGCCTGGCCCCGCCCGGAAGGAGGTGATTTCCAAGAGCAGCTCGAGCCTTCCTGGGGCAGTGGCTCGGAGGGCGGAGCCTCAGGGGCCTGCGCTGCTTGGCCACTTGGGGACTGCGGGTCAGGTGGCCGGAGGACCATTCGTGCTTTCTTCCCTCCCACGTCCCAGGCGAAGAGGCGTGACAGGGCACTTGTCCCTGGCTGGATCCTCCTTTATCAGCGTTCTCGACTTTCCCACGAGTCTGTGGACTTCCAAATGTGGGAGAAAAAACCAGCGCACGTGGGGTAAGCTTCCTCAGCCCCTGGGCCTCCGCAGGTCCCCAGCACGATCTCTGCGGTGGAGGGGCGCTGCATGGAGGGCAGAGCACAGATGGGCGCCCCTGGGGCCTCCGACGGGCCACGTGTGATGGGATCTGGGCCACACCGAGTTGGCGTTAGTTGTCAACATTTTAAAATTGGGTCATTCCCATTTTTTAAAAAAGCAGATTCCCTTGAACAACCATTTCTATCTGGGAGCCAACTGGTCTGTGTGTCCATCTGGCAACAGTCGGCTGGAGCCGAGTAGAGACCCATCCCCTTTTAGTTAAGGCCTGGGTTCTGCAGTTTGCCACAGTCCTCACCACTCCCTCATGCCCGGTGGTGGCCTTTGCTTTGCTCATTCATGTTTTCGGCCTGGCCCCCACAGGTATAGGTCTTGTGAGACCTCATCTCTGACTGGTACCCTTTTCAGAATCCAATGCCTGTTGGGTCCAGGGATCAGCACATTGCAAGGGAGGGTCTAATCCGGCCCCACCACCTGTTTTTGTAAATAAAGTTTTATTGGAACACAGCCGTCGTGCCTACCCTGATTAGATCCGGTCTATGGCGGCTTTCACGCTGCACGGGCAGAGGCTGGTGGTTGAAACGGAGGCCGTGGGGCTCGCCAAGCCTGAAGTACTGGCCGTCTGGCCCTTTGCTGACCTCTGAGCTAATCCCAATTCTTTCGTTACTGATGAGCACACCATGGCCTAGAGAGGGCAAGCTAGAGCAAGGTCATTGTCAGTGGCTGCACTAGACTGAGGCCAGAGCCTGTCCCGCCAGAGCCTCCGTGGAGGGGTCAGGACACCCCTGGCCCCCGGAGGGCCAGCCCGAGGTCCCGGGAAACCGGCACTGTCGGCTCCCGCGCAGGCACTCCCAGGCCTCCTGCTCGCGCTGCGCCTTCCTCCCGAGCCAGGGGGCGAGGTGTCTGGTTCCCATCACCGCTGACAATCGGCCCTCCGCACCGGAGCGCCCGGAGTTTGTCTGTAAACCCTGACTTCATTAACACCCCATCAATCGTGTGGCCAGAGCGGGCTGGCGAGGCCTCCATCTGGAATTCGGCCCTGGCAGAGATCAAAGTCTGACCGCCTGGAGCCCTGCCCTGGGGAGAGAAGGGCTGGGGGGGGGGGGGGGGGTCAGCTGTGCCCCATGGGCTTGGCCTGGGGCCTCATGGAGGAAGAGCACCTGAGGGCCTAGGGGTCCTGAGGGCTTGGGGCGAGTCCCACTGTTCACCCCTGTCGCTCGCTCCGAGCCTCAGTGTCCACAGGTGTAAATGGGATCATAACACCCATTACCATACCTCAGAGAGAGCCGGGTGGTGCGCAGGCCCCTGACAAGTTGTCAAGTTGGATGAAACGATATGATGTCTGAGACTGGCTCAAAGGGAGGTAAGCGTGTGCGGAGGTAAGCGTGTGCGGAGGTAAGCGTGTGCGTGGCGGGCATAAGACATAGATGCGACCAGGTGGGCCCAACACCAATAGTCGCTCATCCGAGTGACGGATCCTGGAGGTTTTTTATGTGCCTCTCTATGTGTGGATGTTTGAAGCTTTCCATAATAAAGAGTTACATTTGAAAATCTGTAAATTTGGTAGCGGTGGGGCCGGGGGCAGGTTTGTTTGTTTCTTCTTGCTTGTTTCTTGGTGGTTTTTGTTTTTAAATGTTGGAAGGCAGCTGTGTCTCCCGATCATAAACCAAAGGTCTCATCCCCCGCTGATCTCGGGAGCTGGTGTTTGGAGAAGACAGACTGGGGCGCAGGGTGTGTGTGTGTTTGTTTAGCTGAACTCACCTTTCTCGGGGACCCTGTGCCACGTGAGGCCTCACAGCGCCAGGCTCTGGGGCGAGACCATCCCCCTCTCCAGTGTGGTCCTCACTCCTTCCCTCCTTCCCCTTCCCTCCGGCCGGCATCCTCCCTGCGTGTCCCTGACTGGCCCTTTCCAAGGTCACAGGCAGGGGGTTGGCCCCAGGCCCTTGGCCACTGGCCCTGGGTCAGATATGTCCAGGCCACACCTTAGAGTCCACGGTTCTTACTGATGCCTTGGCTGGGGTGACCACCTCCCCAGCAAGCCCAGGCCTGAGTTTAAGTTTGACCTCTGTCACCTCTTCCTGTCCCTGCTGCTACAGATGCCTTTGCCATAAGGTTGTTGGATTTAGCAAATAAAAATACAAGATGTCCACTTAAATTTGAATTGCAGATAACCGACCAATGAGTTTCAGTGTAAGCATAGCTCATGCCATACTTGGGACATATTTATATTTTTAAAAAATCTTCATTATTTATCTGACATTCAAAATTAAATAGGAGTCTTATATTACCTCTGGGAACCCTATTCAGGTGTCATTCATTCATTCATTCATTCATTTGACACCTTCCAGATGCCTGGCACTTGCTGGCAGTTCAGAAGCAAGCACTGGGGAGCCTCAGTCTCCCCATGACATTTCCGATGGTCTTAGGCTCTACAGCAGTGGTTCTCAACCTGGGGGTCGCGACCCACAGGTTGAGAACCGCTAGCAGGGTCGCCTAAAACCATCGGAAAACACAGATATTTACATTATGATTCATAACAGTAGCAAAATTACAGTGATGAAGTAGCAACAAAAATAATTTTATGGTTGGGGGTCACCACAACATGAGGAACTGTATTAAAGGGTCGCGGCATTAGAAAGGTTGAGAACCACTGTCCTAGAGGGACTATGTTTATTTGTTTCTTTTTGCAACCCAGCTGTGGACTATGAAACCAAACCCCCTGCTTACAAAATACATTTGGGGTCATATATAAGAACCACCCCCTCCTATCAGAGTTTCAGCTTTCTTTATTCCATAACCCTTTTGGCAGCCTCCAGAAGCTTAGCAATCCCTCCTCTGAGTGATGTTCTGAAATGCTTTAAATAAAACACAGAGAAATACAAAGAAAACAAATCACTGTATGTCAACAAAAGGGAAGTCTTAAAAACAAAGTTCTGATATAGTAATAGATGAGCTTTTTCATGAAAAGAATAAGGCAGAAAACAAGATGTACCAACAGAGTTCATACGCACCACAACCTTGCAGTAAACAGGACATGCTGGTGAACTAGAAGACAAATGTGAGGAAATACCCAGAATGCCACCCAGAGAGAGAGAGAGAGCAAGGGACAGGAAATGTGAAAAAGAGGTCCAGAGGCCTGGCCATTAGAACGAGAAGGTCTGGCAGCTATAAAATCATAGAAAAGTTAGCTGGAGCGATTAGAACACATCGGGCAGAGGTTTTCCTAATTGATGAATCCTCAGATTAAACATGGACAACTATCCCCAAGCAGCATAAGTAAGAGTAAACCCATGTCCTAATACAGCTGTGGCACAGAACCTAAGAAAGAACGGCAGTCAGGTGAAAAGATCCTCAGACTGTGAAGAAGTGAAATATTAGGCCACAGCGGGATTGAGCGGGGAACCTGAGCTGCCAGAACCCTGGTGGCAGATTAAGCTCAGAGGATGTGTCTTAGGAAAAGAGTTCACCCCAGTTCTCAGACCAGAGAAAGTGTCCTCTACCTTTTGCGAGAGAGTCCTCAAGTCACACTGCCCACCCAGGTCAGGCGGACGGGGCTCGTGCCACCCACCAGCCTCTGCTTCCCGGTCATCGTCCTGCAGAATTTATCATCAGGGCGTCATTCCGAATGTACTCTGAGCCAGCTCCTAAGTCCTGGACTGATCAAAACCAAAGGCTGTTTACAAGTCAGCGCCCCCATCCAGTACTCAGTTTGGGGCTGGGAAGGGCTGCCTTTGAACAGCTCGCAGAAGGAGCAGGTGGGGTTTAAGCCAATAATTTCAAGCCGCGATGGAGGTCATCTCCACGTGAGAGAGATGTGCTATGTGAACCAGGACACTGTGCATCCGAATCTGGTCCCGTGGTTCTCAAAGCGGGTCCTGAAGCAGCGGGGTGTTTATCGTCTGGGAATGTGTTAGAAGTGCTGAGACCACAGTGACGACTGACAACCCGCAATTCTATACCCAGCAAAACTCTCAGCCAAGGAGGAGGGTGAAATAGACATATTCAAATAAATCGAAGTTCTGATATAGTTCTGATAAAGCTTTTTTTTTCATCAACAGGCATGCTGAAGCAACTACTCATGTCTATGCTTTCAGAAGAAGGTAACCAAAGGCAGGAGGAGCATGGACTACGGGGCAATTGGCAAAAAGAAATGCAATAATTGTATTGAAGAAACAATAACGCATAGTGTTTTGGGGACTAAATACTTGTCACAGAGTAACCTGCACAAAAGTGTCGTTAGGCTTCGTGTTGCTGGAGAGGGAGGTATAAATATTAGCCAACTCAGTTACCCACGACTAGCTTGAAACCAAGGGGACAAGTAGAAAATGTAAGTGAAATACTCAGATCAGAATGTATAGCTTCCAACCCCAGAAAAGTAAAAAGGGGGAGATAAAGGAAACTCAGCCTGTCCAGTACAAGGCAAAAAAAAAAAAAAAAAGGGGGGGGGTGGGGTGGGGGGGAGAAGAGCTGTGTAGAAAACATAATAGTAAAAAAAAAAAAAAGTTAGATACAGACACAAATATATCAACAACCACAAAAAATCAAACTCTACAGTAATACCAATAAGAAACATTGTCTAGCCGGTTTGTCTTACCTCAGAGAGATGTTGAGGCACAAACATTGTCATAGTGGATAGAGCATCAGCCTATGGACTGAAGGGTCTGGGGTTCGATTCCAGTCAAGGGCACATGCCTGGATCGCGGGCTCAATCCCCAGTAGGGGGTGTGCAGGACGCAGCCAGTCAACGATTCTCTCTCATTATTGATGTTTCTATCTCCCTCTCCCTTCCTCTCTGAAATCAATTAAAAACATTTTTTAAAAGAGAGAAGCATTGTCTTACTGGATCAAACACAAAAATAAAAATAATCGCCACCTATCCATTGTTTAGGAAAGACGCAGCTACAACTAACTGTAAGGGCGCAGAAAGATTAGACATACGCAGCTACAAAAATATAAGCCAGGCAAATGCTGAGAGCAAGCTTGCACGCCTCTATGCCTATCCACCCAAAAAGACTTTCTGGCCAAGAGCCCTGTCACAAACAGAGGCTCCCAATCCAAGGTTAGAAGACTTAATGCACAGGAAGCTCTAATAATGTTAAACTTGTACGCACTTCACATGTCCCCAGTCCACAATTACAGTGGAAGATTTTAACATGCCCCTCTCAGAGCGCTGTGCGCAGCGTAAGAACACGGAAGACTGGAAGAGCACAATTCACAGCTCAGGTCTAATGGACACACACCAGCCCCACAATTAGAGGCTGCGTGGACTTCTACTCCCCGGAGGCGGGGGGGAGGCTGAAACAGACCAAGTTTCAGGAGGGGCAGTGGGTCTGGGCAAACAGGCCGGAGAAGGCTGCGTTTTTAATACGGCCGGGGGGGGGGGGGGGGGGCGCGGGGGTCACCCCGGCATAGAGAGATTGTCCCTGGGGTGCGATTACTTTACAGGGTGGACCTTGGAGCTTTTGGAGGAAAGGGGGGCCTTTGGGGGGAACCTGGCAAATGTTTTTCCTTCAGGAGCCTTTTCCTTGGGGTCAGCATGCTTTTCCCCAGAGGGAACAGGGAGGAGCTCCCCCCAAATGATATGGTGGAGAGGGGGGGGGTCGCCTTAGCCACAGGCACACAGTTGATACCCAGCAGTCTCTGGGCACCCCACCCACCCCCCCCCACAGAGGCGAACCCTGCTGCCTCACGGCCAGAAGCCATTCTGAGCTGCTTTTGGGGCCCCCCTGCCCGCGGTCCCAGGACTGGCCCCACTCTGCTCAGCCACCGGTTCTTCAGCTTTCAGTGAGCAGCTACTGTGTGCCAGGCCTGAGGCTGGGTTTTGGGGTCCCTGCCCCCTTGGAGCTCTGAGCCATCCCCCGCCCCCTGTCTCTTAAGTCAATCAATAAAATGAAGGGAAAAAATCACCTGGGAGGTGGGTGTCAAACACAAATTGCTAGGCCCCACCCAGGAGTCCACTACACGTGGCAGTCACTGCCTCCCTGTAACTTAGGGCGCGGTCTGTCCCCTCCAGCTCTCTGCTCCCGTGGAAACGGTGAGGGCACAGAGAGAGGGTCACGTGGGCCCTGCCGCCTCTCACCACACCCGCTGTGCCAGCGCCCGCCTTTCCCACGGGATTCAAACAGCCAGGCTCCTTCCTTCCTGGGCCTTTGCACAGCCGCTCCCCCGCCTGGATGACGTTCACCCCCTTTCTGTGGGGTGTAGGCCTGAATCTGTGCGAGTGGGAGCAGAGGGGTGCACCGCCGCGGGCGGCCAGCAGGTGTCGCCACAGACCGGAAGGAAGCGGCGCGGCGCGGAGGGCGGGCCCCGGGCCCGGCGGCCTCACCTGGCGGCGCCCCACCCGGCGGCCGCCCCCGCCCGCCCCGCACCCCGGAGCCGCCGCCCGGGCCCTGACGTCAGCGGGCGGTTGGGAAAGCGGCGCCCGGAGCCCTGGGGAGGGAGATGGAAGGCAGGTGGCGGGTGTGGGCCGCCCGCGCCGGGCCCAGGTGAGTCAGGGCCCGCCCCGCGGGAGGGGAGGTGGCGGGCCGCCCGAGCTCCTGCCGCCGGGGCCTCCACTCCGCCCGGGGTCGCGGCCCCTTAGCACCCCGAGGTGCGTCCTGTTGTCATAGCAACCTCCCCTTCTCCGGGCGCCGCCCTGTCCACCTGAGCCTCAGCGCTCCCCGCGGAGAGCCCGGCGCCCCAGGAACAGAGAGGTGCGGGCAGGGCTCGGGGTCACACAGCACAGCCACCAGGGCCCCCCGGCGGCCAAGTTCTGAGCCTCCTGTCGCCCCGCGGGACCACCGAGTTCGGACCTTCCAAGAAACACACCTTCGTTTTAATTGAATTCCTCCATTCCTATTTTTTGATATCTTTTTTGTCTTATTGTGGCAAAACATCCATAACAAAATGTATCATCTAATCGTTTATTTGTCTCGTTGAAAGTATTACAGATACCCCCTCTCTCCCCGTCGCCCCCCTCCCCCCATTTTAAAGTGTGCAGCCCAGTGGCATTCAGTAGGTCCCAATGCTGTGCAGCCGCCCCGGTGCCGGGTTGTCATCACCCCCTTCTCCCCTCCCAGCCCCTGGCAACCACCCATCTAGAGTCCTTAGAAACCACGGCCCCTCCACTTGGCTGTATGTTGGCATCGCCTGGAGACTTGAACAAGGACGGAGCAAGACAGACTTTCTGATTTAATCCGCCTGGGATCTGAGCGGAGTATCAGGGTTTTCAAAGTCCCGGGGTGCTTGCAATGCGCAGCCGTGTTTGGGAGCCACAGGCGTGGAAGCTTGCATCTCACCGAGCTCTCTGCGTCCCTTTTACAGACGGGAAAGCCGAGGCCCAGAGAGGGGAGGGCACTTGCTTGGAGTTGCACAGAATGCCTGTGGCCGAGCCAAGACAGGAGCACGGGGTTCCCGCACTCCAGGGACACACCCCGCCCACCCTGCTGCTTCCTCAGTAGGACTCCGTGCCTCGGTTTCCTCGTGTGTGAAAGGTGGGTCTCCGTGGAGCCCACCGGCAGGTGCAGGTAGTTCTGCCGATCAAATGAGGTTATGCCTGTGAGGTGCTCAGCGCTGTGCGAGGCTTACAGCAGGCGATGCCCCCACGGGGGCTGTTGTCATGTGCTGGGCGTGCAAATGCCCGGGGCCAGGGGGAGCTCACTGAGGACGGAAGGAGGAGTCGTCTCAGCATTCAGGGCGGACCCTGACATTTAATGAAAGTGTATTCAAACACAAAACCAAAAAGTGCATTCGGTGAGGCAGAGCTCTGGGCTAGGATCGCCACCTCCTCTCCGCCTCTGCTCACTGCGCCCCTCCCCGGAGGCCCTCCCCTCTCCCACCTGCTGACTGCCCAGCCTGGAGCAGCTGTGGGTCCATCCTTTAGGCAGGTGTGTGTGTGTGAGGAGTCGGTAGCGGTGGAGAAAATGGGACTTGTCCTCAGTAAAAATAACAACCCCCCTTTGACCGGTGTGCTCAGTGGTCAGAGCGTTGGCCCACACACTGAAGAGTCACAGGTTTGATTCCAGGTCAAGGGCATGTACCTGGGATGCAGGTTCCATCCCATGTGGAGGCAACCAATGGATGTGTCTCTCTCATCGATGTCTCTCTCTCTCTCTCTCTCTCTCTCTCTCTCTCTCTCTCCCCCTGTCCCTCTTCCTCTCTCTCTCTCCTTCCCTCTCTCCCTCCCTTCCAATCTCTCTAAAAAAACCAATGGAAAAAAAACATCCTTGGGTGAGGACTAACCAAGAAAAAATAAAATAAAAATAACCACCCCATTGGTCAAGGGCCTGCCCAGTACATACTCTTACTCCCTTTGATGCCTGCAGCAGCTCTGGGGAATTTTTCAAGAAATCAAGCCTCTGCAAGGTCACATGCTTTGCCCAAGGTCACCCAGGTGTGTGTGGTGGGAGCCTGTGTCTTAGCCTGGAGCAGAGAGTGTAGGCCTGTCAACAGTCCACTGTCCCTAACCAGAGGGGAGGGTCCCTGCTCTCTAAGGGACGTTGCCCTGGGCAGGCGACAGGGAGCCGAGCTTCCGAGGGCGGCAGGACACCCGGAGCGGGGAGGGACCCCGTTCCTGTGGCGGGAGGGCCCGAGGCAAACGCGGGGAGATGGGGCCGTGCGTGTCTTTGGGGGACGGGCTTATTATTATGCGGCCCCTAGAGCAGCTCTCAGCGGTGCTGACGAGACAGGCGGCTTTGGCCCCGTGGGGCCATCGCTTCGGAAGGGCACTGCCCAGGCTGAGTGCCCGTTCCCTAGGCCCCTCCCGAGGAAACATCTGTCCAGCTGCTGGCTGGCGACACAGCTGCTGAGAGGGAGCCGACGGCCTCCCGGGACAGTGGAGGTGAGAAAGGCAGCCTCTAGTCCCCGGGACCGATTTCCTTCCGCGACAGTTCACTGAGCACCTACTGTGTGCCAGGCACGGACCTTGCCCTTGCAGCTGTGGTCCCAGGTTCCACCAGGAAGATTTACCCTCTTATCTGGGTCGTGCGGGGAGGGAGGCGGGCTGGTTGTGGCTCTCACAGCTCCCCCGTCCCCTCCGCCCCCAAAGGCTTTCAGGGTGATTAGTTCCCCTCCCGACGGGATCTTGTTACGGTTCCGCCTGGAGAGCCTCTGAATCTCCGACCTGAGATAAGAAGGCAGCCTCTCGCTTAATCTCCCCGCTTAGAGCCCACGTTTCCATGTTTGAAAAATGGTTTCCAGGCTCCGGAGTGGGCTGGGGGAGCGGTAGGCAGGCATGGCCTAGTTGCGTTTCGAACGCACACGTGTGTCATCCACAGGCCCTGTCTGCCCGTCCTGCCTGGGGGCCTGGCGTCCCGGAGGGGGTCTGGATTCACGGTGAAACCCAGCCGGAGGCGGGCTGTGTGCTGGGAGCTGCCCCAGGTCCAAAGAGGGCCGGGGCCTGTCCCCACTCCCAGCCCCAAAGGCAAGAACAGTTTCCGGCCTGTGACTCTTGGCTGTCTCCCTGTCCCTCAGCTGGCATGCTCCTGGCAGGACCCGGTGGGAGTGCAGATGCGAGAAGGGAACAGTGCCGAGGGGGCGCCGGCCGCGGGCGTGCAGTCTGCGTGAGTAAGGCCGGCCACCTGGCTGAGCTGGCTTTGAATTTTATCTCAGCTGCGTACATGCTGTGTGTTCCTGGGCAAGTCACTTAACTGCTCTGAGCTTTCGTTTTCTCCTTTGAGATGTGGTGGCTACTTCACATGGCTGTTTTGAGACCTCAGTAAACCCTTAAAATGCCCAGTAAGTAATAGGTTAATTTTTAAAAACATAAATTAGTTTAAGAGATGTGTATTCATCCCCACGCTTGCTGTCTAGAACTCAGAGCTGCAGCCGGGGCCTTAGAGCCTTGGCGCCTGCGTTCGTCGGGCTTTGCCCAGAATAGTCCAGACTGAGCAGGCACTGAGGGTGTTGATTCTAGTATTGCCACATTCACGGGGAAAGGGATTTGTGGGCAGGGATATGGTGAAAATAAGGTGCTGGAATAGATTGGATGAGTTTTTACTTCAAGCTACGCCACGTAAGAGTTGCTTCAAATAACAGCCTTCTATTAGGAAAGTAATGACATTGAACGTAATATTATGCAATGAAAGTTTATTTTATTTTTTGCATTTAAAAAAACATGACAGCTTGACTGAGTGTTTTGTTTCTTATCCAGTGTAACGTTGCTACCTCTTCTCCGTGGGGGAAGATGGTCTCTCAGTCTGTGATGGGGTCCTTTATATTTTTCCTTCGGGAATCAGCAAAGCCCTTTCTCTTATGAAATGATAGAAATGATAAGGATGATAGTTTTCAGTTTTTGAAATTGATTTTTGAATAGGCGATACATGTCTACAGGTTGTTTAAAGCCTTAAAAAGCAAATGGTTAATTAAAACCTCCCTCACTCCCCGTCTGCCGCTGCCCCTCAGTCAGCCGTCAGTATCTGTGAGCCATCGGCTTCCTGTAAGCCTCCCGCCCTGGTCTGGTCCTTTCTTTCTCAGGGAAAGAGGGGCTGTCATCCCCAATGTGGCAAACATTGGTTCTGTGGAGGAGCGGTCACTGTCCGCAGTGTGCTCTTCGGCCTGAGAGCCACCTGGATCTCAAGGGCAGGCCCATGTGCTGTATAATACTCATTACCGATGGCAAGTGCAGCCCTCACCGGTGTGGCTCAGTGGCTAGAGCGGTGGCCTGTGAACCAAAGATCCCGGCTTCGATTCTGGTGAAGGGCACGTACCTTGGTTGTAGGCTCCTCCCTGGCCTGGGCCCTGGTCAGGGCTCATGTAGCAGGCAGCCAATCAATGTATTTCTCTCACATTGATGTTTCTTTCCCTCTCTCTTCCACTCCCCCCGCCCAAAAAAAAATCAATGGAAAAATATCCGTGGGTGAGGATTAACAAAATAAATAGATAGATAGATAGATAGATAGATAAATAAATAAAATTATATTTAAAAAGGATGGCAGGTGCATGGCAGCTGAGGCTCCACTCTGACTTTGCACACCATGCAGACATCACTCATCGATCACTGCACACGCTCCTGTGAGATCGGACAGGGCCTCAGAATCCCACTCAACCCAGTGTTACAGGGTGTGGGGAAGGGAGGTGAAACATATCGACAGGATTACTATAAATCCCTAGTATATTGGTCTCCAGACTTTGGCATTTTATAGATGAGTGTAATTTTTTAAAAGTTACAGTGACTAACATATAAGGTGGTCAGCTTTTTGTTGGGCAGAGACTGAAAAATAAAAAAATTCCTTGCTATTGAAAAATCACATTTTTTTTCTTTTTTAAAAAGAACATTTTTAACACCAAAAAAAGTTGGAAAGACACTTTCAGAATAAAGAACAAGTATGGTAACTTTATTGAAAACAAAATATTTTTTCTTATTGTTCTAATTTTGGTCCTGACACATCAAACCATTCTGAGTTGACAGTACTTGGTGGCCCAAAGTGGGTGGAGGGAGACGCCCGCCTTGGATGCAGAGAGTGTCCGGCTTCCTCTCTGTAGAAATTACTTTCCGTCTTAGAGTTTTGTAAGGACTCCTTTCTATGGACCCATAGAAACTTCTATTAAAAATTAACATCGTACCTGGCCGGCGTGGCTCAGCGGCTGAGCGTGGACCTATGAACCAGGAGGTCACAGTTCAATTCCTGGTCAGGGCACATGCCCGGGTTATGGGCTCGGTCCCCAGAGTGGGCATGCAGGAGGCAGCTGATCAGTGATTCTCTCTCATCATTGATGTTTCTCTCTCTCTCTCTCTCTCTCTCTCTCTCTCTCTCTCTCTCTCTCTCCCTCCCTCCCTCCCTCTCCTTTCCTCTCTGAAATCAACAAAAATGTATTTTTAAAAATTTAACATTGTGGATTGACAACATACAGTATATATCTCAGTTCCTACTGGAAAGACACTAAAAACAGACAGTAAAATAAACTTTGAGAGCACAAACCTACACATTCAGAGAGAACGGGGGAGAAGAGATTAGGTTGTACGAGGCAGTGACTCCTGTCTTGGGAACTTCCTTGCTTACTTCCTACCTCTCAACATAACATCAAGACGTTTCCAAAGTCTAGCAGGAACAGAGAATGGAAGCTGGTAAACTCTTTCTATAAAGGGACAGATAGTAAATATTTTAGGCTTTGCGGGCCCTGTGGTTTCTGTTGCAACCACTCCTCTTTTTCATGGTATCGGGAAAGCTGCCACGGACAACATGGGAATAAATGGGCATGGCTGTGTGCCAATAAAACTTTATTAACAAAAACCGTCAGTGGCCTTGCCAGTGCTGAGTCACTGAACCCGCCTACGTCAGTGGTCCTCAAAGTGTGCTCCCTGAACCCCCAGCATCAGCATCCTCTGGGAAGTTGTTAGAGATGTGAATTCTCAGGTCCCACCCTAGACCTTCTGAATCAGAAGCCCTGGGGGTGGGACCAGAAATCTGGGTGTTAACAAGCCTTCCAGGTGATCCCGATACCTGCTCACGTTAGAGAACCGCTGAACAAATTCTTCTCCCAATGGAACCTGACTGCTCCCTGGGGCACCTTCCCCTCCAGCCCTCTTCAGTGAGGTTGTGGTTCCCTCCCAGCTCCCAGGGATGTCAGCACCTGGGGATGGTGGGGTGTCCTCTGTGCCCCCTGACACTTTGAAACCATCTATCCTCCTCTCTCCTTCAAAACCCTCAGCTGATTTGAAGGGCTTTTCGGGAGACTCCTGCCTGGCTTAGCAGCTGGTTCTCCATCACCTCTCACCACCGTCCTCGGTGGCTTCAACCCTGACCTTCAAGATCTCACACTCACACTCTTCCCTCTCAGTTCCTAGAGCTTCTTGGCCCAAATGGTGATCTTCCTTGCCCCACCTCGACCACCCAGTTACGTTGTCACCGCTCAGGGCTTGACTTCAAAGTCACTTCCTCTGAGGCCTTGCCTGCCTCCCCTGCTTCCTCCCAAGCCAGGTCCTTTAGGCAGCGTTGTCATCAGCTATCTTGTTCCTATCGCTAGTGAGCACACGAACGCATCTCATTTAACTACACAGGGTGAACGCAGCTCATTGAACTTGCGTGTCTGCAGTTGGCTGTCTCAGGCCCAGGTCCCTGGAAACAGTGATGACGATGTTATCCAAGTGATTGAAGAGAAATCCCTCAGGAGGGGAGGGGTGAAGGACACATGGCAAGACAAGGCGGAAAGCAAAGCAAGACTCTGATGTCAGGGATGGACAAAGAGGCCGATGGAACGGAACCTAGAACCCAGAAATGGACTCACACACATGTGATTATTAGCCAATACCCAATCCATCAGGACAAAAGGAAGGTCTTCTCAGCCAATCGGATTGGGACAAATAGACAAACGGTTGAAAAATGAACCTCGAATTGTAGACGAAAGCTAATTTGAGAAGGCTTGTGGACCTAAATGGGAGAACTGAATTATAAAAATTCTAGAAGAAAACATTGGAGGATATTTTCCAATCTTTGCAGGAGCCAAAAGACGTATTAGCAAAGGCACACAATACATTCACTATGTAAGAAAACACAAGATAAATTGCACTCCATCAAAAAACTCCCATTTACCAAAAGCCCCCATTAAGAAGACAAGCCACAGATGAGGAGGAAAATAGTTGTATCCTGTATACATTAAAAACACCCATAAACCAATAACAAAAAGACAACTCCATAAAATGGGCAAAAGACTTGAAAAGACATTTTAGAAGAAAATAGACAGGAAATGGCTTGCAAACAAATGGAAAGGTGCTCCCCATCCTGAGCCTTTAGGGAAAAGATAATGTTACACCCACCAGAATGGTTAAAAGGAAAAACCTGATAATACTAAACGTTGGCGAGGATTTGGCGCAACTAGAACTCTGATACTTTGCGAGTGTAACATGGTACCACCACTTTGGAAAACGTTTGGAAGTTTCTTACAGTTGTTACATTCACATCCACCGGATGACCCCGTCAGTCCTTTCCTAGGAATTTACCCAAGAGAAATAAAAACATATGTTCACACACACACGCACCCCCCACAAACCTTGTGGAAGAATTTTTATAGCAGCTTCATTCATTGCAGCTAAGCCTTGGAAACAACCCCGATTCTTATCGACAGAAGAATGGATGGCACATTGTTGCCAGGATGGTGACTACTTTGCCTTTCCGCCCACTGGCGTGCGTTGCCCCAAGCGGCCAGAGGCAGCCATGGGTTTGAACTAATTGGGATTGTTCCCGAGTCCCTTGGTGGAAGCGTCCTCCCCGGGGGTCCTCCGGTCTCTGGACCCACCGAGCGCCTCGTCGCAGGGATGAAAAGCACAAATTCCTCAAGCAAGTTGCTGGGAGGTGACGGTGAGCAGAGCCATTCCTACGCCTGTCTTCCTGCCATTAAAACGTCAGATCTCTGAGGTCGGCTGCTATCCATCTTGTTCACCAGCGTATCTTCAATGCCAAGAACGATGCCTGGCACACATTTAACACTTGGTTAATGCTTATGGACGGGTCGCCAGAAACCGGCTCGGTGCTTTATGAGGTATGCTTAAGGAACGTCAAACAATACTCGTTTTCTTTAAGTCGTTCAATTTATTTTATGATTACAGAGTTATAAATGTTCATCAGAGAGAATTTAAAATACGGCAAAAGCAGAAGAAAAAATCAAAATCACCTGCGTGAGCCAGAACTAGACCATGAACTTGGTCTGCGCTGGTAGCTTTCCAGGCGCTTTCCGGAGGAGCCCGGCCTGTCGGGGACGGTGCGCCGGGAATTCTCCCGAGAGTTCAAGAGGAGGGTGTGCTTCCCCCGGGCCAGGAATCCTTTTCAAAGTTTTCTTTCAATTCAGTTTGGGAAAATAAAAAAAGGGGGGGGGGTGCGGGGGAGTTTGCAACCAAAACAATAAAAAAGGTTGAAACCCACCGGTCTACACCACAGAGCTGGCGGTGCGCATTCGGCTGACATTCAGTTTCATATCAGCATCAATAAATAGAGCAGATGCTCCGGCCTCTGCTATCGTGCATGGCAGTTCCTGGCAGCGGACCAGCCCCTGGTGTGGACGCCCCTTCTCCTAGGAACACCGCAGACTTACGTGATAGACAAAGGGAACCTTTAACTGCAAAAAACCAGATGTTGCCGACTGGCGGAGCCCAGTGGTGGTTGAAAACAGAACCGTGAGTGAGTCATGTTCAATCATTTCAGACAAGCAGAAAAGTATATAAAAGATTAGTGCAGAAGACAATTTATACCAGGCTCTGTGCTGTCTGGGAACATGATTTAGATTAAAAGGAAAAAAACACACACAAAAAAAACAAAAAGGCACCATATCTCTACGCCACCTGGAGCACCGTAGTCAGGGGGCTTTTAGGATTTGGGTTTCAGTATCCATCACTGTAACCTCTTAGATTATTTTTATTTTTTGAAAGCCATTTGGATGCGTATCAAAACGGCCAGACGCGAGCAGGGCTCTACGCAGTTCTGACTCAGGCGATACGTCAAAGGGCTGTGACCGTCCACGGACCCACCGGCTCCGCAGACTTGGGAGGTGGGGGGGTGGGGGAGCGTGCAGCTGGGTCTCAGAGGACACCTCCATTCTCTGCCCCTGGCTTTGGAGCTGAGCTGCGGCCCAAATGTATGCCCCTATTCAGCGCCGCTTGGGATAATTTCCTTAACAGGGAAAGCCCACTGGATGGGGGCTCAGGCGGGAGAATGGGGGCAGGTGGATTTGCCTGGCTGGTGTTAACCTGGAAGAGCTGCCCTGTGGATTCCAAGTCTCTGATTCGTCACTGCGGTTCTTGCCTTCCTTGGGTTTTGGTGAACACAGCCGGGGGCTCAGCCAGGAGCCTGGTTATCACACGGCTCAGCTTGCAGAGGGCAAGGCTGTTGCGCGGTGTCCTCGCCGACACTTGGTGTTTTCCACTTTTTTTGAGGTTAGCCTTTCTGGTAGCAGCAACCTCCCCTTTGGGTCTTAACAGGCATTTCCCTGGTCACTAATAATGTTGAGCATCTTTTCTGCGCGTTTATCGGCCATTTGGAGACGTTCTTTTGCCACCAGCCTGGCGACCCAAATGTTCATTATAGTGGACTAGAACATGGGGTATATCTGTACCGGGGAACACCATACAGCAGCGAACATGGGAGGCCCAGGCCTCTGTACCTCTGCATGGGCCCGTCATGGTGGACGTGGGCCGCCCTGTGTTAAGCCTGTGTTTTTAATCGGGTGTTTTGATATCTGGGGCCCTGCTGACCCTGCAGGGACTGCCCCTCCCCGGGGGTTGGCCAATCCCTAGGACAGTGACTGGCCCCCTGCAGGCTTGCCTTTTATATTCAAACCATCCAACCCAGAGTCCACACCCCCACCAACCTCCTTTATTGGCCGTCACACACTGGCTCACCATTCACCCCCATCACCCCAGAGCCAGATACCAGGCGCCTGGAGACAGTTCCTACCCCCTAGAGCCCCCTGAAGTTACTCAGACCAGCCAATCCTAAGCCTGCTCACCTGCCTCACCCGCTCCTTCCTGTGGGAATCACACTAAAGGCTTGTCCACGTTCCGCCCCCTTCTCTCTGCCTCCTGTCTGAGCCTGGTGCTTCCCCGTGTGGCCCCCCAGGTGTGGCGAAGCCCTCCTCTTGGGATCTGTGGCCATGACACGCTGTCTTCTCAACGGCAGTCAGCTCCTGGCCTGCTCGCCCTCCCACACCTGAATAATAACCTAGATTTACAAGCGCGGCCGGGGGAGGGCGGCCCTGGAGGAGGCAGCGGTGGCATCTCGGGCCACCGTGGGGGCCGACACCCGGGGGCCATTTGCCGGCAGCACCCCATTCAAGGCCTTCTTGGCTGGGTGGTCGGTGTGCACCTCGGACTCTGTCCATAAAGGTCTCAGTAACCCTTCGCTCCAGGGCAGGGCCCGCTGACAGGAGTGAGGCCCTCGGCACCCTGAGGTCTGTGTCTCTCACATGTTGGGCCTCAGGTGCCTCCCCAAGTCCCTGTCCTGCTTCCCTCTCCTCTCAGCAGCTAGAGGGACCCCTGTTCCTCCTCCGACTGCAGCCCTCCCAGTGCCCCCTCCTCACTCGGAAAGCCAGAGGCCTTCTGGCCCCCTTACCTGTCTGCGCTCATGTCCCGCTGGCCTCCCCGGACCCCCTGCCCTGCTTCAGCTGCACGGCAAGGCCCACCCCAGGATATTTGCACGTCCTTTACCGTCACCCTTGGCTCCTCCTCCAGGTCTTTGCTCGCCTGTCAGCCCCTCCTTGGCCACCTGCTGTAAAGTGCCAGCGCGTCCCCAACCCTGACACCGCCTAGCCCCCTCCCATGGGCAATGCCTGGTGCACTTCGCCGGTTTCACTTCATGTCTCTCTCTCCCCCTGGAATGTAAGCTGCAGGGGCAAAGGGAGAGAGTTTGTCTTTCTCTGTTGTCGTTCATTGCTGGATTCTCACCGCCTGCACTGGAGCCACGCCGAGGACCTGAAATGATGTGTTGAAGGTGCACAGAGGCACACGTCTCGGGAAAGGCGCTCAGGTCTGCCTGGCTCCCACGGGGCGGCGCGGACAGTGAGTTAATGACAGATGCACCCTGACCCTCCCTTAACCCCCTCTGCTCTTCACGTCCCTTCCCTGCTCCCCTCCCTCTCCTTTCATATCCATTTTCTCCCCTTCCCCCACTCCTTCCCACTTTTTGGTACTTGATGGAATCACATTAAACTAATAAAGCTTTCATGACTTGATTGGCCCGTAATTACACACACTGAGAGCCGGGCTCGTTTCAATTTTCTGCGGACTTTTTGGTCGCTGATGCTTTTGAACACTCGCTTTTATTCCTCAGTTGCCACTTATCCCCCCCGTTTTTAAAAAGGATGAAAAGCTTAGAAAAACATCAGAAATATCCTTTTATTTTTCCTGCAAATTGATTTGGAGGGTTTTGTTTTGATTTCCCTCCTGGAGATGGTGGGTGTTGAGAAAGACTCACACATGACGTCTCAGCTGGCCACCAGGCTGTGAGTCCTGAGATGGGAAGGAGGTACAGGTCCAATTTATTGGGGGGCTCTGAAAGTTTGGGGTAATCTCTGCACCCCCATGGAGGCAGGACCTCCCGCCCTCGGCACTAGTGACATTTGGGGCCTCTTGTGGGGGGCCTCCCTTGCACTGTAAGATGTTGAGCAGCACCCCAGGCCACGGTCCCTGGACACTGACACCTCCCCTCATTTGCAGCAACCAGCGCTGCCTCCAGACATTGTCCGATGTCCCGGGGCGGGGGGCACCGGCCCTCCTGTTCAACACCACTGGGTTCCATCAACAAGGTGGGAACAACCCGAATGTCCGTCAGCAGGGGCATGGACAGACAAAATGTGGTCTGTCCAGGCAAAGGAATATTTATTAAGCGTAAAAAGGAATAAAGTGCCCTAGCCGGTTTGGCTCAGTGGATAGAGCGTTGGCCTGTGGACTGAAAGGTCCCAGGTTCGATTACGGTCAAGGGCATGTACCTTGGTTGTGGGCACATCCCCAGTAGGAGGTGTGCAGGAGGCAGCTGGTTGATGTTTCTCTCTCATCGATGTTTCTAACTCTCTATCCTTCTTCCTTCCTCTCTGTAAAAAAATCAATAAAATATATATATTAAAAAAAAGAATAAAGTACTGATACATGCTACCACATGGAATACTATTGGAAACATTATGCTAACTGCAAAAACCAGGCATAAAAGATTACATGCCATATAATTCACACATTGATATGAATTGTCCTTCAAAGGCAAATCCTTGGAATCGGAAAGTAGATTAGTGGTTACATGAGGCTGTGAGGAAGGAGGTGAGACTGTTTAATGGGTATAGGGTTTCTGGTGTGTGTGTGTGTGTGTGTGTGTGTGTGTGAATATGATTTCATTGATTTCAGAGAGAGAGAAGGGGAGAGGAAAGGAGAGAGAGGGAAACAGCAATGTGAGAGAAAAACTTCAGTCACCTCCACAAAGCCCCCCACTGGTGATTGAGCCCGCAACCCAGGCATGTGCCCTGACCTGGAATCAAACCGGCGACCCCTGGTTCATGGGTTGATGCTCAACCAACTGAGCCACACGGGCCAGGGCTCTGTTTGCTGGACATGTTTTGGAACTAGACGGTGGTGGTGGTGGTGGTCGCACAATATTGTGAATGGACCTAATGTCACTGAAATGTACATTTAAAAATGGTTAAAATGTTGACGTGTGTGCTGCATGGTTTTTACCACAGTTTTAAACCAACAACTCAGGTGAGCTGCTTTGACTGGCATGTGAGGCAGCTATTCACGCACATCAGCACCCTGAAAGGTAAAAGGTTGGGTCCTTCCAGTCCCTCTGGAGAAGGCTCCTCCCACCCGCACCCCCCTCTACCCCACCCAGGGATGGGCGTCACCAATTTGCATAATGGAGATTCTAATACACTGATTGGACAGCCCTTCCTTGGGATGAATATTCATAGGGCATTATTTCAGGTATCTCTTGCTGTAAATAAGACACCCTGGCTTAAATAGCTTAGTGGCTCTCCATTCTGCGATTTGTTCAGGGCTGGGCTGGGACCTCTCTGCAGGGTGTGGGCTGGAGCCACTTCTGAGAGCGTGCCCGCTGGGATGTGCAAGGCGGCTTCCTTCACACAACTGGCAGGCGGTTCTGGCTCTTGGGGGCCTCAGTTCTCCTTGTGCCCTCTCTTCCTCCGTGTGCCAGCTTCTTCCTGGCACGGTGTTGGGTTCCAAGAAGATGAACATGGAAGTTGAAAGTATCTTAAAAGCTAAGTTCTGGGACCCCCAAATGTCACTCCTACCATTTTCTATCAGTCCAAGCAAATCACAAGGCTGTGGACTCTGCATCTCCATGGGAAGAGTGGCAGAATATAGCTGCCATGATTTCCAGTCCTCCATGGGAATGAAGACGTGAGTGTGTGATGTTGTTAGGAAAACCCACAACCTGTGGCTCGGTGAGATGGCTTGCAGGTAGCTCTTATAATTAAACTCTCTTTCTCATTCTCCCTCATATGTCCCTGTCCTCCCTACCTTGAGGGGAAAAAAAAGAGTTATCTGTATCCTGTTTTTCATTTATTTTATTTTATTTTATATATATTTTTTTATTTCAGAGAGGAAGAGAGAGAGAGAAACATCAATGATGAGAGAGAATCATTGATTGGCTGCCTCCTCATGTCCCCCACTGGGGATGGAGCCCACAACCTGGGCATGTGCCCTGATCGGCATCGAACTGTGACCTCCTGGTTCATAGGTTGCCGCTCAACCACTGAACCACGCCGGTCGGGCCTTGTGTTTCATTTTTTATTCCACAAATATTTATTGAGAGCCAGCCTGTGTCAGGCACTGTCCTAGGACTCAAGGGATGAACCAGTGAAGGCTCCAGACAAATTCCTCGGACTCGGAGCTTCTGTTGTAGCGGGAGAGTCAGGCTATAAACAAGGCAACAAAAAAAGCCAGCAGGATCATTTGAGAAGGTGATAAAGGCTCTGCTGGAAATGGAGCCATCCGGAGAGTCGGAGGGAAAACATTAGAGGCCAGTGCAAGGACCTGGAGGTGAGAGGGAGCCTGGAACATTTCAGAAAAGCAAGAAGGTGGCCAAAAGGTACAAACTTCCAGTTGTAAAATAAGGAGGTCCTGGGAATGTCATGGACAGCCTGGTGCCTATAGTTAGTAACACCGTATACGCATATCTGCATGCTGCTAAGAGAGTCGCTCTTAAAAGTTCTCGTCACATGAAAGAAAATTTGTAACTGTGTGGTGATGCATGTTAACTGGGCTTATTGTGGTGATTATTTCATAATGGATGCATATATCGAATCATTACGTTGCACACCTGAAAGTAACATATTATTATATATCAAGTGTATCTCAATAAAGGGAAAATGGCACGAAGGACAGTGGGCCTGGATGGAAGGAAAGAAGGGGAGAGAAGAGATTAGTCTGGATCTATGGGTATGAGTCACGGGATTTGGTTAAAATGCAGATTCTGATTCAGTAAGTCGGCAAACTCATTAGTCAACAGAGCCAAATATCAACAGTACAACGATTGAAATTTCTTTTGAGAGCCAAATTTTTTAAACTTAAACTTCTTCTAACGCCACTTCTTCAAAATAGACTCTCCCAGGCCGTGGTATTTTTTGCAAGAGCCACACTCAAGGGGCCAAAGAGCCGCATGTGGCTCGCGAGCCGCGGTTTGCCGACCACGGGTCTAGGGTGATGGCTGTATTTCCCACAGGTCCCCGGGGATGTTGATGCTGCTGGTCCTTGGACCTCACTTTGAGTAAGTAGCAAGAATCTAGATTAGGGCCTGGCAAACCATGGCTCGTGGGGCCAATCTGGCCCACCACTTGCGTGTGTAAATAAAGTTTTATTGGAACAGTGCTATGCCCAATCGTTTACATATTGTCTATGACTGCTACTGTGACACACAGCAGAGTTGAGTAGTGGCAACATACCCTGCGTGGCTCGTCAGTCTGAAAGTACTTTTTATGTGGCCCTTTATAGAAATGTGTCCATCCTGGGTCCTGCCCATGTAGGGTCTTGACGGAGTTTGAATTCTTTTCTAAATGTGATTGATGGGAAATCACTGGGCAGCTTTAAGCAGGGGTGATGTGATCTAAAGTATGTTTTGAGAAGATCACTCAAGTTGATTGTGGAGAATGAGTACAGGGCACGAGGGTGAAGGAGGAACAGAGCCACGGAGAAGCAGCGGCTCACAGGAAATGGCTGTTTTAGGGATTGTGCATTCTGCTGAAACCCCATCTGTTCCGTGTTTACTTCTTTTCCGGGTGGTTCTACTTGTTATTCAAGGAAACTTGAATAATTAGGTCATTCTTGGTATATGATATTATGTTGGAATTTATATGTCTCTTATGTAGTTCATCTATTTTTGTTTTAAGGATGATACACTTATTTATTTATTTTTAAAAAATATTTTTAAATTGATTTTCAGAGGGAGAGAGAGAGATAGAGACATCAATGATGAGAGAGAATCATTGATCGGCTGCCTCCTGCACATCCCACACTGGAGATCGGGCCCCCAACCTGGCCATGTGCCCTGACCAGGAATCGAACTGTGACCTCCTGGTTCATAGGTTGACGCCCAACCCCTGAGCCATGCTGGCTGGGCAAGGACGATACACTTTTTTTTTTCTTCTTTAAATATATTTTTATTGATTTCAGAGAGGAAGGGAGAGAGCTAGAGAGACAGAAACATCAATGATGAGAAAGAATCATTGATTGGCTGCCTCCTGCACATCCCCCAGTGGGGGGGATCAAGCCCGCAACTCAGGCATGTGCCCCTGGCTGGAATCGAACCTGGGACCCTTTAGTCCACAGGCCAACGCTCCATCCACTGAGCCAAACCGGCTAGGGCATGATACACTTTTTAAAATTTACAACCCTGTTAGGATCGCTAGCAACAAAAAAGACAAAAAATGCCCAGCGGGTGTGGCTCGGTTGGTTGCGTGTCGTCTCACGCACCAGGAGTCTGTGCCAAAGGCAAATTCTCATCAACCCTTCCGGGATCCCCGCGACGCCCAGGAGGGAGACATCAGCCCCCACTTCAGCCCCAACCACAGTCCCCGGGGTAGAAAAAGTGTCTGGAGTTTGCGTACTCCCGATGTCCAGGTTATCACTCTATTTCAGCGTTACCTGGATTTCTAACCTGCATTCAGCGGAGACTCTCTGATGGGACAAATGGCTTCCTCACAAAATGATCTGCCCAAACCAGCTCCTGAGGTGATGAAAGCTGGTTAAAGAAGAATGTGTTGCCCGGCCAGTGTGGCTCAGTGGTAGAGCATCGACCTATGAACCAGGAAGTCACGGTTCAATTCCCTGTCAGGGCACATGTCCGGGTTGCAGGTTCGATCCCCAGTATGGGGCATGCAGGAGGCAGCTGATCCATGTTTCTCTGTCATCGATGTTTCTATCTCTCACCCTCTTCCTTCCTCCTCTCTCCCTAAAAAATCAATAAAAGCATCTTTTTTAAAAAAAAAAAAAGAAGAAGAACGTGTTATTAGCCTGACTCTCCCGGGGCTGGACGATCCTGAAAGCGGCCCCCTACTGCCCGTAAAGATTCTTAGCGATGCCTTCGCTGCACCTGTCACGAGGTGGGCGCTGCAGATGCCGGGGCCAGAGGGGAAAATAAATAAATAACGCACACATGCAATCAGACAGCATCCCGGCCGGGCGGCCGCTCCTGTGGCCCCAGGTGCAAGGGGACAGAGCATCATTTTGCCTTTAGACCACAATCAATGGGGCAGGCAGGAAATGAGAGGAAATTAATTCCCCTCCCCTCCTCTGCCCTCCCCCGCCGTCCCTCCTGTTTTTACACAAGGACCTTTTAAAATGTTGGTTACTCTCTGATTACAGCACAATAGAGGTTCGCAACAGCCGCTTCTTGACTCCCACTCCCTCTGCCCTTAACCAGAACGACTGGCCGGTTGCCTTGGTAATTGTCCTCATTCGCTGTGTAGAAGCCACAATTACGAAGCTTTTTCTGGGTACTGATCTTCTTAGTGCCTTTTTCTTAGAAGTTCACGACAAGATGGGACAAAGGAGGCCTAATAGATTCTATTGCTCGGGCTCCTTGGAGCTCTCCGAGCCCATGACATGCGGGCATGAGCTGTGAGTGCCATTTAAATTGGTCGGCTGTGCCCGGGGAGAAAGCTTTATGCTCCGGAGAGTGGCTGAGGCTCTATTAGCCGGAGGGCCGGGGCCAGAGGCTGAGCTCACGGACCCAGGTCCTCCAGCTCATAATGGAAACCCGAGATGGGCATCCGGGGCTGAGGGCCGGGGCACTTAACCTTTCACTGATAATCGAAGAAAATGGACATGTAACTGCTCTCTCGAAGCTCCGGCGTGGTTCAGGTTCAAGGCAGGAGAACTCCGTGGGTTGTTGAAAAACCGAAGCTGGAAATGTTTGGAGCAGAGGCGGCTTCCCACCCTCTAAAGAGAACCAGGGCTCCATTAGCGGGGGTAATTGGAGAGAAGACAAAGGGAAAAGATGATGATGATGACGTCGTTGGTAATCACGATCTCCATAATCATATAATTGAGATGGAAAGGGTACAAGCTGCTCATGGGGATGACCTTAGCTGAGGGTCGTTAGCTTCTTTCTGTAGATGAGGAAACTGAGGCACGGGAAGGTTAAAGCAACTTGTCAGGTTGGAAGGTGACAGAGACGGTATTCAAACACAGAGATATCTGACTGCTAGAATCTTCCTACCTTATAGAAGCTCCCTCCACCAAAGTAAAAGCAAGTCTGTGTTTCGAAAGAGATCGAGTATTGCGGTCTTAGAGCTGCTGTCTGAATACTATCTACCTCGGTGTTCCAGGGGCTGATGTGCCTTCATTAGAAAAGCTTTGAATCTTTTTTAAAAAAATAAATAAATAAATGTATATATATATATATATATATATATATTCTTTTTGTCTTCTTTCTTTATTGATTAAGGTATTACATATGTGTCCTTATCCCCCCATTGCCCTCCCTTCCCCCGCTCATGCCCTCACCCCCCTGGTGATTTCAGAGCAGAAGGAAGAGGGAGAGAGAGAGATAGAAACATCAATGATGAGAGAAAAGCATTAGTGATGAGAGAGAATCATTGATCGGCTGCCTCCTGCACGCGCCCTACTGGGGATCGAGCACACAGCCCAGGCATGTGCCCTGACCTGGAATTGAACCGTGACCTCCTGGTTCATAGGTTGACGCTCAACCACTGAGCCATGTGGGCCCGACAAGGCTTTGAATCTTGATGAGCCCCCAGCTGGAGCAGAACCATGTCTGAGAGGGGCCAGGTCCATGGCTGTTTCATCCAGGGAGCCGACGTGGTTTGAGTGGCAGCAGCCGTGTTGAGAAGGGTTCTGGGGCTGTGTCTGGAGTGACAGAAAGGATGCCATCACGATCAGTCCTGTTTGCCATGAAGAGGGAGCGGATCATGGGATGGCCTCCTCTGCAGGCCCGTAGTGCACCAGGCTGCTTTTCAGATGTAACGATTATGTGAAAACCCAGAACCATAGCACGAGGTGGCTCCAGATTCACCCCACAATTTGCAAAAATCTTCTCATTTGGAAATAATTTCAAACGATAACAATGGCACAAAGAACACCTGTATGTCCTTTATCCAGGGTCAGATATTCAGATATTGTTAACATTTCACTCCATTTGCTTTTTTGCCTTTTCATATGTGTGTGTGTGTGTGTGTGTGTGTGTGTGTGTGTATCTATATAATAGAGGAATATGCAAATTAGCCAGGATGCCATAACATCACAACCGAACAGCAGGGACCTGAGGCTGCATGGCGCCTGGCCAGGGCGAGGGACCTCAAGCCGTGCCCCCTGCCCGGCGGGGCTTGATGGGGGACCTCAGGCATTCCCCGTCCACCCCAGTGCTGGGCCGGAGACCTCAGGCCGCACCCCCTGCCCCAGCGCCAGACTGGGGAACCTGAGGTTTCGTCCCTTGCACAGAGGGACTAGACGGGGGGTGGGGCCAGTCAGTCTGGGTCTCACCCAATGGGGGTGGGGTCGGCCAGGTCTGGATCTCCTGCGTTTTCGAAGTGCGTGCGGGTGGTGGGCGGGGACCTGACTCTAGGTCCCGAGGTGCGCCCCAGACTCTGATAGGAGGGATATTTTCATATACATTTTACTAATTTTCTTTCATCTCTGACACTTCTATTATAGAGAAAGGGCAAATAGCAATATTAAAATATTTCCTCTAATTAATTCCCTTTTAATGTGCATGAATTTCATGCACCAGGCCACTAGTGTGTGTGTGTGTGTGTATATATATATATATATATATATATATATGTGTGTGTGTGTGTGTGTGTGTGTGTATATATATATATATGTGTGTGTGTGTGTGTGTGTGTGTATATATATATGTGTGTGTGTGTGTGTGTATGTGTGTATATATATATATGTGTGTGTGTGTGTGTGTGTAATTTTCTGAAACATTTGAGAGTAAGTTGCTCATGTCATATGCGCCTTTTACCCCTAAATATTTCAGTGTCTATTTCCAAAGAATACAGATAACCTCGTGTAACCACATCGCAGGTACCAACTTTGAGAATTAAATGTTGAACAATGCTTTCACCGACCATCCATCGCCCAGCTTTGCCAGTGGGCCCAGCAATGTCCTTCTTATTTCTACCAGGACCTAGTCAAGGATCAGGTACAACAGGTCCTTGAATAATATCATTTCATCAAAATATTGATAAGATGCTGTAGGAACTTAACTCTTGTTTATATCAACTTACCTGTGGGAAAACTGGCTTCATTATACGTCACTTCACTTAACCCTTTGCACTCGCTTGCTTTTTTCTTGATTCCTGCTACCAATGCTAACCGTGTGGAGTCACACTCGACATCCGAGTGCAAAAAGCCACAGTACCTAACAGTGATGTTCAGCGAGGACTTCCTGTTTTGCATTTAACTGGCATGCTTCTTTAGCTTTCATTATGACACTGACATACTTGACATTTCCATAATTTTTTAAAATATGTTTTTATTGATTTCAGAGAGAGGACGGGAGAGATAGAAAGATGAATGATGAGAGAATCATGGATCCACTGCCTCCTGCACGCTCCCTACTGGGGATCCAGCCTGCAACCCGGGCATGTGCCCTGACTGGTAAAACCATCACGTCCAGGGGACAGGGGACCTGTGATTGAATCCAGAGCGAGTCATCCCCTCCTCTGAGCCTCAGTTTCCCCATTTGTCAAATGAATGGGCTCAGTTAGACCTTTAAGACATCCCAGCCCTGAAATTCTTGGATTCTACAAGTCAGAAGAGCAGACGCACCCTGGCAACCGCAGGCGCCTGTGTCTGGGCGAACCTGGGCCTTTACTGCTTTTGTCGCCTGTTTTCACAAGGGGCTCCTGGCTCTTCCTGACAGTTCACCCCTCTAAGGCTAATTGGAATTCTCTCTGTCTGCCTCGGTTTTCTGCACTTTGACTCGCATCATAAATTATTCTTCCTCTAAATGGCAAGCGTAGGTAAGTTACCAAAAGGTCATGCAGGACCCCAATCAATCCCAGCTACTTTAATTACTTTAGCGCTGTTTGGACTGTGTGTGTGTGTGTGTGTGTGTGTGTGAGAGAGAGAGAGAGAGAGAGAGAGAGAGAGAGACAATCCAGAGGAGAGGCTCTAGCACCATCTTCTCCAAGGCGATGGGATCCCCTTTAATGAAAGTTAATTGTATTGGCTTCTGTGGGTGTTAGGAGAACCCCCATCCAAATAGACCTGCATAGGTACAGAAATAACAGAACCTATTTGCTGAGGCATCACTGGCCTTGGGACAGGCTGATGGCAAACTCTGCAGACAAAATTAAGGATGACACTGATGTGAAATTAAGGTTAACACCAGATAAAAAAAAACATCTATTTATTAAAATAGGCCCTTCCCTTTTTTCCCTACTTCAGAGCTTGGTCTCAAAGTCCCCATGGAGGTTCCAGATGTGTTTCCTCTTTAGTAGGAGTCCAGAGGCAAAGCTCAGTGTAATGATATAATTAGGCAGCGGCCCCTTTGCCGCAGGGTGGCTGTCTCCAAACTGGCCTGTGGGCGCAAAGAAATATGTTTTTACAAATCCCAGACTTTGGTAAAGAAATATGTTTTCACAATCCCAGAGCTTCTGGAAAAGTCAGAGCTCTTGGTGCTATTATCTTTGCTTGTGAGGGATTCACTCCTGTGAGAAACTATATGATCCTATATAATAAAAGCCTAATAATGCTAAGTGTCTGGTCATCCGGTTGGCTGTTCAACCAATCAAAGTGTAATCCTCTCTAATAAAAGAGTAATATGCAAATTAACCATCACTCTGCTACATAAGCCACGCCCATCAGCCAAGCCATGCCCACCAGCCAATCAGGGTGAGTATGCAAATTAACCCCAACCAAGATGGCTACCAGAAGGGAGGCTTGGGTTTCCCCGGCAACAGAGGAAGCCAAGCTTTCCACACACTCTGGCGGGCCCAGGCCTCCACTCAAGGATACAAAGTTTCAATTGTAGAAGGTAAATAAATTCCAGATACCAGGGCCTCTGCTTGGGTCGCCAGGGGTGTGGCTGGCCTGCAAACCACCACAGGCCCCTCGTCCAGGCCTCTCCATGCCCCAAGGGAACCCCACCCTGATCCAGGACACCCTTCAGGGCAAACCAGCTGGTCCCCACCCATGCACCAGGCCTCTATCCTATCTAATAAAAGAGTAATAGGCAGATTGACCATCACTCCAACACACAAGATCAAGATAGCTGCCCCTATGTGGCCAAAGATCCTGCCCCCATGTGGACACAAGATGGCCAGCAGGGGAGGGCAGTTGGGAGGGACCAGGCCTGCAAGGGAAGGCAGTTGAGAGGGACCAGGCCTGCAAGGGAGGGCAGTTGGAGGCAATCAACCCTGCAGAGGAGGGCAGTTAGGGGTGACCAGGCCGGCAGAGGAGGGAAGTTGGGGGCAAACAGGCTGGCAGGGGAGCAGTTAGACATCAATCAGGCTGGCATGGGAGTGGTTAGGGGGTGATCAGACTGGCAGGCAGAAGCAGTTAGGGGAAATCAGGAAGGCAGGCAGGCGAGCAGTTGGGAGCCAGCAGTCCTGGATTGTGAGAGGGATGTCTGGTGGGATCGGGCCTAAATGGGCAGTTGGACATCCCTCAAGGGGTCCCAGATTGGAGAGGGTGCAAGCTGGGCTGAGGGACACCCCCCGCCCCCGTGCACGAATTTCGTGCACTGGGCCTCTAGTATGCTAATAATATGCTAAGGCTGCTCAACTGCTCAGTATGACATGCACTGACCACCAGGGGGCAGATGCTCTGACTGGTAGGTTAGCTTGCTGCTGGGGTCCAGCAGATCGGGACTGAGCAAGATGGGCCGGATACACCTTGGAGCCCTCCCACAGTTCCTCCCCAGCTGGCCAACCACCTGCGTCCCTCCCCAACCCCGGTCGTGCACCTGTGGAGTCCCTTGGCCTGGCCTGCACCCTCTTGCAATCTGGGACCCCTCGGGAGATGTCAGAGAGCTGGTTTTGGCCTGATGGCGGAATGACCAGTCTCAATGCAGGAGCTGCCCCCTGGTGGTCAGTGTGCTCCCACAGAGGGAGCGCTGCTCAGCCAGAAGCCAGGCTCACTGCTGGCGAGCACAGCAGCGGTGGTAGCGGGAGCCTCTCCTGCCTCCGCGGCAGCCCTAAGGATGTCTGACTGATGACTAAGGCCCGCTCCCCGCAACTTAGGCCCTAAGACAAATTTCGTGCACTGGGCCACTAGTATAATGATAATAAAACAATAATTTATAATCATGATATTAAAAATAAGCTAACACTCGAGTGCTTTTACATCATTATTCTAAGCACTTTGCACTTATTGTCTCATTTAATTCCCACATATGGGAAACTGAGGTACAGAGAGGTTACATCCCAAGCCCACCGTCACCCAGCTGGGAAGGGGTGGGGCTGTGATCAGAACCTTGGCAGTTTATTTATTTATTTATTTTTAAAACATATTTTTATTGATTTCAGAGAGAAAGGGAGAGAGGGAGAGAGAGATAGAAACATCAGTGATGAGAGAGAATCATTGATTGGCTGCCTCATGCATGCCCCCAGTGGGGACCGAGCCAGCAACCCAGGCATGTACCCTTGACTGGAATCGAACCCAGGACCCTTCAGTCCACAGGTCACTCTATCCACTGAGCAACACCAGCTAGTGTAGAAGCTTGGCAGTTTAGACAGACAGTATTAACAGCTGGCTTTTATGGTATACTGGTACTGAGTTCCAAAAATGATGCGAAATACTTTGTGTTAAAAATGGGAGGATTCTCATGCTGACACTGTCAAGCAGGTACTATTATTTGCACATGAGGAGGCTGATGCTTCGAGAAGTTAAGTGACTTATGCAGACACCCAGCACAGTGGGGCTGGGATTTCACAGCCAATCCACTGGTTCATAAACTCATAGCCCCAGGGCCAAATGTGGCCCACTGCCTATTTGTATAAATAAAGTTTTATTGGCACACAGCCATGCCCATTCGTTTGTGTATTGCCTACAGCTGCTTTTGCACACTGTCCTGAGTTGAATAGTTGCCACGGAGATTGGCCTGCAGAGCTGAAAATATTACTGTTTGGTCTTTTACAGAAGTTGGCCACCCCCTGTTCCATGTGGTCTTCTGTCCCCTGCTATTCCGTGTAATTGTAAGGACAAGCATATGCTGTGGGAATCGCCCATTGTATCAGTGTCCTCAGAACAATAACAGAACTAAGCCCCTGCTAGCTCACAACCAACTGTCCCTCAGGTCTCTCTGCTGGTTCTCCCTACCTCTGCCTTGAGTTCTAATTTAACCTACTCCCCCATAATCCTTCCCAGTTCTCTACACTCTTGGCCTCCCAGACTTGCTCTACCACAAACACCCAAAAAGAATAATAATAATTAAAAAAAGGCTAGGGCTTTCTTGCTTCCACCAAAACATGAGGGAGTGCTGATTCATTTGGAGGGGGCGGCGGGGGGCACTGCCTGTCAGGACCAGCGCACACTGGTTTACAGACCACTGTCTCATTCACTTCTCCATCTCTGCCAAGTATGTTGTGTTGTTAGCTCCATTTCACAGGGGAAGAAACTGAGGCTCTGCGTGGTGAGTGCCTTGCCTTGGTCACACAGGTGTGCAGCGGCGGAGCTGAATTTAACCCCGTGATTCTCGTGGCTTCATTTTCAACCACTGCTCTGTGTTACCTTCAGAGGTGGCGGGGGACCTCCTGGGGGACCTGCCCTGGACATTTGTGAGACCCGGGGCAAGAGGGCACAGGGGAACCACACTCAGTGTCTAAAGCTTAACATGTTATAATGCAAACTAACAAACTGCTAAGTGAAATATGTCCTTGGCTCCCATCCTGACACATACAGCTCTTCACAACACAATACAGATTGTGTGTGTGTGTGTGTGTGTGTGTGTGTGTGTGTGTGTGTGATAATATGGTTTTTAATAACCACAGATTAGCAAAGTATCACAGATGGCTGAATTTATTTATTGTAATCATGCAAGACTCAGTCTCCTGTTAGTGGGTTGATGATGTTTGGATGAGCAATAAAATAAAGGCACATGTAATTCACAAATTGCTGTATATTGATAATGTACAAAAGTATTTTCTTACTTTCCTTTCAGCAAAATGACTAAATATGTGATTATAATCAATATCTTCAGCCCTAGCTCATTTGGCTCAGTGGATAGAGCGTCAGCCTGTGGACTGAAGGGTCCTGGGTTCGATTCCAGTCAAGGGCACATGCCTGGGTTGCGGGCTCCATCCCCAGTAGGGGGTGTCCCTTCCTCTCTGAAGTCAATCCTATCTAATAAAGAGGGAATATGCTAATTGACCATCACTCCGTCACAAAGATGGCTGCACCCACAGCTGAGGCCAAGTTCCCATAGGGAGCCTTAACGAGCAATCAGGAGGGACCTGAGGCTACACCCTCCCCTGCCCCCGTGGGGCTTGACAGGGGACCTCAGGCCATGTCCCCCAACTGGCAGGGCTTGACAGGGGACCTCAGGCTGCACCCCCCGCCCCAGCACCAGGCCGGGGGACCTCAGGCCGTGCCCCCCACCCAGCGGGGCTTGATGGGAGACCTCAAGGTGCGCTTCCCGTCCTGGTACTGGGCTAGGGGACCTCAGGCTGCTCCCCCCACCCCAGCACCAGGTTGGGGGACCTCAGGCCGCACCCCCACCCCAGCACCGGGTCTGGGGACCTGAGGCTGTGCCCCCCTGCCTGACCATCACTCCGTGGGGCTTGACAGTGGACCTCAGGCCATGCTCCCCACCCAGCGGGGCTTGATGGGGGTCCTCAAGGTGCACCCCCAGTGCTGGATCGGGGGAACTCAGGCTGTGCCTCCCGCCCAGCGGGGCTTGACGGGGGACCTGAGGCTGTGCCCCCCTCCCGGTGTCAGGCCGGGGGACTTGACGGGGGACCTCAGGCCATGCCCCCCACCCAGCGGGGCTTGACAGGGGATCTCAGGCCATGTCCCTCACCTGGTGGGACTTGACGGAGGACCTCAAGGCACGCCCCCTGTCCCGGTCTGGCCTGGGGAACCTCAGGCCACACCCCCCGTCCTGGCACCGGGCCAGGGGACCTGAGGCTACGTCCCCTGCCCAGCAGGGCTTGACAAGGGTGGGTCTGGCTGGGTCTGGATCTAGCCCAATGGGGGGCGGCACCGGCCGGGTCTGAGTCTCATGCGATTTTGAGGTGCACGTGGGTGGGCGGGAACTTGACTCTGGGTCCCGAGGTGCGCCCCAGACTCTGACAGGAGGAAGGTTTTCATATACATTTTACTAATTTTCTTTCATCTCTGACAATTCTATTATAGAGAAAGGGCAAATAGCAATATTATTTCCTCTAATCATTAGAGTCTAATGAATCCCCTTTTAATGTGCACGAATTTCGTGCACCGGGCCACCAGTAAAAATATATTTTAAAAAATATCTTCAGATAATGTGTGATCTATCAATGACATTGCTAAATTAGAAAAATCTTTCTTTAGTCATGGTAATTCTTAGGTAGTTTTTTTCTGAAATGAATTTTTATTTGTTTTTGCATTGAGGTATAATTTATATAAAATAAAACACACATCTAAATGTCACATTTCAATGACTTGTGACAAATGTATAATATATATGCTTATGTAATTACCACCTCCATTAAGATTGCCATAGTTATTTAAAATTAATTTCGTTTTGGAGAAACTTAGTTCTGCTGAGGCAATAGTTCCTGGAATTGACAATAAATGTTTTAAAGCAGTTCGAATATTTGGAAGTAAACCATGGATTTTAATTTTTATGTTTAAATTTATAATGGAGTCACCGATGATGAATTATTGATATTGCAGAAAGTGTTACATATTTATTTCACTTTCTGTTTCTCCCCAGCCCCTCCTTCTGGTCCTGTCAACAGACAGTGGAGTTCTATGAGGACAGAGGTTTTATCTTTTTATTCATTTACTAGTGGGGTCCCTCGGCTTGGCCTGCGGGATCGGCCAAAACCAGCTCTCTGACATCCCCTGAGGGGTCCCGGATTGCGAGAGAGTGCGGGCCAGGCTGAGGGACCCCACCGGTGCACGATCGGGGCCGAGGAGGGACATAGGAAGTTGGCCAGCTGGGAAGGGACCGTGGGAGAGCTCCAGGGTGTGTCTGGCCCATCTCGCTCAGTCCCGAGAGGCTGGACCCCAGCAGCAAGCTAACCTACCCTTTGGAGTATCTGCCCCTGGTGGTCAGTGCACATAGTGAGCAGTTGAGTGGCCTTAGCATATAATTAGCATATTATGCTTTGATTGGTTGACCGGACAATGGACACTTAGCATATTAGGCTTTTATTATATAGGATTAAAAAAAAAAAAAAAAACAACAACAGTATCCCCAGTGCCTAGAACAGTACTGGCACTAAATAGATGTTTTTTTTGTTTGTTTTTTTAAAAAATATATTTTATTGATTTTTTACAGAGAGGAAGGGAGAGGGATAGAGAGTTAGAAACATCAATGAGAGAGAATAAATAGATGTTCAATAAAAATTTGCTGGATGAAAAATGGAACTTGGGCTCAAAGGCATCCTGAGTTCTGTGGGATTCTGCCTGATCTCAACTAGGACACCTTCATTTTATAAAAGCATTGGTAAGCAAGCTCCAGTCTGCCCTTCGGGGAGACGACACATCTTATTAGATCCGACAGCACATGTGGATTTGTGTTCCAGGATGTGACTCTGTGCTCGGTGCTGTTCAAGGACGGGGCGGGACATTTGCTGGTGTTCCCCAGCCGGTGGCCAACCTGGTCTGCCATGTTGCAGGGGTCTCACCACTCGCTACAGGTGGCGCCCTGTAACTTGCTCCTCACCAGTGGAATATGGAAAGGGAATGGGCCTGGCCGGCATGGCTCAGTGATTGAGCATCAACCTATGAACCAGGAGGTCAGGGTTCAATTCCCGGTCAGGGCACATGCCCGGGTTGCGAGCTCGATCCCCAGTAGGGGGCGTGCAGGAGGCAGCCGGTCCACGATTCTCTCTCATCATGGATGTTTCTCTCTCTCTCCCTCTCCCTTCCTCTCTGAAATCAATAAAAAAAATATTAAAAAAAATATATATATATTTTAAAAACCCCACAAAAAAACAAAAAGAAAAGGGCATGGATGTTATTCCCCTGATTCCACTATACACGATTGCAGCCTCTCTCTGGCTGGCAGACTCTGCCGTGCCGGCTTTGGTGAAGCCAATTGCCGTGCTGGGGAGGCCCAGGTGCCAAGGGACTGAGGGCGGCTCCTGCCTGATGCCCAGCTGGGACCTGAAGCTCACAGCCTTAGTCCTACAGGCTCAGGTCTCTCTCTCACTCTTTCTGGGTCCTCTTTTCTCTCTTTCTCCAAATGCTGTGTCGTTTACACAAACTAAAGGTCACGAATCTTACAGGTTTTGCTTGATGAGTTCTGACAAATGTGCACACCCATGCCACCAGGACTACACTTAAGATATGGGACCTGCCCCTCACCCTGAAGCTTCCCTCATTGCCTTTCTAGTGACCCCCCGGCCCCCCCACACACACACACAGAGGCAAGCATGGGTGTGATGCATATCAGTGTCACTTCGTGTTTTTCTGTTTTTGTTCTAGAATTTCTATTTAAATAGAATTAATTATACAGTATATGTCTTTCTGGGTCTGGTTCTAGTTTCTTTCCCTCAACATAATGGCTTTGAGATTCATCCGTATGTTGCTTAGATTACTCGCTTCTTTTTATTGCAGAGTAATATTCCATTGTCTAGTGCCGTGGTCAGCAAACTGCGGCTCGCGAGCCACATGCGGCTCTTTGGCCCCTTGAGTGTGGCTCTTCCACAAAATACCACGGCCTGGGCGAGTCTATTTTGAAGAAGTGGCGTTAGACGAAGTTTAAGTTTAAAACATTTGGCTCTCAAAAGAAATTTCAATCGTTGTACTGTTGATATTTGGCTCTGTTGACTAAGGAGTTTGCCGACCACTGGCCTGGTGACACCACAATTTTTAAAAATTGATTTGCTTGTTGGTAGGCCATGGGGCTTGCCCCTCCGTCTCATCTGTCCCCGTTCCCTACTTCATATCCTCGCTAACTAGAATTTCTCATTGTTCTCTAGAGGCGGGCGAAGTATGCTTCATATCTCTTGCTTCATGCTTTGCTGTTCTCTCTGTTGGAATACCTATCTCTGTCTTTGTTTGGCAAACTCCTACTCATCCCTCAAAACTCAGCTCCGGTAACCTCTCGGAAATCTTTGTCCAATTCAGGCTGTTATTGGCTTCCTCCTCCATTAAAACATTTTCACTCTGTGTGAGATTATCTATGTATGTGTCTGTTTCTTTGATGATCTAGCGCAGTGATGGCGAACCTATGACACGCGTGTCAGCACTGACATGCGTAGCCATTTCTGATGACACGCGGCCGCATGCCGAGGATGAAACATTTGCTGCTCCTGAGGATGAAACATTTGCGACTAGAGTCTTGGAGTTAGTTTTTTCCTCAAAGTGACACACTACCCGAGTTATGCTCAGTTTTTTGGCGAAGTTTAACACACCAAGCTCAAAAGGTTGCCCATCACTGATCTAGCAAGTTCATGGAGAGGGGGCATCCGGCACACTGTGGGTGCTTAAATCAATGTTTGCTGAACAAACGCTGTTCTATAGCAGAAGCACAGCCCAGGAGTTAGGAGCTCAGATTCCGGAGCCAGGCTAAGTTCTAAAATCTTATTCCTGCCATTGACTGCTGTGTGATTTAGGCAGTCGGCCCAACCTCTCTGAGCCTTAGAACTTCTCCATGCGGCTTTTGTGAAGGTTGAACAATGTGTATGGATAACACTTAGCACAGTTACTACACACTCAGGAAAAGGCTGGCTGCTTTTGTTGTTTCGATGGTGGTTGTTATTCTTGGAAAAAGAAGCGTTTTTGGAAGGAGTCTGTGTTTGGGGAAGACACCTCCCATCCGTGTCAGCCTCCACGTCTGTAAAATGAGGAGAGTCTTCAGTGCAGACACCGGCCAGCAGGTTCCTCTGCTTCGTGTTTACCACTAGTTGTAACCCATCCCCGTGGTGAGTCAGCACCGTCTTCCGGTCCTTCCCAGGATCACCCGCGTTTGACCAGCTGGGCCTGCCAGGCTCCTGCTGCCCTGCGCTGTGCTGGGAAGAACAAACAGCGGAGAAAAACACCCCTTCCCTCCCACCCGGCTTCACCCAGCTCTGCCCACACCTGTCCGCTCCTCACCTGCCGTGCTTTCTCCCGGCAGAGGTCACGAGGCCAGCCTAGGACTCCAGAGACCTGGGCTGAGTCCCAGTTCCACCCCTCAACGAGCCCGGTAACTCTGGGCAAGGGACGTCACCTCTCAGCCTCACCTGTCGCCTGGGGATTCCAGGAAACACCCCGTGGAGTTGTTGTGTTAAATGAGTTAATACGTGTGGAGTTCAGCAGGAATGTGGTGCCTGAACGTGATTTTATTTATTTATTTTTAATATGATTTTAAAGAGCGAGGGAGAGGGAGGGACGGAGGGGAGGTGGGAGGGAGGGAGGAAGAGAGACACATCAATGTGAGAAACATGCATCAGTTGCCTCCTGCACTCACCCTGACGGAGGATTGAACCTGCCCCCTGGGTATGCGCCCTGACCAGACATCCAACCGGTGACCTTTTGGTGCACCGACAATGCTCAACCAACCAAGCCCCCTGGCCAGGGCTGGCAGTGATTTTTAAAGGCTCTGTTTGTTAACTTTACACGCACACTCTACCACCAGGTTGGAATTGGAGAGTATTCGTAAGGACCCCGTGGGTTCCAGCTCTTCCGCAGAATTCCCTTTTGTTACCGCCTCAGTTTTCTCTAAGACAGTGTTTCCAAGAAAGTTGCCCCAAGGCAGCCTCAGTTTCCCCAGGCCTCAGGCAACCCTTGCAGTCAGGGCAGGCCTCCCAGGGTGATTGGCAGCCTCCAGCCTCTCTGATCCACGCGTTTCATTCTCTTTGAGGACAATGCTCTTTGCTGGTGCGTTTAGAAAGCCACGCTCATCCCTGGGGCTCCGCTGACCAGAGTCCCAGCGGCCTGCCTTTGGGGCGCTTGATTTGTGACCTTTT
The DNA here is from genome assembly GCF_951640355.1 of Cnephaeus nilssonii. Classification (NCBI taxonomy): domain Eukaryota; kingdom Metazoa; phylum Chordata; class Mammalia; order Chiroptera; family Vespertilionidae; genus Cnephaeus; species Cnephaeus nilssonii. Next base: position 7,696,744 of record NC_137093.1, read on the forward strand.
AAAGCCCTGGAGCCAGCCTGTCTGCGCCCAGTGGCCAGAGCGCCGCTAATGGGTAAACAAGAGTCTGACACGCGAGGGATTGGGCCGGTCCCATCAGAAAGATTGTCCGCCTCCACGTGCTCGGCCGCCCGGAGGACACGGCTGTTCCTGAAGTGAGAGACGGGAACGGGTTCTCGCCTGGAGGGTATGCGGAGAGAGCGGGAAGGAGAGGCAGAGGGTGTTGGTGAGGATGGGCGGAAGCCGGGGACGCGGAGGTGGGAGATGGGAACACCTGCCTTCTCCAGCTCACCTGTCCCCGCCGCTGCCCCAGAGCAGGTTCTGTAGCACTACATGGAGAAACGGTTTCCCGCCTGGGTGGGTGATTAGACCTCCTGGAGGGTCATCGCTGGCCCCTCCCTGCACAGCTGGCCGTGTCCCGCAGGGGCTGCCGCAGTGCTGTGTGGGTGTGAGCACACTGACGTGTGAGCCCGGTACCGAAGCTGGGCTCGGGGAAGGGTGTTCAGAGCACGTGGGTCCCAGGCGAGGCCAGCTCAGTTTATTCACTGTCTCCCTCAAACCCCGTCGGTGCCTCCCAAGATCGGGGCCAAGCTTCCTCCCACGACTGCTCGCCCCCTCGCATGCTGGGCTCCTCAAACCGGAGGATGAAGCCCGTCACTTGGGGTCAGTGCCCAGCGAACCCAGTTCTCAGAATCCAAGGTGAGCATCTGGAACTCACTCGCAAGCTGGGACGAGGGCAGCGCATTTTAGAAGCCACCCTGAGTCGGTAGGAACGACCAATCAGCCATGGCCGTTAAGAATCTGTGCTTAAGGAGGTCAGGGTTCGATTCCTGGTCAGGGCACATGCCTGGGTTGCAGGCTTGATTCCCAGTGGGGGGCGTGCAGGAGGCAGCCGGTCAGTGATTCTCTCTCATCATTTATGTTTCTATCTCTCTCTCCCTTCCTTCCTCTCTGAAATCAATAAAAATACTAAAAGAACCTGTGCCCTGGCTGATTTGGCTCAGTGGCTAGAGCTTCAGCCTGCAGACTGAAGGGTCCCAGGTTCGATTCCAGTCAAGGGCACATGCCTGGGTTGCAGGCATGATCTCCAGTAGGGGATGTGCAGGAGGCAGCCAGTCAATGATTTTCTCTCATCATTGATGTTTCTATCTCTCTTTCCCTTTCCCTTCCTCTCTGAAATCAATAAAGATATATTTTTTTACAAAATTAAAAAATAAAGAACTTGTGCTTGACCCTGGCTGGTGTGCTCAGTGGTTAGAGTGCAGTTGGCCTGTGCACCAAAGGGTCTTGGGTTTGATTTCTGGGCGATTTCCAGTCAAGGGCACGTACCTGGGTTGCAGGTTTGATCCTGGCCCCGGTCAGGGCTCGTGCAGGAGGCAACCAATTGATGTGTCTCTCTCACATTGACGTTTCTCTCTCTCTCTTTCTCTCTCTCTCTCTCTCTCTCTCTCTCTCTCTCTCTCTCCCCCTCCTCCCCTCCCCTCCCTAAATCAATGGAAAAAATAATCTCAGGTGATGATTAACCAAAACAAACAAACAAGAAAAAAAACCCTGTGCTTGAAAGTCCAGAAACCCGAGTTCCATGCCTGCTGTTCTCACTTGAAGGCCCGAGCCTCGCTGTCATCGTGCGGAAACAGGGATGAGATTTCCCTCCCACAGGGTTGGTTAAATGAGGTCACGTGCGCTCAGGACCTCGCCAAGTCCCTGGCACCCAGCGGATCCTCCAAAGGTGGTCGCTCTGATGGCATCGTTATTATTTCTGTTATCGTCCCCATTCTCTATTACTTACTACTGGTTATTATTCATTTCTCCAGGGTAATGAGCGCAGCCGTGTCCTTCTGAGAGCAAGCCGCAGGCCCCAGTGTGCCCGGAGGCTCCCTAGGTCAGGGGTCAGATCAAGTGAAGGCGCTCAGGCCCCAGAAACAGACGCGGGCAAAAGGGTGCTGACATGAACGGGGCACCACGCCTGTTGCTGGGACTTAGTCTAATTATACCTGACAGCTCATTGGCCCCCTCGTGGTGCCTGTCGGCGAAGGACAGATCACTTGCTGTCTTCTGAGTAAGCTGTCTGTGTCATCCTCAGAGTCCCGTGTTCTCGGCCACGCCCCTCTCCAGCCGCTGAGTTTTGGCAGCTGGGAGAGCCCCCGGGAGTCCGGGGGGCGAGGGGCGGGCGGGGCAGGGGAGAGGAGAGCTGGGGGTGGACGTTGCAGGCGGGAGAAGTTGCTGAGCTCCTGGAAACAGCCCCTGCCTTGGAAACAGCCCCATCAGGAATGCTCAGCTGTTCGCGGGTCACTTTGACCTCCTCCCGGGTCAGGGCCTGCATGTGCTTCTCCGGCCGCACACGCCAGCAGAAATTAGATACCAGACACACTCCCACTCTGCTATCTGCTTCCAGGCAGAGCTCCGGCCTCCTCCCGGGATCTATTTCCACACATGTGCTCAATCTCTCCCTCCCTCCTCCCTCACCCCCTCCCTCCCTGCCTCTGGCCCTCCCTCCCTGCCTCGCTCTCTCTCACTCACCTGATTGAATCTCTTCTAGGGTTCACTATTGCCCTGGTTTCTTGGTCAAGTTCATTGCCAGGGTCTGGGAGCCTCTGCGTGACCTGGCCCCGGCCTACCTTTCCAGCCTCACCTCTCCCCCTTCGGCCTCAGACACCACCCTCCAGCCGGGTGAACTCCTTTAAGTTCATTTTCTGCCCCCTCTCTCTTGCCCCCAGGACATCGACCCTGGTCTCCTGTCCCTTCACAGGACCCACTCCTCTGTCTTCCCGTCCCAGGTGGTTTCCCTTCCTCCAGGAAGTGGTCCTGAGGCCCAAAGCCGGGAGCTTGCCGTGGCCCTGCCAGTGCCCCGGGCTCTCTCTGTCGTGACTTGGCCACCATCTGTCATCTGAATCCTCCATGACACCCGGAGCTCTGGGCGGGGACCTTGTATGGCAGTAGATTTTGCTCCTATGTTCTGTACAAGCCCTCTCTCTCTCTCACAAGCTCCGCCTTGGCCATCATCAGAACCATCCCTACTGGTCACAACCTGAGAACAAGTGGGGGGCATGGCAGCCTCAGGTTTCAGGGTCCCTGGGCAGCTGGGGGTCTTCCGTTTGCCGTTCTCCATCTGGCCCTCTGCATTGCGGCTGACCTCCCTCTCTGAGGACCAGCTCCCCTGCCCTCTGGCCCCTCCCTGGGCTCAGCCAGTGGGGCATCAGCAGGGGGTCAGCGGGACTGGGGCATTTATTCCCGCTCCCACTCCCTTGGTGTGGGGGTTGCTGTGAGTTGCCATGTCCCTCAGCTTAAGGTCACAGCTCCTGACAGCCCTCTCTCGAGGTCCCAGGAGCCACTCCCTCCCCAGCCCTTCAGGCCTTAGGGTGGTGACAGCTCTCCATGGCGCTGGCTCTGGGGCATGCGCAGTCCCTGCATCCTCCCCGCACCCACCCCACCCCCCGCTCCGCCCACAGCGTTACACATTGTCCCCTCCTGAAATTGTCCAGTGTGAGTCTGTGATCTCTTTGTGGCCGGGACGCTGACAAGCTGCTGCTTTGAGGAATGCCGAGCAAGACACATATCATCTCTGTGCGTCAGCTTATTCATCTGTAAAGTGGGCCTAATTATAGAATCTACCTCAGAAGGTTGTTGAAGGATCAGGAGGCAATGAAGGCAAAGGACTTAGCCCAGTGCCTGGATCAGAGGGAGGCCTCAGGGAGGAACAGCAATGTCTGTTATCCTTACTATTGCCGTTGTTGCTATTAAGAGCCCTCTGAGCCTCACACAGTTCTGATCCCTGGACAGGACATCTGAGTCTATGGACCTTGAGGGTAGAATTTGTGGGTGGCCGTCTTGGCTGATCTGGGGTAAGTTTACCCACATTTGGGTCAATTTCCCAATCAGTCCTGTTCTCATCTCTGTAGCTGATAAACAGCCTTCTCATGTGAGGGGTTTTCTCCTTGCCTCACTCTCTTTATCTGTAAAATGGGCCATCTGCTCATGCCAAGCACCTGTCCATCCGTGAAAAAAATTAATTAGCAATGTGGGGTCCAGAACAGGTAGGGCTAGAGAACAGATCAGCCCTGAGCAAATATAAAATGCTAAATAATAAACAGCTTTTATCCATTTGCTTAAATAACTCCTCTTATTGACTTGGCTTAATGTGGCCACAGAGCCCCAAATGAATCAAGGCGTATGTTCCCAATTCCATCACTTGAGAAATTTCTTCGTGGCTCAAAACAGGCAGGATGTCTTTGAGACTAACTTGGAGACCTCCCCTGACCACTAGTGGTTTGAAGAGATCTGGGAGTTGCTTTATCTTTATTTTGAATTCAACTCCTCAGCGCTCTTTGATTTATTTCTTCTTGTAGAGTTTGTTAGACATTGATCTAGGTGCTTCCTAATTTTCCTGGACAGGAAAAAATACTTTGATCTCAAATGTCTCAAAACACCTATAAGGACAAATCGGTTGGCACAGCTGGGTTTGAAGACTGCCCAGGCCAAGATGACTAAAAAAGGAGACCAAACGAACCCCAGGAACTCAGAATTTGAGTAATAGTTACCACTTATTGAACATGTGCTGCATCCAGGCACAGTACCAACAGCTCCCCATGGGTCATTTCATTTTGTTTTCTCCACCAGCCTGGGAAGTGGGTCCAGTGTCTCCTGATGAGCCCAGAACCAGGCTACGGATCTTAATTGGCCTCAGTTCTGGTCCCTAACTGCCCAGCTTTCTTTGCAGCTGGGAGGGTTTGTGACCCATTTCTGTCCAAAAGGTCTGTTGCAAGAGATTCGGGGGTTGGGCGGGGGAGGATTATTAGTACTCTCCTGGAAGAAGGGGGCAGATGCAGCATGCTCCCCTTCCAGTTTTTTTTTTTTTTCTGTCTTGAATTTGGATGTGATGGCTGGAGCCACAGCAGCTATGTTGTCAAAGCCTTAGTCAAGACATGGTTGGATGGCTGAACCAGAACACATAGCTGACCACCTCCAGAATTCTTGTTATGTGAGAAAAACGAATCTGTATTCATTTAAGGCCCTGTAGTGAGATATGCTATTACTGGAAGCTGAATGTATTACTAATGGATAGAAGAATGTTTCTAAACCTTTCCTTCCAATGCAAAATGAAGTCCTAATATTTCTAGGCTTAAACTGACCCAGGCCTCCTTCCCTCAGGACTCTAAGACCTTGTATTATATGCCAGGAGAAACAATTGCTGTACCCATTTAAAAGATGGCAATGCAGAGGAATGAGGAGCAGAGATTCGCCGTTTAACATTTCACAGCGGATCCAAGCTGTGGCTTCCACTCCGAGACCACACACTGTCTCTCGCTGGCTTCACACACCATCCATATCCCTTGGAAGGATGAAAGGGCCATGTGGACGCTGCCAGAACCCCAGACAGCGGTTCCAGGGAGTCTAGAGGGTTGAAACCCAGCACTTAAGGCTTCCACGACGCGCTGGCTTGGAAATTTACACCACAGCTTTGAAATCCTGGAATTTATTGAATGGCGATTTGTGGACTATTAGGGATGCCTGCGCAGAGGAGTTGCTTGCATCTTGATGAAGATGACAGATCCCGCTCTGAGCCTCCAAACGGCTAATATTCCAGATATTGTCTGGGGACACACCCCGCTCAGTGCCCAAGCAGGGGCGTTAGGCTGGGGTAGAAGGTTGTCGCGAGTGAGTGGGTGGGAAGGAAGACTTACTCGGAAATATCAAGACACTTTCCTCCCCAAAGGAAACCACCAACTCATCAATTCCAAATGTCGAATGCAGCGGCGCTTTCTCTAACAAAGAGGCTGACTCCTTTATGCGTTTTCAGCATCTTTCTGCTTAGTCAAAACCCATTTGAACTCAATTTTGTTCGCTATAAATATCTGGGTCCAAAACATAATCCCGTCATCATAAGACCAGAGTCACGATTTCCCCTTGTTTTGTTCTTTTCCGAAGGCTTGACTCGCTTTTTATTTCAATGAAGATGATTCTTCCATTGCTCTTTGCCCAGGCTCCTTTAGCCATTCCATTTCTCCTTTGTACTATTTCCAGAAGTTTCCTGTCCTTTATAGTCAGTGAAATAAAAAGCTAATTCTTATATAGACTTTACCATATGCCAGACACTGTTGTCATCGCTTTATGTATATTTACTCGCTTAATGTTCACAACATCCTATGGGGGAAGTGCAGTTATCCTCATTTTACAGATGAGGAACGTGAAGCACAGAGAGGTTAACTAACTCACCCGAGGACACACAGCAAGTATGGAGCCAGGCTAAGAATCAAACCGGGTGGTTCTGCATTCTCAATGCGAGTTCTCACCTGGAACGCTCTCTCCCCTTACCCCTTTGCCTGGCTCATTCCTGCTTATCGTCCTCCCTCTGGGAACCCTTCCATGGGTCCGGCGCGGTGTGTATATTACCACATACTGTTCTAGCTGATCTCCTTATCTACTCCCTACCACACTGTGAGTTCTTTATACAACATACATTCATAGTAAAACAAGTATTAGAAACACCAAACAGTGCAAAGTATAAAGATGAAAACAAAAAGCACCTAAAAGTTCCTGCTAATATCTCTGCGTCTCTCCTATTTTAGGTATATATAACTCAAAGTGGTTAAAATAGCCCTGCCGGTGTGGCTCAGTGGTTGAGTGTACACCTATGAACCAGGAGGTCACAGTTCGATTCCCAGTCAGGACACATGCCTGGGCTGCAGGCTCCATCCCCAGTGTGGGTCGTGCAGGAGGCAGCCGATCAATGATTCTCTCTCATCATGGATGTTTCTACCTAGCTGTCTCTCTCCCTTCCTCTCTGAAATAAATAAAAACATATTTTAAAAAGTAAAGTTGTTAAAATGGTAAATTTTATGTTTTCCGTTACGTATATATAGATTTATATAATAAACTAGAGGCCCAGTGCACAAAATTTGTGCACTCAGGAGGGGTCCCTCAGCCCAGCCTGTACTGTCTCACAGTCCAGGAGTTCTCGGGGGATATCCAACTGATAGCTTAGGCCCACTGCCCGTGGGGAGTGGGCCTAAGCCGACAGTCGGACATCCTTAGTGCTGCCGCAGAGGTGGGAGCCCTACTTCTGGCTGAGTGGCGCTCCCCCTCTAGGAGTGCACTGACCACCAGGGGGCAGCTCCTGCATTGAGCATCTACCCCCTGGTGGTCAGTGCGCATCATAGCGACTGGTCATACCTCCGTTTGGTCGATTTGCATATTTGCCTTTTATTATATAGGATAACAAAATGTATAGTATTTAGATCTAATAGACAACAAAGTTTACCGTTTTAAGTTTAGTGACAGTGCATTTACAGTGTTCTACCGCCCTCACCACCATCCATTCCCAGAGCCTTTTCATCATCCCAAATGGAAACTGTACCCTTTGAACACCAACTCCTCCCCCCGCAACCCCGGTCATCTCTCTGTTACTCTGTCTCCCTGAGCGCCCTGTGCTAGGCACCTCCTGTGAGTGGGATCCTGTTAGATGTGTCCTTTCCTATCTGGCTTCTTTCACCCAGCATCATGCCTTCATGGTTCATGCATGTTGTAGCATGTGTCAACATGTCATTTCTTTTTAAGGCTGGATAGCATTATGGTATGCCTGTACATCCCATATTTTGTTTATTCATCTGTTTACGGACACTTTCCACCTATGGCTGTTGTGACTAATGCCGTTAAGAACATGGTTGTACAAATACCTGTTTGGGTCCCTGCTGCCAATTCTACTGGGTGTATACCGAGAGGCGGGCTTGCTGGATCATATGGTCGGTCATTCCACAGAACTCTTCGAGGAACTGTTTCCCACAGTGGCCGAGCCGTTTTGCATTCCCCAGCAGTGCCCGAGGGTTCCAATTTCTCCACATCCTCACCAACACTTGTTCTTTCGTCTTTGGCAATAGCCATCCCGGTGGGTGTGAAGTGGCATCTCACTGTGGTTTGGATTTGCCGTTCCCTAATGACTAATGATGTTGAGCACCTTTTCATGGGCTTATTAGCCATCTGTATGTTTTCCTTAAAGACATGTCTATTCTGAGTCCTTGCTCTCCCTGTTTAGGAGAGTACTTTTGAGCCAGGAACCAAGAGGCTACGGGTTCGATTCCTGGTCGGGGCATAAGCCCGGGTTGTGGGCTCGATCCCCTGTGGGGGGTGTGCAGAAGGCAGCTGATGGATGTTTCTAACTCTCCCTCTCCCTTCCTCTCTCTCTAAAAAAATCAATAAAATACATTTTTTTAAAAGTACAATTTAAATACCATAGACCAGCGGTCGCCAACCTTTCGGACCTCACGGACCACCAGTGGTCTGCGGACCACCGGTTGGCGACCGCTGCAATAGACGACCCATTTTAGTGAACGGTTCAATGACAAATGCATCCTGTGGCTGCTGTGACAATCGCCACCAGTTTGGTGGCTCAAACAACAGAAATGTCTTCTCTCCCAGCCCTGGAGGACGGAGTCTGACATCCAAGTGTCCGCAGGGCCAGGCGCCCTCCGAAGGCTCCAAGGAGGACTTCTTTGCCTCTTCCAGCTCCAGGGCTCCCTGGGCTGCGGCGGCTCCCTCAGTCTCTGCCGTCTCCACGTGGCCTCTTCCCCTGCGGGCCTATCCAACCTCCCTTCCTTGCCCTCAGAGGACCGTCTCATCGGATGCAGGACCCTCCCTAACCAGGATGACCTCATCATGATCCTTGCCTTGGTTACATCTGCAAAGGCCCTGTTTCCAAATAAGGCCACAGCCAGCAGTGAGGTGAGTGGGGGCCTGGACATAGCTTTCTTTGGGAGGGGACACAATTCACCCCACTGCATAGCTCCACAGTTAACATATAAAACAGGTCTGTCATCCCCGCCACTCTCAAATTCCCTTATGTTTTTCCTTTTAATTAAGACATAAATAAAAACGGAGCCATACTATCCTGTTTTATAAACCTGCCCCATCCATGTAATAATGGATTAAACATACTTTTTGCATGTCAATAAATTCAGATCAAAGTGTTCCACCATCATTTAAAATAAGTGCATGCATATTGTGGATGTGGGTTTCCTGAAAGACCTGCACATGCTGGACTGGACTTGAACCCGAGCTGCAGGCCTCGTGCGTGGTAGGTGCCAGGCCCATGTTTGTTGAGTGGCTGAATGAAGGACCGGCCTTCCTGGAGGTGAGAGGATGCTGCCTTGGCTGCGGGAGGCCGGGGCTCTCAGCGTCTCCAAGCCCCTGTCCTCTCTAGGTGTGACCTGCGTTGTCCAGTCCCGCATCCCACGGCGATGATGGGCCCCCTCGCCTTCACTGGAAACCTCCGGCGACGTGGCAGCTGACTGCGTGGGGGGCAGAGGTGTGCTTCTCCGGCCTCCGGCCTCTCCCCCTCAGGGGTTCCATTCCACAGAGGGCTAAGTCAACTCTCTCCAGGTTTTATAAGCTGATAGAACAGGGCTGTCAAGTGCTTTTTATGGGAGAAGAAACAGGAAGATGGTTTGTTTTGCAGACAGCGGGTTATTGGGTAATTACATTTTTATAGAGCTGTTGTGGGACAAATCGCGGCCCCGCTGTCTCCTTTGATGCTAAAAGGCAGATGGCCCCATAAAGATCAGAACAAGGGAAGGTGGAAAGGGTCAGGGACAGAGCTGCCCCTTTGGGGGTCAGCTTCTGCCTGGAAGTTCCCTGCCCCCACGTGCCCCTGAGAGCAATGCCCTCCTCTTGCCATGTGTTGGAGTCATATTCATGCCATCTTCTCCTGCCTCTTCCTCTGACTACACAGAGGGAAACGGAGGCAGACAAAGGGTATTATCTGATAGGACCACCCCCTGGGCCCCATCACTACCATTCTCACTCCTTTGCTTACTCTTTCACTCATTCAATCACCCATTCATTAATTCACCCATTCATTTATTCACTCATTCATTATTCCACTCATGTATTCACTCACTCACTCATTCACTCACTCACTCACTCACCCATCCATTAATTCACTCACACACTTATTCACTCATTTATTATTCCACTTATGCGTTCACTTATTGACTCATTCCTTTGTTCACTTATTCATTCACGTATTCCTTCATTACTTAATCACTCACTCTTATTCATTCCCTCATTCATTTACTCACTCGTGAACTCATTCATTCATTCCCTCATTCATGCACGCATTCAAGTGTTTGAACACTTGCCTTAGGAGCCTGAGGCATACTCCCTTATTTTTTCTGAGGTTCATTTATTCATTCATTGAACACATATTAAATCGAGGGCCTGCCATGGGCCATGCTCTATGGCTGTCCGGGTGAATGACAGAAGCAGTGGAGAAGAGCAGCAATCGGCAGCCACCCCTACATAAACTGAGATGCCCGCTGTGAGGTGCCCTGACAATGTGCAATTTGGGGAGAGGGTGGGTACAGCAGAGCCCATAACAAGGCCTCTGGGCTCCTCGGAGGGATCGGAGACGCCTTCCCAGGTGGCCCGGGCTCGCAGATGAGGCGTTGCGAGGCGCCTGGTGCAGGAAAGCCTTGTGCAGGCTCCATGGAAGGTGAGAGCGTGGCTCTCTCAAGAGAGGGGAGCCGTGAGGCCCGAGCAGCCTGGCTGGGGGGAAGCCCCATCCTGGATGTGCTGCCCGGAGCCCTGCCCAGAGTCGAGGCGGGAAATCCCTCTTCAGACCATGTCTTGGCTCCGTTCCATAGACAGCCTCGCTTTGCAGAAACCAAACGTGCTGCAGGGCGCTCACCTTCGCCCCGGCCACAAATGCAGGGGAAGCCATGGAGGCACACGTCTGGGGGAAGCTGAGGTGAACTGGCCTGCGTGGTGGCCTGCGGAGGGCCTTGCTTCCTGCCCTGGAAAAAAGGTTCTAGAAAGTTCGTTGCTAATTTTTTTTTTTTTTTTTTTTTTTTTTGCCTGTGAGGTTTGGAACCAGGCTGGGGGCCTGAGTTTTTACTGGTCCCATCTGGAGACAAGTGTTTCAAATCAAGGTTTTTACCCTCTCTCTTAAAGATGGCTGTCCTCCACGGAGACCCCTCCCCCATGCTGATTTCCTGCTGGGAGACAAGTACCTTAATAAATGACTATTTATTTGGCTGGGCAGCCCTTCTGTGTGTGTTTGGTTTCCTGCTGGGACCTCCAGCCAGCGTCCAGAGGTGTCTTTCTTAAAGGGGTAGAGAAGATGCAGGCCTTTCCAGTTTCCTTCTGTTTTCTGGCTGTGAGCTGTCCATGCTCCCAAGGCAGCCTTGCTCTAGGGAGCCACCCCCGTCCAATTCTTTGCCTCATTCTGTTAAATACAGGCCCTCTCAAAGCCCCCCAAGCTGCTGGCTGGGACTGAGGGGGAGTTCCCACCCTGGCTGTCTGTACCCCGAGCCTTGGGGACTGGAGACTAAGGCAGCAGTCGGTTCAGATGATGTGTTGGCCTGAAGCATTTTATTTTATTTTTTAAAATGTGTTTTTAGAGAGAGAGGAAGAGAGAGATAGAAACATCTATGGGAGAGAAACATCATCCATCGGCTGCCTCCTACACACCCCTAACTGGGGATCGAGCCCACAATCCTGGCATGTGTCCTGACTGGGAATCGAACCTGTGACCTCTTGATTCCTGAGTCGTTGCTCAAGCACTGAGCCATGCCACGTGTGTGGCCTGAGCATTTTAGCCGACTTCCAAGGAACCAATGCATGGAGCTTGGTGGTGGTGGCAGAGGCCTCTCCCATAATTGGTGGGGAAGGCCGGCCACGGGACCCACGTGTGGCTCCCCACTGGGCTTCTGCTCCGTCCTCCGCCCACATCCCTTCTAGGAAGCAATCAGCCACCTGTTTCTTCGCTTCCTTCCAGAGATATTCTATGCAACTAACTCATGCAAAGAATTTACAATAGGTCTAAATATATTTGTAAGGCATATGACATTATACAGTACCTCTTATTCATGTCATTTCATAATAAGCCTTGGAGATGATTTCATTATAATCCATATAGACTATTTGTTTGTTTTTTCCCTTTCAATCCTCACCCCAGGATATGTTTTTATTGATTTTAGAGAGAGGAGAAGGGAGAAGAAAAGGAAGAGAGAGAGAGAGAGAGAGAGAAACATTGATCCGTTGCTTTACACATGTGCCTTGACTGGGGATCGAACCTGAAACCTGGGTATGTGCCCTGACCTGGAATGGAACCGGCCACCTTTCAGTGCACAGGACGAGGCCCCAACCAACTGAGCCACACCAGCCAGGGCTATTTTGTTCTTTTGAACAGTATCTAGTAATCTGTTCGACATCTGTTAAGTATCCATATGGATTGAATATTTTTAATCAGAAAACCAATAATGGTGTTCTAGAAAACTGACTTGTGGAACCCAAGTTAAGAGGGGACAGTGTTGAAATTTTCAGAGTTCCCTGAAGCAAGCTGAAGAGAGAGGGTTTTAGAAAATGTATTTTACGTTGCTTTGCTTTCAGAAGGGATTAAATACACTCTTCTCTCTCCCCTAGAAGGACATGAAAAAGGTCATAACCCCACTGCCCATTAATGGGGAGTAACTTATGTGACTGAGCACTGCTCTTCACGGAATACCAGGCAGCCATTCAAAAGATCAAGTTGGCTAGACATGTGTCAATATGCAAAGGTATCCATAATTTCTTGATAACTTAAAGAAGCAAGTTGGAAGATAATGTTTTACAGGATCCTCTGTTTGAGAGAAAAATTTGGTCATACAAAAAATGGAATATATGATTTATTATATATGTTATATATAACTATAAATGTAGGTAATCATTTTTACATATACATGAATACATATGATTATATATTTCTCTGCATAGAAAAAAATTGGGGAGGAGCTTATTCAATATTGTTCAAGGTGTTTTCTCTATGCGATAGGATCATGACAAGTTTCCATTTTCTGATTTATGCATATCTATATGGATTGAATATTTTAAATCAGAAAACCAATAAATATGAAGAACAAAAAATAGTTGAAATATGACTTAAATATATATGATGGCAATAAGTTTTTTACTCATAAAACTGTGTTGGAGTCTGCATCCTCCGGCATGCTTCCCTCAGTGTATGAGAGTGGCTAGCTACATCCATCCTGTCTTTTAAATTATGGTACTTTCATCCCACGGAATCCACATTTTATCACCAGTGACTGCTCCTCCCATCTTAAAAGCCTTTGAAAAGCATTTTCCCCCTTTCGGCTTGCTTCTTTTTCCACTCTCCTGGCCAAGTTCACATCCTTTGGTCTAAAGTTGCTTTTAAAAAAAAAAAAGACCAGTTGCTGTGAAATATGATGTTCATCTGTGACATGGATGAATGTTTATGGCACGGTTGACCAGTGTGTAATTTGATGACAGGGTTCTGGGAGATTCTGTATGGTGAGAACCCTTCTGCCTCTGACATTTGAAAACCCGGAGATGTAGCAATTTCAGAAAATTGAAAACATGAGTGGCAACAAAGGAAGAAAACGAAAATAACTCCCTGTCTTGGGTCGAAAGTGGGCCTCCTCCTGCCGGGAACAATTTCTTCTTTATGTGTCTCTTGGCAAACGCTTCTCCTTCTTCTTCCTTGATTCCGAGAGTAGGGCTTTTCCAGTGGCAAGGAAATGAGATACAATTGTATTTCTTTCTCGCTCTCTCTTTTTTTTATTATTCTGGTAGAATGTACATAACATAAAATGGACTATTTTAACGATTTTATAGTTCAGTAGCATGGAGTGCATTCACAGTGCTGGGCAGCTATCATCACCATCCATCTTCAGAACTTTTTCATCATCCCAAACTGAAACTCCATCCTTCTTAAACCCTAACTCCCATTCTCTCTCCACCTCCTGCCCCCCTCCCCTCCCACCCCCCCCAGCCTCTGGCACCGCTACTTTCTAGCTCCATGAATTTGACTATTCTGGGTCATATAAGTGGAATCATGCATCATTTGTCCTTTTGTGCCTGGCTTATGTAACTCAGCATAATGTCTGCAAGGTTCATCCATGTGGTAGCAGCTGTCAGAATTTCCTTCCTTTTTCAAGGCTGAATAATATTCCATTGTGTGGAAGTACCACATGTTGTTTATCTGTTCATCATTTGATGAACATTTGGGTGGTTTCCACCTTGTGGCTGCTAGGAACACGGATGTACAAATGTGTGTTCGAGTCCCTGCTTTCAATCCTTTTGGGTATATATCTAGAGGTGGAGTTGCCAGGTCATAGGGTCGTTCTATGTTTAATTTCTTGAGGGTTTCAATTTCTTCACACCTCTGCCAACATTTGCTACTTTCTGTTTTATTTATTTTTATGTGGTTTGTTTTGATAGTAGTCAACCTACTGGGTGTGAAGTGATAGCTCACTGGTTTGGGGTTGTATTGTTTTTGTTTTGAATGCAGTCTGGGACTTCTCTTCCTGTGGGTGTGGTTTTAGGCCTCTTAGGTAGACCCTGGAAGGCATAGAAAACGAAGTTCAGATAAAATGTGCTCTTGGAACTGCTGATCAGAGCATGCTGGGTGTGCAAATTCCTTGCCTTGTTTAGAAAGTTCATTTTTTCTCTCTTCTAAACCACTTAAACATGTTTTTGAAAACCTTTTCTCTTTCTTGATTGTTATTATTTTTGCCTAAAAGCTGTAATGGGGAGGACTTTTTTGAGTGAATAAAGAATAAAAGACACATACACTGAGTGGCCAGATTATTATGATCTCTGAATGCATAATAATCTGGCCACTCAGTATATATATATATATATATATATATATATATATATATATATATATATATATATATATATTAGAGGCCCGGTGCATGAATTCATGCATGGGTGGGGTCCGGCCGGCCTGGCCAGGGGGAGGGGACATGGGCGGTTGGCCAGCCTGCCTGCTGGTCAAACTCCTGGTCGAGGGGACAATTTGCATATTAGCCTTTTATTATATAGGATATACACTGAATGGCCAGATTATTATGCGTTCAGAGATCATAATAATCTGGCCACTCAGTGTATATCTTTGATTTCTGGATGTTGTCTTCCTTTGAAAATTTCTCCCAGTCCAATTTTTGACATGTTGTGAGTTACACAGGGAGGGGTGGTTAGAAGCAATGGTAAATTTTCAGTCTATTTGGTACAGGTAAGTGTGCCTCAACTAATGCTTTACAACTTTCACATTCACACCACCACCTGTGATATAGTCTAGCCAAAAATAAATCAACCTTGAATCAAGGAAGCCTCTAAATTCCACTGAAATTTACAGAAAACACAGGGGACGGAGGAATACACTAAAAGCACACAACGGGGATGTATGTGGATACCATCCCAAAAAAGGAGCGGGGGCCAGCAGAATCATGGCCCCCAAATATGTCCACATCCCATTCCCTGGAACCTGCGAATATATTAAATAACCTGCAGAATAGGGTGCAGATGGAATTAAGTTGGCTAATCAGCTGACCTTGAGATGGGAGATTCCGCTGAATTGTTGGCGTGGGTGCAGGGTTATCACAGGATAATTATACACGAAAGAGGGAGGTGGGAGAGGCAGCATCAGAATGACATGAGAAACAGGAAAAGGAAGACCCGCTGGCTTCAACCACAAAAAAATGCATACCAGTTGGTAGCTGATACTGTCAGTGCCTCCCCACGCGGTCCACCTTGACCGTCAGCTCCTCACACACCAGTGGCTTCATGTGTTGTGTCTCTGCCTGAGGGCCCCTCTGGCTGCAGAAGCTGCTGGCTCTGTGCCTGGGGCAGGTGGGAATTGCTCTGGTGTTAAAAGTCTCAGGAGTAACCCTGGACCAAGACAGGATGGGGGATTGGTGGGTAGATGCTCCCATTTTTGTCCCCTTGGTGGGGCTGCTCTGAAGGGGGTGCTCAGGGGCACTGAGCCCCAGCTGCCCCAATGGCTGTGGTTTATTAACCTGCAGGTTACCAGCTCTTGGTCACGTATGCACTCCCTCACTGGGCTTCCTGGGATCACCTGCAAAATCAACCATTTGTGCCCAAATCCTTGTTTCCAGGGCTGCTTTGGGGGAGAACTCAAACCAAGGCAGAGAGAAACCTATAGTTTAAAAGTGACCCAGAGGCACATCACACGGCTACAATCTGCCTGGTATTACCAGATCTTATTTGGATCCCGATTCTGACAAATTTTAAAAAATGGAAAAAAATGTTAATGACGTGTATGAGATGACTGGAAATCAGAAGAGCAGCCTGAACCTTTGATAATATTGGGAAACTAGAGGCCCAGTGCATGAAAATTCATGCACTAGAGGTGGGGGGTCCCTTAGCCCGGCCTGCCCCCTCTCTCAGTCTGGGAGCCCTCAGGGGCAGGAGGCGACCCGGTGATCAGGGGAAGGCAATGCCCCATCACACCTCTGCTGCTGCCACTGCCGGCAGCGCAAGCCTTGGCCGGCCTTGGTTACCTGAGCCTCGGGTGGCCTTTGGTGGCTGGGGGGCTGAGGGGACTGGGGGACTCTGGAAGCAGGCGCGGGGAGTGGCCGGACTTGTCTGGGGGTGGGCCTGGCTCTGCCACACACCTGCTGCCCTGGCGGGGCTGAGGGGACTGGGCACCGCCATTTTGTGGCTGTGGGCACCGCCTCAAAAGGGCATGGCAGTCAATTAGCATATTTCCTCCTTATTGGCTGTGGGCACCGCCATCTTTGTGAGGGCATGATGGTCAATTAGCATATTCCCTCTTTATTAGATAGGATGATTGTTCAATTTGGGGTTGTGATAATGGTATTGTGGTTATGTTAAGACAAAAAGTTCTTGTCTTTTACCACTACCTTCTGAAATATTTATGAATGAATTGAACAGAAACTTGATGTTTGGGATTTGTGTCAAAATAGTATACAGGTTGAGGGCGGGGAGGTGTGTGTATAGATGAAGCAAGAATAGCCACAAGCTGAAAACTTGGAAGCTAGGAGATGGGAAAAGGGGTTCCTCGTACTGTGTTCTGCTTTTTTGTACATTGGGTATTTCCAGATTTAAAAATGCCCACTTGCATTAGGTTAGGGGCACACCGCTGAGCAGCCACAGTTAAGAGCATGGACTTTGGGGTCAGATGAACCAGGGATCCAGTCTGATCTTGGCCGATCTCAGGGGGTCACTTCAGTCTGGGGCCAACAACCACCAAGGACCCGGTGTCGGGGGTGGGGAGAGTAATTGGGAGGGACAGAATTCTAGGCAAGGGAAGGTCATGATTAAAGATACAGAAATGACAATGGAAGGAAGAACAAGGCTTGGGGAAGGGAGTTTGGTTTGGTTTGATGACTGAGTCAGGGCTCTCCAGAGAAACAAAACAAATAGCAGATACACACACACACACACACACACACACACACACACAGATATATATATATATATATCTGTATATATATACACACACACACAGATATATACATATATATACATATTTATATTCACACACAAAGAAATATATATAATTTATATTATATATAAATATATAATTATAAATAATAAAACCACTATGTTTGTGGTCATTTGTTACAGCAGAAACAGGAAACAAAAAATTGACTTGTTTCCTTCAACAAAGAATGCACATTAAAAATGGAGATTATATAAATTAATCATTTTATACATAATAAATATGTATACAATTTATGTATACTTTAGAATTATATATTTATATAACATATAAATATACAAACTGTTACATCCTACCTAATAATAGACAAATATGCAAATTGACCATACCTTCGCTATGTCCACGATTGGCCAGGAGGCGCAGGGGGGCGGGACTCGGGGTGGTCGGGGTGGCCGATTGGGCTGGTGGGACGCTGAGCTCGCCTCTCCAGCGGCGGCTCGAGCTCAGTGTCTGCGCCATGGCTGTGCTGCAGCACAGAAGGGGCCTCTGGGGCAGCGAGCTCAAGACCCGCTGCAGACCATCAAAAGCGGGGGAGCTGGGTGCCTGTCTGCTCAGGCACCAGGCCTTTCAGAAGCCTCCGGCGCGGCGGACAGGCACCCAGCGGACAGGCACCCAGCTCCCCCGTGATCGAAAGGAAAGCGTGTAGGGGATCCTACACGTGCATGACTCAATCATGCACCGGGCCTCTAGTATATATATATATATATATATATATATATATATATATATATATATATATATATATAGAGAGAGAGAGAGAGAGAGAGAGAGAGATTTTGAGGAATAGGTTCATGCACTGGAGTTGGTGACAAGTTTAAAATCCTCAGCGCCGGCCAGCAGGTTGGCTGGAGACCCAGAGAAGAGCTGCTGTTGCAGCATTTCCTCTTCCTGGGGGGACCTCTGTCTTTCTTTAAGTCCTTTGACTGATGCTCCCGGGGTGGAGCCCACTCCACCGTGGAGTGTCATCTGCTTTACTCAAAGTCTACTGATTGCAATGTTACTCTCAGAAAAAAAAAAAACACCTTCCAGTGACTGATGCTTGACCAAATATCTGGGTACCATGCCTAGCCAAGTTGACACCTAAGGAAACCATACAGAGGCCCCTGCCGTACTCTGGACAGGATGCATGCCCAGTGTCATCCCCTGTGACTTCCTGTTAACTTGCTGATATCTGCAAAATCCCGTTCCCAGATAAGGTCACACTCATAGGTACCAGGGGTTAGGATTTGGATCCATCTGTTGGGGGGATAACATTCAACCCACAACTGTGGCTACCACACCTACTCATATAAATATTTGGTGAATAAATGACTGCATGGAGAAATAGTGACTAAGTGGATGGTCTGGGAGTCCCTGTGTCTCTAGGAAACATCAAATCTACATTGGTATGTTCCATGGAGGATGGAGAAAGAGCAAAATAAGTTTATGGGAGAGTTTAGATGAACATACACATCCCTTGTATGTGCGTGCGGACACACACACACACACACACATACACACACACACACACACTCAGCCTCCCTGCACAGCCTGGCTCAGGGAGGAGTGGTGGCCCTAGGTGGGACCCTGGGCAGCCCTTGTGCCCCCCCCCACCTGTCCCCCAGGGCCACGCTGTGGTGGGGCCCAGGCACCATTTTATTAGTTGTGATCTACTGTGGTTAATTCCCTTAATCTAGACTCACTTGCCTATAAAGCCCAGACCTCAGGTATTGGATTTCCCTGATCAAAGGGCAGCGTGTGGGGGGCGCTGCCCAGGAGGGCCTGGCGGGGCTCATAAACACGGCTGGCCCAGGACGCAGCACGCACCCTCCCCAGGATGGGCCGATCAATGGCTGGACAGCCCCGTGTGAAATATTACTGCCGCTGAAGCGCTGCTTCTGGGATTTACGGCTGGGTATTAATCTGCCCTGCTTAATGCATTGACCTCTGCTCTCCAGCAATTCAGGGAATGGCATTGGTGGGGCCAGAAGCTAATTCCTTGGATTAAAGCAGAAAGAGCCCCCAGCGTTTGGAAGTGTCAGGGACAGTGTAAGCGCCGCCAAAATGTCTTTGGCTTTTCCCATCGCAGAGGCTGGGAATGGTTGGGGCTACACAGGAAAGGAGAGGGAAGTACCTTTTGCTAAATGCCATCAGAATAGTTCAGACTGCCTTTACTCAGCCACTCTCTCTTCCTTGCCTCCAGAACTCTGCACATCGGTTTCACTCCGCGCCCCACCCCCGCCCCTCCTCCCCGCACCTCCCCCGGAATGCTCTTCCTTCCATACATCCTTAGGTCTTGCCTTGAATGTCACCTCCTCTAGGGAGACTTCTTAACCTCCAAGTCTCTCTCATTTATGCCCCTCATGTTGACCCTAAGATAGTCTCACCATTGTCATTGTGGTTTTCCTAACCTTGCTTATCCACCAAGCTGTGAGTTGCTTTGAGGGCAGGGACTGAATTGTTGCTCAAATCTGCAATGTAGACACTCAATAACTATTTATTACGTGAATTCATCAAAAGAAGTCCAGCAACAGCCAAGAGTGCAGTTGGCAGCTTTTAGTGATGACATGATTGTGTTTGGCATGTTAAGTCTTTTGACCATCACTTGCTCTCTCTGTGCCTCAGTTTCCTCTTTAGTAAGACAGGAATAAGAAGAGTACTAAGGCCCTAGCTGGTTTGGCTCAATAGATAGAGCGTTGGCCCATGTCCTGAAGGGTCCCAGGTTTGGTTCCAGTCAAGGGTACGTACCTCAGTTGCAGGCTCAACCCCTGGCCCTGGTCAGGGTGCATGCGGGAGGTAACCAATCAATGTGTCTATCTCACATCAATCTCTCTCTCTCTCTCTCTCTCTGTCTCCCCCTCCTCCCTTCCACTCTCTCTAAAAATTAATGGAAACACATCCGTGGGTGAGGATTAACAAATAAAACAAACAAAAAAGAAGAGTCCTAAATACAGAGCATTGTCATTTGTTCATTCATTCAACAAATGTTGATTGAGCACTTACAGTGTGCAGGCTTTGATCTAGGCACTGGGGACATAACAATGAACAAAACAGACATTCTGGTGGTGGCAGACAGATAATAGAGGAGCTGGATTTGAGGGCTAAGGTGAAAAAATAACAGAATCTGGGGCTTCAGTTCTAGTCCCACCTGTGCCATTAGCTCGTCACATGACTGCATGTCATTTCAAGTCCCTTCCAAAACTATTTTAATGGTTTTTGCACACGTACTGTCAATGCATGCATATCGGTTTATGTTGGGCATATTGTGTGAAAGAAGCCCATCTGAAAAGGCTATATATGATTCCAACCATATGACATTCTGGAAAAGGCAAAACTATGGAAACAGTAAAAAGACCAGTGGTTGCAGGGGTTGGGGGTCAGGAGAGATGAATAGGCAGAGCACAGAGGATTTTTAGGGCAGAGAGATTATTCTGTATGACACAGTAATGATGGATACATGTCAATATACACTGTCTAAACCTCTACAGTGTACGGCACCAAGAGTGAACCCTCGTGTAAACCAGGGACTTTGGGTGATAATCATGTAGCATGAAGGTTCACTGATTATAACAAATGTCCCCCTCTGCTGGGGGATGTTGATAGTGGGGGAGGCTGTGTGTGTGTGCGTGTGTGTGTGTGTTGGGGGGGGGGGAGGGCAGGAGGTATATAGGAAGTCTCTATGCCTTCCGCCCAATTTTCCCGTGACTTAAAAGTGCTCTGAAAAGAAAGTCTGTTATAAAAACATCTATTGAGCCAAAAGTAACTATCAATCAGGAGATTTCATATCACAGTCACAATTCCTCAGCTTAGGAAGGTAAGCGATTCGGCCACACTGGGCTCACGTCCTGATTGGCAGCGGCTGGGGGACGGTGAGCAGAGGCATGTGCGCTCAGATGCCTGCCTCATTGCTTTGTGTTCCCCACTCGGTGCTGACTAGGAGGGAGAGGACACACACAAGGACGGGCACAGAGCGCTGGGGGCAGTGCAGGCAGCGTGGGCAGAGCCTCCCGTCCCCCATCACCTGCTGGAGAGGCGAGCCTGGGCTGGGCTCAGCTGGACCACGCCGGAGCCGGACTCTGCCCCGCTGTGGGTCCCTGAAGGAACAGGGAGCAGCCGGCTGACTGGGAACAGATGGGAGGTTTCCAGGTAGAGGGAAGGACTTCTGGAGAGAGAGGCCTCCTGGTCTCCGATGTCGGTGACTCAGGGTGAGCAGCCACCAGCCACGTGCGGCTACGGAGCCCTTGCAGTGTGGGTGGTCCGACGGGAGATGTGCTGTATTCAAATGACATCATTCCTCCTCCTCGTAGGAGATGCTCGGGGACAGGAAGCGATTTGTGGAGCCAAGGCTACATGGGTGGCGGCAAGAGTGGGATATGGAGAGAGACCTGCTCACTGTGGGTGCCCACTAACCGGTTGTTAATTCAAAGCAAAGGACAACCCACTCCTCAGGGGTTTTATGGAGTCCTTAAAATTTATGGAGTCCTTAGTATGTGCAAAGCATTTTATATAGACTATCCCATTAATTCTCCCAGTATTCCTAGGAGACTAGAACTATCCCCATTTTATGGATGAGGTACAGAGAAGGCAAGTAAGCTACCTATGGAACAAGGGAAATCGCTAAACCTCCAAACTTGCCTCACTCGGGGATGAGGGGTTCCTGTGTCCTCTCTGTGAGGTGGACAAAGGCCTTGGGTGCCTGGCCCCTGCAGGGAGGTGTGGTGAGCCGTCCATCCATCCATCCATGGAGGGACCTTCATGCAGAGGCCAGTGCCCAAGAGGCCGGAGGCTCCGTCCATGGGGCTTTGAAATCGGAGCTTTCCTGGCATATTCACACATCTGCAACGAATCAGAGGATGAAGGACAGCCCGGCAATGGCTCCGGGGGATCTGGCAAGAATGGATGCCTTAGGGCCAGATGAGAGAAGACCTATGTGGTTTCCCTGTGGCATCTCAATGGATCAAGGCATTTTACCCCGGGGGGTGCGGTGGGGGTGGGGGTGGGTGGGTGAGGAGTTAGCGGGGGTGGGGGAGAGTAGGCTGGTCTTTTGCCATTGACCAGTTGGAATGTCAGGAATATAGCCCTGACACCCCGTGTCCCCTGGGTGGCTGCTTTATGACCTGGTCTGCCATCCCCCTGGCTTATCCCGGGTCACGTTTTCCAAAGATAAGCCGTTAAGGGGCGTGTCGAAGACTGGGGATTTATGCCCGAGAAACTCACCTTCCCTGGTCTGGCTGCCCCTGACCCTGCCTGGGGCTGCCAAGGCTGACCTGGGAAAGAATAATGGTTATAAGAGGATTTCCAGGAAGCAGGGCCAAGGGTGGGGTGTACACCTGAGAACTGTGCCATTTTTAGAGCTGGAAAGGGCTTGAACAGTGACTTGTGGGCTGTTGAGCAAAACGTTCGAAGCGTGTAGGATCAAACAGCCCAGGGTTCAGAACTTGGCTTAAGGAACCTCAGTGTTTTCATCTAGACAATGGGGGTAACAAGAATATATGCCACAGGGAGTTGATACAAAGCTTAAGTGAGATGTAATGTATGTCAGTGTATGGACACACTGCATGATAACTGGGAAGAATGATGCTAACCCAATTTTTCTTCACATCGCTATAGGAGCTCAGATGTCCATCGGGGACCTCAGGCCCTTGGGATGTTAGGGCAGGGAGAAGGGGGCCACTCACAATATTCCAGCAGAAGGAGGATTACATCTGCTTTGCTCCACAGATTTAAGTTCATATACACTTTCCCCCGGGTTAACCAGTGGTTCATCAGATCATTCATTTTCTGTGGTTGCTTCAAAGCTTGCTTGTTAAAGTCTCTCCAAAATGGCCCCATGCCTTGTCTCGTGACTACCTTCGGCTCTTGTACGAGGAAAGTTCTTGAGGTCAGCTCCCATCCTTCTGAAAGAGGCTAAGAATAGAATAATCCTCAGGTAGCAACAGTGAGGGCTCAGTCGGCTTGGCACACCCTGCGCCCCGGGTGTGTCACGCCTTTCTCGCGGCAGCCCTAGCCGTCTTAGCCGGCTCAAATAAAACAGGCTTGTCCACCGTGTCTCCTTTGTGCACCTGAACATCTTCGGTGATGGCTGGACGCCTCCAAGGGGGATGCCCATGCATATATTGAGCACCCACCAGGCAGTTCTTAGTGCTGGGATTCCACAATAAACCAAATATCAGTATTTTCACTCAGCCAAACTATTTCGAGTGCCCTGGCCTCACAGTGCCCCAAGAGTCTGAAGAGGATTGACACATGCCTCCTCTTCTCCAAAAAGATAAGCGATGCTCCCTAACACTGTTTTGATTTCTGTGGTTTGTTACCTCGGTCAACCGTGGTCCGAAAATATTACACGGACAGTTCCAGAAGTTAACAATGCATATCGAAACTTTTTTTTATTTCTAAGTTCTATTTCCCAACCACAGCTGACGACGTCCAATATTGCTTTGTATTGGCTTCCGGTGTGCAGCCCCGCGCTCAGGCAAGAAATCGCGGGCGGAGGCCCGTGATGAAATCTCGCGGTTTTTCGTTGTCCCGCTGCACGTGACTCCTCCCCTTTTCCCGGAGTTTCTCCCAGTCAGCCACCGGCCCAGTCAGCCGAGCAGCTGCGGCGGCACCGCGGTGCTGACGGTCCAGTCCCCTTCTTTTACTCCATCGCGGCCCGAAGCGCCAGGGTGGTGACGCTGGCAAGGGGGACACGCCCGGGAGAAGCCCACACGTGCCCCTTTAAGGGTCACGGCGAACATTCTGGACTCGAGGAGGAGAGGAAAGCCGTGGGAGGCCGAGGTTGCTAAGACCCGTGGTGAGAATGAACCTTCTACCCGTGAAATGGTGAGGAAGGAAGGAAACTCCCGCGGGTCTGGCTGTCGCACCTCAAACGGCAGAAGTCCCGGCCAGACCACGTGCTAAGTGCGCAGTGGAGCCGGAGGCGGCGGAGGAGTCCTGAGGGAAGGACGTCATCCTTGTCGCGCGTGACGTCAGAAGGCCAGCGGCGGCCCGGGCTGGGTCAAAGCGCCTGCGTCGTTCTTCCCGCTCATCACGGAGCCACGGTGTCGTCTCCCACCGTCACGGGAAGAAGGGTGAGTCCAGTACAATCAGGTGTTTCCGGAGAGCAAGGCCCATTCCCATAACCTTTACAGTCTACTGTGATCATCCTTCTGTCTCATTATTAGTAACTAGAGGCCCAGTGCATGAAATTCATGCGGGGGGGGGGGGGGGGGGGCCCTCAGCCCAGCGTGCTCCCTCTCGCAGTCCAGGAGCCCTTGCCCTTGGGGCTGTCCGACCAAGGGACCTAAGCTATCAGTTGAACATCCTTAGCGCTGCTACGGAGTCGGGAGAGGCTCCCACCACTGCTGCTGTGCTTGCCAGTGGTGAGACCAGCTTCTGGCTGAGCAGCTCTCGCACTGTGGGAGCACATTGACCACCAGGGGGCAGCTCCTGTGTTGAGCGACTGCCCCCTGGTGGTCAATGAGCATCATAGCGACCGGTCGTTCTGCCATCCAGTCAATTTGCATATTAGCCCTTTATTATATAGGATTGCTGTCGATCTCTTACTGTGTCTAGTTTATAAGCTAACCCTTATCGTAGGGAACAAACATAGCATCGACAGGGTTCTGTACTATTCGCATTTTCAGGCATCCACTGGGGGTCTTGGAATGGATCCCCCTCAACTAAGGGGTCCACTGTCAGTCTGCGTCCTCACCCCTGGTCCCTGGGAATGTGACTTTGTTTGGAAATAGGGTCTTTGCACATGTAATTAAGTCAAGGATCTCAAGATGAGACCATCCTGGATTCCATCCTGGATTTGGGGTGGGCCCTAAATCCAACGACTGGTGTCCTTATCAGAGAAAGGAGAGAGAGGAGACAGGCGCAGGGAGAGTGCTGGGTGGCTGTGGAGGCAGAGGTGGGAGCCGTGCACCCAACAGCCAAGGGATGCCAAGGACACAGGAAGCCAGGAGAGGCCTGAGCGCAGCAAGGAACTGACGCTGCCGACACCTTGACTTCTGGCCTCCAGAACTGGGAGAGAGTATGTGTCCATTGTTTTAAGCCACCCAGTGTGTATTAATTTACTGTGGCAGCTCTAGGAAACTAATACGGAGTCTAAGACACAGATTCTGCATCCATTTCAGGGGTCTGGGGGCCAGATTGACACATAAACACATGAAAGTGTAATAAGACTTGTCATACACAACTCGGCCCAGCACTAAGGGAGCACAGAAAAAGGATCACATAACCTTCGTAGAGGCAGGACCGGAAGGCTTCATGGAGGAGGTGACTTTGTACTGCATTCTCAAAGGCTGTAATTTTCAGATAAAGAAGAGGGAAAATGGCACTACTAGTATAGGCAGACAGGGAACCTGTATAAAGGCATGGAGATGATAAAGAGCATGGTGACTTCTTTGGCTGGAGGGCAAGGCACTTGCAGGGGCAGGGGGTGGGGTGCGTGGGGAGGTGGGAGTGAAGAGAGGATTTCATCCAGGCTTGGAATATAATATAAGTTGGGTTTGATCCAGGTCCTGAACAATCTTGGGAAGGAATTTAGTTCTTCAGTGGTAATAGGGAGCTATAGAAGGTTCTCAAGTAGAGGAGTGCATCAGTCAGAACTCACAGTTGCCAGAAACAGCATTCACTTTAGTGTTTACACTAAAGGATTGTGTAGAGGATACCAGAAAGCTCACAGAATTTCCAGGATAGAAACTCAGGCTTAAAATCTACACAGTTTGCATTGTACCCCCGGGTTGTACCATCAGGAATAGGCACTTAAGCTTGAGCACCAACATCAGTTTGTTGTTCTTCCACTTACTCATGCATTCACTGGTTGCATCTTGTATGTGCCCTGACTGGGGATTGAACCCACAACCTTGGCATATTGGGACGATGCTATAACCAATTGAGCTACCCTGCCAGGGCCTTAGAATTTTTTTTTTTAAATGTACCTCTCTAACAGCCCAGAAAGAAGACAGAAAAACATATTGGTGAGGAAGATGAGCAGGAGCATGTGAGGGGTCAAACAGGGTCTTTAGCGTCAAGAATAAATTAAAAGTTGGCTGATTCTCAGACTCCTATGCCCACTTACCCCAAACTCGGTGCCTCTTGGCAAAAGGGGGTCAAAGTTTGTCTTAGACTCTTTTCTACTTCTCCGAGGAAATATGGTGCTATTTGATGATGGTAAATCAGGCTCAGATGATGGTAAATCAGAGCTGAATTGAAACCCAGCCTTCTCTCTTCCTGGCTATGCAGTCATAGGCAAGTGACTCAACACTTCGGAGCCTCAGTGTTTGCAATCTGTGTAAAGCAGATATTGACTGCAGGCTTATTGTGAGTCTTCAACGACCTGGTAGAGTTAATGTGGGCCTGGTGCATAGACAGCACTCAAAAAGTGTTAGCTATGGCTATTGCTATGATCTCCCTGCCTTGCACACTTCTTATCTGTCTTCATCATGTCATTTCTCCTGAGAGTGGGAGTAAGGTGGTGATTCATGCTCCTCCTCCCACCCAGACAGGGCAGTTCCTGGTACTCCATGTCCCTGTGCTCCAATTCCCTCCCGAGACTGAGCAGCACACGGCTCTTTCTCTGCTTGTTTGTTCTTTCCTGTTTGCTCAGAGCTGATGTCATTAGTTTAATGCAGGCGCCCGACATCAGGGTCTGCGTCGCGGTGACTTGCTTTGTATTTATACTACAGGGATGCTTAAGAGTGTTTGGTGACGATGGTGTATCACAAGTGACAGATGAGTCAAGAATGCTCCCCCACTGGTCCGAAGCTGCCAAGGGAAGGTTTAGACCCTCATACTTAGCACAAACAGATGTGCAAGTAAATGCTAGGTGGGAGGGATGGAAAGATGGTTGGGGGAGGTGTCTGCCTGTTCTATTTATCTGCATAATTGGAGATTTTTTGAGGTCAGGGACCGTGTTTGATCCCTGTCACAAAGTCCAGTGCTCAGCACAGTGCCTGGCACATAATGGGCGGATAAATCCGTATTTGTCTTATTCTTTGTTAATTTGAGAATTGTTTTTGGAACTGCGCTGGGCTCTGAGCTAGACCCTGAGGATATAACAGTGAACAAAACAGGCAGTCTCTTGGGGATGACAGGTTTGTAATGAAGTAAATTCACTGCAGCAGGTCCTGGGCTGGAGGTCTGATGGGGCCACAGAGAACCACAGGTCAGTTCTACCTGGGGGAGTTGCAGGATACAAGTACTTGAGTTGGGTCTTGATAGGAGAGGGGAGTCCATCAGGTAGAGGATGGTGACATGGGTGTTCCAAGAGAGGGAACAACATGTGCAAAGTCATAGTGGTAAGAAAGCGCCAGGTGTTTTAGGGACTAGTAAATGGCATGTTATGGCAAGAGTTTAAAGGGTAAGTGAGGGAATGAGTCTGGAAAGATAATTTTTTAAAAAAATCTTCACCTGAAAATATGTTTTTCTTTATTGATTTGTAGAGAGATTGGAAGGGACACACAGAGAGAAACATTGATGTGAGAGAGAAACATCCATCAGTTGCCTCCTCTATGTGCTCCAACTGGGGAATCAAACTAGCAACCAAGGTATGTGCCCTGACTGGGAATTGAACTTGCAACCTTTTGGTGTATGGGATGATGCTCCAACTAACAGCCACCCGGCCAGGGCCTGGAAAGATAATTTGAAGACGATGGGTAGCTATGGAAGGATTTCCATGGAATGTCTTAGTCATATTTGTATTGTCTAAAGCAGGGGTCCTCAAACTTTTTAAACAGGGGGCCAGTTCACTGTCCCTCAGACCATTGGAGGGCCGGACTATAGTTTTAAAAAAACTATGAACAAATTCCTATGCACACTGAACATATCTTATTTTGAAGTAAAAAAACAAAACGGCAAAAACACCCGCATGTGGCCCGCGGGCCGTAGTTTGAGGACGCCTGGTCTAAAGACTACTATGGAGGTAGAGTGGAGAAGATGGTAAACAGCCTTCTCTGATCTTCTTGGTGGACATGTTGGAAAATCTGAGAGCCAGAAGGCCTTAAGCACATTCAGTGGTGTGCTGGCTCTCTCAAAACAAAAACAAAAACAAAGCAAAGCAAAACAAAGAGCCCTAACCGGTTTGGCTCAGTGGATAGAGCGTTAGCCTGGGGACTGAAGGGTCCCAGGTTCGATTCTGGTCAAGGGCATGTACCTTGGTTGTGGGCACATCTCCAGTAGGGGTTATGCAGGATGCACCTGGTTGATGTTTCTCTTTCATTGATGTTTCTAACTATCTATCCCTCTCCCTTCCTCTCTGTAAAAAAATCAATAAAAAGATACTAAAAACAAACAAAAGTTGTGATTCGTAGCTTTTGCCAATTTCCATGGTGCAAATACTGCCACTGTGGCTGCTTTCAAGCTACCAACATGATGTTGCTGAGAGTGCAGTTGGAAAGTGATGTGCACCCTCTTGGTGAATGTGGTGGGAGATATCAGAGCCAAAACACTGTATTATGTCCCTTTCAGCGCTCTGGTAGAGAGAACAGTTCCATAAGGACAACCTGTGGCAAAGAGCTTTGGCAGTGGTAACCCCGATGTGAGCTGGAGGCATGTAGCAAGTGCTTCGGCATTCAATCCAGTCTTCCCACTAGCATTTCTCTGCAGGGATTTATCTCACTTCACCACGTGGTTTGCGTCGATTGCTCCAAGTTCCAACTGGTACAAGCAATGAGTGAATCCCCTACCCAGACTGCAGCCATTGGCCCAGGGATGAGTATTTAACCAATCAGAGCCTGTAAAATGCAAGAAGGCACTTGTTAAGGTTTCTGACCAAGACAGGCTTCTTTTCCCTTCCTTTCCACCAGAGGAGGTGCTCTCTCTTCCCGGAATGGGGGAGGAGCCACACCAAGACTATGTTGCTAACAGAAAGGAGACTCCTGGAGCCCTGAGGGGCTTGTGTGGAAGCCTCAAGGTGAGCTAATGCTCTCCAAAGCTAACACTCTCCAAGACAGAATGGAGAGACGGAGGGCAACTGGTTTAACTTCTGGGTCCTTCTTTTAGCCTGCCTGACCTGACATGGACTTTTTGGTCCTGTGGACCAATATATCCCCCTTTTTGGTTAAGTCAATTAGCTTTGGGATTCTGTTCTTTCTAGCTGATGGTAGGACTGGCACTGTCACCGGCACTCACTGCCACCATCATGACTCACTTCACTGATGAAATGGCCAACTCCCAAATGCATAGCCTGCTGAGGAGGCAGATCAGATGGCTGCAGCCTCAAGGAGGTTTCGGTCTGTGTGGTCCACCCCATTGTCAGGCAGATAGGGCTATGCTCCACCCCAGGGGGATTCTGGAAGCCATTGATCAGGTTTCAGTTTAATTATTATTTACTAGAGGCCTGGAGCATGAAATTCGTGCACGGGGTGGGGGTGGGGTGGTGTCCCTCAGCCCGGCCTGTACCCTCTCCAATCTGGGACCCCTTGGGGGATGTCCGACTGCTGGTTTAGGGGCATTAACTCCAGCCATTAGGAAAATCACACAGAATGTCCTTGACATACAAACTGTGGTTTTATGAGTTGTTTTAATAATAATGGCCATTCCTTTAAATAATATCTGCTTACATACAATACAGCTGGTACTATGTGAATTCAGAATGTTAATATCACAAAGTCATAGAAGGTTGTAGTGGAAATAACCTTGAATTGTCTAGTCCAAGCTTTTATAAATATTGGAATTCCCTTTTCAAAGATTTTGAATGCTTTTTGTCCTAAGAAGCTTAACCAACTTTTGAGTCAACCCATTTTCTGTGAAAGGACTGGGGACTCTGGTGGCAGGTGTGCGAAGCAGCCGGACCCGGTGGGGCTGAAAGGACAGGGGGACTCCAGCGGCAGGCAAGTGGCCGCACTGCGTGCCTGCCGCCCCCCCAGGACTGAGGGACTCCGGCGGGGCTGAGGGGACTGGGCGCTGCCATCTTTGTGATGGTGTGATGACCAATTTGCATATTCCCTCTTTATTAGATAGGATACAAAATGTGTTTGCATCTACCGTGTTAGACCCTGTTCTAGGGGTTGGCGATATAGCAGAGAACAAAAACCTACCTTCATCTAGTGTTTTTGCTTTCCCACTCATTTGAACTTATTTGAACTTCAGGCGACTGTCTGAGGTGCGCAGGGGCGGATTACCTTCTTCTGCAGAAAAGTAAAGTAAGACAGAGAAATATAGTGACTTACTCGAGGTCCCCAGCTTGTATGTGAACAGCAGAGTTGGAGATCCAGGTCTCTGGACTTCTTTTGTGGTGTCCGCTCTATCATCACTGGCAGCTGCTGATACCTGCAGGCACACCTAGAATCCTCTTGTCCTTATTTTTCTGAGCACATTGTTCATTCTGGGTCTTTTCTATTTGCTCCTCTGGTTCTACTCTCCGTCTTTCTCTGTCCAGATAGCCAACTTACACAGATGGAATAATGAGTTCCTGTGTCTTCTGTCTTCTCTTTGGACTTGACCAATGGTGTCCTTGGAAGGAGATGAGAGGGAGGCGGGGAGGGAAATTTCCCTACTCACTCCATTGTTTCCCTCCCTTCTGGGTTGTCTTGGTCTGGCTATGTCTTGGCTTCAAGGTCACTACTTCTATCTAGGAAGACTTTGCTACACAGCCCTCTTTCCTTGGATCTAGTTACCATCCTGTGTCTCCTCCTCATAGACCCAGGAAAAAATATATATATAAAAACTAGGTGGTTCAGTACTTAAGTCATGAGTCATAGATAACAAAAAGCAATGTATTATAGTCACAGCATTTGTAGCTGAGAAGAAATTGCAGACCTGGGCTCCAAAATGTGACATGTGGAACAGGTTACATGACCTGGCAACCACTGGTACAAGAGGGATGAAAGACACTTGAAACAGATCTGAGCCCAATTTACAGCCCAGAGGGGGGCCTGAAGTCCATACTCCATTGAATCTTTGGGATAGTTTGTTATGAAGCATGGTGTGACATAGCTGACAAATACAGATGGCTTGAATCACTTGGACAATGGTTCTCCCATGTGGCACTGTTACCCAAGGATCATTACTCCTTGTGTTTGCTAAAACTGCCCACTGTCCCATTCCAATTTTGCAATCATGTGCTTTCTTCCCCTGACACTCATGCAGACTTGACTCTGTTATTCCTTTTCCTGATAACCTCTGTGCTCCAGGACGGATGGGGCTTGTGAGCATGCGATTGGAAACAAGCCCTATGGGATCATGCATTAGGAAAGCAGGAAGACCTTCCCCCCACCTTTCACTTCACTTTTCTGCTGCCCATTAAGCCATGTAATTTAGGAGACCTCAGAGCTTTGAGTGGCTCCAAATTTATTTGGGGGAAGGACACAAGGAGGGGGGACATGTGGAAGAAGTTACTTATGCAACATCAGTGACGTCATGGAAACGGAGGAAGACAGAAGCCAATCCAGTATGGGACATTTCCTCCAGGAAACAGCATGGCCAGATGGATCGAGTGTTTGACTGTGTTCGGCACGAACAAACTTAGCTTTTCTTTTTATGAAAGCAATAAGCATTTATAAAAATCCACCGCTTCCACCCTTCACCTAACTTATGAGCCCTTTAACTCTAACCTTCTCGTGACCCGCAGCTTATAGAGACCCAAGTCATTTAAAACTCAATCCAAAGTGAAACACATTTCAGCCATGGTAAAATTAATTCTTTCACTCTTCATTGCTCTGAGACCTCATGGGGGGATCTGTGGCCTAAAGGGGGGCTGGGAAAGGCAAAGAGGGAGAGTGTTTGAATAGAAAGAGGCTTCTAACAGGAAAGATATTTATAAAGTTGCATTTGGGTACCATTGAGTTGGGAAGGAATTTGTTATAATGGCAATATATAAATCTTTGAATGGTCTCATAAATCATAGCCCCATGCCCAGCCAATCAGAAGCCACGGAAACCTGGCACTTTGGAGCACTCAGTCGTTACTAGAAAGATCCTGTGTGGCTCCTTGGAAGCGGAATCGGAAAATCTGGCTACATTTGGGGGTGTGTGGAATGTCTTGAATTACTTCTCAAACATTTTAGATTTGATAAAACCCAAGACACAGCTTTTCCAGCCCCATTTCCCTTCCCCACCTAGAATTATTATTAAACCCATGTGGACATCAAGAGAGGCTTAATCCATGTGTTTCTGATTCATTTACACTTAACTCATCAAAATATTGTTTTTAAAGGGCCGTTTGTTGTCCAAAAAGCCTTTCCCCCTAAGCTTGAAAGCTCAACTTCGCAGAAGCAGGAAGCTGCTTTTTGCCAAGAGTAAATGGGTGAGAAGTCCAAAGGGCTTGGGTTTTGGAAGTTTGTGCGGTGAATGTTCAAACAGGTTCTGAATGGAGCCAAATCTCTTTTTCTATCTTTGAGACATCTCGGGAGAGCAGTGGGAGGAAGTTTCAAGGAAAATCATCTCTTCCCAAACTGCGTGAAATTGCATTCCCATGAGAAGCATGGCCAGACCAGGCAGAAATACAAAAATGCAGGCATGGAAGGAGACCGAGGACGGTGACCTTGTGACATGAGAAAGCATTGCCTTGAACAGTAGTAAAAGCCACATGTTTTATGTCATAGCAAAGTCACCAAGGGTCCTTATGCCGGCGTTCCCTGTCTGAAGAGTGGACGTCACTGTGTTCTTGACTGCCAACGTCTATACCTTCGTGTGTCTTAGCTCACTTGACATCCTGGTGAAGGAGGTACTGTCATTATCCTTGTTTTACAGAGGGGGAAACTGAGTCATGGAGAAGCTGAGTAATAGGACCAAGCTCATGTGTCTAGAAAGGAGTGGGGATGGGATTCAAACCCAGTTCATCTGTTCCCAACACCTGAGCCTGTCTACCTTACACCACACTGTGTGTGGCTAGTTGGTGACTGGTTCAGTCACTGAACCATTGGGGATGGCGATTCTGTGTGCCCGTCACAGGAGATACTGTATCAAGGAGGAAGCACAGGCCCTGCCTCCAGGGAACTTAATCTGGCGGTAGAAGATGACAAGACGTAATTTACTTGAGCCTGGGAAGTGCTGCAGGGGAAAAGCATGGGTGTAATGAGTCTGGGGAGACTACTTGGTCTGGGGAGTCAGGGAAGATTGCCTTGTGTAAGTGACATTTTAATTTTAGACTTGAGGGATGGTATTCTCGGTTAAATTGTGTTACCTCCCCCTCCCCCAGCCCCCACATACACACACTCTCTCTCTCTCTCAATTTATATGTTGAAGTCCTAACCCCCAGCACCTCACAATGTGACTTTATTTGGAAATAAGGTTATTGTAGATGTAATTAGTTGAGGTGAGGTCATACTGGAGTCGGGTGGGCCTCTAATCCAGTATGGCCTTCTGAAAAGGGGAAATTTGGAGACAGATGTGTGAACATAAAGGCAGAAATTGGGGTGAGGTACCTAGAAGCTCAGGAACTCCCGAGATTGGTAGCAAACCTCCAGGACCTAGGAGAGAGGCCTGGAATAGTCCTTCCCTGGTCCCTGCAGAAGGAGCATGGCCCTGCCCACACCTTGAACTTGGATGTGCAGCATCTACAGTTGTGAGACAATTCCAGGACTGCATTGTGCTTTTTCATGGCAGCCCTAGCAAACGCATACAGATGGGAGGGTATTAGCTAGGAGAGGGAGCGGGGAGCAATAAGGAGGGTGGAAGAAGAGAAGACCAGGAAGAAGAAGGGGCATGTGCCAACTCTCAGAGGGAGGATGAAATTGACACATTTGAGGATGTGGAACCAGGAACAAGGGGAGACAATGGGTAGAAGATGGTCCAGATGGACACCATCCCCCAGCATCACTAATGCATAATGTGGCATCCATATAAGGGACAATGGGAGACCAGTGAAGGGCTTTAACTAGGGGACAGACATGACTGGATTTGAATTTTAGGAACAGTGCCCTGTCTGTCGTGTGGAGAGTAAAGTTGGGTGCAAATGGGAGCCTTAGTGGAATGATGTGAAGACTGAAATTGGTTGGCTCTGATTCATCCAGACAGTCATGTGTTGAAGACTGCCACCATTAGCTCCTGGCCACAGTGCCCTGTGTCTTGTCTTTTCCGGGCCCATGCTGTAGGGTTTGGTAGTTACCCTGTCATCTTCCAGGAATGTCCTCCTTTGCTTATGTAATCCAGAGTTGGCATCTGTTGCTTACAACTGAGAAAATCCTAAATGAATACTCTTGTATAGTCAGAGCGCAGAAATGGATGAGTGGAATTAATCATTATGAATCATAAAGACCTCCCCTTGCCAGCTTCGGAAAGTGGTCATGTTTGAGTTGGATGGGGACGTGGATGATTTACGTGACATTAGGCGCCATGCAAAGAGGAGGGAACCACTGAGCTCATGGGGTTTTAGATGTCACAACTGGAGTCCCTCTGCCCAAGGGGATCTCATGTTTTACTTGCTTGTCACAGGCATAAATCTGAGATGGAAGAGTAAAAATACACACACACACACACACACACACACACACACACACACAGTCCACTCCCTGAAGGCTCACGCCAGATATCTCCCTGCCATGGTTATTTGTCTTCGGATGGTCATTGGTCTGGATCTTTGTGAAGGTTGCCCTCTACTAATGCTAGCATGCTTATTTCCAGACTGTCAAAGTCATCCTAGAAAGTGGGCCCATTAGGCCAACCTGGTAAAAAGTTGCACTCAAGGATTTGGTTTCTCCCTCCACCTTTCCTAGTGTGGGGTAAAATGAGGAGCGACTCCGCAGATTTTCATGTGTCATTCCACCTACTACCAACACCATTCCACCTGACACCCCACGGGCTCTTGAACAACTCAGGCAAATGCCAACTCATGAACAGGCTGTGTTCCAAAAACATGGTAAGTCAGTGGATGGGAATGAATATGCATTTTACCATAGAAGCATTGTTACATCTGTGCAGAGTAGTAAGCATAGAAGCATCTAATTTTTACCTCCTCAGCACTCATCCTCATACACACATTCTCTCATATATGTCCATGTCTATGTCAAGATGCATTACAAACAAAGTAGAAGAATATACAGCAAATTGATAGGGCAGGTATCTTTGAATAATGGGATAATGGGCAATTTTTCTTTCCACCTGTTAGTTATATTAACCATTTCTTCCCTTTGATGACCATGATGAGTTGTAGAATTAATCAACAAATAATTAACACCTATGAAAAGAGAAAACGTATTTTCAAAGTTATTGCACATCTCAAGTCAGTACTAGTCTAATAATTTAACTGCACTGGCTTTAGAATATTAATATTTTTACTAACCAACACAAACAATGCTGATTCTTTAAGCTTATTTAAAGAATGGTTTCTGAATATAGTACTAGGCTGAAGTTTTGGGAATATAGGGACTATGTTTGTATATGGTATCCAGTATTAGCACATAATAAAAGGAGGCAGGCAGGAAGGGAGGCATAAAGGGGAAGTGTGGTGCAGTGGAGAGAGCTTTAGAAGATGGAGTCATTTTAGACTTTCAACCCAAGCTCTACTTTGACCGAGGCATGTGGCTTTGGGCAAGTTATTTCCCCCTTAAGCCTTGAAGATAGGACTAAATTATTCTAGATAAGGTGCCTGTAAACTCTGGCCTGTGGGCCAAATCTGGCTCACTATTTGTTTTTGTCAATAAAGTTTTATTGGGACAATCCAAACTAATTTTTTAGATAGCGTCTGTGGCTGCTTTCTTGCCACACTGGCAGAGTTGAGTAGTTGCTACAGAGATATTATGATTTGCAAAGTCTAAAATATTTACTCTCTGGCCCTTGATAGGAAAAGTTTGCTGACCCCTGGTCTAGAGGACTCTCAGTTGAATTCCATATGGGAATTTGTATTGCCTAGGGCTTGGTTTTCCAATCCTGTGATCTTGGGGGTAGGGTTTGTATTCTCCCTGATTGATCCCCAGGATGGGGAGGGAAGGTGGTCCAGGATGGCCTTTGAACTGTGAGCCTCCCTAGTGCATGATTCATCTTGTGACTCTCCTCATCTGCTGTTGGAGGGTGGGCAGAGTCAGCTGGGAGGAGGAATCTGAGGGTGGGGATGGAAAAGTCCACCATTAGGATGATGCTCCTAAGCCAGAGTATCACCCAAGGAATTGATATCGCCGTCAGCACCCTTCAAGGATCTGTAAAATACATACTCAGGTCCTTCCTGTCCTGTCTCTTACGCTGCTTATAGATGTTTCTGAACAGTGTTCTTCATCGATTCCTGGAAACATTTTTCTTTCCTGTGCAAAATAATCATAATCATCTTCCTGAAGATGTTCAGGCGACAGAGCCCATCCTGTGTGAGTGTGTGTGTGTGTGTGTTTGCTCGCGCGCGTGTGCACACAAGTGCTTGTTTTCCCCTCTGATGGAGTTATCTTGTTCTGGTTGGGCTCCTGAATTATAGATTATATTCTCTTTGCCTTTCCATGGATGCTGAAACCATTTCAACTGACCCTGCACCTTCCCCACGTAGGGCTTTGTCGACAGGACAGCCCCAGTTTTCCAGGCAAACAATCCCTTGCCGCACCATCTGTGTCTAATCAACTGCAGGGGCCTTCTTCCCACCAAAGATAACGCTGATCAGGAGTGGCCACGATCCTGTTCCTTGGGAAGACAGGCCACTGGTCCTAAAGGTCTGGAGACCCTGAAGCAGTGTGTAACCAATGACCCTCTTTGTCCCCCCCCTTTCTGGGGCATTCCAAGAGCTTATTACAGAGGATCCCCACCCCCCGCCATTAAAGTACACTAGTCATGACTCAGTGCGGCTGGTCTGTCTTGGTTTTCCTCGGGGGAGTCTGTCCTCACTTGACTCTGATTTCCCGGATGAGCTGAACAGAAAATGAAGACCAAACATTTCTGAATTTCCAAACCTTCTGAGCCCTTCTGAGTGATGAGCCCTTTCCGGATCCAAGTCTTGCCCCCGAATGGTGCCTCTACAGCCCATGTGGCACTGTGTTTCTCTGGGGCTATTAGAATAAGTTGGCATCACTCAAAGACGAGGGAGAGGATGATATTGTCATATTTTGCATACGGGTCCACATCTTTTCATGTTTTCCTTCCAAGGATGAAATCAAATGATGGGTGCAAAGTGTTTTCTAGAACAATGGGTCCCAACCTATAGTGTTTACGTGAATCGTTAGAATGCAGGTTCTGATTCTGTAGGTCTGGGCGGGGACAGGGAGTCTGCATTTCAAAAAAGCTCCCAGCTAATGCTGCTGGTTTGAGGACAAACTTTGAATAACAAGGTTGGGTAACATAACAAGATTTCAATAAATGGTGTTCAACTGGATGAATATTGGTCTCCCCTTACAAGTCCACTAGACCCTCAATAGCCCCTGATACTGACAAGAGGTGAGGCAGGGATGCAAACCCATGTCTGCTGAACCAGCCTGCTGTAGTGCTCGGGGACTTCTGGTATACCTCCATCGGCTTGAGACAGCAAGGTGATGGTGACATATGTTTAAACAGGTGAGTGGTTCTGTTTAGGCAACAAATAGTTATGAGCACCCACTCCTCCCTTCAAATCCAGTGACCATTCCAAGTTTTGGCAATGGGGCCTTTACACATCCTCATTTCTATCTCAGAGTATGTGCTCTTGTATCCGCTGCCCGACATGTCCTTTCTCCAAGGCTTCTCTTGGCCACGCACTGCTTGCCTTTTAGAGCTCAGCTCAAATGTCACTTCCTCTTAGGGACTTTCCATGACCATCCAGTCAAAAGTACCATCCCCTCCACTGTTCGCACCTTGTTGCCCCATCTGGCTTCTTTCAGAAAACTTATCACTCTTTAAAATTACTCATTTGTTCATTTGCTGTCTCTCCACACTAGAACATCAGCCCCACGAGAGGACTTGCTGTGTCTTGTTTATTGCTGCTTTCCCTGAGTCTGGCAAAGCACCGGGTGCATGATTGGTGCTCAGTCAATGTTTGACGGATGAATAACAGCCCAGAAGAAAGTTTACAGGGACAATGTTTGAATGACTTCCAGAATCCCTTCTGATCACCCCGACCTAGCAGGAATTACAGGTCATCTACTAATATACTGATGGTGCGTGACTCTGGCTGGGCTGATAAAGCTGCTCCCTTGAAGACCTCTGTGGTCCGTAGGTATTAGTAGAGTCCCAGCTAATCTGTGAAATTAATTGAAAGCCACAGACCCACTTACAATTGGTATATTAATCTGCTCAGGCTGCCATAACAGAATACCCAAAATTGGAGGGCGTAAACAATGGAAACGTATTTTCTCCCAGTTCTGGAGTCTAGAAGTCCAAGATTAAGGTACCAGCAAGGTTGGTTCCTAGTGAGACCTCTCTCCTTGGTGCACAGGTGACACCTTCTCACTGTGTCCTCACATGGCCTTTCCTCTGTGTGAGTGCGTGGAGAGAGAGCTCTGGAGACTCCAGCACTATCGGTTAGGGCCCCATATTTATCATCGCACATAACTTAACTACTTCCTTAAAGGCCTCATTTCCAAATATACATTGGAGGGTTCGGGTTTCAATATAGGAATTTGGGGGCAGAGAAGGGAGACACAATTCAGTCTATAATGCTTGTTTTTAAGAGATTCTGACTTACTCAGGCTAACTCCAGGTAAACGTGCTTATGATAGGAACATCAGGGGAATACAGGAGAGCTTCTTGGTGGAAGGAAGCTCGGGTTCTCAGAAGCTAGTCTGTGATGTCTATTCTAATTTCATCAGCAAGGTGAGCACTGCAGTGAGCAACCACTTTTTTCTCTCTCACTCTTTTTTTTAAATTTTTTTTTCCATTGATTTCAGGGAGGAAGGGAGAGGGAGAGAGAGAAACATGAGTGATGAGTGGCAATCATTGATCAGCTGCCTCCTGCACGCTTCACACTGGGGATCCAGCCCACAACCTGGGCACGTGCACTGACCG
Organism: Cnephaeus nilssonii; assembly: GCF_951640355.1. Classification (NCBI taxonomy): domain Eukaryota; kingdom Metazoa; phylum Chordata; class Mammalia; order Chiroptera; family Vespertilionidae; genus Cnephaeus; species Cnephaeus nilssonii. The sequence goes on from NC_137093.1 coordinate 7,735,816, forward strand.
GAAATTGAACCGTGACCTCCTGGTTCATAGGTGGACACTCAACTACTGAGCCACGCTGGCTGGGCTGTCTCACTCTTTTTTTAAAAAAAAACCCACTTCATTGAAGTATAATTGGCATACACCAAGAAGTGCATACTTATAGTACAACTTGATACCTTTGGAGATATATATGCACCCATGAAACTGTCACCATACTCAGTGCCATAAACATCTCTGTCACTCCCAAATGTTTCCTCTGACCCTATTTCTTTTATTTAATTAATATTTTTGTGATAAGAATCCTTACCGTACGATCTATCCTTCAGCAGAATTGTAAGTCTACAGTGCGGTGTTGTTAACTACAGTTGTTACGCCGTGCAGTAGCTCTCTAGGACTGAGTCCTCTTGCATAGTGGGAACTTTGGACCCTTTGACCACCAGCATCTTGTTTCCCATCTCTCCAGCCTCTGTAGCCTCCATTCTCCTCTCTGCTATGACGGACTGTTTGAGATTCTTGACATCAGTGAGATCATGTGGCATTTGTTTCTCTGAGTCTGGCTGAGTTCACTTAGCACAGTATCCTCCAGGTTCATCCTTGTCACATATGGCAGGATTTTCTTTTTTTTTTTTAAGGCTAAATAATATCCCACTGTATGTATATGTCACCTCTTCTTTATCCATTCATCTGTGATGGACATTTAGGTTCGTCCATGTCTTCGCTGTTGTGAATAAGGATGCGATGATCGTGGGAGGGCAGCTATCTATTTGGGATCCTGATTTCATCTCCTTCAGATACACACGCAGAAGTGGAATTGCTGGGTTACATGGCACTTCTACTTTCAATTTTCTGAGGACCCTCCATACTGTTTTTCATAGTGGCTGCACCAATTTACATTCCCACCAACAGTGCACAAGGGGTCCCTTTCCTCCACATCCTCGCCAACACGTATCTCCTGTCTTTTTAATAATAGCCATCCTAACAGGTGTGAGCTGGTCTCTGACTGTGGTTTTGATTTGCATGTCCCTGATGACTAGTGATGTTTGAGTATCTTTTCATAAACCTGTGGGCCATCTGTATGCCTTCTTTGGAGAAGTGTCTACTCAGGCTCTTTGCCCATTTTCTAATCAGGTTGTTTTTTGCTATTGAGCGGCAGGAGTTCCTTATGTACTTTGGATAGTAAACCTTTATCAGATATATGGATTGCAAATAATTTCTCCCCTTCCGTGGGTTGCCTTTTCACTTTTTGATTATTTCCTTTGCTGTGCAGAGGCTTTTTAGTCCCACTTGTCTGTTTGTTTTGCTTTTGTTGCCTGTGCTTTGTCTCACTTCTAATTGCACTCTCCCTGGTCTCCAGCAGCACTTTATTTTCCCTCCTTCACACGTCTTATCACTTGATACCTATGAATGATAACATAAGATGTGAATAAATGGTGTCCAACTGGATAAATATTGGTCTCCCCTTACAAGTCCACTTTTTTAACTCTAAGCTCCCAGAGGCAGGGGGTTTGCATTAGACTGTTTCAGTTTTGCTCATTGCTACAATCACAAAACCTCAAGGTGCTCAGTAATTTTTTTTTTACTGGCTTAAAATGACCATGTGATCAAATGCTGCAATACAGGATTGCGTCTGGAAACTCCAGAACTCAGGGCATGACCTCGATTTCTTTCATTTGGGAAACCAATGAATATTCATTGAGCATTTACTATGTGCCAGGCACTTACTAGCTCTGGGAATAACACAGTGACAAGGACAAGGCCCCTGCCCTCATGAGGTTGCATGAGACAGATGAGACACCAGTCAACAAAACGAATTTCCACGTCAGCTCCCTGAAGAAGGTACAGCAGATTGTAAAATAAACAGAGTAGGCATAAGGGGTTATTGAATGAATGAATACAAATTATACGCAAGGCTTTCTAATTGGTATTTTTACGTAAGCGATCTGTCAGGGTGCTGCAGAATAATTACATTCACTCACTGGGTTCCAACAGCCTTGGCTGATTTTTTTCAATGTTTAACTTTTTATTGAAGTATAAATATCAGTATAAATATAGTAGACATACCCTAAGTGTAAAGTTAATAGCATTTTACAAACTGAGCACAAGGAGACCAAGAAGCAGAACATTATCTGCGCTTCAAAAACTTCCCGTATGCTCCTCCTTGTCATTTTTAAAATTTTTTAAAAAATTACTTTTCAATTACAATTGACATACAATATTATATTACTTTCAGGTGTACTTCCTGGTGCTTAGACATTTATATAACTTATGAAGTGATCCCCCTGATATTTCCAGTACCCACCTGGCACCATACGTAGTTATTACAATATTACTCACTATATTCCCTGTGCTGTACTTTACATCCCCGTGACTTTTTAAAAATAACTGGCAAAGAAAAAAAAACACCCTGGCAATTTGTACTTAATCCTTTTCACCTTGTTCACCCATCCCTCCCACCCCTCTCCCATCTGGCAACCACCAGTTTGTTCTCTGTGTCTATGAGTTGGTTTCTGTTTTGTCCTTTAGATTTCACATGTAAGTGAAATCATATGGTATTTGTCGTTCTCTGTCTGGCTTATTTCACTTATCATAATAGCCTGAAGGTTCATCCATGTTGTTGCAAATGGCAAGATCTCATTCTTTTTAATGTCTGAGTAGTATTCCATTATATATATGCACCACCTCTTCTTTACCCACTCACCTATTAGGTTGTTTCCATATCTTGCTATTGTAATATTAATTTTGTATCCTTCTCTTCATTACCAATGCCATCCTGACTTCCAGGTTTTGCTGAATTTGAAACCATCAGCATCAAAACCATTATAAAGCAGAATGCTAAAATAGCATGGCTCCCTATTTGCAGAGCACACATTTGCAAATACCGATCCCAAAGTGGGACATTTCACCGAATAACAGGAATTGGTTCTGTCTCAGCAAACTGTCCTGTGGTCCTCTCCTCTGGCTTCACAAGTTTACTATCTTTTTCATCCTGAATAGACAGCCTTTGACTGGTCAGGAATTCCAAAGTCGGGGGGCTGGGTGAAAGAAGTACAAATTGGCAGCTACAACATAGTCCTGGGATGTAAAGCACAGCACAGGGAATATAGCCAATAGAATGGTGATAACTAGGTGTGGTGCCAGATGGCTACTAGACTTACCAGGGAGATCACTTTTTAAGTGATATAAATGTCTAACCCTATGTTGTACACCTGAAAATAATATAATATTGAATTTTTAAAATAAAAATAATTTTTAAAAAGATGCTCTTGGGCACCCACGCCTCAGCATTCACTGGAAGCCTTTCCTGGCAGGTGTGCAGCCTCCGAGAGCGGATGGGGCTCGTTTGCATCCATTGGGTTTCATTAACCACCACCCCAACCCCATTGCTTTTGCTTCGTTTTTATTTTATTTTATTTAAGCAGAAGGAATCTAGGTCTACATCCACAGAGTGTTTTGTCAGGGGTCACATGGCTGGTCTGTTTTCGGGGAGGGTTGGAAACATTCGGAGGAGTCTGTTGTGTGGCATCTGGCTAACCACCTGAGCAGGGCTGGGCTCTGCCCTGCAGTCTCTGCCAGAAGCTCAGGGTTCATCTTCTTAAATGACAATTAAGAGGTGAGACGTCTTGAAACCCCTTTGGCAAGACCTCTGGGTCTGTAAATCCGCAGTGGGTCCAGCGCTCTGAATTCCTAATCAGGCCTGTTTCCTTTATTAATCGTCGAGCGGCAGTGATTTATCACATGGGCTTCCATTCGGTCCTGAAAATGGAATTCATTTCCCAGACCAATCAGTGTGGTCCAAATCAATTGGCCACGATACTTGCCTATTTCATGCTCTGCGTCACACTGATCTTTTAACTTGATTGTTCTGTTACCAAGTATTCACTTAAAAGCCTTCGCTGGTCTCTGGGCCTCATGAAGATAATATTAGCCCCAGCATGATGATCCTTACTGATCCTCAGGTTGGGCTCTCAGATGACGCATTTAGAAAGGGGATGAGTGGAGGAAAGGGGGAGGGTAATGGAGACGTGAATCATCCAAGGCTGAGGTTCCTGAACTGATGGGGAACAGGGTGATCACCGGGAGCCCATTCAAATGCAGGGTTCTGGGCCCCCCACACCCTCCAAATCAGTACCTCTGGGAATGGGAAAACGATATCTTGAGAATCCTACAGGTGGTGATGCCAAAGATTCTAGGAACACAGGGAGTGTCTCCCTCAGTCTAGTAAGACTAGCTTATTCATTCATTTCACAAAGGTTTGTTGAGCACCTACTATGAGCCAGGCACCTTCATAGTCACCAGGGATACATCATTGAACAAATAGACAAACACTGCTAACTTTGTGGAAATGGGGACCACTTAATTGATTGTGGAGAACATAAGAATATTGATTATAAACACTCATTGACCACACACTAGAATAGCTTATTTAATCCTCACCCTACCCGTAATGAGCGGCAAGTGCTAACCCCCGTTTAGAGATGGGAGAACTGGAACCAGAAAGGTCGAGTTACCTAAGGTCACAGCTGATGAGAGGTGGAGCAGAGGTCTGCACCCAGGGGTGCCAAACCATCTGCTGCAGTGCGCTGTGGACTGTCGATCTGCGGCAGCTTCAGGGCATAAGGCGAGGATGGTACATGGCTAAACGTGCAACTGGTTCTCCTGTTCAAGTGCTGAGTAGTTATTGAGCATGTGCCACGTGTAGACCGCTCCTCAGAGGTAGAGACCAAGGTGAATGAGGCATCACATTCAACAGGTGAGACAGACACATGAAGGCACAACATAACATGGGTAGTGAGAGCTGCAGTGAGGTAAGGGACAGGGTGCCTGGGCACACGTGGCAGGAGCTCCTGGCCAGGGGTGTCTACAAAGAATGCCTGGGCAAGGTGGAGGCTAGGTGGAAGGACACCTGGGAGCTGGCCCGGCTGAGGGAACAGCATGGGCAGTGGGGAACTGGTTGTGCAGTAGCTCTCGAGGTCACTACCTGGCTGGGGAGGTTAGGGGGACATAACGCCGGAGACAGAGGCAGAAGCCCAGGCAGGCTGAGCTTTGTTGGTGTTCTAAGGAGTTTGGACCTTCCTGAGGCTATTCAGAAGACATTGAATAGTTTGATAGTGTCAGACTTCAATTCCAGAAAAAACCTTCCTGCTGCAAGGAGTTTGGAAAATGAATTGAGGTGAAGGGAGGAGCCCATGTAGCCAGATCAGAGGTCATGGGAGGGCACATCCTCAGAGGCTATCTCCATGAGTTTGTCCAGGCGCTGAGGTGTTCGAGAAGCTCCTCGGGAGATACGGTGTGGAGGAACCACTCAGCTGGGGCAGTAGCTGAAGAATTATTACACTTTGGAATAGCTTCCTGGAGTCAAGAGCCTATGGGGCAAGTGCTGGTCTGATGATGTCAATACTGATAGCTGGAGCCTTGTCAGTTGCTGTTAATAATATTCAGGTAACTTGGACCCACAGCCCACATATCGCCTAGGCTATGGCCCACTTAGTTTGCGCAAAAGGCCACGAGAGGGGAACGCACTATCCGTGGGGCAGTTGGTTAGGTTCAGGGCATTTCTGCTGATAGCAGGAGGAAGTGAAGGACAGGGAGGCAGGCACAGAGCAAGCGTTAGCCCTGCTAATGGGTGCCACCTGGTGACCTCTTGGTGATAATGGTGTCAGGCACATGATAAAGACTTGTGATGGCAGGAAACACCCCGTGTTTACAGAGCAATTTTCTCAGCATGGGTTCAAAGTGCAAATTGCTTGTGTTAATTTGGAAATCCTCAGAGCAGCTCCGAAAGGCTAGAGTGTGTCTGTGCTTGCCTGGATGCTATTGCTGGAGTGTGGGGTACCCCATCATGTCACATCTCTGTCATCATCGCCATCAACATCAGCACCGTCAGCAGTACCATGTTCACCATCATCTTTCCCGCCCCCTTCACCTCTTGGAATCTTCTGGGGCCAAGCTGCGCTAACCACTTCGTATGCACATGTCCTTGGAGTGCCCAAAAGTCCCTTTAGGATCTGAACCCTGTTTCTTCTCTGTCCATCTCCTTGTCCACTCTTCTGTAGCCACAGTAGCTTCTGTGCTGTTTGATCATATCAGACACATGCCCACTATAGGACCATTGCACTGACTGTCCTTTCTGACTTGAACACTCTTCCCCACCTTCTCTGTCACTCCCTCACTCACCTTCTTCATGACTCTCCTCAGTTATCTCGTTCTCAGTGAGACTCACCCCAACCTTCCTATTTAATACTAAAACTTTTCTCTCCTCCATAACCACTGCTCATCTATCTATCTATCTATATATAAAACCCTAATATGCAAATAGACCAAAGGGCCCAACAACGGGTCACTATGACGTGCGCTGACCACCAGGGGGCACATGCAGAACATGGCGGGTGTCGGCCACGGTGGGATAGTGGAGCAGGTGAGCGGGGGCACCAGACCAAGGCGGGGCACCAGTTGCTGTCATCGGGGCGAGCCTCTGGTGGTTACTGAAAACTCTTTGCTCCTGCGCATCATGGTTCTGTCCAGTGCTTGCACCTGCTGCCAGTGCCAGAGCCGCTGCTTAAACCCGCTGCTGGTGCCTGGTGTCGGCCCCGATTGCTCGGCGCCATCAGTGGGTGCAAGCAGTGGCTGCCAACCCTGATTGCCCCTGACGGCTTCTCCACCTCCCCCTGCTCCTGAGGGGCAATCGGAGCAGCACCCACCACTCGCACCCACTGACAGTGCTGGCCCCAATCGCTCCACACTGTCAGTGCGTGGGAAGGGTGGCAGTGGGAGGGGCCGGGCAGGGGTGCGGAGGATGGGCTGAGACCCACTCCTGTGCCCACTGCAGCCTCACAGCCCACAGTTTCTTTCAAGGTGCACGAATTTGTGCACTGGGCCCCTAGTTTATAATACTTTGTTATACTTCCACAACCCCATAGAACTTACCTTTTACACTCAAAATAATTTATGTCTTAATGTCTATTTCTCCTGCTAGAATATAAGTTCCATTGTGGCAGAGAATTTTGTTTCTTTTATAATCCTTAGTGCCTAGCACTGTGCCAGGCAAGCATGGATGCTCAGTTAATGTTGAATGTGAGATTATTCTAACCCTCGGAACATTCTTTATGGCAGAGGTTATTTAGCCTCTTTTTATGGTTGAGGAAACTGAAGTTCAGAGACATTAATTCACTAGCCCCAGGTAACACAGCTCTGATTCTGAAGATGTTCTTCCCTGCTGGTCCTTGATGGGTTGAGTCGAGGGAGGGGCTTAGAGAGGGCATTTGGTTGGCTAAAATTACTCTTTCTTGAAATGAAGAAAGATACCCAACTTTCTCAACTTAACTCTACATGTTTCCTCTGAGGTCAAGCCTCTTCTCATTAGCAGTTGGTCGTCGCTGTGCCATTTAAGCCACCGATGAGCCAACCAAATTGGAAATCAGCAGATTTCAGAATATTAGGAATGAGGTAAAACTTATAGAGGGAGTAACCTGTCTTGATGAGGTCTTATGGGGGCATTGAAATTTGTCCTGTTTGTATGTATCTCCACTGGGATCTACAATTTCCATGTGGGAATGCCAAAAGATTTATTGTACTAATCTATTCATGACCCTTATGGGAAGCCAGTTTTTCCCTTCCAAGAAACCCTCCCTTCTTCATCTGGAAGCAGCCTCCTGATTTCTCTTTGGAGGATCACCCCTCGCCACTCACAGGTCACGTGGTTGGGATGGGGCTGAACCCATCAGATCTAGAGCTAGGCGTGGGACTTAGTCTGGCCAATTGGGAGGTCCATCCTTGGACCCCAGTGATTGGTTGAGGGATGGGTGCAATACACAAATGGGTTCAGTGAGAATCAGTCCTGGGACTTTAATGGAGCTCTCCACTGTCGTCTTTCCAGCAGTTTTTAAGCTGGCAGAATGTGTGTCTGGGGCGCGTGGTGGAAGCTACACCATGTGGCGAACCTGTATAGGACTGAAGTCAATGAACAGAGAGGAGAAGAGCTGAAAGCTGGAAAGAAGTTGCTGACGTCATTTGAGCCTCTGGATCTAGCCATGCCTGAAATCCATCTTCTAAATTTTAAAGCTACATGAGCCAACAAAGTGGCTCTTTTGCTCAGGCTGGTTTCAATTTGATTTCTGTCACTTATAATCAAAATATTTTGCTTAATACAAATGGCCTTGGGTTTTAAGCTGGAGAAATAAACAAGTGGGATTACTTATGTACCAATGCAGTCCTAATAGAGAAGTCCACTAGAAGGGGTAGGGTTGTTTTCAGATCCACCTCAATGGAAATGACTGATACGCTAGGTACTTTGTAACCACCTATATAAGCCTGTGTTCCTATTCCTTTAAACAGGGTTTTGAGCTGGAAGGTGCATGTTTTTCTGCCTTTGGAATCCCTCTCAGTCAAACTGGGAATGTAATAAGTTTGTTGCCTGGGCCCTCTTTCTTCCTCTTTTAGTACATTCCCCTTTTTCCCTGTTAAAACTTGCTGTGTTCCAATTGTGCAGAGAATTGAATGTCTTTGTCATCTTCAATGTAGCATCTTTCAGCCATTCTTTTCTCTGTATAGACCTCTGAATTTATTCTTGATTGTCTAGTTACCAGAACCTTAAGTAGAATAAACAGAATAATTTATACTAAAGTGTGAATGGCTAACAACTAAATGTTTTAAGTGGGATAACTGGAAAGGGCAGTACTCTGATCCAAAAAATGGGAATTATAGGAACTGTTAGAAGCTATTGGAGGAGATCATGAAGGCAATTCCTTTTGGAAGGAGTGGGGAGAGCTCCAACATGTTTTTTTCATCTGTTTCAGCTACGTGTAAGCTTTGTTGGAGGAGGGTGGGGGCGTTTCCCAAGCCTTTTGTGCTGTAAAAAGTCAGATGGGGGCAAAGGAGCAATGGCAGCCTAACCTGGGCCTCTACGAAATCTCTTCCTGCCCTCCCATCCACTGGGGCTGGGCGTTGACATGCTGCTGACTGGCAGCTGAGAATAGCTTGGCACTGGTCCCAGAGGCCATCCTTCCCCACCAAGGACTCGGAGGACAGAACAGTCCATGCCCTTTAGCAGGAGGTTTTCCACCTAGCACCTGATAAGCTGGAGCTGAGTTTAACGAAAGCCCATCAGATGGGCCATGTTTTCAGGAATAAGACTCCCCTATCGGTCCCAAGTGGGGGGGTGATGGAGACACTGGTGAACTTAATGCATCGCTGGCTGAGACCCAGGCCCTGGCGGCCCATTCCTCTCAAATTCCTCTGTAATCAGCTAAATTAGCCCATTGATAGAACAGCTCATCAAGGGGCAGCTCAGAGGAGGGATTGATGGACGGTCACCTTTTCAAGGAGCTCTGGACCGGGGATAAATGGCCCATTTACTCATGAGGTTGCAATTGAGTGCTCTCCTAGGTCAATAATTCTTCCTTCCTTGCCCTCACTCTTCCTGGTCCCAGGCATAAGGAGGTCTGTGCCACGCCAGGTCTGACTGCTTCCCGAGCCGAAGTGCAAAGCTGTGCTTAACCCACTCACTGCTGACTGAGCATAGACATCCTCAGGGAAGAGAGGTCTTTCCTTTACTACACCCACTGCACAGCCCAACTATGACACGAGGGGACCCTCCCTTACCTGCAGGAGAGAGAGTTGGGAATCCTCAGGTTCCTGGAAGGTCTCCCGTCATTGTTTTGTTTAGACTAGCAAAGCTCTAGCTGGGAATGATTTGAACTTCAACGCAGAATCCAGCGTCCACTTGTCAGAACCAAAGAGACTTACTCATAATGCCAGGAGGCTATGATTCAGAGCTGCCCATGTTCAAGGTCATGTACACAAGCCTCCAAAGCTCACTTTACAGTCAGTGCTGGAGCTGCAATGTGGAGATCACAAATAGACACCTACAGGGTGAATGAGGGAAAGACACAACTGTTCCCACTGGCCCCGTGGTGTGAGTGTCCTGGGCTAACCCATCCAGTGACCAGCACAATGCATGGGTTAAAAATGGCTGCCTTTCCAAACAACTGAGGCAGAAGGGGACGTGACAGGCACTGGAGTGCCATGTGAGGTGGCACCAAGAGTGGCTTTCTTAGGACAAAGATGCAGGCAAAGAGTTTGCATGGAGTTGTTTCATGATATGTGTGAGTGGGAGGAAGAGGATTTTCTGCATTAACATTATTTTAAATTTTAAAAATATATGTCAAACTTAATAAATTATGTATGATAAGTAAACATGTGACTCCTTCATCTACTCCCTAAACTTTTGTAAACTCAAGTATATATGTGTGTATGTACATATACATACACATCCTATCTAATAAAAGAGTAATATGCAAACTAACCATCACTCTGCTACACCCACAAGCCATGCCCACAAGCCCCGCCCACAAGCCAATCAGGAGTGAGTATGCAAATTAACCCAATCAAGATGGCTGCAGCCCGGGAGAGAGCAGGAGGGAGGCTTGGGTTTCCCTGGCGATGGAGGAAGCCAAGCTTTCCACACACCCTGGGCCGCCCAGGCCTCCGCTTAAGGTTACAAAGTTTCAATTATAGAAGATAGATAAATCCCAACAGAAAGGGCTGCCGCCACTGAGTGAGCAGAAGGCTTGGCTCCGCTCCAGGCTACAAAGTTTCAATTGTAGAAGATAAATAAATCCCAGATACCAGGGCCTCCGCTTGGGTCGCTGGGGCGCGTGGCTAGCCTGCAAACCACCACAGGCCCCTCGCCCAGACCACTCCACGCCCCAAGGGAACCCCCACCCTGATCCGGGACACCCTTCAGGGCAAACCAGCTGGCCCCCACAATGCACCAGGCCTCTATCCTATCTAATAAAAGAGTAATATGCAGATTGACCATCACTCCAACACACAAGATGGCTGCCCCCATGTCGTCAAACAAAGATCCTGCCCTCATGTGGACACAAGATGGCCACCACAAGATGGCCAGCAGGGGAGGGCAGTTGGGAGGGACCAGGCCTGTAAGGGAGGGGAGTTGTGGGTGATCAGGCCAGCAGGGGAGGGCAGTTGGGAGGGACCAGGCCTGCAAGGGAGGGCAGTTGGGGGTGATCAGGCTGGCAGAGGAGGGAAGTTGGGGGCAAACAGGCTGGCAGGGGAGCAGTTAGACATCAATCAGGCTGGCAGGGGAGTGGTTAGGGGATGATCAGGCTGGCAGGCAGAAGCAGTTAAAGGGGCAATCAGGAAGGCAGGCAGTTGAGCAGTTGGGTCCCAGATTGGAGAGGGTGCAGGCTGGGCTGAGGGACACCCCCCCTACCCCATGCACGAATTTCATGCACCAGGCCTCTAGTATATATATAAATACATAATTTTTAAATATTATTTTTAGATTTTCCCATTGGGAAAAGTATGGGCTGACCTTATATGTGAGGTCATCTTATATTGGAGTTGTCTTATCTCCAGCTATATATCTAAGGATCCTGGGTATTTTGGAAGGCACAAGGATGATTTCGGGAGAGACCTGGATAATTTTTCTTGTGGACTTAGATTTAAACATATTTTAACTGTCCTATTTTTAATGTGCTTGGAAAGGCAAGCAAGGAAAAAGAAGGCATGTTTGTTTCTGGATAGCATTTCCCAAAGTGAATTCTGTTCTGGGATATGCTTCATAAGAAAAGGGTTCTGTGATCATATAAGTTTGGGCAATGCTCTCCTCAATAGTCTTGGGGAATCAAATATACTTGGCATACCAAAGGCTCTGACAACTCTTGCAATAAGGAGCATACTAAATAAAATTAATTTATCCTAGAAATCCCTAAATTTATTATATCTAGAAACTCTTTTCTTATAAAGCACCTATCATCCGCACATATAGCAGAATGGTATCCCAGAAACAATTCAGGAAACACTGAACTTGGGCTTTTGCAAAAATTTCAAGGAAGATCACAAATATGAAATAATTTGCACTCATCTTTGGTATTATCTAGATTGGGGAGGGCATTTAGGTATTTAATTAGCCATGGTAAGGATCTATCCCCTTTCACTCTGACAGAGTACACAGGTCATTGCTGTGGCCAGGTAGACTTACAATCAAATTCTGGCTTTGTTGCTATGAGCTGTGTGCCCTTGAGCAAGTGTGTTCACCTCTTTGAGCCTCAGCTGCCACTTCTAAAAAGGGGATCTATTAGTATTTACCTTAAAGAATTTCTATGAAAGATGAAATTAGCATCTTTCTTATCTTGTCTTATCATCATCTTTGCCAGGTTTCCTTATGGACTTTTTCTATATAGCAACAACAAGAAGCGCTTTCTGAGTGCTTAAGGTGTGTCAAGCAAGAGAAAATGCTGTCCCTGCTTTCTCTCATTTTACCCTCACACCATATTGTGGATGGGATGGGCACTAGAGCTTCTCCTTATTTTATAGAGGTTCAGAGAGGTTAAGAAAACCAAGGTCACACAGCTAGTAGTTAGTGGAGCTGGGATGTGAACTCTGCCCCACCAGGGCCCATATTCTTAGTCATTATTACATGTGCACACAGGCACACACACATATGCATTCCCCCCCAACAATTTTCTGTCACCATATAGCAGGGGTGGGGAATATCCGGTCTGCGGGCCATATAAAGCCCGAGAAATCATTTGGTGTGGCCCTGACAAGGCATTAGGGGTGAGTTAATGAAATATATGACCAAATATAGCAGGTAATTTTTAAGTTGATAATTTGTATGGCCCACAAATGATGTTATAAATATCCACATGGCCCTTGGCAGAAAAAAGGCTCCCCAGCCCTGCCATATAGGAACATACTCTCTCTAGTAGTCTGGGCTCGCCATACCTCCCTACCAGCATGTCATGGACACCCTTCCTCAACAGGACCCCTGGCACTAGTTCCTTCTTCCTAACAGCGGCACACTTTCCATTATGAGGTTGAACATAATTTATTTGACCAGTTCCCTGCTGATGGGCACTTGTCCATTTGGGACTCTTCCCTGTCCCTCCTCGGCCCCAGAAGGGCTGGCTGCTCCCAGCTCCCTGGCTTTCAGAGGAGAATCAGAGTAGTGTCTCCATCCATCTAAGCTCTGTGGTCTTTAAAAATACATAACCCCAAAAAGAAGGCTCCATTAAACAACCTTATAAAATATGGATGGCTTGCTTACCCTGCCCCCTGGGCAAGTGCATCAGGGTCACCCCCTTGGAATGTCGCATTTTCCTTTGTAGGTGTGTACTTTCTCTTCGGCCAGTGGAGCTTCTGAGGTCTCCCTCTGTGTATTTGCGAGAGGGGTTCACCCTGCCAGGTATGGGGTCTTGAATCCAATTACATTATGAACCTCAAATGGAAAGGACTCAAGTAATTTGCTGAACCATGAAGCATAGATAAACGGGCCTGAATGTGTGTGTGTGTGTGTGTGTGTGTGTATACTAGTATGCTTGTATTAAGTCACTCACAAAGCCAAATGTGTTCAGATAAATGCTCAGTAAAGCAGTGAATTGATCAGACATCTGTAGAGAGCAGGGCAGCTTTGTGGTGAAGGCCATGGACATGAAGCCAGACCATCCTGGTTTGGAGGTCTGGCTCCACCATGTGCAAGCTTCGTAATCTTGGGCAAGTCACTGAATCTCTTTGTGCTTCAGTTTTCTTATCTGGAAAATGATGGAGACAATAAGGATTCCCACCTCGTGGGGTGATTGTGAGGATTAAATGAGCTCGAGTAGATCTTCTAGAATTTTACGGAAAAAGCAGTATTGACTAGCAAGGACAATAAACCATACCCTCACTCCCTCAAATCACTTGTAATTCTACCATTTAGAAAGAGCCACTGTGAACATTTTGGCCTTTAATGTTGCAAACATTTTCCTTTGTAGTTGTATACTTTCTCTAACACACACACACACACACACACACACACACACACACACACACGCACACACGCACACACTGGATACATACTGGATACATGATTTAATTACACAAAACATATCTCATGTACTCCTTTCTAACTTAATTTTTTTCACCTAACAAATTATCAACATGCCCACTGTATTAATTTTCTAGGGCTGCCATAACAAAGTGCGCAGCCTGGGGGCTTAAACAACAGACATTTATTTTCTCACAGTTCTGGAGGCTAGAAGTGCAAAATCAAGGTGTCAGCAGGGTTGGTTTCTTCTGAGGCCTCTCTCCGTGGCTTGTAGATGGCCGTCTTCTCCCTGTGTCTTCAGATGGTTTTCTCTGTGTGTCTATCTTAATTCCTTCTTATAATGACAACAGTTATACTGGATTAGAGCCCACCCTAATTACCTTATGTTAACTTACTAGTAATTGCCTCTTTTAAAGACTGTCTCCATACACTGATCACATGCTGAGGTACTGGGGCTTAGGACTTCAGCATATGAATTTTGGAGGCCACAACCCAGCTCATAATATCCATTATTGAGACATTTTTGCACATGATCAAGAGGCTTTGCTTTTTATAAAAAACTATTTTTATTAATTTCAGAGAGGAAGGGAGAGGGAGAGAGAGATAGAAACATCAATGATGAGAGACAATCATTGATTGGCTGCCTCCTGCACACCCCACACAGTGATCGAGCCTGCAACCTGGGCATGTGCCTTGACTGGGAATCAAACCTTGACCTCTTGGTTCATAGGTTAATGCTCAACCACTGAGACATGCCGGCTAGGTGAGGCTTTGCTATTTTTAATCATTTCCATCTCTGTGATTATACCACCAACCTTCTTCCTCCTAATTATGTGTATCTTCTCCCCCCACCCACCCGTCCCAATTAGATCTTTTAGAGTTTTGTATCTTTGCTTTGGATTTTTGAAATCTAAATTCATGTATTTTTGCTTTTCTCTTTGTTAATAGTTCTTTGAATTTTTCTTTGGTTGTTTGTTTCTAACTTCCTGAGTTGATGCTCAGCTTATTATTTGTACCCTTTTAAATGCAATCATGGTAGCATTAATACTATGACTGCGCTTCTGATTACAGCTTTGGTCACTTCCCATGAGATTTTAAAAATATGCAGTATTCCCATTGTTATTTTCCTTGTGGTAATTGTTGGTTTTGATTTTCAATGTGACTCAAGTTAACACGTTAACTGCCACAATATTTTGAATTTAATTAAAAAAGGTCCGCCACTTTCATCTATCGATGCTTATGGTGTACAAATGGTTAATGGGGTGTATGGCTTTAAATTTATAAGTGGTCAAGGTTTTTAAAAATACTTCAAGTAATTTCAAGTTTTATTATCTTGTGGTCACACAATTCAATTTTGAGCAACTGCTCATCACTGGCCATCTTGAGGTCAGACACTTGTACCTGAGGTAGGCTTGAGAATGCCTCTACTCTTTGGGAAACTAAAAGTCAGAAAGAACACTGACCCAGATGGAGTTGAAAGAGCTTAAATCTGCAGAGGGTTCCTATCCATAGCCCTAACATGGTTTATTGTGATGCCGATTGAGAAGTCAAAGACTAGAAGGTCAACTTTGGAATCTTTTAAAATTTTCTTCCCCATATACATTTTTTTAGGATTTCATTTCTTGTTGAATTAGGTCAACTTGTGTGGTTTAAGCAACTGAAAATTTTTTTTCAATTGACATACAACATTATATTAGTTTCAGGTGCACAACATAATTATTTGGTATTTGTATATATTGCCAGGTAATTACCACAATGCGCCTAGTTAACATCCATCACCATACATAGTTATAGAATTTTTTGTGTGTGATGAGAACTTCTAAGATTTACTCTCTTAGCAACTTTGAAATAGACAATACAGTCTGTGGCCATACCACCCTGAAGGTGCCTGATCTCGTCAAATACACAATGCAGTATTGTTAACTATGGTCACCACGCTGTACTTCACATCCCCAGGACTTATTCATCTTACAACTGGAACTTTGTATATTGTGACCACCTTCACCTCTTTCACAAACCCCTCCTCCGCCTCCCCCCCATCCCCTGGTTCTGGCAACTGCCAATCTGTTCTCTGTCTCTTTCCCCATATACATTTTATTTATTTAATTATTTATTTAAATTTTCACCTGAGCATATTTTTTCCATTGATCTTTAGAGAGAATGGGAGGGAGGGAGGAGGATTGGGGGGAGAGAGAGAGAAAAAAAGAGAGAAAGATCGATGTGAGAGAGACTCATCGACTAGTTGCCTCCTGCAGATCCCTGACTGGGGCTGGGGATCAAACCTGCAACCGAGGTACATGCCCTTGACTGGGAATCGAACCCTCGACCCTTTGATCTGAGGGCTGATGCTCTAACCACTTAGCAACTTACCAGGGATCCCCCTGTACATTTTAAAGCTGGAAGGTACCAGGCAGTATCAGAGGCTAGAATTTTCTCCCTTTAGACAGATGAAGGTCGGAACGATATAGAACATCATGTCCCCTTGCTTCAGGAATGCAGACTCATGCTGCCTCATCCTGAGAGAGTCCCAGGACTGAGTATGTGTCTTGGGGACTTTACTGTACCTTGTGCTGGCTCCCCTGACCCTTGGGAACTGTCGGTCCAGTGGATGGATTACTTGCTACCCATAAAGCTGAGCTTTCTGAGGGGCCTCACTAGTTGGCTGAAACTACCTTCTTCATTTATGGGAAATGCATGCTGTTGAACCGTGGATTTTCATTTGAAGGAAAAAAGCGTTGCCCATTATGGAGTCCACTTAAAAAAATAGAGCAAGGGAGAGAGTTTTATTTCCATATGGATTATGTTAAGAAATACGTGTGTGCATATGTGTGTGAATGTGTACACACACATAAGAAAGAGAAATGGCCCTATTATAGGAGGCCTCATTAAAGAGGCCTGGAAAAGGTTAATCCATTTGCAGACTATACATCTTAATCTCCCCGCACGGCACACTAACCTGGAGAGAGAGATGGAATCTACGGCCAGAGAGACCCTGGCTCCATTCCAAGCCCCGGATCAAGTAGAGCTTGCCTTTTCCCACCGGCTACCCCTCATTAGCACCACATATTAACCTGGAGAAACTGTTCTCCCAGGGGTCGCCAGGAAATGGGAGGACATGGCAGCCAGATAGGAGTGGGGGAGACCCAAGTCACCCCTCGGGCCGCTGCTCATTTGCTGGCAGGTGCATGTGGGGCCCCTGGAAACCGGGAGAGGAAGCCAGGAGCGTGTTAAAGCTGAAGGTAGTGCTGATAGGTTGAACGGCCTTTCACCTGTTGCTGGCTGGTTCCCATCTGCGCTAACGGCTTCCAAGTGGCCTCATTACTGGAGAAACTGGAGGCCTCGGGACAAGAGCCTTAGGCTGGCTGTGCACACAGCCTGGCTCCTCCTCTAGGACGTCCTCAGGTTCCATGCCGAGCGTGGGAACAGGCAGGCGGGAGCTGGCTTCTGACATTCCGGCTTGACCCTCTTCCTAAAGCACAGCCTGTGACTGGTGACTCATCCTTCTGAGCCTCAGTCTCCCCATGCGAAAGGTGTGTGTGTGGGGGTCGGGGGAGGATGGCTGGAAGGTGTTACAGCCATGATCTCATTGATTCCTACCAACAACCCTATGAGGTAGGTACTCCTGTTATCTCCATTTTACAGATGGTGAAACTGAGGCAAGAGGAGTGAAGTAATTTGGTAGGAAGAAAGAAAAGGAAAGAGAGAGCATGAGGGAGGGAGGAGGGGAGAAAGGAGACCAGAGAGGGGAGAGAGAAAGAGCGAGCGAGCGCATGGAGCCTTTCCTTGCCAGTCTTTCCCCTCATGCATGAGACTGGCATATTACTGACCCTGGAATGGGCGACCTGGCACCTGAGTCTTCTAGGATGGGTGTCCATGCTTGCACCTACTTGTCTAGATTAACATGAGTAGACTTCATGTTAATCTACCAATCTCATATATTTGTAAGCCAAGGGTGTGGAAAAACTGGCATTTTCATGCTCTGCTAGTGGGGTGACAAATTGAGAAATGGATTTAGAGGACTGAGCAATATATAAGCAAGCCTTACATAGGTGAGCCCCTTTGACCTAGCAATCACATTTCCAAGAACAGACTCAAAACAAAGCAACACAACAAACTAAAAAGCAGGACAAGGGTACAAAGATGGATCAAGATGTCCATTGCTGTGTTGTTTATAACATTGAAACAGTGGAAACAACCTTAATGTCTTATTAGGAATGGGGTAAATAAATTATAGTATATCCAAACAGTGGAATATTTGGGCGAAACTATTCAGAAAAATGAGTTTTGGTATGTTTATATTGTTAGGGAGAGATGCCTGTCTTATACTGAAGTGGTAAATGTAGGTAACAAAATAACATATGTACTAGACATTTATTTCTCTATAAAAAGCCTTTAAAATACATCACATTGGTAACTACAGATATCTGTGGGAAGTGGGATTGGGGGGACCTTTTCATTTTCTCTAAATTTAAATGTTAACAGTCATCATATGTATTATGGAGAGAGATGACAATGTTCATATTTGAGAGACAGACATGGAGGACACTGGGAATGAACAAAGCCAGCCCCTCCCTTGCTTCCTCTATCAGGTGGGGCTTTCTGGGTGTGATTCCTCGCTTCTCCAGCCCCTTAATCACCTGTATCAGCTGGAGCTGTGAGCCTGCCCAATGCGGGGCTATATGCCTATAAGAAAAGCCGCAGAATTACAGGTGCTTTCTATTGACTATGAACTTGGAGCAAAAGTTAAGGCATGGGTCTAAGTCAGAGGTCAGCAAACTCATTAGTCAACAGAGCCAAATATCAACAGTAACAACGATTGAAATTTCTTTTGAGAGCCACATTTTTTAAACTTAAACTTCTTCTAACGCCACTTCTTCAAAATAGACTCGCCCAGGCAGTGGTATTTTGTGGAAGAGCCACACTCAAGGGGCCAAAGAGCCGCATGTGGCTCGCGAGCTGCAGTTCGCCGACCTCGGGTCTAAGTACTCTCCAGGCAGGAAGGGTCTGGTCCACTCGGTTGGGCTTCTGAGTGGAGACCACTGCTCCCTGGGGAGCCTGGGACAGAATGGGGAAGGAGGAAGGAACTCTACAGGGAGGGAGGGAAACAGGGCGGAGTTCCGTGGGTCTGACTTCCAGGGGTGGAGCATCCTCACGCACTGTTCACAGAGATGCTGAATAGAAACTTCGAGGTAAAGATGAACTGAAGAGGAAATTCTGTGGCAAGGGGTAACAGCTCCTTGTAGCCAAAGCAACGGAGCAAGTCCTGAGCAATAGCTGTGTAGCTCAGCTCTCATCTGATGTGTGGAGTGTGGGAGAGAAGGAAGGGAGGCCAGTGTGGCTGTCGCCCAAGGGTGAGGGGCAGTGTAGGGTAGGATGGGGCCAGACAGTTGGGTAGAAGCAAGGCCATGGTGGGCCATGGTAAGGAACCTGATTTTGTTCTGGGTATGATGGCCCAGCCCAGGAAAGGGCAATGGAGGTGCCTTCTGAACCCCTGGGGATGCTGGGATACCCCTGGCCCCTCTCCCAGCTGGGACTTACCAGACAATCTTCTCCAGTGCAGGAATTCCCACATAAGGCCCAGGATGTGGCCAGGTAAACAGAATGTTATTACTCGGCCCCCTATGATAACAAGAGCCCAGAGCACAGAGAGGGGAGCAGAAGAGAAGCAATAGAGTGACCACAACTTCCTTCACACATTAAGGAAGGGCCAACCTAACAAAGGTGCCAGGTTGGGAAAGGAAGGGACCTTGTTGAGGGCCAGTGGCAGTGAGCTTGGTTCAAATCACTGTCATGTGCCAGACAACTTGTCAAACTCATCTAAGCCTCAGTTTCTGCCTCTGTAAACTGGGTATAGGAACAGGGAGCACCTCAGAAGACTGTTAGGAAATAAACTGAGATAAAATAATGTTTAGCACAACTGTTGGTACACAGCATGTGCCCCATTACTCCCCCAGCCAGGGGATGTGACACCCCCTGTGCGGAAAATCCTTGAACTCCAGGCTGTGGTTGGCTGCTATGTTACATATTTATGTTATTCTATGCTTTCAGTTATGTATGTCTCGCCTCCTCTACTTGATCTTTGAGGTCAGAGAGGTGAGTCTTTTCTCATTGCTGCAAAATGGCTGCAGGAGCTCCAGCCCTCACATCCTCTCAGCTTCTTGTCCAGCAGGAAAGAGAGCTTTGAGCTTCACTGGCTTGATTTGGGTCAAATTTTATCTATGAACTGATTGTAGTACCCAGGGGTTGGGTAGGGAGGTTAGCTTAGACTCAGGATTGGCAAACCTTTTCTTGGCAGGCAAGATTGTAAATATGTTAGGCTATGAACAGTGTGATCTCTGTTACAATGATCAGGTCTGCTGTTATTGCATGAAAAATGTCATTTGCCATCTATAAATGAACTAGAGGCCCAATGCATGAAATTCGTGCAAGAGCAGGCCTTCGCAGCCACGGTGGCTGCCTCGATCCCTCCCTCACAGCCATGGGGGTTGCCTCGATCCCGCGGCTGCAGCCCCAGCTTCCTCCGGAAGGTCGCCCGGTCTAATTAGCATATTACACTTTTATTATTATGGATATGCATAGCTGTGTTTGAATAAAACGTTACTTACAAAAGCAGCAGACTAACCCATGGGTGGTAGTTTGCTGACTTCTCTGGCTTAGACCAATTAAAGCCCCATCTTTGGAAAGAGATGGACCCAAACCAGGTGGACTCAGTGTGTGTGGGGTCCACAGGAAATTCGGGCCACTATTTTACCATGAAAACTATTAAAGGTTGGATGGGCAGAAAAAAGAAACTAATTGCATGCATGGCCAGTGTTGCTCAGTGGTTGAGTGTCAACCTATGATCTAGGAGGTCACGGTTCGATTCCCAGTCAGGGCACATGCCCAGGTTGTGGGCTTGATCCCCAGTGTGGGGCGTGCAGGAGGCAGCTCTCTCATCATTGATATTTCTCTCTTTCTCCCTCTCCCTTCCTCTCTGAAATCAATAAAAATATATTTAAAAAATAAACAACTTATTGCCTATGATGATCACATAAGGGTCCCCTAGCCATCAATCAGTCTTGTTCAGTGCACTTAAATAGCAAGGAGAAACCCAGGTTTGTCTGCTTAGAGAACCATCTTACTCCCAAGAGCTCCTCCCACCTCCCGGGGAAGCAGGGAGTTGGCTGGGAAGTCCTCCATTTATGTATTATATCCATATCTTTCCAAAGCACTTTATGATTTCAGCGTCTTCCTGTGAGGCAAGGTCAAGTATAATATGATCCTCGTTTTACAGATGAGGACATTTAACCTCTAGGTGTGAAATGGAAGACGTGAAGAAGGAAACAATGTATTCTAAATCGCAGCCATACAAAATTAGCAGCCCGTGTGCTACTACAGCCCATTCCGTCCTCACGGCAGACATCAGTAATCCTTCCCCACCCTCCTTCCCGCTGAGCTCCAATGGGGTCTCCGAATCCTTCCCCACACTCCTTCCCGCTGAGCTCCAATGGGGTCTCAGAATCCTTCCCCACACTCCTTCCCGCTGAGCTCCAATGGGGTCTCAGAATCCTTCCCCACACTCCTTCCCGCTGAGCTCCAATGGGGTCTCAGATTCCTTCCCCACACTCCTTCCCGCTGAGCTCCAATGGGGTCTCAGAATCCTTCCCCACACTCCTTCCCGCTGAGCTCCAATGGGGTCTCAGAATCCTTCCCCACACTCCTTCCCACTGAGCTCCAATGGGGTCTCAGAATCCTTCCCCACACTCCTTCCCACTGAGCTCCAATGGGGTCTCAGAATCCTTCCCCACACTCCTTCCCACTGAGCTCCAATGGGGTCTCAGAATCCTTCCCCACACTCCTTCCCGCTGAGCTCCAATGGGGTCTCAGAATCTTTGCCACACAGGCTCAAGTTGATGAGGGTTGGCCCATGAAGGGAAACTCATTTGTTATTTTGAGCTGCCCAGTTAGTATCTGTGGAATTAGCAAGTCACTCCACACTCCCACTTGGAGCTGCCGTTATCTGCCAGGATAAATCGCCATCTTGTTGATTTTTTTAGAAAGATTCCAGGTAGATGTCATTGGTGCCGTGGCGCCGGTTCACTGTTCCTCTGGTCAGTTCTGGTTTCAGCCTCAGCCGCGGTGGACAGTTCCCTGTGGACTCTCACATGCCTTATGGGGACAGACTCAAGGTCTCACTGCCTGTATTCCTGCATTTGTCCCAGGCTCCTCTCCCATGCACCTCGAGCCTGCTAGATGGCACCCAAGCTCTGTCTAGAAGTGCAGGGACTTAAGCCAGGGACACTGGGAGCCACTGAATAAATATCCAGCTTCCCAACCCCCAGGGATACAGTTCCAGGAGGCCTTCTGGATACTTCTCAGGATGCCCTGCAAAATCAAGACCCTGTTCCCTATGGCAGAGACCTTGATATATTCATAAAAATGGCTTTTTTTCCTTCCTCACTTGTTCACTCCTGCTTCTGACCTCAGCACCTAACACATAGATAACCTATAGGTGGACTAAGTTGTGCCAGACAACTTATCAAACTCCTCTAAGCCTCAGTTTCTGCTTCTGTAAAATGGGTATAAGAACAGGGAGCACCTCAGAGGACTGTTAAGAAATTGACTGAGATAAAATATGTTTAGCACAATGGGATCACTTTCCAGTAAGTTACCTGCCCGTGAGTTCATGGCTTAGGCTCTGCTTTCAGGAGCATAGCAGCCAGGACATCTAGGACACCAACTGGGAGGACCAGGGGTCCCCGTGTTACCGGTTAGAAAGTTTCCCAAGGTCACACAGCTGGTCTTTCTGACTCTAGAGTTCATGTTCTTAACCACCAGGCAGAGATCCTCTCCCAGCAGGACTTCCGGTCCCAGATGGGCACCGAGCAACGGGGTTCTGGTCTGTTCAGTGCTGCATTTTGATCTGTGGAAAAAGCTAATCAGATTTGACAGGGAGAGAGTGAGCCAGTTTCCTCTCCTAAAAGTAGCCTTATTTTCAGTCATCCCTTTCAGGAACAACCACACTACCTGAGGAAACACCACCAACGGTTCAGAATTTCTAGGTAATTAAAGCACAGCACTAAATCAGATCCCACGGGAAGAGTATGGGAGAAGCAAGCATTTCAAAGGCCACAAAATAGAAATAATTAGCAGGCATCCCTCTGTCTTGCATTGTAGCAGTTTCAGTCCAGGTCAATGCTTAGATATGGAATGGGTAGAGGATGTGGCCAAATGATGCTCCTTAAGGCACCATGGGAAATTCCTGGCCAGCTGAGTTGAGGTTGAAAAGGGTATCTTTTCTAGCCTATTTAGTTCCCAATGCCTGGCAGGGTTCCCTTTCTTTCTTTTTTTAAAAAAATATTTTTATTGCTTTCAGAGAGGAAGGAAGAGGGAGAGAGAGATAGAAACATCAACGATAAGAAAGAATCACTGGTCAGCTGACTCCTGCACACTCCACACTGGGGATCGAGCCCACAGCCTGGGCATGTGCCCTGACCAGGAATCAACCATGACCTCCTGGTTCATAGGTCGACATTCAACCACTGAGCCATGCCCGCCAGGCTCAGGGTCCACTTTCTGATGGTCAACAGATGTCCAGTTGTCAACTCTTCGGAAAAGAAAGAGGGACCACAGGGTGTGGAGGCAGCTGTGAAGAAAGACACATTCTGAAACTCCTTCCAATTGGACAGACCTTGTGAAGGTGGGAGGCAATTGGCAGGACTTGAATCCAAAATTCAGGGAGATTCTCAATTGCAGGCTGATGTGAATGCTTGCCAGTTTCCCAGGGTGAGTAATACACCCCAAGCCCACCTGTGCTCCCATCCTTCCAGCTTACTCAAAAAACAAGACAAAACAAAACCAAACCCAGGTAGAACATGGCAGACAGGTAAGATGTGGCCAGCAGTTAGCTGCCCTGGCCCACCTACCACCTCAACAGATACCCCACTTGTAAAAAAAAAAAAAAAAGGAAAATGTGCCCTGGCCAGTGTGCTCAGTGGTCAGAGAGTCAGCCTGTGCACTGGAGGCTTGCAGGCTCCATTCCCAGTCAAGGGCATGTACCTGCGTTGCAGGTCCAATCCCCACCCGGGTCAGGAGATGTGTAGGAGGCAGCCAATCAATGTGCCTCTCTCACATTGATGCTTCTCTCTCCTATCTCTTTCTCCCTCCCCACACCCTTCTACTCTCTAGAAACCAATGGGAAAAATATCACAGTCCCGTGCTGGTTAAAAGATCCTCACCAATCACTACCCTACAATACAGTTTCATTTTTCCTCCTTAATTCTCCTCTTCGGTGCTAATAACTCAGTAACTATCCAGAGACACACAGTACCTCTGGCCCTTCTTTGAAATCCATCCCAAGACTGGTTTATGGACCATGTTGATGGTTCCGTATTCATCCTCCTCTGCCCTGCTCAGTGCCCACTGTTGGGTTTGGCCAGTGGGAGGCAGCAGCTGGAGCTTGAGGGTGAGAGGAGACAGAAGCCGAAACATTTATTCTCCCTGCTCTGCCTCACCATGCTCCTTGCAATGGCTGCCTGCGAGGGGCCTCACTCTACAGAGCCAGCATTTACCAAGCTCCATTAACACCTCCCAGCCGTTGCCCTGTTGGGTCTGCGGGTGGTACCAGCTCTCCGCTGTGGCTGGTTCATGGGTGCGCCAGCAAACCTTGTTGGTTCTCTTAGCCCTGTCTGCTCCTCTGCAAAGTGTCCCCTCATCCAGCTCTGCGCAGGTGAATCTGTAGAGGGTGCCGCCTGCTCCCTGCAGTGTCCGCCATCCATTCGCTCTGTCTTTAGTTTAAATATGATCTCAGGCAGCTGACGTGTACTGACTGATTCACACTGTGGGCCAGCCCCTGCTCGAAGCATTTTGCACATATAATCTCGTTTATCCCTCACGCCAACACAACAAGGTAGGTTCATTTTTAATCCTATTTTACAAACGAGAAAACTGAGCCTTGAAGAGGGTAAGCTGCTTTCCCAAGACCACTGAGTTCTTAGCTGGCAAAGCTAGGATTGCGACCTCGGTCACTCTACATTGAAATTTGGTCCTCTGTGACCAAAATAAGAATGTTGGGTGGCAGGAACTTCACTATTTTTTGTTTGGTCAAATTTGAAAGCAGTTTTTTTTAAGTTCTCTGCTTTTATCTATTCAAAATGTATGTATTGATAGCCCACCTGTAGGTTATCTACTCGTGTCAGGTGCTGAGGTCAGATCAGTGAAGCAAACAGGCCTGTGGCTCTTAGAGACTAGTAGGGTCTTGGTGATGCTCAGCTCAGTGACAGCCAGGCTGGAGTCACCTGTGGCTGCAGTCACCTCTGGGTGGCTGGGGTCACCTGTGGCGGGGGGTAGGGGGGGCTCAGGGTAGCCCCACATGAATTCCATGGAATGTGTTCTTCCAAGGAGGAAGGGTTTTCTGATACCAGAAAAGAGGAAAAGAGCTGTGAGACTGACAAAGCGACAATATCATTTACGGGGCCTAACACCATTGGGGGAGGGGGTCAAGGAAGCCGCCTGAAGAGGTCACATCTATGCTTTCGCATGAGTAAGAGTGGGGCAGCCAGGGGATGGGCAGGAAGGCACAGGGGTGGCAGACTGCCGGGAGGAAGGAGGGCAGCAAGCTTACATGCCTGGGGTGGCAGTGGGGCAAGGTCACAGGAGACTACGCTTCTATCATCTCAGCTCAGCAGCTCTAGAAAGCTCCTCTCTGTGGACTTCTGACCAAGGGAGGGCTCTGATTGGCTCTCTTTGGTCACATGTCCACTCTTGAACCAATCACCAATGGCTGTGGCCAGCCTATGGCATACTATATTAAGTGGCAGGGCCATGAGTCACATAACCTAGGCCACACGTGACCCCCCTGTGGAGAGGGCTGTGATTGGTGATTCCATCAGAACTACAGTCATGCCAGAGGATACATTCTGAGAAATGTGGCCTTGGGCGTTATGTGTACATCACAGAATGTGCTTACAGAAACCTAGATGGTACTGTAATTCTCGGTGTTGTACTTGCATGGCACTGGCAGTGCCGTAGGTCTGGGTACACCACCATCACCACAAACACCTGAATAATACGTTGCGATGTTATAAGAGCTACAGTGTTGCCAGGCAACAGGAATGTTTCAGCTCCTTTGTAATCTAGTGAGACCACTGTCCTGTATGAGGATCATTGCAATGTCCCTATGGAACTGGAGTGGGGGAGGGGGGCATCTCCTAAAATGCTGTATGTGTGTGGGAGAAACCTTTATCAGAAAACAAACAAACAAAAAAACCAACAAGAAACCAGGAGGCTGGGCAGACAATAAGGATGTTACAACCACAAACATTCCCTCTCTTTTCTCCCTGCCTTCCACACTGGGGAGGGAATCTGTGTTTGTGTTTGGTAAACATGTGCCCTGCCAGGACCTGCTAGGGTTGTGGATAGAGGTGGGAGTGTGGGCTTTGGACTGAGACATGTCTGAGATCAAATTCCAGCTTTCCCCTTTATTAGCTGTGTTACTTTGGGGAAGGTACATAACTCTCTGAACTTCAGTTTCCTCCAGGTAAAATAAAGGTCATACATCTACCATATATAACAGTTGTGAAGATGAAATAAACAGTGTTTCAATAAGTGGTAGCTAGTATAATAATAATTGCTGTTATCATCATCATCAGAATAGTTATCATTAATGTCTTCGGGATCGAGGGGGATGGGTAGAAATGAATTCTGAGAAATGAATGTAAGAGAGACACACAGTGTTAGGTTTGGATTAGAGAAGATCTAACCAGTGACTGCATTTTACAAATGGGGAAACCGAGGCCCAGCAGAGAGCTTGGCCTGTGTTAGGTACACGAGGTGGACCTGAGGTACAGGCAAAGATGAAGTCTTCGCAGGAGCCTGGACCAGGAGCCAGTCCACCTCGCCAAGAGCTTTCGGAAATTACGAGGCCACAAAAATGCTTTTTGGCTTGAAGCATCCAAACGGGCCCCACCCCCCTTGCTTAGAGGCAGGCCTCCTTCTCACCACCGGACCCTGCATTGCCAGGCTGGGGAGTCTGACTCTTTTTAAAAATGTAAAATAATTTATTCTGGAAGTGATTTAAAATGACTGGGTCTTTTAAGGGAATTAGAGCTTTAGGAAACCTTTGTTTATGGTGTGCCCTTTCCCTCATACTCACAGAGGATGTTTTCCTCCCTTCCTTCTCCCTTCTTCTGCACTCCTCCCGCCTCCCCTCCCTCTTTTCTCCCTCCTCTCTTCCAGCATTGAAACCTTCAGTGCATTGCGCTAGGCATCATGCCAAGGGTGGGTCAAAGAATCCGTCATATGTGTATTTATGATATTTCTCAAGTCCATCTAGGTGTCTGGCGCTATGTCAAGGCCCTGGGCCCTGGGGATCCAGCAGGAAAGAAAACGCATTTAGCATCTGCTCCTGTGGGTTGGCCTTCTAGTGTTTCCCATTCGACCAGCTGGATGTCTGGTCAGGTTGAGGGTCTTCAGTGAGAAAGGTGGTCTGGGGTAAGGAGAGGTGAGCAGGGCCAGAACATGGTGAGGGGTTTGGAGTTCATTCTGAGGGTGAGGACAGCCACTGAAGCAGGTAAGGGTCCCACTCGGACTCCTGTGTGGTGGCACGTCCCCTGCCCACCTCTGTAGCACCATCACTCCTGTCTGCGCTCTCTGGACTCTGGTCCACCTGACCGGCTCTTGCTTTCAGCAATGTGCGAGGCTGCTACCCGCCTCAGGCCTTCGCAGAAACCGTTCCTTCCACCTGGAAACCTGTTCCCTCTTTCTGTCGAGTTTGCCCCTCATCCTTAAGCATTCCCCTCAAATGTTTCTTTCTCTAGATAACTTTCCCTGATTTCTACCCCTACCTTTTCCTGCTGGACTAAGTCCCTGATCTATGCTTTCAAAGCATTCAGTACTGGTCCTTGTTCCAATGATCACAATTCAAAAGAAATGATGAGTTGTGCACTTGTTTAATTTTTTTTCTGTGAGACTGTAAACTCCATGTAGACAAGGCTGGGTCTCTCTCATTCATTTTTATGTCTCCAGTATCCAGGACAGTGCCTGGCACTTATGCAACAATAAATAAATATTGGTTGAATTAAAAAATGATAGTGGGAATGAGTATATCAATGATTGAAGGATGAATGAGTGAGGGAATAAATGAAAATGAATGATAGCATGAGTGATTAATTAAGTAAATGAATGGGTAGATGAATGAATACATAAGTGATAAGTGAATGGATGTATATATGTATGTATGGATGGATGAATGAAATGTCACCCACAATGTTTGGAATGTGATTAAGTTGGGAGGCCAAAATCCAGCCCTTGCCACCGGGTGTTTTGCAGGGTCACCCCTCTCCTGACATAGTCACTTAATGGCTTCTTGAAAAGGCACAAGGTTTTATGAATCCTTTACTGATCTTGCTTCCACATGCCAAGTGGAAAATCATTTTAATCCCTGTGTCCACTCTGATCAGTTGCTCATGGCTTCCTGGAGTTCTTTCAGAAGCCTTGGGAGGCTGCTATAGGCATGGTGGAGAATGCTACTATCTGTTAGCAATGTCTGCCATGGATACCTTAAGGGAAACAGCATCACCTATTCCTATTGGTTTGCTATGACTCCAGACGGCAGAACTCAATTGAGTCCTAAAACCAGCCCTCTCTCATTATTAGGATGATGCAAAATATCAATTCTGCTGCTACTATTTGGTATGAAATATAAGTAAATTTTCCCTTTTTCATTCTCCTCTTTCCCTTCAACTCTGGTTTCTCATAGTCTTGATCATGAGCCCCTTGAGGGACCACTTAGCCCCATCTGGAAAGCTAAATTGACAAATTCAGTAGGTTCTTTTGTCTTTTTGGGCTGAAACCAGAATGTAAATCAGTTCCCAGAGGGAGAGTTTCTCAGAATGCTGCCTGAGACCAGCGGAGGGGGGTCCCAGGAGCTGCTCGGTGGAAGCAGGTCTGTGGAGCCCGCCTCCTTCCCTTGCCTCTCATTCTCAGTGAAGCAGCAGGAGTGGCATCATCATCCATGAAAGGCAGTGACGAGGTCTGGTGAGGACAAAGGGATGTTGCTGGCATTGTAAAGTGAGCGGGGTGGAGGGAAGGCCCGAGCTGCTGACTGCAGCCATGACCTGCAGCTCCCAGCCTTCTGTGGCCAAGTAAATCCTCCGCCAGCTATTTTTAGCTTGGGGCCATGGAAGAGACAGGGGCCAGCCTGAGCAGATGGAGTTCTAGTTTAGGCTGGGCTAGTGATTAGTATATATAAGACTTTGTGTGTGGGGGGCACCTCAGTTTCCTCAGCTGTAATCTGGGTAAATAACATTATCATCATCATCCTCTTTACTATGAAAACCATTGTCCCCACCCTCATCATCATCATCATTATTTTCACCATAACCATCATCATCACCATCATCACTGTCATTATCACCCTCATCTCCATCGTTACCACCACCATCATCTTCATCACCATTTTTACCATAACCACCATTGTCATCATCATCACCCACCATCATCAACTCCACTGCTACCCTCATCGTCCTTATTCTAGGATGATGTACTGAACATTCTCTATTCATTGTATGAAGCATCTTCTTATCTAAGTCTCACTACCACCTTATGAGGCATGTACGTCTGCACATCTGTACAGTAAATCCTCATTTAACATCATCCACAGATTCTGCAATTTTAAGTGAAGTGACGTATAATGAAACCAATTTTACCACAGTCTCATTGATATAAACAGGAGTTAAGTTTCCTGTAGCATCTCATTGACGTTATAACAAAATGATGTTGAACAAAATGATGTTATTCAAGGACCTGCTGTTTTATGAATACTGCTATTATTCCAGTTTTACACATGAGAAAACTAAGGCTCGGAGGTGAGACCCTGCTTTTTGAGTGAACAGTAGAACCCGAATGAAACCTAGTCTGCTTTTGTTCTTAACAACTAAGTTATGAAACCTCTCCAAACTCTCTGTTAAGGTCCATTCCAGATTAAAAAAAAAAAAAATCCTAGTGTCTTTTCAAGTTTTGTCATCTCTTGAGTACAGATAGAATGTGTGATTTCTCAAAAACATGTTTCTTGGTAGAGCCAGGAGTGTCAAAGGTCAAGGTTATTTTGTGGACCCACTGCTGTTGGACCTCCATGACCTTGTTCAGAGAAAACTGAGGCCCAGAGGGACACGCCTTGTCCACGGCCACATAGCAAATTAGGGCCACTCTTGGAGGCCCCTCAGTTTTCCTCAAGGCAGGAAGGAAGACAGTTGGTCACAAGCCACTGGTTTGATTTTGCCCATGGTCCGAGAGGAGGGGCAGGAAAGCAAGATTTGAAATCCACCGGGTCCGAGTTCAAAATCTCACTATTTCCTGTCGTCTGATCTTGTTTGGGAAGTGGCTGAACTCTCTGGGCCGAAGTTTCCTTATCTATAAAATGGAGAGTATAGTGCCTACCTCATTGTGGGATCATGAGGATTAAAGAAGATAATGTATTTAAGGTACTTACTTAGCACTGTCCCTGGGCACTTGCTACATCATGATTATAATGACTATCGTTATTACTGTGCAGTATAGTTTATAAATATAGGTCACAGAGAATTTGTTACTACTGTATCTTGGGTATTAAATTAATTATCTCTCACAGTTGTGTGTGTTTTTTTAATTTCCCTCCAATGTGCCATTCCATTGGGAAGAAAAGCCTAAATAAATTCCTGCTTTAACTGCACATTTTCAATGCAGCGAGGCATTGCTGGAATCACGCAATGAGGTGCCTCAAGACGCCCCCTGACTTACATGTGTGCAGCTGAGAAATTGACTTGTGCCCCCCACTCCTGTCAAATTATTAATTAGTTGCCTTATTGACTAATTTCTAAGCACTCAGTCAAATTGGGTAACCAATCCAATTTGGAACAGGAGAATGTCGAAAGCTTTCCTTCATCCACTTTTTCAATTGGGTGCAGGTCATTGTCTGGAGGAGAGACTTGAGAACAAGGCCTCCACACCTCGCTCGAGCATGAAAAATCCAGGGGAAGTCACTACTGAGCAGTCTTGCCTTCCTTTCTCCCTCCACTGTGTTTGCTGTGATAAAAGGAACAAAAATGACAACAACAACAAAAATCCTTTCTAGCTTGAAGACAGGAAGAAAGAGTCCGAAAGCCTATTGCCTCTATTAAAATGAAATATTACCTGTTATATGCCTACTCTGTGTTGGGTGCTTTTGCTTACTTTTTTAATAATTATCAGGCACTTTTTGTGCAGTTCTTATGTATTCTTTGTCATCCGAACCAACAGGATGTCAAGAGGGAATAAAGGGAACTGTCATAGGTGCGTTTAGAAGTCTGTATTTTGATACAGCTCCGTGCTTCTAAGGATCCCCAAGCCTTTCCCACACCTCCTCTCGGCGTCTCCCAGGACGGGCGCAGTGAGCATTGCTGCTGGTTTGAAAAGGTAGGGAATGAGGTGCAGAAAGTCGGAGCTGTTTTCTGAGGAGGAACAAACACTCCCCAACCCTGTGCATTTGGCAGAGATCCCGAAACAGCTTGAGAGAGGGAAACAAAGAGAAAACGTGTCTGCCGGTTTGCCTACCTGGCTGGGAGGCAGGTCCTTTCTCTTTCCTTTCTGGGGAACACCGAAGAGGCATTTCGTTCACAGACCAGAGCCAATGAGTCCCCCATGTTTCCCCCATCAAAGAAGAACCCTAGCTCCCTCTAGGAAAGCCCTCTTGGGGAAATAAAAACAAACACAGCCTAGAAAGTTGGCTTTCCATTTATGGGGGCCTGCCTGGCACCACCCTGCTCCCCAAACGCAGTTTGGATTTGGTTTTATGGGCTAGCGGAAAGAATCATTTGATAGTCAAGAGCCGAGCAGTGACAAAGGACTCAGGTAAATTAGTTTCAGTTCTTACATAGACAATCCTCCTTCTTTGGAATTTGAGCTTTAGAAAAGAAAGCCTCCTTACCACTTAGCCTCCCCACCCCACTCTCCCTTAAGCCTTTTAAAAAAGGGTTTTCCTTCCCTTTCTAAATCTCTCCCAAGAGCGAGTTTCTTTTCTTCCATACGGAGGAGTTGGGGGAATTAAATTCACCCAAATATCCTCACATCGGTGCATGCAGAACATTCAATGAAATCCAAATTAGGTGCATTAAAAAAAGTTGTTTTGTTGGGACCCTTAAAATATGCAGACGTATAGCGAGAGAGCTTCAAAGCCCATTTTAATAACTAACTGCTTACCTGCTCCACGCATTTGCTCACAAGTCCCCCTTCACCCAGTCCCAGCTACTTACAATGTAGTTAAAGTTTAAGCTTTTAGTCCCTGGTTGTAGCAACAGTTACTTGCACAGAAGCCGTGTCCATAAAACCTACAAGCCCGGTTTTCCA
Organism: Cnephaeus nilssonii; assembly: GCF_951640355.1. Classification (NCBI taxonomy): domain Eukaryota; kingdom Metazoa; phylum Chordata; class Mammalia; order Chiroptera; family Vespertilionidae; genus Cnephaeus; species Cnephaeus nilssonii. The sequence goes on from NC_137093.1 coordinate 7,767,962, forward strand.
TGCCTCCGTTGTAATTAACAATCCAGCAGTAAATTAATGGTCTGGAATCCACAAATGGTGTGGAACTACAGGGCTTAGATACGCGGAAGGGGCTCCTGACAGCGTGCTGCTTTTTCTAGCATTTGGTTTTGTAACTGAAACTTTCTCAAAGGCGTGACACCCCGGCAGTGAATGTTTTTCTAAGCACAGCCCAAGAGATCTACTTTATGAACAAATCTGGGGGGTCCTCCCTTCTCGCTCTCCCCCCTTGTTATTTGTTCTATAGCCTGGTTTCTCCCAGCTCGGAAACTCCATGAATCCATGATTCCTTTCCTCTCCTGTTAAATCCTCTTCTCATTGGAAAAAGAATTAGGTTTCCCCAGCGAGCACATCAGCCCCTGACCGAGGTTAAAACGCAATATATGTATTTCAGGTGACCCAAAACAAGGGCTGGCAAGGTATAAAATATACCTGGGGGAACAAAAGAAGAACCAAAAATGGCAGCCCTGCTAGAGCTAGCTGATGTTTAAGTAACAGTTTGGAATTTAGATATGAGAGGGTGGGAGTCAGGAAATTTGAGGTTCACCCTGACATTCTGGGCTTTTAAATCTGTTGGCAGTTAAGGGGTACAATGGTGTGAATTTTTAGCAGAGCATCAATTGGACTTCAAATTTCCTGGGTTTTTGTTGGAATGTATCACAGTGAAACATTATATTTCCCCCCCCCCCAATATATCTAATTTCCTTTACAAAGACGAAAAAAACTTTTCCCACCAAGTTACAAGAAAACACACGTTATCTTTCCCAAAAGGGCATTCTCTATTATTGGGTATTTTGGAGAGTTCAAAAACAGGCACAAAAATAATGTTCCGAACCCGTTTATTGTGTTTTGTCAGATAACAAAAGCTGATTTTGATTTATTATTTCATGTAGATATTATGTAGACGTTCGTGTTTGACATTTCCTGAGAAATATTTCCGTCTCTGAGGTCTTAAAAAAATGCATATTTAAAAGACTTTAGGTTTTTTATTTCCTGTTTGTGTATGTGTGGTGGCAAATTGGGGGTTGGGGGGGTAGCTTTTAAGGTTCTTCATGCTCAAGATGTTTATTAACTTAAAAGAATTTACTGGGAAATTATAAAGTTTATAAAAGGCAGACGTTTCTGGAGAGTCAATTGCTTACAATAATCCTTTTCTTAAAAAAAAAAAGGGGGCCATTTTTCCATTCTTTCTTCCTCTAATTACAGAATGTTTTAAATATGAGTGATTGCACCTTCACGCAGCCTGTGATTGAAAACGGACCTTTGACAATGATAGTAAAGGGCTTTCTGCATTGCGTAGGTCAATAAAATCAAAAGCAGTTAAAAAAAATCAGTATCCAACTGGATTTGTTATTCTTTCAAAATCAGTCATACATATAGACCCTTTTCAAGGGGGGAAGAGGAGGGGGTGAAATTTCAGATCGGAACGAAGTTATAACCCACATCAGGAAAATTGGCCCTTTAATGAAAGAAATGAAAAAGACTTAATCACCAAAGCCCCTCCAAAGTGACACTTCAAATTACATCAGAACTCTACACGGTAATTCAAAAGGAGAGCCTTTCATCTGAAAAATGAAATACTTAATGATTTCAATGAGTTCGTACCTCCCCAAATGTGAGATCTGCCTAGTGCCTGCGTTTCTTTTGTAGCTCAAACGTATTTATGGAAATGATTCTTTCTCTTGTTTTCTCTCCCCTGCCCCTTCTTTTGACATGAAGGTAATTTGTTTTCTCTAGAAGACTTGGGAGGGTGGAGATGAGCTGGTGTAGTTATAAAAAATATACCAAATGGCATTTCCCAACTATCTGAGAATATTAGCATTTGAGCGGGTCATATCTACCCACAGGCGGAAGGCATGGCTTAAGATCATTTTTCCTTAGCTGAGTTTTAATGATTTTAATGCATTTGTCTGAAAAAAAAAAATGGGGGGGATGAAAAGAAAAAAAAAATTAAATTTACGAAGAGCGCCTAATGAACTAGTTAACATTCTTACTAATCGGGAAAGTCTAACCCATTCATAAATAAACAGTTTTAAACCGCCTTTACCCACATGCACACACTCTCTTTCAGCTCCCTTTAGCAATTTGGAGTACAAGAGATTAAAGTCTTTTGGAAATTTCCAAGGTCAGACCTCAACTAAAATAGGATTAAGGGGGTAAGGGGGAAGGGAAAAAAAATGAAGAGAAGGGTTTTATTCCCTCCTTCCCCCTTCTCCTAACTATTCGAAATAAATTGGAAGTTATTTCTCAAAATCCTCCTCTCCCCTGGCCAGTGGCAACCCTTCAAAAGAGCTGAGATTGTTTAAAAATTTTCCAATCCCCTTCCTCTCCCCTCTCCTCCCCATTGTAAGAAAAACAAGAGTGGGGAAGTTAAAGGGGAAGTTGGGGTCCCTTCCAGGCGGTACTCCAGGGGGCACTGTGGCATTAAGAACTCTGGCTGGAAGAGGCTGCTAGTTTGATCATTGCTGAAAAGAGAAAAATTTTCCAAGTTTGCAACCATTTTCTCTTCAGATGTTCCAAGCCAGTATTCCAACAAAGGAAATGAAAAAGGGAAACCTACTATTTCCCCTTCTCTCTGTGCTCCATATGCAGCATTTAATTTCGGTACCAAGGACACAAGGTTTTGAATAGGAAAAAACAAAGATAAAACAGCTTAGAAAATGTTTCTCTTTCAATCTCCCCTTCCCTCCTTCCCTCCTTCCCTCCTTCCTTCCCTCCTTCCTTCCTTCCTTCCTTCCTTCCTTCCTTCCTTCCTTCCTTCCTTCCTTCCTTCCTTCCTTCCTTCCTTCCTTCCTTCCTTCCTTCCCTCTTACCTTCTCTGTTTCTTTTTTCATCTTCCCTTCGTCCTCCCTCCTTTCCTTTTTTCTAATCCTTCTCTACCAGTAAACAACAACAAAAATTGCATCTTTCTACCTACCTTGGTTGTATTTCTTCTTGTTCTTAATTTGATCCATTCTTTTAAAAAGACTTCCTGGACGCTGCTTGCCTGTTCATTCATCAGATTGGAGTAAAGAGCGCTGTCTCTCCGTACATTTTGATAGATCTTAACAGTAATTATGTGGCAACTTCAAAGCAAAACTATTTTATTTGTGTGCTTTCCCCCCTCTGTTTTTCTCTATCTTTCTGCACACACACACACACGCACATACACACACACACACTCACACTCCTAACCCCTCTAAATCCAAACAAAAAATCCTTTTCAAACAGGGCAGAAAATTGAGTTGAAGTTAGCAGCTGGTATTTCAAATGTACGATGATTGCAAAAACCTCCCCAAATTTCTGGGGAAATAATGAAAGAACTCTGTAAAGAAATAGAACTTTAAAAACCAGAAAAGAAATAGGACTACTTATTTGACTAATTTCAATTAAAAATGTCTTTTAATCTTGCCTCAAAATTTCAACATTTTAGATCAGGGACCAATGATAAAAAGAGTTGGATATAGATGTTTAACTAGGATCTACCAAAATGGAATCTGCCAATGCCATATTCTATCTCCTAAAGTGAATGAGTTGGTCCTAGCAAACTTTAGGCAAAGAGCAAACTTTTCAAATAATACTTTTACATCTTAAAACATTCCCTCCCCCACCCCCCAATCCTGCTTTTGTGTCATCAGAGGCAGGTCTCTGGGTTTCAAAGAAAAAGCACATTCATTCAATAAAATAATGAACAACAAAGCGGGATGTTTCATTGACGAAATGTTTTCCAGGGACTTTGACTTTATTATAAATGAGGTTTTCTTTGTCTCAGGAACTAAAAATACTAGAAAGGAAGGAAATCTATGAAGGGGCTGAAAATACTAGGAACTATTAACCAAACCTCCCCTTGTAGAAAGGTGGGAGTGTGCGGGGGATCTCTGAAAGCCAGAGCAAAGCACACACAGAGGGAAGGAACCGTCCGAGTCCCAGAGATGTGCGAGGTGGAGAAGGCTGTGCCTCCGCCCAGAGAGCAAGGCCCCTCGGTGGCAGCGCTTCCGAGCATGGCGGGTCGCAGCGTGTGTATGTGTGTACATGCAATTTGTACTGTATCTGCTTGTCTAAACTTGTGTGGACACTCATTAAGGAAAACTTCCATATGGTGTAGTTGGAAAGAAAACATCTGACTTTTGTGTGTGATCAGACACTCTTCCTGGCGAATATTACAAATAAAAACATGCCATGGGTTCTTTTCAGGAAAGGCGTCCCTGTCCCGTCTGCCCCTTTTGACAATTCGCCGTCTAATTTGAAAACAGAAGGAATATAGGCAAAGTCGGCTCGAAAGCGGCACCCTTAGGCATGAGAGTTTCTGTGCTCTCTCGTAGGACAGGCACACTTGCCTGGAAAGGAGGACGCCAGTGTTTTCTCTGGGTTTTAGCAGACTACAAAAAAGGGAATCGCCAGGGAAAAGAAATGAGCCCATGTGAGCTTAAGTAGAAATGCTTATTTTTCGCGTGAAACATATCCACCTAATTGCAAAAATAGACATTTGTTAGCTGTACTCTTGCTCCTTTGGAAACGGGCTCATTCATTTCAGTTTTATTATTTTTCCCCTTTGTTGTGTTAAGTTCTGTAAACTCACTGAGGATCACAAATCCCTTTGCACAGTGTGATATGCCGATTGAGGGGTCCTGAGTATGAGTGTGCAAAACCAAACTTACAAAGAATTGATTATTATTATTCACCAACACAACACTTTCACCACCACCACAATAAAAGCGACTATAAGCAGTCAGGGTCTCTCAGATTTCTGAGTTTGCTTTTAAATACCTAAAAATCAGTGGAAGAGAAGGAGGCTTTATTTCTAAGTGCCTATTCCCAATAGTAGGATATTAATACAGCAAAAATAATCTGTTCCCATCCCATGAAGCGACCATGACATTTTTTCCCTGCAGTTTTGAACCGAGAACATTTCCTAGTGTGGACTGAGAAGCAGGCAGCTGCCTTATCGAAATGGCCAGCAGATGGCACTCCGCCCCTGGCTACTACTCCGGAGCCTGATTTTGGTGCCACTCTTGGTCTTTCCAGCAAGAGTGTGGATAGGCACTGGGGTGGATTTTATATAGTCCACAGTATCTCAGGGGACCTAGAGAAGGAGAAGGATAATCAAGCCAACGAGCTGTATTTGCAGGTCGTGGGGCTGGCTGGCTTTTGAGAAGTTTGCTAGAGCTAAACCAGACCCGGATGTCTGGGTGTGGGTGTGCTTTGGCCTGCCACCACTGAGCAGAAAACAAGACGGTGACTTTGTAAGATTATCTAAATCCTTTCAGGCATTTGGGGAAAAAATGTGTGTTTTTTTTGTTGTTTTTTTTTTTTTGGTTAGTGGTGTAATTATAACACCTTCACACACCCTGTGGTAATGAAAGGCATTTTGGTTTTCCTCAAACCGTTGAACCAACGTTTCTGTTGAGCATAAATTGTAATGATGGGAATTCCCATGGAGGAGCAGGGAAAGGAGAGAGGTGAACGTGTGTGTGTGCGCATTCGTGTGTATGTGTGTGACATTGTTAGGAACGGGGGAAGCTATTATGAATGTAATAGCTGGATGATGGGGTGCTGTGTGAAGGGAAAGTGAGATATATCATGAATATATGTCCAAAGATCTGCATCAAAACTGGGGACTCTTGAACCGTCAGTGCATTCTTCTTGACCCGTTCCCAGTGTGAGAGGTGAGGAAACACATTACCATTTAGATGCCCCACAGTGCTATCATTTTGGGACAATGATGGCTATAGACTCATTGCTGCAAGGCATTTGAAATTGGAAAGGCCTCCAAAACCAGGGGTACTTGGCCACCGCACTCGGGGAGTGAGGGGAAGAAAAGGAAGTTTTCATTTGTGTGGAGGCTTCAAGGTTTTCATAACATAGCTTCCAAATGTAGTCAAAACCTCAAGAAACTGGAAGTCGGCCAATCAGAGCCATAGAGGCGAGCAACCAGGAAACGGTGGCTATCAGGAATGTATTAAACGACAGAAATAACACCACTCCTTCATGACACATCCAGGAGGCAACGTAAACCAGTCCTTTGTCTCCTTGGCGTTTTCTAAGGCTCTACATTTATGGAAGGCAGAGAAGTCTATTTTTGTGTATTCCACAAACTATTTTAGGATGACAAAATCTGAGTTGGGAAAAATAATGGGCCTAATGCAAGCCCTCATTCCAGAAGGCTATTCGTCCCAAAGCAGGAATGATCATTGTTGGCGATAGGTACTTCGTTAAAGCCAGGGGCCACGCTTGGTGCTTTGCATGTAACATCTCATTCATTCGTCACGACAATTCATGGGAGAGGTCTATTATTATCCCACTTTACAGACAAGGCAACTAAGTCTCAGAGAGGTTAGGTCACTTGCCCAAGATCACACAGCCTGAAAGATGCAAAGGTCGAGTTCAAATACCTGGCAGAGTGAGCTCCATCCTGGGCTTTCTAAGCATGATTTTCAAGCCTACATTTTGAGGCAAGAAAGTATTCTCTGTTAATGAGGAGAACCACCGACCCAGAAGTGCACTTGCTGTTTCCTTAGAGCGGTGGTCGGCAAACTCATTAGTCAACAGAGCGGCAAACCGCGGCTCGCAAGCCGCATGTGGCTCGCGAGCCGCAGTTTGCCGACCACTGCCTTAGAGTGACGGCCCAGGAAAGAGAGGCTTGAGACACTGAGACGGACGTGTCAACTTACCGTCCCCCAGAGAGATGCCATGTGGGTGGAGGCCGAGAGAAGCCAGCATTTCCTGTTCAGCAGTGAACTTGGCATCACAATGCTCATCTGGCAGGAGAAAAAACAACAACACCCAAAGCCCTTTTACCTGCTCCTATGCCACGTGGGACAGAGCAAACACAGGGTAAAAGGACATTTCTGGGGGGCTCTGAGATTTGGAAGGAAAAGACTCTTACAGGGTTTCAGGTTCTTTGCCACCCCTGTCCCACTGTATCTTTATGACTCGGCCCTGGTGCTCAATCGGCAGTGGCTGGAGTCAAGGCAGAGGGAGCCCCCCTGCCCAAGACTCCGTACCTTCACGTGTTCTCTGCCGTCTCACCCGGCCTCTCTGTGACCTCGAAGGCTGGCTCCAAGTGGCTTAGGCTGCAGGGCACAGTTCGCTTGCTTGGGGAACTATGGGCAGAACTGTTTGGCTGGAATGACCTTGTACGTACAAGGTGAGGTTCGTGTTGGGACCATGGCAGGCAGATTAAGTCTCCTGTGCACCCTGGAGCTAGGGGTGAGGGTTGGAGTGTGACTGTCTTCATGGTCAGGTTCAGCCGTCTGCAACTCCATCTCAACGAGGACAATGGAAGTACTTTCTACCTGGATGCTGCATTCCCTCGCAGGCCCGGTCCCCATGTGTGTATTTATCCTATTCATTCACAACTATCCTGGAGGGCCTGTTACAGGCCAGGCTCTGAGACTCACTCAGCCCAAGGGATCCAGGCTCAGTGAGGGTGCTGAGGAGATAAGTGGACGTTTATAATAGGGCTGTCAGTGCTGGAGGGGGTCGCTGTGATCGTGCTGGGGAGGGCATTCAATTCAGTTCTTTAGGTGGGAAGTGGAGGGAAGGAGCAGGGAGGCTACCTGGAGGAGGAGGTATCTTACCTGAGACCTGACACTGAGTAGAATTAACCAGGTGAAGAAGGTGGGACAGAGAGGATGTTTCAGGGAGTGGGAAGAGCACATCCAAAGGGGCCAGAGGCGGTGGTGAGGGGAGGGAGCAAGATGCTGGGAACAGCAAGTAAGTTCTTTGGCTGGGCCCTGGCCGAGTGGAGGGCAGAGAGTAGGCACAACTGAGGTCTGTGGGCCGCACTAAGGCATTTGTTCATTATCCAGATGGCAGCGGGGAGAGCGATGGAAATGTTTAGGACAAGGGACTGACCCAACCAATTCCAGCCATACCTCAGTGGACTTTTCTTAAGGACTTTTCTTAGGACATTTTCTTAAGGACTAGGGTGCCATCTCTGCTTCATAGCTGCAGCCGCCCCTGGTTCTGGGATGCAGGGACTCGAGAGAGAAGAAGGTGTGTGTCTCTATTCAAGCTGAATGTAATGGTCAGACCAAAGCATAAAACAAGGATGGGCCAGAATGCGCATCCCAGTAGCCACCAAACCCAGGAAGAAGTACAGCAATCCCAGTGAAACGGTAGCACGTAGATTGTTCCTGGTACTCTTTTCGGGAGGGGAAGCTAGATCTCCATGAGAAGTGATTTTGGCAGTTCGCAGCTTGCAGCCCGTGTTGGCAAGAGAAACATTTAAAAAGACACAGGTTTAAAAAAGAAATACATTTCTTTCCCTGAAAAGGACTTCACACCGTAAGCATCTCTCCTGCAAGGGGAAAACATCTTGCGTGTTGTGACCGATTTCCCGTCCGCCCGGCTGTCCTTCTCCAGTGGAAGTAATTGGGGGAGAAAGGTCTGCGGAGCATATGCTTTGATGTTTGGGGGAGGGGGCACCTTTTCAACAAATGTCCGCGGCAGACACAGTGATTGAGAAAGGCACATCCGTTTTGGAAAATGCCTGCTAATTAAATGAATGTTTTCAACTGGAAAGCATGTCTGAGCTGTTAAGATACATCCTGATGAAGTTGGAAGGAATGCTTTAGATGTTAGTTTGAAATGGGTGTTTCATGTACCTGGGCCTCCTCAGATCTCAGACAGCACATCCCATTCATTCATTCATTCATTCGCTCACTCAGCACTGGATTGTTGAGCCCCTCTGTTCCAGGCACTGTGGGAGGTGCTGGGTGTTCAGTAATGAACAAGGCTCCTTATGGGAACTTGTATTCTAGAAACAAAGACAGAACTTTATTAAGAACCAGTTTTGTCAAGCATTCTCATCAGTGAACTGGAATAAAGAAGGGATAAACTGAGTCTCCAGAGACTGACAAGACCTCAGTCTCCCTATTTATTAGACCTGTGACCCCAGTCCCACCCCAGTCTCCCTATTTATTAGACCTGTGACCTTGAACAGTTGCTTTGCCTTTTCCAGACTCAGTCTCCCCATCTATAAAATGGTCATAACAATAGTACCTACCTTATAGGGTGAGAGTGACTATTAAATGAGATAATGCATGGAAATCACTTCGGTTAGTATTTGATCCACAGTAAGAGTTTTTATGGGAGTTATGTTTAGTATCAAGACCAAGGACATCAGAGTACTTGAAAAAGTAAATTCAACCCAGCCGGCATGGCTCAGTGGTTGAGCGTCGACCTTTGAACCAGGAGGTCACGGTTCGATTCCCTGTCAGGGCACATGCCCAGGTTGCAGGCTCGATCCCCACTGTGGGGCATGTGGGAGGCAGCCGATCAATGACTTTCTCTCATCATTGATGTTTCTATCTCTCTATCCCTCCTTTCCTCCCTGAAATCAATAAAAATATATTTTAAAAAAAGTAAATTCGTACTCCTGAAATAAAAAGTGGAGGTCTGTCTTTTTAACCTACCAGCCTATCTTATACTAGAGGCTCGGTGCATGAAATTCGTGTACGGAGGGGGGTTGTCCCTCAGCCCAGCCTGTACCCTCTCCAATCTGGGACTCCTGGAGGGATGTCTGACTGCCCGTTTAGGCCCGATCCTGGTGGGATCGGGCCTAAACGGGCAGTCGGACATCCCTCTCACAATCCAGGACTGCTGGCTCCCAACTGCTTGCCTGCCTGCCTTCCTGATTGCCCCTAACCGCTTCTGCCTGCCAGCCTGATCACCCCCTAACCACTCCCCTGCCAGCCTCCAACTGCCCTCCCTTGCAGGCCGGGTGCCTCCCAACTGCCCTCTCGTGCTGGCCATCTTGTGGTGGCCATCTTGTGTCCACATGGGGGCAGGATCTTTGACCACATGGGGGCAGCTATATTGTGTGTTGCAGTGATGGTCAATCTGCATATTACTCTTTTATTAGATAGGATAGAGGCCTGGTACAGGGGTGGGGGCCACCTGGTTTGCCCTGAAGGGTGTCCCGGATCAGGTGGGGGTTCCCTTGGGGCGTGGGGCGGCCTGAGCGAGGAGCCTGTGGTGGTTTGCAGGCCGGCCACACCCCCTGGCAACCCAAGCGGAGGCCCTGGTATCTGGGATTTATTTTCCTTCTACAATTGAAACTTTGTAGCCTGGAGCGGAGCCAAGCCTGGGGCTCCCTCTGAGGCCGGCAGCCATTTGTGTTCGGGTTATAATTGAAACTTTGTTGCCTTAAGCAGGTGGGCCCGGCCAGGGTGTGCGGAAAGCTTTGCTTCCCCTGTTGCCGGTGGCAACCCTGGCCTGCGCTGTCAAGCTCCATTCTGCCGCCATTTGTTTGAATTTGTTTACCTTCTATAATTGAAACTTTGTAGCTTGAGTGGAGGCTTAGGCCTGGCAAGGGCAGGTGGAAAGCTTGGCTTCCTCTGTTACCTAGGAAACCTTGCTCTCTGTGGCTGTAGCCATCTTGGTTTGGGTTAATTTGCATGCTCGCTCTGATTGGATGATGGGCGTGGCTTGTGGGCGTGACTTGTGGGTGTGTTGGAGGTATGGTCAATTTGCATATTTGTCTATTAGGTAGGATAATAAAGGCTAATATGCAAATAGACTGAATGGAGGTACAACTGAACAACCGAACAAGTGGTTGCTATGACCTCGCTGACCACCAGGGGGAGCGCACACAGAACATGGTGGGAGTGGGCAGCGGGTGGCAGAGCATGGAACATGGCAGGCATCAGCCATGGTGGGATGGTGGAGCAGGTGAGCAGGGACGCCAGACCAAGGCGGGGCGCCGGTCGCTGTCATCGGGGCCAGCCTCTGGTGATTACTGAAAATTCTTTGCTCCTGCACGCCACAGTCCCGCCCGGTGCTCGCACCCACTGCTGGCGCCCAGTGCTGGTCCCGATCCCTCAGCACTGTCAGCAGGTGTGAGTGGGGCTGGCACTGTCAGCATGTGGGAGCAACGGCAGTGGGAGCGATGGCAGTGGAAGCAGGGCTGCCAGCAGACAGGGGACCAGAGGCCTTGGTGGGAGGGGCCGGGCAGGGGTGCGGAGGATGGACCGAGACCCGCCCCTGTGCCCAGCGCAGCCTCGCAGCCCACAGTTCCTTTCAAGGTGCACGAATTTGTGCACTGGGCCCCTAGTTATTAATAGCAGTTGCAAGTGACTGCCAACCCCACATGATTAAGAATGAAAAAGGAATCCATTGACACAGGGTAGAGATATTGTCACATACACCCGGGTCTAGAACTTGAAAGCAGATCACCAGTCTCTGTTTCAATCTCACAGCTGTTTCTTCTGCACAGGGGAGATCTAAGGCAGCCTCTTCTTCCAGGCCTAGGGGTGGCCCCAAGGCTCCTCCAGAGGTACCTCCTTTGCACATGGTTCTGGGGAAGGTCCAGGATTGATTCTGATTGGCTGGCTTGGGTCATGTGCCTAACCTGAAAAGCTTAGGGGGTGCTGTTCTCCTCCTATTGGCCAGGCCTGAGTCACTTGTTCACTGAAGCAGGGGAGGAGACATGGAATCAACTTTATGCAACTCACATGGACTGAAAGAAGAGGGGAAATTAGGAATCCCAGGTTCAAGTCCAATGGGTGTTGATCACACGCTACCCAGAGGCTGTTACTTTTGTTAACCTTGGGTCACACTTTGGATTGCACACTTCCAGACTTGCTTTTCTTTGTGTGTTTATCTTTCTATTTCACTATCTATTGTGTGTGTATATCCACATGTTATAATTTTAATTATGTATGTATATGTACACATATCTATGTGTTATGTATATGTACCCCCCACACACATATATTCCATAGATGGGAAACTTGCTACATTCACTTCATCACATATATAGTATCTTACAAATAAACCTCAGTACATATAGATAAATTGTGTTCTTTTAATTAAGAGTTTTAAAATCAAAAGGATACTAGAACTCATTTAGCCAAGATGCTTCCATTTCATAGATGGGAAAACTGAGGCTCCTAGTCAAGAGGGTCTTGCTCAAGGTCGTACAATAAGCAGTTCTCTTCTGACCCTTAAACCATGTGGTCTTCTTCCTCTTTAAGCTCATTTCCAGTGAGCTCAGTGTGGTCCGGGCAGCTGGGGTCCATGGGGGAGTTGTGTACATGGAGTATCGAATGCACAAGATGGGAAAAGCTGAGTTTTTCTTGAAGAGGCTATTTTTTTGGAGAGGGTGAGATCTGTGTCCTGCCTTAGCTTACTTTTATTGTATTCTAAGGACTGGATCTGCCTGTTATTCTAGGAATGGTAAATATTGAACAAGAGACTCTTTGAAGAGCGTGGAACTAAATGATAATTACTGGTAAGCTCACATTAAGGGAAAAGGAAATTCTCTCTCTCTCTCTCTCTCCAAATATATATGTTCCCAAACTGATTTAATTGTGGGGGATGAATAATCATGAACATGAAAATCTGAAGAGTTAAGAGTTTTCTTAACTAGAAGTTTGCTGCCCTAAATTTTATTAACAGAGAAGGGCTTGTTATTACCATTCATCCTTTGTGGCTAGTTAAGTAAAAATGAATGGAAATGAAAAATTCACTTTCTCAGATTTAGAGAGATGAAGACAGGCAGAAAGAGAGCTAGAGCAGCAAGACAGAGAGAAACAGAAAAAAGGAGGGAGGGGCAAAGACTGGAAGAACTCAAAGAGAAATGGAGTGAAAAGGAGGCATAAAGAGAGAGACAGAAAGACAGACTTCTCCCCCAACACTCAATGCAGAGGGCGCCCACAATGAGAAGAGGCATCCCTTCCCAACTCCCTGAAGGGTTCCTCTCCTCCGACACTGGACTTGCTATTACCACCAGGAGGATGAAACATAAGTCCCGGGGGAGATGGCGAGACGCATCCTCTAGCACTGTGCTTACCACTCATCCTCTCATCCTCTGTGACCTTCCCAACATGACGTGTGCTGAAGTGTAAATAATGTGCACACTGCATGTTGAAGACTTATGCAGAAACGGATGTGAAATATCGCACGAATAATTTTCACATCGATTATATGTTGAAATGAGAGTGTTTGGGGGTATATTGGGTTAGATAAAAATGTTAATCCAAGTTAATGTTACCTGTTCCCCCCCCCCCCCCGCCTTGTGTGTGTGTGTGTGCGTGTGTGTGTGTGTGTCCACTAGGAAATTTAAAAGTACAAGTGTGGCTTGCATTGTTTTTCTGTTGGATAGTGTGGACCTAGACCCTCACCCTCTCCAGGCCTTGAGACAACCGCAGGATATTTAGGCATAAAACAGTGAAAAAGACGGCAGCAACCTGTTTACCCCCTGCCACCTCGCCAGGCCTCCCCTGCTGGGCGAGCCCCATCTGTGGCTGGCATCTTGACCACGCCATCTCCATTAGCCCTTAAGTGGCAGCAGGTACAAAGGCCCTTCAAGGCCACCTTGGGCTCCGACTCTGGTCTGGGTGGCCTTTTCCGGGAAGCGCTGAGTTGCCTCTTGGCACAGCCACTCACCAGGTGATTCTTTGCAGCTCTGAGTTCCTAAGCATGTCTTTAGAAAGCAGGAAATGTTTCAAGTGAGTTGGGAGCGGTGAGTGTTTTTACCGGAATAAATATGGTGCTCTTTGCCTGCCCTGGATGAGATCGGGCTGCACTCTTCTCTCTGAATTGAGTGGAGGGAAAAACAGTTCATTTAAAGCGTGAAAATACTCTTCGATTTTGCACCAACCTTTCTCTTCCTCTGAGTAACAACATCTGTGTTTGCCTGAAAGCCTGGCTCTTCCTCCTGTGCCCACCTGCTTTCCTTGGTTTGCTTTCTAGAACAATCTTGCTTCCCTTCTTCCGCCCTGCACATCAGTTTGCTTTTTTACTAATAATGGTCTATGTGACATAGAGATGTGCTTCCATGTCACTTAACTCACCTGACAAGTAGGAATCTTGATGAGGTGGGAGATAAGCTTCATGTCCGGTCAACATTTAATGAGTCCTGCTATGTGCTGGGTGTTGTGTGCAGAGCTTTCTGTCATTATCTCATTTAAGACTTCCCACAGCGTCATTATGTAGGCACTGTGCCCATTGTACAGATGAAGATACGGAGGCTTGGGCAATGAAGTGACCCACTGAGGTCTTGCAGTTGGCTCATGATGGAGCACAGACTTGGATCTAGTCTTTTGACTCCAAGGTGTCTGCTTTTCACACTCCTGCCTTCCTCCTGTGTTCATACTAGTTTGGCAAATGAGAAAACTGAGGCACAAAGAGATTAAGGGGCTGCAGCCATGGTAATCTTTCATGTTCAAGTGTTAGTAAACACACCTGAAATTGGATTTCACATAAAAGGCAAGTTAATGGAATTGAAAGTTTAGCAGTAAGGCTTGTCTTGATCTAGGAGCTCAATGTTTCAAAGATCCCGATTTAAAAAAAAAAAAGAGATATCATTGGCATAATGTTGTGTTAGTTTTTAAAATTTAAACCAGTTTTTTAAAAGAATTTTCAGCACTGACAACTCTTGTAAAAAGCACCAAGCCCAGGACACAGAACTGCAGTGAGCAGCATTCTTAGGTGTAGCTATCAAATGTGAGAGCTCCCCCCTTCTTTGAGACACCCCACACTCACTGGTGAACTCTGCTTCCAAGGTGTCCTGTAAAGCATTCCACAGGCTCAGGCCCACGTTACCACACTTACAGATCAGTACCGGGGGAGAACACCCACCAGGCAGCCTTCACAGCAGTTGACAAAAGGGTAGGGGAGCTACAAGTATCATTTCACTTAACACATTCAACCTGCGTGGGTTATCTACGTTTGTGGGTTATCTAAGAACAAAACTCACAGTCTTCCCACACACGTGGATGTCCTTTGAATGCAAGAAACATTCGTATGTCATTTGCTATCATTGCTCTCTTCAAAGACTTGCTGGGGACTCTTGTGGGACTCTGTGGGCACAAGTCTTTGGTTTCATTCTCTGAGGCTGACTCTGAGCCTCCACCTCAGTGTGCCCTCCCGTCTCTGCTTCCTCACGCGGACTCCTCTTGCCTGGAGCCGAGGCCCCTCCATCTCCGCCCTGGTGACTTTGTGCTCACCCTCACTGCGTGCGTTCCTTGGCTTGTTGCCTGGCACCTCCTACATCATCTCAGTGCACCCCACCTTGGAAAGCTCTTCTAATTTACACAGACGCACACTCACACACACTCATCACACGGACACACAGACACACGGACAACCCCACATTCTCTCATAGCCTCCTCCTTATTCACACACATGTGCTCACACTCAGCACGCATGCACATATCCCAAACACATTCCCTTACACACCACACTCATTTGCACACACACTCACGTACAAACACCCCCCTACATTTTGGTTGACACACGCACTCAAACATGCATTTGTACGAGCACACACATACAAAGATTCCTCTCTCTCTCTCACACACACACACACACACACATACACATACATGTTCACACACACACACTCCGGCAGATTCTCTATCACAGACACACACTGGAGCCCTGTCGGCCGCCATTCACCAAACAACTCCGCGGTGATGTCAGAGAGGAAAAGTTCAAATGAAAATCAGATTCGGTAATTATAGGACTTTCTACACGCACATTTTTTTTTTTCCGGGCTGGACTTGAAAATGAAAGAGGCCCAGGAGATGAGAGCCTTTCCCGGGGTTGGGAAGTAAGTAAGCAAAACCACATTTAAGGGAGTGAGAAAAACTCCCTAAACTGCTCTTAAAAACCGCTTGATGGAGAAGAGGCCTGGTGGCACCACTTCACTGTCGGGCGTTATGTCTGACTTTTGTGTCTCTGTGCAGTGACGTTTCTGTGGGTTTTTCAAGGCCAAAGCCAAAGACTTTCCCTCTCGCGGCCCCATTTTGATCTTGAGCAGGACTTTGAATAGCGTCAGATCCATTCACTCTGGCCAGCGCGCACTGAGGGTCTGATACGTGCTGGCATCGGCGAGCCCCTGGTGGGTATGAAATCAGTAAGAGGTGTCCGGAATGGTGGGGGAAGACTGGCTCAGGCACTGCTGGGTGCTGGGGCTCAGGCAGACATTAGCACATCACCACACTGAAGGTGTCCCGTGGTCAGACCAGGACAAGACCGGAAGCTGGAAGGCCAGTTTCAGGGGAGGCCGCTGCAGTAGTCCAAGTGGACAAGCATGATGGCTTGAACTAAGCAGCTGTGAGGTGGGAAAGAAGTGAATGGCTGTGAGAAACATGAAATAATTTGCCAAGACTTGGTGATGGAGGATGTGGGGTAAGGAAGAGAGGTATCAAGAATAATTTCTGCCTACCTGGCGTGGCTCAGTGGTTGAGCATCAACCTATGAATCAGGAGGTCACAGTTCGATTCCCGGTCAGGGCACATGCCCAGGTTGAGGGCTTGATCCCCAGTAGAGGGTGTGCAGGAGGCAGCTGATCAATGATTCTCTCTCATCATTGATGTTTTTCTTTCTCTCTCTCTCTCTTCCTTCCTCTCTGAAATCAATAAAAACATTTTTTAAAGGGGGGATAATTTCTAAGTGTCTGACTTTTACATCTAGATGGCGGAGATAGGTTATTTCTTTTTCCTCAACCAAAAAGAAGGCTATAAAGTTTCTGACTCAACATGATGGTTTCCCCGCCCCCCAGCATGATTGAGGTCTGGTAGAAAAATAAGATTATAATATATTTTAAATATATAGTGCAATGATTATACATAGATGTTGTGAACGGATTCCCACTATCATGTTAATTAACATATCCATCACCTCACCCATGTACACCCCCCCTTATTTTAGTGAGAACACTTAAGTTCTACTCTCTCAGCAAATTTTAACTGTACATTATTTACCCATTGTAGTCAACATGTTATACATTAGATCCTCAGACCTTATTCATCTTATAACTTTACCCTTTTACCAACCTCTCTCTATTCCCCCATCCAACCAGCCCTTGGCAAACACCATTCTAATCTCTGTTTCTGAGTCTAACCTAGATTCCCCATGTAAGTGAGATCATGCAATATTATTTGTCTGTGTCTGGTTTATTTCACTTAGCATAATGTCTCCAGGTTCATCCATGTTGCTGCAGATGACAGGATTTCCTTCTTTCTAAAGGCTGAGAAATGTTCTGTTGTCTACACATATCCCACGTTTTCTGTCTCCATTCATTCATTGATGGACATGCAGGCTGTTTCCATGTCGTGGCTGTTGTGAATAATGCTGCAGTGAGCATGGGGGTGCAGATATCTCTCCGACACAGAGGTTTCATTTCCTTTAGATGTATACCTAGTAATGGGATTGCTGGATCATATGCTAGTTCTATTTTTAATTTTTTGAGGAACCTTCATACGATTTTCCATAGTGGCTGCACCAGTTTACATTCCCACCAACAGTGCACAAGGCTTCCCTTTCCGCCACGTCCTCAGCAGCATTTATCTCTTATCTTTTTGAAGGTCTATCCTGGCAAGTGTGAGCTGATAGCTCCCTGTGGTTTGTGTTTGCATGTCCCTGCTATTAGTGATGTTGCTCACCTTTCCATGTATCTGTTGGCCACTTAATGTGGCTTCTTTGGAAACATATCTATTTGGTTCCTTTGCCCATTTTTTTCCTTTGCTCGTTTTTAATGGTTTATTTATTTTTATTAAGTTGTATGCTTTCCTTGTACATTTTGAATGTTAACCCCTTATCAGATGTGTGGTTTGCAAATCTCCTCCCAGTCTATATGTTGTCTTTTCCTTTTGTTGGTGGTTTCCAAGTCTCTATGAATACAAAAGGAAAAGACAACATATAGCTCCTGTAGCTGCTGCAGGAGCAATTTTGCTTTATTTCCCCAGGTCACCCACACAAGAACCATGAGAGTCAGGGATTGTTGTTATGGTTACGTAGATAGTGAGCTAAGAGGGTGTGAGGGTAGTAGAAATTGTGACATTGAGAGGCATTATTGCAGCCCTATTAGGAATGCAGATCTATCCCAAGCTACCTACCTGGGTTGGAGTCTCAGCACAACTCTTTACTGCCTAGGTGACCTTGGGCAAGTGATTCAACTTTTCCGTACCTCAGTTTACTCATCTTTAAAGTGGGGGAGAAGTGTGCCTGTGTCAGAGAGTTGTCTTAAAGCTTTAATGAGACGGTGTGTGCAAGGTGTTTAAAGCCATGTGTGCTTGTGGTAAGCACTCAGGACGGATGAGCTCTCATTACTGTCCTGCACTCCTTCCCCATAGGTAGCGTGCTGTGGCCACAGTGCAGGTCATCAGTGGAGCTCCATATGTCCTGCTCTGGTTTAGGAAGGGTCATGCTCCCCTGCAGCTTGGAGTTAGGGCTGGTCATGGCCACATGATTTACTTTGGCCACTAAATATAAATAGAAGTGATGTGTCCTTTCTGGGTAGAAGTTTTAAGAGCCAGTGAGCAATTTACCATATCTGTCTTTCTTTCTTCCATGGTGGCCATCAAGGTTCTGGCTGCTCCATCAGCCCAGTAACAGAGCAAGGCCATGGGAAGGAGAGCCCCCAGCTGATCTGCAAAAGGACTGTTGTGCAAATGGAAAATAGAGCTTTGCTGTTTTAATGCAAACAACCGGGGGTTGGTTGTTAGTGCACCAAAATCCGTCCTATTCTGACTGACACAGTGATGGGCCTGCAAACTGAGCCCTCGGCATCTTCATTCTGTAAATAAATATTTCAGAGGTCCATTCCTCCATCACATTTTACAGCAACCCCATTGTACAGATCCAAATAAAGACGACAACAACAACAACAACAAAACACCTCTTTAGCTTTTGGAGAGAGATACTACTCCACTCGGAAATACCGTGAAATGGATTTGTATTGAAAAAAAGTGGGCTCGATGGAAAGTATACAGCTTTTATATATAATGAAAATGGAAGTGAGCATCACTGTACATGTGAAAAGAAAATCTATGGAAACCACAGAACATTTTAAGAGGTCAGAGGTAAAAGCAAATGGGCTTATTATGTATCAGTTAAATAAACAAGGGCATCTTGAACCAGAATGGGAGGGGGGTTTCTGGTCTCCATCCAACTTTTCAGAGATGTAGTTAAAATAGGGCATTAGGTTTCTGTAGAGGCTTTCTTTTTGTCAGCATCCTAAACAGAACACACATGAGCAGAGAAGTGGGCTTAGAAACTGGGAGTTTTAGGTGTCTCAGAAAATCAGACTAAAGCCCAGGCTTCCAGGAGAGTGTGTGGATCTTGGGAAACTCAGGGTTTAACGGCCATCATGATCTATGAGGTTCCCCCCCGTCCCCCGGCCCCAGTTTCAGAAATGTATGTCATGCTTCAGATATGTTTATTACAGACCCTGGAGATGATTTTTTTTGGTGGGCACGTCCAATCCTCTTTCTTGACAGTAGGTATTTTGGGGTGTGTGGTTAACATAGAAATTAACGTCCAGGTTCTTGTGGCCTGGTTGTTGATGTCATCTGAGAGAGAAGCGGGACAGAGGTCTCAGGCTGCTGGGCACTCGTGTAGGCTTGTCTGTGCTTTTCATAATGTTGTGTCAGTGCGAGCCCCTCTGTGCAGAGCCATGGCCCCAGTGACAATGGTAAATGGCAATCGAGAGACCTCAGTTTATATCTCCAACTCTACCCTGGGCAATTTACCCTAAGATGTGTCAATTTACCCTCAGATGTTGTAAGCTTGACCTTATGGTCCGAACCTGTGGTCCCAGATGGCTGAGTGATGTAGGCTGCAGGAGGTGCAGCAAGTGCTGCCAAAACAAAGCTTGATAGAGTTCTCAGGTGCATATAATTAAGTAGATTCAAAACTCACAAGAACACTGTAAACTCTCTGAGCCTCAGTTTACTCATCTGATAAATGGACACATTGACACATCTTAGGGTTGTTGTGAGGATAAACTGAGATAAAAATATAAAGTCAGGCTCATCCTAGTATGTGGCATATGCTTAATAAATCTGAGTGATGATGGTGATAAAATGTCATGGGATGTCAACCTGTGATAAGAGCAGGTCAGACTTGGGCTTTTAGTGACATAATTTTCCTCAGTGGAACACCGTATCTGAACCGCGTCCAGCAAAGTCAGTGGTGAACCTGAGGGGTTGGGCGGCGGTGAAGGATTAAAGAAAACAGACAAGAGAATATAGCTGGGGCCAGGTGGGACACTGTTCTCGGATGGAGAGACAGTAACACAGCACGTAAGCCAAGTCTTTATTTTATAGTCATATCTCACGAGGCAAAGCAAGGGTGCGGTCAAGATGTTTACAGTGTTCTTGTGAGTTTTGAATCTACTTAATTATATGCACCTGAGAACTCTATCAAGCTTTGTTTTGGCAGCACTTGCTGCACCTCCCACAGCCTATATCACTCAGCCATCTGGGACCACAGATTCGGACCATAAGGTCAAGCTTACAACCGTAGCCTTTGGCTATAATTGTGCTGGGAGAGATTTGTCCTCCAAGCTGGGACCTGCATGTAGCTTTTCCATGAGAAGACCATGCCTTCTCATTAGTCTGAGGCTTGAACTTGTCCAAATGCTGTAGCTGTTCTCCACACACATCCAATAACACCATTGCAATAACCTAATGACCATTGAGATGTCTGGGTCGTGGAAGTGATGGCTGGGATTTTATTAGCCAATCCTACAGTTCACATGAAAGCCAGATGCTTGCCTACAACTTGAGCTTTTACTCAATTGCGAATATATAATCTCTTCCTCTTAAGGCATCACTTTGATACCTGATGACTCTCTTCATGAGAAGATCAGGTTCAGAAGCTGTTGTCAGTGGTCCAGGACCACATTTCACATAGCTGCCTTCGAGTCATCCACACACTGTAGCCCGGATTTTATTTGGAGCCTCCTTTGTTGAATAACTCACACTCACAATCATCCTTGCCCATTCAATCAAGTCCAAAGTCCATGTCCTCATAGAAAAAGAAGTCTTGTGATATACACTAAGGTGGCCTTTCAGCCTTCTTGCTTACTCATCCTTTAATATGCTTTGTATGCTGCAATCTTACGATGGCAGATATGTAGTACTTGTGCTACCTGGTTCCCATACCATGTCCATGGCAGACATCACTAAGCAATCTCAGAACTCTGCCCCCTGACTTCTTACACAGTCTCACCACTGTCCTCAAAGTAGTACTCCGGGAAACCATTTTCAAACAGCGAAGCTTGGTGTGCAGAATAAAGCTGATTTGCCCTCCTGGACATGGGCAGACTGGCTTCCTTTCCTCAGCATTCACCCATGCCTCTGTGCTTACCAGAATTCTCTTGTCTCTGCCTGACTAAACTCCATTCACCATTCAGGATTTAATACAGTTCATTGAGCTTCTACAAGTACCCACAATATTATGAAATCACAAATAGTATTTTTGAGTTGATTTGAAATCCTGATGAATCAGGCTTTTCCTGATGACCCAAACTCCGTTGACCCCTCCTTCTCCTGATCTCATATAATATATTCAGAGTAGTCACATCCACTGTACTTTTTAGCCTATGATTAATAAAGGTTTGCCTATCCTGTCTACAACTAGATTCTTGAGGGTAGGAGCCACATCATTTTTTGGAGTAGCAGATCTGAGTTCAAATTCTGACTTGGCCACTTCCTAGCATAATGAACTTAACCTCGTTGAGTGTCAGGTTTCTTATATGCCAAATGAAGAAGATAAAATCAACCTCCTATTGGTTGGTTGGTTACAGCTATTCAATGAATATAAACCCCTTAGCCCAGTTTCTGATGAATAATAATGGAAAAATGTAATTAGCGAGTCTCTACATTCTGTGTAGGGCATAGTGAGGGGCAAACAGCTTTGGAACAAAAGTCCCAATTTCAAAATCAGGTTTGGCCATTGATTAGCTTGGAGAAGTCAGTTTGGAGTCTTATCTTGCTCATCTGTGAAATGGGTTTTTAGTCTGTTCCCACTTTGGTTTATGGTATAAATGCAATTGTGTAGGTGGAAACAAAGGTGACATTCAGAATATTTAGCAATCTGTATTGCATGGGATGGACCCATTGGAACAGATGTTGGACAGATGCTGGCTATAACAAGTAGGGTGGCTACTCTGAATGTCCATCTTTGGTGAAGACATTCAGGAAAGGATGAAGTGTTGCCCAGATGCAAAAGATTCCTATTGTCATTAATCCATGGGTGAAATGATGATGAAAATAGTTTACACAAGTAATAGATATAACATTGTGGGCACCTCCAAAAGGCTAGCTTAATCAGGACTCTCAGTTGAAAGTGACAAAATTGCAACTCAGCAGGATTAAGTGGAAAGAAATTTATAGGTTTAAGTTACTGAAAGGTAGCAGTGAATCCAAGGACTCAACTGATATATTCAGGACTTGATTTTATTCTTTTCACTCTTCAGTCTGGCTTTCCTTAGTATGGGCTCCATTCTCAAGCATGTTTTCCTTTCATAATAACCAGACAAGACAGCAACAAAAGTTCCAGGTTCATATCATACTGGAGGCCCAGTGTACGAATTTGTGCACGGGTGGGGTCCAGCCGGTTTGCCCTGATCACGGCCAATTGGCTGATGGGGCAGGTAAGCCCGGGGCAGGGGACACAGGAGATTGGCCGGCTGGCCCCACCCCCAATTGGGGTGGATTGGACCAATTGGGGGCAGGGATGGTCGGGGGAGGGGCCACGAGTGGTTGGCCAGCCAGCCCTGCCCCCTGGTCAAACTCCCCATCAAGGGGACAATTTGCATATTAGCCTTTTATTATATAGGATTCTCCTAGTAGAGCCAACAAAAGACCTGAAATAACTCACTTCTTTGATTGGCTGTCAGCTGTCACATGTTCATTTCAGAACCAATCACTGTATTGGGGTGTATGGCTCTGATTGGCAGGGTCTGCTTCACATATGCAGAAGAGGGACTAGGTGTGGACTGGGAGAGGTACCTCCCCATTAAAGGGGAAAGTAGTAACCAACCAGGCTAAAACATCAGCTGTCCATTACCAAACACTAGAGAAATGTAAGACGGACCTGCCTTTACCCAGTCTTGGTCACTCCTCGTTCATCATGAATTCATGGCTCTCAGATTGAAACAAAGGGTGTTGTGTCTGAGTTCCTTTCTCTAAAACCCAGCCAGTCTGTGAACTCTGCTTCCACTCATTAATTCACGGGGACAAGAATGTGAGTCTCCTCTCACTTCCTTCTTGCCCGTGGAGGATTCCTGGAGGAGATGGTCCAGGGGCGGGTGTTGCTGTGATGTGTGGTGGCTGATGTCACTTGGGTTGGCATGCTCTCTAAGACTACTTTTTCAAAGTGTGGGAATCATAAAGGAAAGGAAAAAATCACAACGTGATCATCCAGGCATTTCTTTTTTCTCCTTATTTTTCCTCAAAGCCCTGGTACTTTGAGGGAAATTTAATCCTTATGTTTCTGTTTAATTTGTAGGATACTTAGGTCATCAAAATAGAGCCTATAAAGAGCCATTTGATGTCCAGGAAGAATTATGAGCTTGTATATAAACCTTTTAAAATATATCTGTGAGTGAATATGTGTACGTGCATTCGCACTTGAGACTTATTCCAGAACTCCACATTCTACTGGGTTTGAACTCATCAGAAAGTGAAGTTCAAACCTCAATGTTACTTAGAAACATCTATTGAGAGACATTTACTTTTTAAGCCAAAAGTGACTCTATAGGCCCTCAAGTCTCTTAGACTAGGTCAGTGGTCGGCAAACTCATCAGTCAACAGAGCCAAATATCAACAGTACAACGATTGAAATTCCTTTTGAGAGTCAAATTTTTTAAACTTAAACTCCTTCTAATGCCACTTCTTCAAAATAGACTCACCCAGGCCGTGGTATTTTGTGGAAGAGCCACACTCAAGGGGCCAAAGAGCCACATGTGGCTCGCGAGCCGCAGTTTGCTGACCATGGGACTAGGTGAAGAAAACAAAGAACTGGGAAGATTAATTTGTCAAAAGTCATTGTGGGGTATTTTAGAATTTTCTTTTACTTTTTAAAAACATTATTTATTTACTAGAGGCCCGGTGCACGAAATTCGTGCATGGGAGTGGGGGTGCGGTCCCTGCACCCTCACGAATCCAGGATCCCTCTCGCAATCGGGAACCACTGGCTCCTAACTGCTCACCTGCCTGCCTGCCTGATGCCCCTAACTGCTCCCCTGCCAGCCTGATGCCCTGAACTGCTCTCCCCTGCCAGCCTAATCTCCCTAACTGCTCTCCCCTCCTGGCCTGATCCCCTTAACTGCCTATCTGCTCTGATTGCCCTAACTGCCTATCTGCCCTAACTGGCTATCTGTGCTCCCCTCCTGGCCTGATCCCCCTAACTGCCTAACTTCTCCCTGCTGCCAGCCTGATCCCCCTAACTGCTCTCCCCTCCTGCCTTGATCCTCCTAACTGCCTATCTGCTCTCCCCTCCTGCCCTGATCCCCCTAACTGCCTAACTGCTTTCCCCTCCTGCCCTGATCCCCCTAACTGCCTATCTGCACTCCCATCCTGGCCTGATCGCCCTAACTGCCTATCTGCACTCCCCTCCTGGCCTGATCCCCCTAACTGCCTATCTGCGCTCCCCTCCTGGCCTGATCCCCCTAACTGCCTATCTGCTCTCCCCTCCTGGCCTGATCCCCCTAACTTCCTATCTGCTCTCCCCTCCTGGCCTGATTGCCCTAACTGCCTATCTGCTCTCCCTTCCTCTCTGAGCCCTTCGGACCCCCGGTGCAGGTGTGCTGAGAGCTCTCTGCTGCGGCCCCGCCCCCGTCCTGATTGGTTGTTACGTGACGGTATCCCATACAATTTGCATATTCCTCTATTATTAGTATAGATTGATTGATGTTAGAGAAGAAGGAGGGAGGGAGGAAAGGAGGGAGGGAGGGAGGGAGGGAGGAAGGGAGAGAGAGAAAGAAACATTGATTTTTTGTTCCACTTATTTATGGATTCATTGGTTGTTTCTTGTATGTGCCCTGACCGGGGATCAAACCCACAACCTTGGCATATTGGGACGATGCTCTAACTAACTTTGGATTCCTTGGGTCCAGAAACAAGGAAGTGAGGAGTTACCATATTGAGAAGAATTTTTGACTCATTCCTGGAAGAGGAGGTAGCATTTTGTTTACACAGTCAGGGCAGGGAACTCGGGTGTGCAGAATTCACTCAGATGACCCACCTGTGGCTTCCTGATACTCTTTGCCCATTATAAGTGAGAATGAGCATAATAGCAATACTGGCTTGTAAAGCACCTCAGATGTGTGTGGGATGAATGAATGATTCATTGACTTTGAATTGACCAGGGCTTGAATTGACTTTTACTTTAATATACATCTCAAAGTTTACTCTTTCTTGTACCTGGTTAGTTGAAGTGCTAAAGGGTCACTTTAGAGTTTGTAATACTAATTGTCCTGGTTATTAATGTCATCGTTACCATATCATTATTGGCTTACTACTTATGGAGAAATTAGTTTGTATCGTTTGTGATAAGCATCTGAACACGTCTAATGCTTACAGCGGCCCTGTGAGGTGTATTGAATTCTTCCTCCAGTTTCAGAAGTGGAGCCCATGGGTGAGGAGAGGAAGCCATTGGCCCACACTCAAGGTGTTGGCAAGCAGCGGGTGAGGATGAAACAAAAGTTGGTCTCTCCAGGGTTGGCATTCCTAATCACTGTGCTGCTTATGTAAACCCACAGTATTTTAGATACCCTGTTTTAAAATTAAACTCAGCAGGAGAAAAATTACCGAGTGCTTCCCTGCTCCATGAAGACAAACACATCAAAGTGACCCCATCGCACCCTGTGAGTGTAACTGTAACAGCTGCCCAGGCCATCTGGTCTGACCAGAGGGACCTAGCAACACTCCTGTTTTCTTAGTTGGGGAAACTGAGTTTCAGGCCCCTCGAGGAGCCCTGGTGCTGCCGGGCCATCACTCAGGCCCGAGGCGTCTCTGTCAGGTTTTATTGAGCAGGGCTGCCTGCCGCCATATGCATTTAAATAATGAACAAGGATCAATACCTGTCTCTGCTCTTCTTGTCCATGTTCCCTTGATGGCGGGCCTGGAAACAGAGGCCAGATTCTCCCTCACCCTCAGCCTGGGCGGGGAGCTCATTCCAGCCTGTGGCTCAGTGTCCTCCTCAAGAAACTCGGGAGATGTGGAAGGTGATGGGGAAGGTCAGAGGGAATTCACCGGGATCTAAATCCTGAATGCCACTGAACCAATGGGGCTGAGTTTCCATAAACAGATAACCATCCATCCACAAAGGGTTATTCAGTAGGCAACATCAACCCAGCTGTGCCGCAGTATGCCCTGTGGTTACAGTATACTCTGCATCCAGGCAGACCTGGGTCAGATTTCTTATTCTGCCATTTAATAGCTGTGGGAATTTGTACAAGTACTTTTGCTTACTTCCCTCCCTCCCTTCTTGGCAAATTTATTTAGGTACTAGAGGCCCAGTGCGTACGAAATCGTGTGTGAGTAGCTTGCTTCGCTTGCCTCAGCTGGCCGCACCACCCATCGCCGCTCATAGCTCGCGCCCCGCCCTGCCCTCAGCGAGAGCTGCTGCTCTTTTGGTTGTGACAGCATTGTGGCGTTATGACCACGGGCCTTTTATTAATATAGATAACACAGAAAAATTAAAGTGCAAATAGTACACCAATGTTACATGACTATCTCTATTTCTATATCCATATATCCATATATCTATATGTCTATATATCTATATCTATAATAATCTATAATAATAAAAGCATAATATGCTAATTAAACCGGACGTCCTTCCGGAAGTCTTTCCGGGGCTGCTGCTGCGAGGGCCCCTTGCATGAATTTCGTACATCAGGCCTCTAGTACTTATATATCTATATATTTATATATCTATATATCTGTATCTGTCTCACATATAAATATATCATGTGTGTGTAACTACCACCCAGGTCAGGATATATCCCCTGATAACGTTCCTTCAGCTGCTGCTCAATCTGTATTCTCACCAAGAGGCAATCACTACTCCGACTTCTATCTTCCATTGCTTAGTTTGTCCTGTCCGTGGAATTCACCTAAACAGAATCACACAGCATGTACTCCTTTGCGCCTGGCTTCTTTCACTCAACATGTATACTATCTGAGTTTCGTCCATGTTGTTGTGTGCAGCAATAGTTTACTTCTTATTTTTGCATAGTGTTCCACTGTATGAGTACAGTACTGTGAAGTTGCTCATTTTTCTCTTGAGAGCTGTTTCCATCATTCTGAGTGTTTGGCTATTACAAGCAACACTGTGGCTATTGCAAGTAAAGAACATTCTGTGCTTGTCTTCTCGTGACATCTACCATCACTTCTGTTGGGTAGATAGCTAGGGGTGGAGTTCATGGGGCATTTTGCTTCTGTTTTTAAAGCCTGATTTACCTTATTTAATCTGCCTGGATTAAATGAGATACATAGTCTAACACATGATAATCACCCAATAATTTTAGAAATTATTCTAATTATATGGTTTAATGCTATGATCTTAGGGAATGCTGTTTTGTCAAACTCTTTAAAAATATTTTTATTGTTTTTTTAGAGAGAGGAAAGGGGAGGGAGGGAGGGAGGGAGGGAGGGAGGGAGAGAGAGAGACAGAGAGAGAGAGAGAGAGAGAGAGAGAGAGAGAAACATTGACTGACTGCCTCTTGCATACCCCCTACTAGGGATCTAACCTCTGCCAGTTTTTCATTCTAGTGCCAGTACGACCCTGCTGAAGTGGGGTTGAGCACGCCAGTACCTCTCTGGGTGGGTTCTGCATGGAAAGTTTAAGCACAGCAATCACTTCCCACCGGCCAAGGTTAACAGTGGACCCCCCATCAATACTTACTCAGGGAGCATCTCTTAGCCATTTGCTTTATTTCATCTGACCACAGAGAAAGCCATGTTTCACTACTAACTTCCACCCCATAGGACCACAGACCATGATCTCCAAAAATGAGCTTTTTTCCCCTTTTTTTGAAATTACTACCCTAAAACGACACCTAGATTAGCCAGGTGAGCTTCTAAAAGATGTGAGAAATAAACTCTGAAGAAATTTTGTGTGTCCCCCCGCTTCAAGAGAGAGGCCCACCAAAGAGCAGGATAGGAGATCCTAGGGACCCTTTCTCTACCCCAGGCTTGCGGCTGTGCCTTCGAATCTACAAGAGCAGAAACTCGGGCAGATCCAAACAGATTTTGGTTGGAGCTAGAAGACATCCTCTGAGAGGCATAACTCAAGGACAATTGTAAAGGGACTTTGTGTTCTAGGAGGCTGAAACATCTTTCTGCGTCTAATGGAACCTTCCCCAAGGCGCTATTCACTGTAGGCTTAGGATAACACAAAGAGCCCCCTCCGCCCCATTCCCTTTTTCTTCTGCAAATAATGGGATGGTGTTTCATCTCCAAAAATAGCCCGCTGGGCTTGGAACACTTTTCTTCCCCTCTTAGGGCTCCATGGGATTATCGGATTAGGAAGCAAAGGGCTTGTTCAGCCTGCTGGCGTGACTGACTGGTGATAGAGGGCAGAAAGCCAGAGTTGGCTGAAGGGTATGGAATCCATCAGGTTTAATAGTATTAGACACAACATATTGAGCAGTTACTAAGTTCCAGGCACTGTGCTGGGTGCTTTCATGATTACAACGAATTCTTACAATGACCTTATTATAAAATTGGTTGATTCCCTCTTCTCCCTCCATGTTGAGATAGAGAATTAAGGAGGTTCTCACCCAAGACCATACAGATAGGATGTGGTAGAGCTAAGGTGAGAATTCTATAGCCCGTGCTTTTAACCTGGAAAATTTGTCATTCACAAATGGTAAATACCACTATTGAAGTTTGATTTTGGATTTCATACTATTTCTCATTGATATCTATTTATTTTTCTAAAAAAATTAGGTTTTTAAAATCCTCACCCCAGGATATATTTTATTGACTTTAGAAAGAGAGGAAAGGAGAGGGAGGGAAGGATGGAGGGAGGGAAGGAGAGAGAGAGAGAGAGAGAGAGAGAGAGAGAGGGAGAGAGAGAGAGAGAAAGATGAGAGAGAAACATTGATTAGTTGCCTCCCATACACGCCCCAACTGGGGATTGAACCTGCAGCCTTTTGGTATATAAGATGCTCCAACTAAAAGAGCCATCCGGCCAGGTCTATACTTGGTTTTATTTTGAGAATTTTTTTGTTCCCCTTGTACCTGACCCAATGTCTGAGAAATTCCAGCCTTAATAATTTTGGCCAAGCTAATCTTCAACTAGTGGCTCATAAAAAAGTGGTGCCCGCCTAGCCTGCTCTGTGTTCTCTTCCCAGCGAGAAGAACCCGCTTCCCTTGCTTTCCCACCTGCCTTGGAGGTGATAGTGGACGTGTTACTTTCAGTGACTACCCTGCCTTTGGACTGCCCTTCTGTGCTCCGTGTCATTCTGTTGGGACTTTCCGTCAGGGGTCCCTCTCTCCTTCCCTACCCTACCAGGCCATCTAGAGTGTCTCCCTCACCTTGTATATAGTGGATTGGTTCAGGGTGGACATGTGAGTCCTTTGCTGAAATCAAGATGGAGGCTGTGATGGAGTGGGCATCCCTCCTTTAAAAATTATGAGCTTTCTCTAGGAATAATCTAAGCCTGAGAGCCATCTTTAGGTTGGTATCAGTTGAGTCCAATATAAAGCAAAGGAGACTTTGGAGAGCAAAGAAGATATGATAGCCCAGCTGACATGGCTTAGTGGTTGAGTGTTGACTTATGAACGGTTCGATTCATGGGCCAGGGCACATGCCCAGGTTGCAGGCTTGTGGGGCGTGCACTGTGGGGCGTGCACTGTGGGGCGTGCAGGAGGCAGCCCATCAATGATTCTCTCTCACCATTGATGTTTCTCTCTTTTCCTCTCCCTCTCTTAAATCAATAAAAAAATTTTTAAAAAGAAGATATGATAGGTTGAGATAGATAGGACGAAGGAAAGAAGCGAAGGGGAGAGGGGGAGAGAGAGGAAGAGAGAGACCTAATGATATCCTAAATCAAATTGGGATCCACTGTTTCTGAAGCCTCTCTCTCAGCTACCTGGGACACCATGGAGATGGGCCACCCCGGTCTCTCTGTTGTGAGCAGCGTGGCTGGAAGCCTCCAGCTACTGAAACTTCGTATCTGCTCCATTGTTCACTCTGCAGTCACCCCGCCCTGCGCTGCTCCAGCCCGTGACTGCGCACAGGGGGGCTTTCAGAGCAGGGCCGTTTCTCTCTACTCTGGGGCTCCCCATTGGCCTCGCTGGTGCTGCACTACCCAGCCCTCCTTCCTCCCCTCTCTCCGTTCCCAGAGCTCAGACCAGGGTGTCACAGTCTGGAGGCTCACCCTGTCTGTTCTTGCCTTTAATTTCTCTAAATCTCCCCCAAGAAATCTCTTGACCATCTAACTCTGTCTTGGCTTTTGCTTCCTGTAGGAAGTGAACTAGCACACCACCCAATACATTCCATTTTTGCGTATGCTGCTTTGAATCAGCTCAGTCATTTGCAACCCAAAGAATCCTGTTACAGAAGTGGCATCTAGTATGTAAAGCTGCTCTGGAAACCAGTAGCCCTGTAGCGATATTGGTTAGAGGGATGATGATTCTCAAGACTCTACTGAGAGTTAAATGACAAGAGATGAAGAGGACCTCCTCCAAAGAGGGGTTTTCATAGGAAACTCTCAAAGATGGGCAGACTTCCAAACTTGGACAAAACGTGAAATGAGCGAGATGGTGGGTAGAGTTACACTCCGATTACATATTCTCTGGGACTATGTACATGGTTGATGTCAAAATCCAAATCTCTGGTTCCGTATCTCTCCTAGATTTCAATCTATTTATCCTCAAGTCTTCTTGACACTGGCACTTGGCTCTCTCAGGCGTTGGGAACTCTACCCATGTAAAATGACTTATTACATCTGGCTGGTGTGGCTCAGGGGTTGAGTGTAGACCTATGAACCAGGATGGTCACGGTTCAATTCCCAGGTTCGGGGCTGGATCCCGTTCAATTCCCAGGTTCGGGGCTGGATCCCCAATAGGGGGCATGCAGGAGGCAGCCAATCAATGATTCTCATCATTGATGTTTCTGTCTCTCTCCCTCTCTCTTCCTCTCTGAAATCAATATATATATATATATATATATATATATATATATATAAAATAAAATGACTTATTACTCTTTCCCTAGTCCTATAATTTTTCTCTTAATGTCATGTTCATTAGCTTAAGGTATGCCCATGTCAACTCAGTAGTTTAAGACAAAACTCTGGGAGTCCTTTTTGATCTCTTCGTCTTCTCCCTCCCCTTCCATTCATTGCAATGTCCCTTTGTGAAAAGACTCCTCACCTCCTCTCCCGCTCCCTAACCAAGGTTGCCAGTGCCTGCCCTGTGCAAGTCATTCCCGCACATTCAGTGTTAAGATCCGCTTCCATTATCCCCAAACCTGGGCTCCTAAAGGCTTTCCTGAGTCCACAACCAGCCTCTGAAGATGATGAAGATGTCGTTATTCTAATTAAATCAGGAAGGGAGCCCCTCCTTCATTTCCTTTTAGGAAGAGACCCCATTAGATCCAGAATGAACGGAAGAGCAGCCCTTGGAGGGAAATGCACTTCCTATGCTCAAGCAGCTCTTTGGAATGTCACGGACGATGCCATCCCAGACTCCTTGGGCCACTGACGTAGGGCTGCCAGCTTTTTCTCTTGCCAAGTAGTATTTTCAGAGTTGCGATGTGCGATTTCTCTAGGTTTGTAAATCCATACCTAGCTCAAAAGATTCAGTTCTGAAGTGGGCTGCAGCTGCATCCTTGGAGCAGGCCGGGGAAGGAGAGAACAGCTGGGGGCATTCATCACTCCTGCTCCATTGCCCGAGGGAGAATCTTCCTAACAGTCAACACGGAAAGGACAGAATCATAAAATAAAGGGCATTCTTGGTATGAAGCAAACTTACCTGGCTGAACATTTTGACGTCTTCCTTTTCAGTTTGCCATTGACCAAAGGAAACTAGGGACTCTCTAGTTTACCTTCCCTGGGTGTGTTTTTGCCCCTTTCTTTCCAGGTACCCAGAACCCCTACTGAACAAAGCCCTTGCAAAGCAACTGGATGATCTCCCCTGTGGCGGGTGGGCATGGAGGTGGACAAACCTCCAGACCTGTGTCTACCTTTCTGTTGTGTTACCCACCAGCGTGCCAGCTCTGGGCGGAGCCCTTTCATTGCTGGAAAAGAAACTCCATGCTGTATGGGAACCGTTTCGGAAAAAGCAAAGTCCACCTCTCTGATCAGGTTATGGGCTTCCTTCTCCCAGAGAGGGAGAAACAAATAAAAAAGAACATAACAAGAAGCAGGACTGAAGAAGCAAGAGAGCTTGTTACTCGTACCTGCTTGGACTTGTCAGCGCACCTGAATTACAGCTCGGCCGTCCTCGGCCACACCAGGCCACCCCTTCTTGGGAGATTACATCTCTAAGGAGGTGTCTCTCCTTTGTACAGCTGATCAAGCTGTAATTTACAGCATTTTTTTCTTTTCTTTTGATATGTTTTTATTGATTTTTAGAGAGAGAGGAAGGGAGAGGGAGAGCTAGAAACATCTATGAGAGAAACACCATTGATTGGCTGCCTCCAGCACGCCCCTAACTGGGAATTGAGCCTGCAAACTGGGCATGTGCCCTGACCACGAACCGAACCATTGACTTCTTGGTTCCTGAGTCGACACTCAACCACTGAGCCACACTGGCTGGGAAGCATTTCTTTTTCTTTTCTTTTTTTCTTCTTCCTCTTCTCTCTCCCCCCTCCCCTCCCCTCCCTTCCCCTTCCCTCTGGTAAAAACAAGAAATCTTCATTTTAAGTTTTCTAATGTTTAATTTCTCCAGAATTAATGTCTCCATGCTACCTCTGAGATAGTGAGCCTTTTCGTTGCATCTCACAAAGCTGTTTTTGGTGTGAGTGTGTAGAAAATGAGACTCTGTAGCCATCTTGGGTTTAATAGTATGATAATGTCGTTACTGAGAGCCTAATGGTGTTGGCCACTGTACTCATGTGATTGTAATTCACCCTCATGCCAAACCTGTGGGGCAGACATCATTATCCATAGTTTACAGCTGAGGAAACAGGATCAGAGAGGTCTAGGATCTTTTCCAGGGTGCTCAGCTAGTGAACCGCAGAGCCAGATCCACACTGTTTGCCTGATTTTAAGACACATTTTCTGCCTGCGGACACCGTGCATGACATCTTCCTGAGCAGCATCTGTTACCTCTTCTCGTCCTTAACTTACATCTGGTTTGGCTGAAACTCTGGCTCAGATGATACAAAGGAAACTGGGTATAGGAGCCAAAGCTGACTTCTTCAGGGAATTATGTATGGAGTCACACTTTGAGTTTCATCTCTAGGACTTTTGTTGATGCATCCAATTGTCCTACTTCTCAACTACATTCGTCCTTATCTCCAAAATTTAGATTTTTTTGCTCAGATAAGGCTTTCTGTTGTGGTAGTGGTGGCAGCGGTGCTGATGGTGGAAGTGATGGTGGAGCTGATGGTAATGGTGATGATGATGGTGGTGATGGTGTTGGGATTGGTGATAGTGATGATGATGGTGGTGATGGTGGTTCTGATTGGTGTTGGGATTGGTTATGGTGATGTTGATGTTCAAGCTGTAATTTATAGCATTTTTTCTTTTCTTTTAATAAGTTTTTATTGATTTTTAGAGAGAGATGGTGGTGATGATGATGTTGGGATTGTTGTTGTTGTTGGTGGTGGTGATGGAGCTAATGTTGTTGGGCTTGGTGATGGTGGAGCTAATGTTGTTGGGATTGGTGATGGTGGAGCTAATAGTGTTGGGATTGGTGATGGTGAAGCTAATGGTTTTGGGATTGGTGATGGTGATGGTGGAAAGATGGTGGCAGTTCTTTTGTGGGGTCAATACATTACAGAAACTTTATTTGATCAATGTAACTAACTTGATAAGAATCTAAGAAAGTGACAAATCTTCATCAAATTTCCACAAGCCTGAGATAGAAACCGGTTTACAGTAGGGTCATTTATGGGGAAATTTATTCTTTCTTATCATCTATTCTAGGGTCTAGTCTCTCGGCCTTACGGTCCTGAGACAGGGAAACCAAATTAGACTCAAAGCTGTTCAGAGGGCGGGAAGCAGGTATGATCTCGGAGAAGCTCTTGTACAATCTCATCCTAGACGGAGACAGACTTCAAAGAGCTCGGTTTTCCAATCTGACCTTGGGATCAGACAGATTTCAAGCTAGGACTTGATCTTATCTGGGCCTCAACTTCCTAATTTTTCAGGGAATGCTGACCTTTCTCAGTGATTCTAAGGCTCTAATAGGATAATGAGTGCCGACTGTTCAGCACAGTTTTGGGCACAAGATGTGCACTCAGCTATTGGTGTCTGATAAATAAATGTAATTAAATTAATCTTCAGGACAGTCCCCCAAAGATCTCCATTTTAAAGCTATGCACAGGGAGGCACCTCAGAGTTAAACAACTTGGAATGGTAGTCACCACTTACTGGGTGTATACTAGTACAGGTGCCAAGCACTGGGCTACACATTTTCTCATTTAATCGTAACAATAGCACCATCAGGGTGTACTCAGCTTATCCCCATTTCACAGATGAGAAACCTGAGTCACACACGGTTTGCCCGAGTGGTGAGGGGACCATGCAGGATTTGTACTCGCGTTACCAACTTTAGAATCCACATGCTTAACCAGGAGTTGGAGTGGAGAAAGCCTGTGTCACATGGTGGGTGGCACTGACCGGGGGTCTGGAAAGAGGCTGGCAGGGATGCAGCCACCGCCCCAGCAGCGTCTCCTTCCTGCGCCAGCATTTGCACGCCCACATGCCCAGGCTTCCAAAGGTTACCCGTGACCGCGTGTGTGACGGGGACTCCGGGCCAAACCCAGCTGCCCGAGCGGGGATGTTTACAGCGGCGACATCTCCTCCACACCAAGGAGGATGTGCTCCTTACACCATTTGGGCTCCAAGAACCCGACTCCAAATGTATCAGCAATTCAAAAAGAAGGTCATGTTCAGTCTCTTAGGGGAAAAAAACAAAGCAACAAGAACCTTTCCCATCCATCTGTGACCAAATATATTTTGTGCTTGGTTTCTTTGGGCGGCCTTCTCTTAACGGCTTCTAATTCACAGAGACAAAAAACGTAAAACAATTTAAGGATTGGCACACTCAGCTCAGCAAGGCAGTTGCGGGGGCCTGGGGGGTGCGTTTCTTTGGCAGGGATCTCCCGAGGTTGGCCTGGCCAGGAGGCTGGGAGGCTCGCAGGGATGGAGGGAGGAAGGCTTTGTGCTTAGGCTGTTCCCTACTGGCGGAGTGGAGAGGTATTTGGGGGAAGTGGGTTGGCCCAATAATTATCCAGCTGGTAATTACAGCCAGTTGTGAAGGAATACTGTGCAGAGCCCCACACAGTCGCCACGCCAGCTGGGAAGAGCCCTCGCCCACTGATGGATTTACGGCGAGCCTTGCAGGCCGGGATGTGTGTTTTGGCTTGTGCACATGAGAGCGCCGTGTCTCCTCCTTCCTTTGCCTGCCTCTCTCTCTCTCTTTAATCTTGACTTCAGAAGGAAGGAGTCGCTCGTTAATTCGTTTGGATTTAGAATCTGGGCTTTTTCATGCGAAAGAGGCAAGAGCTATGAGGATGCTGTGTCAGGGGTACTGTGTTCCGTTAATATTTGCTGAATGGGGAAAATGCATCCATGAATGGGTGTTGATATAATGTGAACTGATAGTTACAATACATTTTCGGTGTGCCAGAGCCTCATTGGAAATACTTCCCATGTGTTGTGAAATAGATCCCCATGAGTATTCACATTCTGTGGATGGGAAAACTAAGGCTCAGCGAGGTGGGTGACTGACTCCAGCTCACACAGCAAGAGTGTCACAGCAGGTATTCCAGCTCGGGGAGCCGACCGCAGCACTGTGTTATGGATGGATGGGTAGCAGGCTCGATGCTGGGATTATAGATGGATGACTCTGGGAGAAATTTAACCTAATCCCAACTGTTTTTTATTTTATTTTACTATTTAAAATATATTTTTATTGACTTTAGAGAGTAAGGGAGAGGGAGAGATAGAAACATCAATGATGAGAGAGAATCATTGATCACCTGCCTCCTGCACGCCCCCTACTGGGGATCAAGCGCACAATCTGGGAATTGAACAGTCAGGTCCTGGTTCATAGATAGATGCTCAACCCCTGAGCCACACCTGCCAGGCCCAACTGTTTTTAGTGGGTGAGAGATGTGCCTGTGGGAGCCCAGTTTTAAGCAGGGAACTGACAGCAGAACTAGGTTTTGTTATACACTGGCCAGAGCTCCTGCCCATCTTCCTAAAGACTGAGTTTTCACACCCTCATTCAATTCTCCTTCACCAGGCCTGTGTGCCCTGCAGGGACAGACACAGCCCTGACCCTAAGGAGGGTGACCCACCATCCCGGTTCGCTTGGGACTGAGAAGTTTTTCAGAGTGTGGGGTTTCAGGGCTAAAACCGGAAGAGCGCCAAGACAACTAGGACATATAGGCTCCTGTCCCCCGTGCCCCCTACACTTGGTAAATGCTTATAGTGTCCATTTAAAGCTGCGTAAATAGAAGGCCTTTCAAGAACGTCACCCAGCGTAGGGCTGAGGACCAGGACCTGGGCATCAGACACCTGAGTCAGATCTCCTCTGCACCACTTCCTTATCAGCAATGGCCTTGGCGAGCTGCTGACCTCTGAGCCAGTTTCTTCACCTGCAAAATAGGATCCTGCTTCTGGGGTGGTTATGAGGTTGGAATGAGATAATGCGTGTTAGATACTCAGCACAGAGCATCTCTAAGAAAATGTGACATCAGGCCCCTAACCTGGAGCTCTGGCTACATAATTCTAGTTCAATGTTCCTGGCAGAGTCGAAAGGGAAGCTCAGCAGGCTGCCACCGGCCCCATGGGGCGAGCTGCTCTGTGCTGTTTCCCAGGGTTGCAAACTCAGATGCATGTAGGGCCCACGAGTTAACGGAATCCACTCTGCTCAGATCTTCTCCATGTGAGGTTTAGAGACACCCCCCTCCCCCAATGAGGGAGTGGACACTCATCCCCACTTTTCAGAAAAGGGGTCTGAGACTCAGGAAGGTAAGGAGGCTTGCCCAAGGTCACTCACGTAGTAAGTGGTAGAGGTGAGATCTGAATCCAGGCTGCGGTGTCTCCAGGCTCTGACCATGGAATGCTCACCTTTCGGTGGCTGCATACAGTCCTTTTCATGTGGGTTTAACACACAGTATAGAACGCATCCCTTTTATCCCTTTTTGTTTTGCATTCAGGTATTTGGATGTTTTTCTTTTTTTTATGTTTGTTTTACATCTCCTGAAACAATACTAGGTGAATATGCTTCTATCTAAACCTTGGCACTCTTGCCATTTGGGGCTCGATAATTCTTTGTTGGGAGGGGGACTGTCCTGTGCATTATAGGGTGGTGAGCGGCATCCTGGCCTGCACCCACTAGATGCAGATAGCACCCTCTCCCCCAGATGTGACAACAAACAGGTCTCCAGGCATTTCCCAGTGTCCCTTGGGTGGGGTGGGTGGGGTGCTAAAGTGCCCCCAGTTGAAAACATCTGATGGCACATCTTTGTATTCAGGGGTGATCATTTCCTGGATCCAAGAGTGCATGTTATTGCTTTAAACGTTCTTGATTCTCAGTGCCCAGCTGTCTTCAGCGAAAGTCGTACTGAGTCATAAGGGCCCTGCAGTGCGTGAGAACGCCATGTCCCCACGGGCCTGCGCCTGGCTGGCATTGCCCGCAGAAGCCCGTCCCTACCTGTAGACATTTAAAGTGGACCTTCCCAGGTGACCCACCCCATCAGTTCCAGTAGGGGAACCTGAGACTTGTCCCACATCACACAGTGACTGATTTCTCTAGTTGGGGCTTCTTGAGCCCCGAGGAATAGCAACTTGTCATTTTGTTATTAGTTTTTTAATTGATTTTATAGAGAGAGAAACATCGATTTGTTGTTCCATTTATAAATGCATCCATTGGTTGATTCCTGTATGTGACCCAACTGGGGATCAAACCCACAACCTTGGCGCATCGGGACGACGTTCTAACAACTGAGCAACCCAGCAG
This sequence comes from Cnephaeus nilssonii, assembly GCF_951640355.1. Taxonomy (NCBI): domain Eukaryota; kingdom Metazoa; phylum Chordata; class Mammalia; order Chiroptera; family Vespertilionidae; genus Cnephaeus; species Cnephaeus nilssonii. The sequence continues at coordinate 7,805,863 of NC_137093.1, forward strand.
GGCCAGCAATTTGTAAAGTTAAGTTGGCATCCCCACTAATAGCCTTGATCATTCCAAATTAGATTGATTCATTGAGGCAAATACTCTTTTCAGGACTTTCCTCCCAGATGGTGTGGGATTCTATAAAAATATTTTTTATTGTGCTGGCTGTGGATAAAGGCACCACTTTGGTGGCGAGGCAGGGAGTGATGTATTCTAGGCAGTCGAGGGGCCGGTAAAAGTTTATGGGCCTGCAGACTGCCACGGACTGGGTTTATTGTCCTTTGTAAATTCCCCACCATCTTTCCCCTTTGAAGTCGGGAGCGATGGAATCAGTGGTCTAATTGATACAGGCTGGGAAGAGGCTGGCGATGCTCACAGGAGATAGGGCGATGCACTCCCGCGACTGATGGTGGTGTGGTCGTGAGCTCCTCAAAAGGGGAGTGAGTGATCCCTTGACCTAAGTCAACGTAGAATGAGCCCGGGCCCTTCCCCGAGGCCTCCGGGCTCTGGCCTGCATTTAGCTCTTCAACCTCAGCGCCCACCTCCCCGCCTGGGGCTCGCCCACCTCCCCACCTGGGGCTCGCCGAGCTGCCGCCTCCCCTGCCATCTTTCTTGTCCTTGAAGGGCTCTTATCTGTTTCCACCGCAGGCCTTCACGTTTGCTGTTCCCTCTGCCAGGCACTCCCTTTCTCATCCTTTTCCTGGCCGGCTCCTTTGATTGCTTGAGGCTCCTGCTCACAGTCCCACCTCCTCAGAGAGGCCTCCTGGACCACCTAAGTGGAGGAAGTCCTCCCTCACGCCAGTCACTCTCCTTTAGATAGTTGCGCATGATGTGGTCCCTCTAATGAGGACAGGGACCTTGCACACCTTCTTGTTCCCAGGCTTACTTCTAGTGACAATGCCAGGCACAGGACCACTACTTGGTAACTGAAAGAAATAGTTAAGGGGCATTGACTCCATGTAAGACCTGGGGAGATGTCATCAAAGTAGGCAATAAAATAGGGGCTCATAAAATCACCACAGAAAAGCAAAGGCAGGTGGCTTGGGATGTTGGGGGCCTGGTTAGCGACAGAGGTGCAATGGCAGTGCTGAGGAGGGACATGGGGGCTCTGGGAGTTTTGCTGTAGACTATATCATTTAAAGTGGACCTTCAAGCCCTAGCCGTTTGCTTAGTGGTTAGAGCATCTACCCATGGACTGAATGGCCCTGGGGTTGATTCCGGTCAAGGACACGTACCTCAGGACGTGTGAGGGAGGCAACCAATTGATGTGTCTCTCTCACATCTATGTTTTTCTCTCTGTGTGTCTCTCCCCCTCTCTAAAAATCAATGGGAAAAATATCCTCGGGTGAGGATTAACAACAAAAAAGGTGGACCTTCAAGAATACAAAGCGTTTGGATGGCTGGGAAGGAGGACTGGGCCAGGCATATCAGGCCAGGGATTCGCTGGGGACTTGGAAAGCTGAGGCTTGCTCCAAAGACTGGAGCACAATGATTTGATCAAGGAGAATGAGTGATTGAAGCAGATGACACATGGCATGCATGTGTATGCTGGGCAGGGTTTGGGGACTTGAGTCTCAGGTGCAGCATGAGGTGTTTAAGAGCAGTAGAGGTATGGAGTTAGATGGAACTGAGGTTCATTCTGTGTCTTGGGAAGGTTCCTTATCCTCTCCTGGACTCACTCTCCTCATCTGTAAAATGGGGCTGACAGCTTTTGAAGGTTCTGCAGGATTAAATGAGGAATACACATAAAAAAAATGTAGGCATCTTTTTCTGAGCCCAGGGCAAGGGCCAGACCTCATGTGTTTATTTCCGAAGCCTCCATACTGAGCCCTGCATCTGTTACAGGGCAGGTGCCCAGCAGGCTTGTGACTGTGTGAATGAATGAATGAGCACCTGAATGAATTTTCAGCACTAATGCCCCTAAAAGCCACCAGAATACTGTAATCTTGGGGAAAATCAAGCTCCATGTTGAGTGCTCAGTCCCCTGAGCCCCCAGCAGCACTTGCCACCCTCACTGAATGTAGACACGACTCTAGGGAGACGCTGACAAGAGTTCCAGATGATTCGGAACTGCATACCCTTCACAGGGAACCAGGCCTTTACCTGTCTTCACTCCCCCTCGGCAGGCACATGGGAGGCGCTCCGTCGATGCATGTGGAATGAATTACTAAGGACGCTCATGCATAAACATCGTGTAGCAACAAGAACAAGTGCAGTTGAGAATTGGGGGCCCCTCAAGTCAGGAGACCGATCTGTGGTTCATCTTCTAGTCTCAGCTCCCGTTGTGGTGCCTCCACATGAGGTCCTGTGATTCCAGGAGCCTGGAAAACAGACCAACAGGCCTCGGGATCACCCCACCCGTGGGCTGAGCGTAAAGGGAACACTCGGGGGCCCACCTCCTTTTTTTGTCTTTGCAAAGTTCTTTTCACTTCTGTGGTCTGAAGCCAGTTCCTTGACATTGTGTAAACATGGTTTTGTGTGGTTGAAAATGTATTTTAAAAATGTCACTAATTACCCAATGGCCTGTAACCACTCTTTCAGGGTCTGTCATGTAAATACCTAATTAGGGGCCTTGGAGAATGGGGCGGATGAGAGGGCCTGGCGTCCCGAGGCCTCCTGGCTACTTCGTCCTCTCCAGGCCCCGAGGAGACATGGGAGTCCCGTGCGTCTGGCACATCAGGGGCTGGGGGCTCGGCCTCCTGGATGGGGCTGGGCCGGCACGTACTTACATGCAGGGAATTCTCAAGCTACCAAGCTTAATGGGAACCAACTGCCTTGCCCCTCCTCCACCCTCCTTGCCCAGTAGAATGTGCTTCTTTCAAACTCAAATGACTCACAGATGTGAGTCTCGGCTCCCCACTTTCCTTTTCTCCTCGGAGAGCCCGGCTTGCGAGGTTCTGCCCTAAGAACGTCTCTCCATGACGAGTGGCAGGAGCCTGGGTGCTGCCTGGCAAACTCACAGCTGAATCCATTTTCAGGGACTAAACATAACATCCCCACATCTCACACTGTCCTCCTCACCGATGCCTCCATGGTCAGGGACGATGGTTCGTGTGTTCTGGGTAAAAACAACTTTTCATCCCAGACAGATTTGGGGTACCAACTCCTCTCTGCCTCCTAGGAGATGGTTTTTGGACCCCCCCATCCGGAAGTGTGTCAGTTACGTCTGGTCAGACAGTAGCTGTGACGTTGCAGATGTGGCAGGACCGTGAGCATGTCCTTGTCCCTCAAGCATGCACTGCTTCACAGCCTTTCCCGGGGACAGACCCCGGCGTGGCGGCTGGGTGCTCTTTCAGGATTCAGGGTTCTGGGAAGGCCTGGGCCACACGGGCATTTTCTGTCCTCTAGACGCCTCGCTCTGCACTGTCACTGTCTGTGCTCTGGGTGGCCTGAGCAGAGGAGAACGCCTCTGTGACAGCAAGAAGAAGCCAGGTCCCTGTTTGTAAAGCAGCTAGCTGTGGCACTGTGGCACCTGCTATCAAGTGTTTACCAAGTGCCTGGATAGCTTAGAGGTTTCGGGACAGGGGCTTTACTGAAAGTCCTGCCTCTATGCCTCTACCTACGAGCTGGGTGAGCTTGGTTTAGCCATTTATCCTTCTGAGCCTCAGTTTTCTTACCTAGAAAATGGGTATAGCAAATGGACCAGTAGGGGACTTGGTGTAAGGATGGGAGGAGACTAGGGTCCAGCTACAAGATGAGCTTCCCACCCATGGTCACTGTGACTTACGGATCTGTCTTCTCTTGAATAAAATGGGGTGAAATAACACCTAGCTCATCGCATCCTGGTGAGGTTTAAATGACTAAATGTGTGTAAAGCACTTAGCTCAGTACCTGGTGCACTCTAGGCCGTCAATCTATGTTAATCATTACTTTGACTTGTCTTTATTACTGTTGCCATCTTCTCCTTTCACTATATAGGCCATTGTCAGAGGACTTAAATGACCTCACAGAGGACTTAAATGACTGCACAGAGGACTTAAAAGACTTTGCCCGAAGTCGTGCAGGGAGGATGTGGCAGAGCCAGATTTGAACCTGGGTCCGTGTGATTCTGAGTCAGTGCTTCCCCGCTTTGCCATATCATCCCGATCTGGGTTCATGCAGAAGGGACTACGGCTGCGGGCAAGCAGTGGTCATAAGGGAAGGTTACAGGACTTAGTCACAAGAACAGGGCCAAATGCACAAAGAAAGACCACAATTCCTGGAAAAGATAAATATTCTAGGGCTCAGAGGGAAGATTTCATGCGGCCCGGAGGGTGGGATATTCAAGGGCAAGGAGAAAAAGAGACACAGAAAAGGAACAAATATTTTTGTTTATTGCACTGAAAAGTACCCAAATGATGAGTTAGTGATGCTAACTTTTTAATTTTTTGTGGAATTTATTTTGCTTCTGTAATGATAAAACATTACAAAAGTATGCAGCATTGAAGCACTTTCCATGGTGGTATAATAAAAAAATACTTGGTGGATTCTTTCTCCTTGGGAGCCTTTAAAAGAGGTTTCCCTTATGGTGGGAGAATGCCATTTACTTATTTACTAAATGATGAATTGACCCACTATTATTTTTTAATCATCAAATTGATTCATAATTTTTAACAGAAATTTGTAAATTTAGAAAGATAGAAAAAAATAGAAAAAATTACAGTTTTCCTATGCAAACAGCCACTGTTAACATTTTGGCATGTTTTCATTTTAATCTTTTCTCTAATGATTTAAGAAATACATAATTTTAATACTGTACAGGTAATATTGCACCCTATGTTTTCCAGTAGTATTTTAACATAGACATGTCTGTATTATTGTATAGTCTTCATGAACAAACTAGAGGCCCGGTACATGAAATTCGTGCACGGGGGCGGGAGGGTGTCCCTCAGCCCAGCCTGCACCCTCTCCAATCTGGGACCCCTCGAGGGATGTCCGACTGCCCGTTTAGGCCCGATCCTACCTGCACCCCTCTCACAATCCAGGACTGCTGGCTCCTAACTGCTCACCTGCCTGCCTTCCTGATTGCCCCTAACAGCTTCTGCTTGCCAGCCTGATCACCCCCTAACCCAGTGGTTTTCAACCTTTCTAATGCCGCGACCCTTTAATACAGTTCCTCATGTTGTGGTGACCCCCAACCATAAAATTATTTTCGTTGCTACTTCATAACTGTAATTTTGCTACTGTTAATGAATCATAATGTAAATATCTGTGTTTTCCAATGGTCTTAGGCTCTACAGCAGCGGTTCTCAACCTGTGAGTCGCAACCCACAGGTTGAGAACCGCTAGCAGAGTCGCCTAAAACAGTGGTCAGCAAACTCATTAGTCAACAGAGCCAAATATCAACAGTACAATGATTGAAATTTCTTTCGAGAGCCGAAAACCAACTTCTGCGCATGGGCCACGAAGTTTCAATCGCACTGGTATTTTGTGGAAGAGCCACACTCAAGGGGCCAAAGAGCCACATGTGGCTCGCAAGCTGCAGTTTTCTGACCACTGGCCTAAGTCCATTGGAAAACACAGATATTTACATTAGGATTCATAACAGTAGCAAAATTACAGTTATGAAGTAGCAACGAAAATAATTTTATGGTTGGGGGTCACCACAACATGAGGAACTGTATTAAAGGGTTACGGCATTAGAAAGGTTGAGAACCACTGCCCTAACCACTCCCCTGCCAGCCTGATTGATGTCTAACTTCTCCCCTGCCAGCCTGATTGGCCCTAACTGCCCTCCCCTGCAGGCCTGGTCACCCCTAAGTGCCCTCCCCTGCAGGCCTGGTCCCCCCCAACTGCTCTCCCCTGCAGACCTGGGTCCCCCCCAACTGCCCTTCCCTGCAGGCCTGGTCCTTCCCAACTGCCCTCCCCTGCTGGCCTGATCACCCACAACTGCCCTCCCTTGCAGACCTGGTCCCTCCCAACTGCCCTCCCCTGCTGGCCATCTTGTGGTGGCCATCTTGTGTCCACATGGGGGCAGTCATCTTTGACCACATGGGGGCAGCCATCTTGTGTTTTGGAGTGATGGTCAGTTTGCATATTATTCTTTTATTAGATGGGATTAGATAGGATAGAGGCCTGGTGCACAGGTGGGGGCCGGCTGGTTTGCCCTGAAGGGTGTCCGGATCAGGGTGGGGGTTTCCTTGGGGTGTGGGATGGCCTGGGTGAGGGGCCTGTGGTGGTTTGCAGGCCAGCCACGGCCCCCAGTGACCCAAGCGGAGGCCCTGGTATCTGGGATTTATTTATCTTCTATAATTGAAACTTTGTAGCCTTGAGTGGAGGCTAAGGCAGGCCAGGGCAGGCAGAAAGCTTGGCTTCCTCCATCTCCGGGGGCAACTCAAGCCTCCTGCTCTCTCTGTGGCCGCAGCCATCGTGGTTGGGTTAATTTGCATACTCGCTCCTGATTGGCTGGTGGGCGTGGCTTGTGGGTGTAGCAGAGGCCTAGTCAATTTGCATATTACTCTTTTATTAGATAGGATATGTAGTAACTCATCAAAGTGGGGATGCTTCCAGGTTGACTTAATCATTCCTCTAGGGTTGATAGTCCATTCCTAATTCTTCACTATTACAGAAAACACAGCAGTGAGCTATTTTTTTTTTCTTATGCTCACTCGAGGATATGTTTGTTTGTTTTTTAAGAGAGAGAGAGAGAGAGACAGAGACACATCAATGTGAGAGAAAAACATTGATTGGTTGGCCTCCCGAATGGATCCCAACTGGGTATCAAACCCACAATCTAGATGTATGTGCCCTGACCGGAATTGAACCTGCAACCTTTTGGTGTACAGGATGATGCTCCAACCAACTGAACCACCCAGCCAGGGAGAACTTTTTTTTTTTTGCATGACGTTTTTCCTTTCCTCCTCTCTCTTCCTCTCCCCTCCTCTTAGCTCTTCTCTCTCTCTCTCTCTCTCTTTTTTTTTTAAATGAGCCCTGGGTTAAGATTCTTTTTTTTTTTTATAATATATTTTATTGATTTTTTTACAGAGAGGAAGAGAGAGGGTTAGAGAGTTAGAAACATCGATGAGAGAGAAACATCGATCAGCTGCTTCCTGCACACCTCCTACTGGGGATGGGCCCGCAACCAAGGTACATGCCCTTGACTGGAATTGAACCTGGGACCTTTCAGTCCACAAGCTGATACTCTATCCATTGAGCCAAACTGTTAGGGCTAGCTCTTCTCTTCTTAACGCTTGGAGTTTTTCTTTGGAGGAATTCTTAGAAGGAAACCACGAAGCCCATGTCATGGACATTTTAAGACCCTGGATATGTATTGCCAATTTTTTGCAAAGATCTTCTGTGTGCCATCTTCAGGTCCCTCCAGTTTCCCAGTTTCATAGTCATCGAGACAGAATACATCAGTCACTAATCATCCAACAACATCCCTCGAGCACTTACTTCCTGCAAGGAGGTGCTTGCTCTTCTCAAGGCATAACTATTGGGCGAGTCAAAGCACAGTGAGCCAAAGAGATGAGCACACTCAGGTTGTCAACTTTTCCCTGGAAACTGGCCTTCACAGGTCTCCAAGGGGACCCCTGACTCGGGGCAGAGGATGCCCAGTGGTCCAGCAATTCCGGGAAGGCCTACCTGCTGTGTTCTAGCACCCAGCTTCTGTGGGACAAATGCCCATTGTTCGAGCTCCTTGGAGCGAATACTTAAGTGTCCCAGCAAGCATTAAAGCACTCTGCCTCCTCCCTACCACTTCTCTCCGACAAAGGTTTTATACGGAGCACGAGCGCCCATAAATAACAGACCAACCTATAAATAAATACAGCTGGAAGCCCACAAAAGCCCTTGACAAATGCTGTTTATTTAATTTCTCAAGTGTGGTCCATTTGAGATCCAATTGGAAAGGCCTGCTAAGCTTTTAAAAGGCCAGCTTATGTGCTTAATCTTGATTCCCCCTCTGAGGGGCCATCCTTCCATCTCCCCCACACCTGCTTAGTTCAATAAAGCAGCATGGTCATTTACGGGGGCAAGGGTTTGGGAGAAAGAAGCGTTTCCCAGGTCTCTCCCAATGAGGGGCACTCGACTCCGGACAGGTCCAAGTCACGCCATCACCATCCATCTTGCTCCAATCTAGCCAGTTTGATCTGCCCTCATTATTCATTTACTTGGTGGGAAGGTCTGGGTTCTCCTAACTCCCTACAGAGGAGTGAAAAAAAGCAGTGGTAACAGCATGGTGGAGCCAGTGTGGTGGGCCTCTTGCTATGAAGTGTCTGGATCATTAATAATTTCAGAGGCGAGCGAAGAGGGCAGCACCTTACAGAAGGAAAGCAGGCTTTTAGGAGCATCCAAATGGCCACCCTTGCACATCTCCTTCCAGCCCCAGGACCTTTGCTCATGCTCTTCCTGCTGCTTGAGATGCCCTTGTCCTCATCTTCATTGAACTAACTCCCTCCCATCTTTCAAGTTGCAGCACATATGCCACTTCTTCCAGGAAGGCTTTCCTGCCTAAAATATGCAGTCCCTCAAAAGACACAGACTACCAGTTTCCTTGTTATAAGTTCCTGGAGAATCCTGAATCTCTCTGTGGTAGTTCTGTCATTTCCACTAAATTATTCACTGTGCTGTTATTTGGTGATTATCTCTCTTGCTCGCTCGATGATCACTTCTCACACCGGCTACCTCCAAATTTGAGCCCCTGTCATCTCTCACCTGAGCAAATGCAGTCGCTTCCCTGAAGGTGTCTGTGCTTATGATAGCAACCAGAGGGACACTTGGAAAACATAAGTCACATCGTGTCCCTTTCCAGAAGCTCCAGGGGCTCCCATTTCACCCAGAACAAAAGCCAGAACTTTTGCAGTGGCCTACTGTGCTGTCCAAGATCTGGTCCTGTGACCTCTCGACCTCATTTCTGGCCACTACCCCTGCCTCGTGGTTTCAGCCACAATGGTTTCCCTCCTGAGCACATACTTATTGTTCCCTCAAATAGCTGCAGGGCTCTCTTCCTCATTGTCAAGTTTCTACTCAAACCAGGTCTCATTGTCTCATCGAGTGATCACCTTCACCCCTCCCCAGTCATCTTTCTCCCTGTGCTTGCATTCACTCCCCGCATAGTATTCATCACCACTTCACATGTCACGCATTTCATTAGCTCCTCTCCATCTTCTCCTGCCAGCCTGCTGAGCTTACTGCTCTATACCCATTGCCTAGACCAGCCTTGACACAAGAAATAATTAGCGTAAATGAATGTCATATTTTAAATAATGTAGCTCCTTGCATGGGTTTAGCCAACAAACAAGGCAACTGAATTCTTGAAGTGGGATTTTCTGATCTTGAAAGGGCTTATCAGCAGGTGTCAGTACACCTTGGCTTTCTTTTCCAGCTATGAACAAGCTTCTGCAACAAAGGTCTTAGAGATTCCTGCTGGAGTATGCCGCCTCCTCAGAGAGGCCCTCCCTGAACACCCTATCAAAAATTGCTTCTAGACACCTGAATAGGCAGTCACTCTGTTATATGTACATTATAGCATTGAACACCATCTAAAAGTATCTTCTATATGTATTTATTTACTTGTTTACTATTTGTCGCTTATTCTGCATAGAAATGAAGCTCCATGTGGGTAGAGACTTTCTCTTGTTCACTTCTGTGTCCTTAGCACCTTGAACATATCTGGCACATAGCAGGTACTCAATAAATATTTGTTGGAAGAATGGATAAATGGTTTGTTATAAGGGAAAATATGGGTTATGGTAAAATAATTGCAAACATGACTGTAATTCTCAACCCCTTCTGTAGCCTTTACAGTGACTTTGTAGCTTCTTCCATCAAAAGGTGGAGTAATTGCCCCACACCTGCATTGAAGCTGGGCTTATGACTTAGGGCCAATAAAATGCTGCAGACAGGCCAGCATGCCTGCCAGCTCTGAGACTAGATCTCAAGAGGTCTTACATGCTTCTTCTAATCTACCTCTTGGAACCCTGACTTCACTATGAAAGACACATGGCCCAGTCACCCCTGTCACACTAACATCTGGTCAATAGCCAGACAGGTGAGTGAGGTCATACTACAGTAGCAGCTCTTAGCCAATCAATGAGCTAATTAGATATTAACCTTACATTATAGATCAACCAGCTGAACACAGATAAATGAGAGGACCCAACTGAGATCAGATGAACTTGGCCCAGATCAGCAGTTCCTATCAGCTGTGACAGAGACTCATGAAAATCTACTGAGTTTGGGGGTAGTTTGTTATGCAGCAAGAGCTAACTGATACATGCAACACACACACATAGAATCATGCACATACATACATATAGCTTGGCACATAATAGATGTTCTATAAATGCTATTTATTTATTGTTGTGGTGGGTATGCATTATTTGGTATTCAAAGAAGCTTTTTCCATCTGGGGAGTCATAACTTTAACAATGAGATGTATGGCCATATGTTGGCCAGGAGGTGTGCAACCCTACTAGACCTTGGCCAGCTCATTTCTGCTATTAGCAAATATCCCTCCAGCCTTATAGTTGGTCCCTTGACCTCAGGGTCAGAAGAGTATTGAGGAGCCTTCTGCAGATCTGGCTCTTTGTTTGACCTGAATAATACATGCATTTTCCTGTTTCTATGATGTTTTTAGGCCTCTGATTTATGGCAATGAACATGCCCCTCCATTTGCCCTGGCTTTTGTTAATGACCTATCATGAATTATCCAGGAAAGAAATGTTAAACGAGCTAATTAGGCATTAACCTTACATTATAGATCAACCACACAATTGGATCCTTCACAGCTACGAATGTGACAGCACAAAGCATTAAGTATTGATGGTCACAGGAAGGGCCAAGAGGCTGGAGGTGGGGAATTAAAATCCAGGGTTTGGGGGAGGGGAAATGAAGATGCCTTCTGCAAGCCTGCTGGTCGGAGGGGAAATTGGTGGGATCCAGTCAAACTGCCTAACGTATTCACTTATTAACTGTGTGAGCTCATAAAATAAGGAATGATAGAAACTCTCTCATAGAGCTATGCAGAGTGAGACCCCATGTCATAAGGGGCTGCCATGTACTTGGACCTCAAAAAATATTCTTTCTCTTCCCTCTCTTTTTGGAAAGTTTGTCTTTTGGAGTTCACAATTAAAGAGTAGCCACTCTACCCCTGGGGCCACTTTGTAAAGACAGGCACAGTGTCCTGGTAGATTCCTGGTAGAATTTCTAGTAGAATCAAGTTAGCACCCTGAACATGAGTGATGCACAAATGAGCCAAGTCAAGTTGGAAATAATTTTAATAAGTAGCTAAGTGACTTGGACAATGATGATGATGGTGATGATGGTAATGATGATGATGATGGTATTTATTGTATACAGATACAGAACATGTTCTTATTCATAATTTAATTTGATTCAAAACATACCAGTGAGGTGGTCAGGGAAGGCTTTCTTTTCTCCATTTAACAGGTGGGGAAATGAAGACTCATAGAGGATACATGTCTTGTTGAAAGGGGAAGCCAGGAGCGGAACCTTGGTCTTTCATCCCCAGACTTGTTCTATTTTCATGGTGCCATTTGACCTTTTCTCCAAGCCACTTCCCTTTTCTGGGACATAGTCCTCAGTCATACATGAGTATGTATGGGGCATGCCCATTCTGCTTACCTCCCCTCCTAAGGGAAACCATCCTGGCTATGTTGTGTATCACATGACCCCACTCCCTTCATTCTCCCTAGTCATACTGATTGGATGGGAGGTGGTCACCTGATCAACAGCAGCCAATCAGCAGATTTGCCCATGAACACTGGCGACACTGAAACAACCAGATTGTCTCTTAGGAGTCTGAATACCTGGCACCAAATGTGAGGAAGGGCAAGAGGCTGAGGTGGGACAGGACAGACAGAAGCCAACTGGGAGCAATCTTCTGAGGAAACAGAGAAGGCGAAGAAGCTGATGTGGGGCAGACACAGACACAGTACAAGAGCGTGTGTGTGTGTGTGTGTGTGTGTGTGTGTGTGTGTGAAAGAGAGAGATGGAAGGAGGAGGAGGAAGAGGAGGAGGGGGAGGAAGAGATGGAGAATAAAGGAATGGAGGAATTAAAACAGGAAAAGAATGGATGGGAGAGGAGATTGGAAGATTAAGAAATTTCTTTGACTCCTAAGGTATTCTGCTTTCATTTCTAACCCTGAATATCCTTACTCCACCTTTTGTTTTAAGCTGGTATGAAGGGACTTGATACAGTGATTTTCAAAGTCAAAATATTGGGCTTCCTGAGCTCTGCTTTGTATATCCTCACATGCCACGGGGGCAAGGAAGATATGTGATATTTCATTGAAAAAAATCTGACCTACTTATCTTCTGAACCCGTTGGGTGGCAGTGTGGAGGAGTCTGGTGAGCCCAAGGCAGACATCCTGGTCCTGATAGAAGTCACCATGAACTCATGCCTAATACTACTGTCACAGAGAAGCGGCCTAGTATCAAAAGGGAGTGGGGTAGATGATCCCATGGCGCATGGAGGACTCTACAGGTGCAGGATGCTCCCCATCCCTGCTCCAGTGGACACCAGGCAGAAGGTCTCCACGTCACACAGTGCAGATGTCCTTGTAAGATGTGGGTCTACAATGGCCCTACCTGTGACACTGGGGCAGACGAAGTATTGTGGGAGTTGAATGTAATTGCTGGTCACGTGACACACCATGTCCCTGGAATCAGGCACAGCATTAAGAAGAAGCAAAGCCCCAATGGGGTTGGGATGGTGGCTCAATGAGTGGTGTCCAGAGGGATGTGGTGACTCTCAGTGGACTCTGTGAGAATCCATAATCGGGGCAGGTCATCCTGTTCCTCATGCTTGATGATTGGGCCATTATCCCAGATTTCCACTGCACACTCGGGGGGGGGGGGGGGGGTGGGGGATGGGTGGGCAGGACAAAACCTTACATCCCAAGGGTTGAAACTGTGATACATTAATAATGTGTTCTTGGATGCTTTGGGTTTTATTAACACTGAAAATAAATCTACATTAAGGACAAGTGGTGGCTAAATTTCATTCTGGAAAAATTGGCTGTGGTTTTTGTCCCTTTTAAGGCTATTTCCAGAGGAAAGCACATTTGAAACCACCAAATTACCCTGATTATCTTTTCCTTTTTTTGAGCCATAATTGACTGGTGGCATTTGGAGCAGGAATTGAGCCGGTGTTCTTGGATGCTTTGGCGAGGCCGGTATTCTCAGGTGTATGGAGGAGGGGTACCGCCTTTGTTCTGCATCCTTCTAGATATGAGTTCACATGTCGGGATTTACTCAGAGCTGTCTCAAAACAGGGAGAGTGGAGGAGTTGGTGACTTGAGGTTGTCCTGCCTTCCTGCCTCCCCATATACCTTCCCCACTGGCTTTCTTTCTTCCTAACTCCATTTCGCACTGGCCTCTGTTTCTTGTATTCTATTCTGCTTTACTTCTTTCCCTGCTCTCTCCTTGCCTTTTTAAAAAATTGTATGAACATATGCATAACATGAAAGTTATCATTTTAACCATATTAAGGTACCATCAGTGGCATTAAGTTTGTTCACATTGTTGTGCAACCATCACCATCATCCATTTCTAGAACTTTTTCATCAGACAAACCAGAACTCTGTCCTCATTAAACACCAGCTCCTCATTCCCCTAGCCCTGTGTGATTTACTAGTGTAAGAAATTGGCTCATGTAATCATGGAGGCTGAGAGGTCCCACAATCTGTGGTCGGCAAGCCGGAGACCCAGAGGCCAGCAGTGCACAGTCTGGAGGCCTGGGGCCCAGGAGAGCCCAGGGCACGTGGTCTAGTCTGAGAGCAGAAGAATGTCCCAGCCTAAGCAGGCAGAAAGACAGGGAGAGGGAGGGGGAGGGGAGAGGCAGGAGGAGGGGTAGGGAGGAGGGAAAGGGAAAGAGAGAAACAGAGAGGGAGGGAGGGGAGAGAGGGAGAGAGAATTCTCCTTCCCGCCGCCTTTTTGTTCTATTCCATGTATAATGTTTGCAAGGTTCATCTATGTTGTCTCACATGTCAGGATTCCATTCCTTTTTAAGGTTGAATAATATTTCATCTGCCATCTGCTGATGGACATTGGTTCTTCATCCACTCATCTGCCGGTGCACATGGGTCGTTTCCACTCCTTGGCTGTTGGAATAGTGCTGCTATGAACGTTTGTGTGAAGTAGCTCTCTCTGCCCTTGCTGCTGTCTCCAGAGAAGCATTTAGGCTCACAGTTGCCCCTGGCTTGTTTCTCTTCAGTTGGCCCAGTCGCATGGGCCATAGCAGAAGGTGCAACACATGTTGTCCATCAGCTTGGTATCTGATTCGAGGGTGGGTGGGACCGGGGAGGCGGAATAAGGGAAATGCACTGCCCCATCTTACAGTTAGGCGGCAGTCCTCAACCCCCAACGAGGCCTGCGGGTTCTAAGTGGCGGGCAGGAGGCTGTATGAGCTCGAGCTCAGCACCTGCCATTGAGGCCCTTCCAGCCTGTCACCTCATCTGAAAAATGGGGCGATGCCTCCTCTGCTCTCGGGCCATCTTGCAGATGGAAGGAGACAGCCCGTGCCGAGGGTCAGGCGTCTTCTGTGTTGGGTGGTTCTTGGCGCCTTCTTTGCCTGCCTGGCACCGACCCTCAGCTGTCAGGGTTGTGCAGCCCAGGGCTCAGCGTCTGGTTCCGTGTGGTTTCGGGCAGGGAAATATTAAAGTCTGGTGCAGGGCTTTGCTTTGGGATGGGGCGGAGGGTGCAGTCGGTTCAGGCCTCTGTGGCTCCCCGCCTTGGACGATCTTGCTGGCTTCCATGAAGCTGTGGCTGAACGTCACCTTCTACTCCATCGTGATGTCAGCCCCAGTGTCAGCGTCTTTGGGTTGGAATGCTGCCTGTGCAGCCATTTGAGCGGAGCTAACCTTCCTCTTCTGTGCTCTGCCCCTCCTTTTTTAGGGTCCAGAGTGGGGTGTCTGCCGCTTGATGCCGGGAAACTTGCCCCTGAATAGGAGTTCTGCGGGGCAGATGAAGGAGGACGCAAGCCCTAGGCTCCCTGCCGTCCATGAAGGTAGGACTCTTCTTTCTTGGGTTGCAGATGGGAACGTCCGAGCCCATTTAATTTTTTAAGTAGCAAGACGGTGGGCTCCGTCCCTGTGGCCCGCTTGATTGACGTTTTCTGAGCGCCTGTGACGTGCCAGGCTTTCTGCTGTTGTGTGTGCGGATGTAGCGGCATCATCTTGTTGCTCTCATGGCACTCAGAGGGTATGTGGTGTGACGGTGAGAGGCACAGGGTGCTCCAGGAGCAGATAAAGGGGTACCTCCTGCAGGGAAGGCCTCCTGGAGGAGGGGTGTGACCTGAGAGAAGTGTGTACAAGGATGCAGATGACGTAGCCGATGGGCAGAGAAGGTGCGCCAGTGGAAAGAACAGAATGTGCAGACTGATGTGAAAAGGGTATGGCTTCTTGGGACCTGTAAGTGACGGAGTATGGTTGGCAAGGGGGCCATCCCCGGATGGCAGTGTGAGAGACAGAGCTGAAAGGGGAGGCAAGCCAGAGCCACGTCAGGAAAGCTCCTGCATGTCCCGGTAAGGAGTTTGCATTTGATCTCAAGGCCGTGGGAGCTATAGAGAGTTTCATCAGAAGAGAGGGAGGTCCAGTCAGATTTGCACTTGGAAAGACCCCCTTAGCTGCAGCAGAGTGGAGGCTGGCAGGATTGGAGAAGGTGAATCCAAAGAATAAAATCATTATCTTTGGGGCCTGTAATCAGCCATAGAGGCTGGGCTCCATTCACGGCTCAACCAACTCACTGCCCCTGAACCTTTGTCCAGCACAGTGCCAAGCCTCCCTCTGCAGTGACAGGCGTGAGCCCCAAGATGGCTCATGCAGGCGTGAGTGCCTGTGTGGAGACGTGATGGCCAAGAGGAGAGGAAATGGGTTTGAAGATGCAGACGGGAAAGGGGGGTCGCTGGAGGGGACAGGAGAGAGAGGTATAAAGGTCAGCGGGGGCTTCGGCTTGGCATGAAGATTTATAACTCCCAGCGCTCGCCCTCGCCCCCTCCCCATCCCAGCCCTCTCTCTCTCTGGCGGCAGGTTCTAGAGACACCCATTATCTCTATTAATACCAGCCACAGGGTCATTACTCAGGCACCAACTTTTCCTCCAGCATAAATATTTATACAGCACTGACCTGTGGCTGCTGCGTTTTCCTTTTATTTGATTCCTGCCGCCTTTTGTGTCTCGCTAGTCTGTGGGCTAACGTGTTTAGCTCCTCTGTCTGGAACCTTCGGAGCCAGCCAAGTCTCTGGGAGTGAGAGAGGGGGGTGGCGGGGAGGCGAAGAGGAAGAGGAGGAGGAGGAGGAGAAAGAAGAGGAGGAGGCGGCGGCGGCGGCGGCAGGGTGGGTACCACTTGCCTGACACGGGTGAAAACCCAGTGGCGTGGATGTAAGACATTCTTATCGGCTGGTTAATAACCGGCTGGCCGAGCTTGAAAGGAAAGGACTGTAGTGGGGGCTCTTTGCTTCCTGAGCCCTGCACTGCTCTCTGCACCCCCCAAAAATCCAGGTCAGATCAGAGCCAACTTCCCACAAGACCTTTGTTAAGAGCCCCGTTTCTGGCCCTGAAAGGTGGGGACCTGGAAAAGTGTTCTCAGGGTCATAGATTCTTACAACATTTGCAAAAGCCTGATATTTTTGTTGCCTTCCTCTTAGAGGTCCCCCAGTTGAATGAGCTACAGACCCCTTAAACCTGGCTCTGCCCCTGTTTGTGGTGATTTGAATTACATTTGGCTCTTGGAGTAAATGTCGAGATGTAAATATTACATGAAATAATGAGTAACAATAATAACTATTATAATAGCAATTACTACTGTTAGGGTGTCTACTGAGTATCGGGTTCTCTTCATTCAGTTTCCACAATGATCTTGAGACAGGCATTCTCTTCCCCAGAATACAGATGTGGAATTTGAGGTACAGAGACGTGACGTGTCTAGTCCAATGTCACAGTTAGTGAGTGGGGGACCTAGGGCCTGGACCCAGGCTGGCTATGCTTTCAACATCTAAACGTGGGAATGACTGGAATATTGCATAGCGTGCCTCCTATGCACCAGGCAATGGACATGTATGTATTTATTTCGCGTGCTCTGTCAAATGGTCCTGCAAGGCAGAGAGAAAGTATTGGCTCTGTTCTGTAAACGAGAAACCAGAGGCACGGGAAGAGAGAAGGAATGCTGCTAAATCAATACAGCAAATACATCACAAATCAAAACCCGGCCCCGGTGTGTCCGACTCTTCCCCAGCCCGTTGATCGCAACCTGCTGCGAAGGTTGGCAGGGAGTGCCCGGAATGAGCAGTTATGTTTGGTGGTACAGCTAAGGGTGGTATTTCCGCCGATATTTTCTTTTCTGCTGTTTTGACCGTTTCATCAAGGAAATTTCATGCATTTCACATGCCGGAGAGCTCCTTCCTTCCCTCTGCAAGTGCGTTCCCATGCGGCCAAGGTGTGAGCTGCTATCCTTGAGCGAAGCCAGGGTGCCCCGCATCAGAGTTGGGTGGGCACTGGTGAAATTTGGAACGGGGAAGCTGGTCAGGAGTGGAAGGCAGGTGCTTTAAAGGGCTGTCTTTCTGCTGCTGGCTTTCCAGCTTCCCCTCCTCCCCCCGTCCCTGCAGCCCAGACCTCAGCCTTGCACAGCCTGCCAAGACCTGCTCCACCACCAGCTACTTCCTTTAGGGCCAAGCATGTGGTCTGTGCCACTCGCAAAGCATCCTTAGCACCTAGCACAGCTCCTAACAGTAGGTGTTTCATGAATAATCATTGCAGAAGTGAATGAGGGAATAGATGACTTCCCACCAGGGACCACCTCTTAGAAGCATTTGAATTTTAGTGAAAGCTCTGGAAATCAGAAAAGTTCTTAAAGGCCCAAGGAGCCTGGGTGCATGTCAAAGACCAATGGCCAGCTTCCTTGATAACCCACTGTGGGACTAGGGAAGTCATTCATCCCCTCTGGGCCTCGGTCCTTCCTGGAAAAATAAGGGGCGGGCCTTCAGAGTCCCGAGTGTGAAGCTGGGATGGTGCCTGGCAGGGTGGAGCACCATCATTAGAAACAATAGCCAGACTTCCTGAGCCCAGGCCCTGGCTTCACCAGGACTGGTTGTGTGTCTGATGAACAAGTGACCCACACCTTTCTGTGCCTTGGGTTCCCCATATGGGAAATGGGGATGACCAGAGTATCTAACTCGTTGAGGCATCCCAGGATTAAATTAGTTAACACATATACAATGGAAAGCTCCTAGCACAACGCCTGGCATAAAGGACGTGACTAATACATGCCCTCTAAGATGATTATCCATGCCTGTGAATTGGGAGGTAATCTGTTCAGGTTGTATTCACAATAGTGATCGTGGTCAAGTGCTCACAATATGCTAGACCTTACCTCCCTTGCTCCTTGCAAAACTCTGTAGGATGTTTGCCTTTATTTTCACAGGCACCATTTTGCAGATGGAGAAACAGAGGCACAGAGCAGCTAAGCCACTTGTCTAAAGTCACATGGCCTCAAGATAGGGGGGGGATATCAACCCAAGCAAAGTCTGGCTACCAATTCAGATGCTCAGCAAGGTCAGGCAGGTACTTGAGTGGGTGAAGGGAACCTGGTTTAAGAGAAAAAATAAGCAACTGCAAGTATTTTGTTCTAGCACAACACTAGCCTCTTTCCTTGTCTTTTGAATGTACATTGGCCCTCAAGCTTGGCTGCCATTTGAATCATATGAGGATTTTAGAAACACACACTGTTTCTAAAACATGTGGGGTGTCATCCCCAGAGATTGTGACACAGTTGGTATGGGGGGTGGCACCTGAGCTGCAGGATTATGTAAGTTCCCCAGTTTGTTCTAAAGTGTAGCCAAGATTGAGAGCCACCATTCAAGAGTGCTGAGTGAGCCAGAGAAAGCATATGCTAGCCGCCATATTGTGCTAAGGAACCACCAAGTTGCAATCTTACATAAACATACATTGTCTTTGAGATGAATCGGTTAATCCATCCATGGATCCACCCATCATTTACACACCCACACACTCATCCGCCCATCCATCTTCTTATAGCTCCATTCTCCTATTCGCCTATGCCTCCTTCCTTCCTTCCATCCATCCATCCACCCACCCATCCATCCATCCATCCATCCATCCATCCATCCATCCATCCATCCATCCATCCTTGCAGTCATCCATTCATTTATCTGCCTATCAACCAACCCACCCATACATCTACCTACTCACCAACCTACCTATGTATTTGTCCATTCACCTTCCCAATCACCCATTCTTTCACTCATCTGTCTAACCACCATTCCCTCCTTCCTTCCCTCTCTCCCTCTGCTCTTTCCTTCCTTCTCCCTTTAATTCTGCCTCTTCCTCCTCCAGACCTCAACCTGGGCTGACCCTCAGGGCAGGCCTGCTTGCAATGGCATACATCTTCCCCCTTCTCTTCTCTTAAAAGTTTCTCTTCCATGACATAAGCACAGTGTGCTTCTTTGAGATGCCTGGCGGAAGTGAGCCAGAGAGAGAAACGGAATCTGTTTCTGGTTTTCCCTGGATGACCTTTCTTTCCCGAGGAAGTCTCTTATAAACACTTCCAGCACTGGTGGACGCCAGGACGTTAGAGCAGCTCCTCCTAGTTGAAAGGCAATCTCAAGTGCATGCCTGGTGTGTGAGGCTCAGGATCCAGGGTGAGGTTTGAGTGAAGTGCTGAGCGTGCAGCCCAAGGCCAGGCCCCGGGCACTGCTCTCCACCCGCAGCTGGCAGGCCCGCAGTGCAGGGCAGGACTGACTGCAGAGGCTGCTGCAGTTTCTGAAGTGGCTCTCCACTTCAGGCATCTTTCTCCGTCCCAACTTCTAAAGCAGAGTTGGTTACCTTGGCACCACTCCTGTTTGGGACCAGAAATCCTTTGTGGTGGAGACTGTCCTGTGCATTGAGGGATGTTCAGCAGCATCCTCTGGTCTGTACCCTCTGATGTCAGTAGCACTGCATCCCCCCTTGCCAAGTGTGATAGTCAAAACTATTTCCATCCCTGGTAAGTATGGCTCAGTGGTTGAACATTGTCCTGTGCACTAAAAGGTTGCGGGTTCAATCCCAGTTGGAGCACATGCCCAGGTTGTGGGTTCCATCCCCAGTAGGGGGGGCCTGTAGGAGGAGGCCAAACCATGTTTCCCTCTCTCTCCCTTCTCTCTCTCTAAAATCAATAGAAACATTGATTAACAACAGCAATAAAAAAAGGTCTCCAGACATTGCCAGATATTTTGCAGGGTGGGGTGGAGGAGGATATGTGCCCCAGGTTGAGACCCACTGTTTTAACTAGGCTCAAGGTAATTGGCAAGATGTCGCTTACTGGAATGTTCTCTTTGTGAATAAGGAATATGCATCATAGTAATAGTTACTAACATCATCACAGTAGGCTCAGCATTAGACAAGCCTTTCTCTCCAGTGATAATAACAATCTTCTATATATATAAAAGGCTAATATGCAAAGTGTCCCCTTGGGAGTTCGACTGTGAGACAGGGAGTTGGATCACTCACTATGACGTGTGCTGACCACCAGGGGGTGGCGCGAAACAAAGGAAGGCCCCAGCCAGCAGCGGGAAGGCCCCGATGACCCTGAACAGCCCTGATCACCAGCCATACCTAGGGACCCTACCCATGCAGGATTTCATGCACCTGGCCTCTAGTGTAATAATAATAGTAATGATAATTAACACTGTTGGTATTCACCACACGCTTGGCCTCACATATATCAGGAACAGAGGTCCTCAACCAAGACTGTAGATCGGAATCTCCCAGCGACTTTAAAAATTCACAAAGCAAATTAAATAAATGATAATAAATAAAATGAAAGAAAATAAAATTCACAAAGCCCAGGCACCCCCTCCCACCCCAGTTAATTGTATCAGGTGTTCTGCAGTGGGGCCTAGTGACTGTAGTGGATTGAAGAGCGGCCTCTGAAAAGATATGTCCATGTCCTGACTGTCTCCACCTCCCCCACTTGTGAATCTCACGGAGAGATTAGACAGAGAGAAGAGGAGGACACACAGAGACAGAGAAGAAGGCCGTGAGAAGACAGGCAGAGATCAGAGGGAAGCCGCAAGCCAAAGAATGCCAGGAGCAGCAGAAGCTGGAAGAGGCCATCCAAGAGCCAGAAAATGAATACAGAGCCTTCGGAGGAGCTATGGCCCTGCCAACACCTTGCTGTTGGACTTCGGGCCTCCAGAACTAAGCAAATAAATTCTTCTTGTTTGAAGCCACAGTCCCAGAAAATGAATAGAGTGGCTTCACCAGGATCAGTGCTGCTCATGCAAAGTGGGAGAAGGAGCCAGGAGTGCGGGCCAGGAGACTGGGTTCTGGGCTTAGGTTAGCCCTGCACTCCCGGGTGATCTTGGATAACTCCGTTTTTCTCTCCAGATCTCAGGGTCTTTGTCTGTGAAGTGGGCCGATTCATGGTCGGTAAGCTCTTCCAGATCAGCGCATGCGAGTGAGTGGAGTGGGCCTGGCGTGATGGTGTCCGAGGGAGAATGGTAACTGGATAATCCAGGAGGCCCTGCCCCTCTGAAGGGCTCAGCTGTCACTCAGCTCCTGCAAATTGTTGCCAGACAGGAATGCTGGCCCAACATGGCCAGAACCTCTTATTTTCTAAGAGAAGAGCAGAATCAAAGCTTTATGTAAAATCTGAATTTTGAATGTCTACAACTGACTCAAAGTTCTTAAAAGCACGGCACGGGCCAAACAAAGCAATCCCGAAAGCCAGAAATGACCTCTAATCTAGCCCATCTTGAAGGTTGCTCTCCAGCCCCAGGCTGTGATTCTCTTGCTTACAGGAATGCCCATGGGTCCCAGGGCCTGTCTTTGGCAAGCCCAGGACAGTAGACTGGGCAGGAGGTGGGCAGTAGTGCAGGGAAAACTTGTGCTCATCCATTCGGGGCTAGACAGGACCCACTGGCAGGAGAAAACTCAAGAGGCTTGGTCCACAAATGCCGATACTTTATTGTTCCTTCCTCGTAGAGCTGTGGGTTCAGGGGGCAGACCTGATTTTCACATGCGAAGCTTAACCCACTCGTCAGCCCGGGCTCCATGGTGCGCCATCAATCAGAGGCTGTTTTTATTATTAGTAATAAAATCCAGCTGATGCCAGAAGTGGTAAGGGGCGTGGCCTGGGAGAAGGCAAGGCTTGGAAGCAGTTGAAGACTTGTCTTGCACCCATGAGAAAATGCTTTGAGACTTGCAAATTTCCCATGGGCATGCACGCGTGTATTTCTCTCCGCCCATCACGTGGATCTGGAGCGTTCATGGTGTGCCAGGCACTGAGTGGGCGCTGAGGATACAACAATGCATGGGCAGACATCTTCCAGCCACCATGGACTTGCATCTACAGGAGGGGAGGGGAATAATTAGATGAGCAATTCCTCAGAGTGTGAGGGAGACACTAATCGAGCAGGCTCTGTGGGAAATCTATGGGAGGGTCAAAGGCTCCTTCCCAGCGGGACTGACATTTAAGCTCTCACAACGAAGACATGCAGAAAGCCAGTCACGCTAGAGCATGCACACAGGAGCCAGAGCCCCGCCAAGGATGGCGGACTTGGGACGGCTCCTGTGCGGGAGAGCTGGTGATGTGATTAACCTCCCCGGGTGTCAATATTCCCATCTGAAAAATGAGAGGGCTGTCTGGGCCCTCTCTCGGGCCCTCCGAGCTCTGCGAGCACATGAATCTTGGGTGACAAACTGAAATTGAGATGGATTGGGACATGGCACAGCACCTGTTTGGCCTCTGTCGGCCTGAATAATCATTTAAAGCACAGCTCTGGAAGCTGTTGAGGGTGGAACGAGACGCGTCCAGCTGCAGGTTTCATCTTCATTAGTGTGGGGGGCAGTGACACCATCCTCTAGATGTGCCTGAAGATCTGGCACCAGCCTTGAGAGCCGCCCCTTTCTGATAGTCACTGTCACAAAATGGTTACATTTCGTTCACCAGGTGCCGAGCACATGCACCCTTCATTTACACAACAAATACTTACCAAGTCCCACGCGCTGTGCTGGGCACTGGGAATACCCTGGTGAATGAGACGGGAAGGCTGCAGGTTGACGTGGAGTTCAGATGAGCAACTAAATGGACCAGGAAGTGCTGGCAAGGTGTGAGATGATGAAACTAAGTAGCGTATGTTCATGTATGAGACAGACAGACAGAAAGACAGAGACAGAGAGACACACCAATAACGAAGTGTGATACTGGAGACTGTGCAGTCACTGATGACCTTGAGAAGTTGACTTCTGAGCAAAGACCTGAAGTTGCCAGGACATCGGCCAAGTGAGATCAGGGGAAGGGCATTCTAGGTGCAGGGAACAGAGGTGTAAGGCTCTGAGGTGACATGTTCAAGGGAGGACAGTGGGGGTGAAGCTTAGTGAGCAGGGGACAAGTTGGAGAGGGTCCGGGCCAGAGTGTGGAGGCTGTTTCCTCTCCAAGCGCCCCGAGAGCCTCCGGAGAGGTGCTATGTGGGGGGAGGATGTGATCTGACTGAGGTTGTGCAGTGACAACCTTGGTGCTGTGTGGAGTGGGAAGAGTAGAAGCTGAGGCACTGGTGAGGAGCCTGCTGGTGTTGTCCAGGCAGCAGCTGATCGTGGCCTATAGCAGTGAAGATGGGGCATTGGTCGTTTGGGGAATAAAGCTGCCAACATTTGCTGATGGTTTGGCCACAAGTAAACAGGGATCAGAGAGAAGCATAAAAAAAATACCTATGTTTTGGCTTGCCTGAGCCAGTGGATTTTCATATTTAATGCCCACAACTTCCCTTTGAGTGGTGATAATTATCCCCATTTTTATGGCTGGGGAAACTGAGGCATCTCTAATGGTCAGAACCAGGGCTCCAACCCAGGTCTGTTTGCCACCAGAGGGCATTTGGAATCCTCTCTGCTCAATTTCCTCTCTCCTTGTGTGTGTCACCCAGTCCTCCCTCGAGGGCTGGCTTGCGACCAGGACCCAGCCCTTTCCCCTTGCTTTGGGTGAGATACCTGGTTGGTGCAGTGCAGTCGGGTAACCCCTGAAATGTCAGTGCCTGTCAGCTCCCGAGGCAGAGACCAGCGGGGCAGCGAGCGCCTCTGGAACCCACTCCGGGAAAATGTGTCTCACCAACCCTTTGAATGCTCCCCGGACCTCTGCACCTCCTGCTCCTCCGCTGGCTTCTAGCTTTCCACTGGTGACAGCTTCGATGATCTCCTGTGACAGGGGGAATATGCAGCCACAGGGATGCAGCTCCGTGCCCAGGAAATGTCACCTCCAATCCTGTCACAGAGGAGAGAGAAGCAATTAAGGCACTAGCCAATTCTTGGAGCTCTGGCTCCAGGCACGCAGTGGGGGTGGAGAGTCTGGAGATGGAGGAGGAAGGAGGAGGGAAAGGAGGGCGGCAGGGCAAGTCAGGGAAGGCATCTGTGGAATGAATGAATGGAGATTATAGTGGGTGGCGGTGTGTGCCACCCAGATCTCCGCGCCCCCCCCCCCCCCCACACTCTGAACCAAGAGACCTAGTTCTCCAGCTCCAGAGATGGGTGTTGCTGGCTTCCAGCCGGGTCCCTCTGCGGAACCTGCCCTGGCTGAAGGGAGCTGCTTGCCTGCTCCCCAGGAGAAGCCTGCACCAGACAGCTGATGGTTGGGGTTTAGAAAGACTCAGCCCCTTTGCATTGATTTAAACCAGCTCTGATGGACCATCCCGGCTCCCAGTGCCCAGCTCCCTATGGATGGATTGAGACCATTGATAGAGCTTCATCCCAGTCCATGTCCCCCTCTGCCCACACGCTTCCCATGCTCCCTTGTAGGGGTTCTGCGAGCAATCCCTAATGTGCACATCTCTGCCTCAGAGACCGCCACCCCGACAGATACCTTACACGGACAACAACCATTCATGCATGGGCTCATCACCGTGTTCATCCCTCTTGTGAGGCTCTACAAGGGAAGAGGTCTACTCTGTCATATTCCAGAGCTTCCCCCCCCCCCCTGTTTTACTCCCTGCCTTTGAAGAACTATTCCTTAGCGGGTCGGGCATCACTTCCCTCCATATGAATCTTTCTGGAGATGGTCAGAGTATCTTTCTTGTCCCTCTAAGAAGCTCCATGTCGCACTAGCCAGTTTGGCTCAGTGGATAGAGTGTTGGCCCGTGGATTGAAGAGTTCCAGGTTTGATTCCGGTCAAGGGCATGTACTTTGGTTGCAGGTTTGATCCCTGGCTCTGGTTAGGGCACATGCAGGAGGCAACCATTTGATGCATCTCTCTCATGTCGATGTTTCTCTCTCCCCCTCCCTCCCTTCCACTCTCTCTAAAATCAATGGAAATATATCCTTGGTGAGGATTAACTAAACACACACACACACACACACACACACACACACACACACACACACACACACGAACCACCACATCAAAAGGACAGAGGATATTTCTTTGGAGTCAGAAGTAGACCTGGGATTTGTCACTGAACTGGTGGGGTGACTCGAAGACATGTTTTCCTTTCTCTGAGCCTCAGTTTCCTCACCTCTGACATAAAGAGAATAATGTTGACCCGAGATGCATGATCCAAGGGTCAGATTTAATTGATACAACCCATCTAGGAGGGTGCTCACTCTGCATTTTGCAGGATATCTTCAAAAATGTCTCGCTCTCACTGCCCCAGTCCCCAGGATCGCAGATCAACTTTTTGGCCTATGTAATCATTCTTTCATCCATTCATTGACAACTGTAACTCAGCTGGGTTGCAGAATAGCATTGTCCTGATCTTGACATTCAGAGGCAGGTCCAAGGCACCCTCTTGACATTCCCGGGTTTAATCTTGCTTCTTTGGGTTTCCTTCAACCCAACTCTTGGGACTTGGCACCATCGTCTTTTAAAATGGCACATATTTGGACATGATAGATGACTGCATGGCACTCCAAGGGCAGACCTACATGTTGACACTGAAAGTAATGCAGAGTGGAGAACCGAATTAAACTCGAAATGTCAAGAAGGCTGCCTTTGCACCTGCCTCTGAGGATCCAGATGAGGACTGTGTTGTTTTGTATCCGGCCATCCCTGGCAAGGAGCATAGTGATCAGAGAGAGCAGGGGCGTTGTTTGAAATTGCCGTCCTTTTCATATTTTACACCCCCATCTGGATTCTCACTCTGACCTGGAAACCCCTGCCCGACAGCCAAGTCCGAGAAGTCAACTCCCATTGGCATTTGGCAACACTGGGCCTCTTTGGGCCAAGGTTTAGTGCCAAGAGTAATTGTGATTTACACCCCAACCCCTTTGGGTGCAAAATGGTTTTGATTAGATGCATACCATGTTTATTAAGCCTTGCTCGGGCAGGCTGGGGGCTCGGCCGGTCTGCCATAAAAGGGAGGGAGATTTACACGGCTCCCTGCAGGATTCATTTAATCTCTGGGGGATTTACTGACCTTCAATTAGAACTGTTAAGTACTGTTTACATGGTCCCTAATTCATACAAGACCCAATGGAAGGTTGGCTTTTGCTTTCATTAAGGACCTGTGAAGCAAGAAAATAAAAAATAAAGTCTTTGCCAAGCAAGATGTGATTTGAGCAAAAATAAAAAATTGAACACAAAAGCCATTAGAGTTGAAAGCCTTACCTTGCCATCATTTAGGAGTAGTCTGATACAAAGGGTTGATACATTTTAGGGGGGATTAAAAACAACAACAACCTGCCCTAACTGGTTTGGCTCAGTGGATAGAGCGTTGGCCTGCAGACTCAAGGGTCCCAGGTTCGATTCCGGTCAAGGGCATGTACCTTGGTTGCGGGCACATCCCAGGTAGGGAGTGTGCAGGAGGCAGCTGATCGATGTTTCTCTCTCCTTGATGTTTCTAACTCTCTATCCCTCTCCCTTCCTCTCTGTAAAAAATCAATAAAAATATTTAAAAAAATCCCCCAGAAAAACAACAACAACCCACCTGATTCTATCAGGGAAGAATTAATCCTCTTGCCATTATTTGCGTAAGGATTAGCTTTACAGTTTAAAAACACGTTCTTACAGAGACCTGGGGAAGGATGGATCCTTGAATTCTGTTATTAAAAACTCAAGATTCCCTTTAATTTTCCAGAAGACAGAGTGCCATTTATCCCTTTTAGGGGCCAGTTGTGCACATAGAAATTGCCTTTAGCTGTGCCTTCCAGCTGTGATCCCTGGACTCCCCTTGGGAATGTAGAGGCTACTAGGGCTCTATGAAACCACGGAACATCAAGCAAGGTTTTTTCCCCAGCATTTTAAAAGATGCTGGAAAAGCACACAACACTATTGGATCGGAAGTCACATACTCAAACTGCCCACAGGGCACAGGCAGGTGTGAGAATGAGTGAATTAGCCTGTTGGGCACTAGTTAGGTCAAGGACGGAACTTACGCTCCATCTATAGAGACACCCACGGTCACCTGCAGGCTCAGTGAATACTGCTGTTCACCCTTCTCCTGGCTTTGGACTCATTCCTGAAGGAGAGCGCTTTGCAAGTCATTCAGGGCCATATGCAGGAGAAGTGATTTAAAACCCTTTGACGTATTATGGCCATTGCTTTCTACTTCTGCCTTGGGAAAGAACCCGTAAGCTATGACAGTCCAGGTAGGGTGTTGCAAAACAAAGTCAATAATTTGGCATGATAATCACAATAGTCCCAGCCAACAACAGCCTTGTCTGTGCTACATCACTGAATGCCCCCAATTGTCCTGTGTGGGAGGCATCATCCTGGTCTGACAGATGGGGAAACGGAGTCTTTGTGGGATGAAGTGAGCTGCTCTGGCTCATGTAGCAAGTAAGTGGCAGTGTGAGGATTCAAACCCGTGCCAGAGTCCACGCATTTGGTGTCACACTCTGGTCCCTCCTGTCTTTGACCTGCCAGCTTTTTGCACCAGGCTTTAGCAGGCACTCCACGAAAATTTGCACAATTGACTGGGGTAACTTTTTTTGACCTTTTAAGTGCATCAAAGACCTTCCATCTACTCCTTCCTCCAACATGTGTCCTCTGCAAAGACGGCAGTGTGCTCAGTTGTCCTACACTGCTGGCCAAACCAACCTTCCTCTTGCCGTGGAGTTACTGTATGTAATTTCAAGATTTGGCATTCCTCATCACCTGCCCCTCACCTCCTCTTCTCTTCCTGGTCAAATCTAGAGATTTCTCTGCTACCCTAGAGTTCTAATACAGGACACACTTCTGTTGATATAGAAGGTGGGCAGAATGTTCTAGAAATTTCCAAGGCTATCAGAACAACATCCTTTAAGTTTTATGCACTTACTATCATCTAAATTTACTCTTCATTTTGGGTTTTGACCTTTTTCCTACTCTGTCTTATAAAAAGAAATGGGAATTTCATTTTTTTTGGGGGTGGTCCTCTGGGAATCCAACAACCTCTCCTTCCTTTTATTTAGTTAAAAGCTGAAAATATCAGCTGGCTCTTATCTGCCTCCTGCTCTGCGATTTTTATTTTTGCTTTTATTTTGGTAGTGAGGGGTCATGGTAGACAAATAAAAATAATTCTGAGGTTATCTGAGAGCTGACATCCCACACAATAGCAATAAGAACGTTTTCCAAATTTAAAACTCTGATGGAGGAAGTGGGTTACAATAGGAGCAACCTCTGACCCTGATCAGTCATAATGGTTTCCTGGATTCAGGGATATTATGGGCTGGAGCCAAGGGTTTCAGCAGAGAGAGCACAAGATGTGTTAAACTTAGAACACAATGTGCGAGTTCCGGGTGGGGCACTTGTGCGGACATCTTTCTCTCTTTCCGGTGAAACCGATTCCTCTCTAAACAGGCCCTGGCTTTCTCAGCATCTGGCTAGCGCCGGCGTAGTTGTTTTGTGGCTGATTTGAAGAGAAATTTCACATTCCTGGAGATGTTGATGAATCTGAAAGTCTGCCCTCTAAAGACCATTTCTAGGGATTATTGACTCCCACCCCCCAACCCCCGGCCCCCCGCAACTATTTATTGAGTGGCTCCTGTGTGCCAGGTGCGTTTCTAGGTGCTGGGATACAGCAATATACACAAAACCAGCCCCAAAGTACTATCCTTGTAAAGCTTCATTCTGTAGTGTGGTTCCCAGCCTCGGTGCCACTGACATTCTGGACTGGAAAACTGGGTGGGGGGCTGTCCTGTGCATTGTAGGATGTTTAGCAGCATCCCTGACCTCTATCCACTAGAAGCCAGTAGCTCCCTTCCCAGACCATGGAGCACTTGGGCAGCTGCTTGTTGGATCCTGTCCTTATTTACCCCCAGCACTGAGTTCATGAAGATTCCTCCCAATGGCCAGTGTCTCTAGAAGATAAACCTGTCACCTGTTTCTCCTGAGTAGTTGACCGTCAATTAGTCCATGAGTTCTTACCAAGCATCAGTTCTGTATAAGACGTGGTGGGAAGGACCAGAAATTCGGAAATGTGGTCCTTGTCTAAGCTACTCCCCTTGTTCGTGAGGAAAGTCAAACTCCTTCTACCCACAAAGGCTCTTCTTGCCATTTCACGGTTGGCCTTCCCCTCAGATCCTGCCTCTGGACAAGTGGAGACACAGCTTTGGGGCCTGTCTGAATGTATTGCTTTCATTTAGCTTTCTGTTCACTTCAGAACATCCTATTCTTAGATCCAAAACACTGCAAGACTCCAAGTCAACAAGCGTCATTATGAGTTTCAACTGCAGAATATTGGCTGAATTCAACTCAAATGCTTCCCTGGCCCCTGGTCACTCTGGAAAGGATGAAGGGAGAGGTGTTAGCATTTGGTGGATGAGCTCTAGAAGATCAGAGCTGGAAAGCGCCTTAGCGGTCAACTCTTCCAGACCTCCCCCATTTTCCAGTGGGAAAATGGAGGCACAAAGAGGGGACTTTCTCAGCAGGTGTCACCCAGCTAGAGGGTAACACAGCCGAGACTAGAACTCTCGCTATGGACTGTTGCCACACTGTGTCTCTTGCTCTGTTATTTCCCACCTTCTATATAAATCAAGTCGCCAGAAATGCACCAGGAGCATCTTTCGGTCAAGGACGACTCTTCCTGTGAAGCAAACAGTTGCTTCTCCTTCAGCGCTTTCCTAAGTCTTGATGTTCATTGATCAGGTTTAAAAAAAAACACACAGAGAGAACAACTCTATGCTTTAAAATAATGAAGCTGTAAAGAATTTCCATTTAACCTCAATGTCACAAAAGCATGAAAAGCTGCCTATTGAAATGAATGGTAACTTTCTCATTCTAAATAAAATGTCATTCACCTCATTGATTCTACTGAATCTACACATTCTGAAGCTTTGTTTTTATTTCCAAGTAAAGTGGCCAACCTTGCTGAGCTATGACAGGTGAAAGGAAAGGTAAGAGAGAAGAGAGGAACTACAGGGAAGAGAGGGGGGAAATCAGAGCATAAATATATCAAAACTCTCCTCTTTCAGGCACCAGAGAGAGCTCACAGAGAATTCAAGAAAACCACATTTTTGGCACCCATATGGACCTCAAAATTAATCATTTATGTCTACATATTTATATCTTCCTTTATCCCTCCAGAAAGAAAGAGATAAGATTATTAATACACAGCCTTTATTGATCATTTATCAAGTGCCAAGAACTGCATATACATCATCCCATTCAACTTATCACAGTAACACAAGAAGGCAACTTTTCTGACTCCCGTGTGTCATGGGTTGAACGGTGGCCCCCCAAAAGGTGTGTCCACCTGGAACCTGTACATGTGAGCTTATCTGGAAGAAGAATCTTTGCTGATGTAATGAAGTTAGGGGTCTTGAGAGGAGACATCTTGGATTATCTGGGTGTGCCCTAATCCTTATAAGAAGAGAAGGCACACATATGGAGGTGAAGACCACAAGAAGACTTAGAGATTTGCATCATGGGTCACATGTCTACAGCCAGGAACACCAAGTGGCACCAGCAGCCCCAGGAGCTGGGAGAGAGGAATGGACACCCTTGAGTTAGGACTTATGTCCCCCAGAACTGGGAGAGGATAGATTTCTGTTGTTCAAGGCCATCCCAGTTTGTGGCAGTTTGTTGCAGCAGCCCTAAGGCTTGAATACACCATCTTGTAGATTAAGGTGATGGGGCCCAGAGAGGTTAAATCCCATGTCTAAGCTGTACAACCCGGAATGCCATAGCTGGATGAAAATTCACAGTTTCGTAGCTGATTCCAACATTGGGCTGGGTTTTTTAAAACTGCATAAAATACATTAAAGAGATGCATGAAAAGGCATTCCCCCAAAGATGTCTTAGAAGGCTGGGTTTTCCGGGGGGGCGGGGGAGAGAGAGAGAGAGAGAGAGAGCTAGTGCAAGAGAGAAACATGGATGTGAGAGAGGAGCATCGATCGGTTGCCTCCCTATGTACCCTGACCAGGGATCAAACCTGCAACTTTTGGTGTATGGGATGACACTAACCATCCGAACCACCCGGCAGGGCATTTTCTTCACTATTTTATATACTGTTCAAATTTTCTACAATAACCAATATTGACTAATCGGAAAAAAGCATGAAACCAATTTTCCTTGGGGACAGTGCATAACAACAGAGTGTGAACTGAAAAGGATAGCGGACAAACTTGGTGGTGTGAAGAGTTACTTCAATTGCGGTCCCCATAACAGGGGCCGCATGCTTGGTGCCGAGATAGCCCCATTTCACAGATGAGAAGCCCGGGCCTCAGAATTAGGAAGTCCTGGAGCCCTTGCATTTAAATCTCCATTCAAGAGCGCATTCCCTTCCCCTCACCAGCCCTTCGGACCTTCCTTAGGTCTAAATTATAAGCCACACTAGAAGCACACATTTTTGTTTTTTTGCAGACTAATCAATGTTCAGGTCCCCAAAGTGCCCCCAATTTACAGAGGGACAGAGGTGGTTGTGTGTGTGTGTGTGTGTGTGTGTGTGTGTGTGTGTGTGTGTTTCTTCGCAGCCAGTTCCCTCTTCCTGAGTGGAAAATCTGAACGTTCCCTAGTGTTAAAGACTGTAATCTGGGTGTGAAGAGAGAAGACGAAACATGAGCTCCTAATTCCACTCTTCTGAGAAAACCTGGAGCAAGCCTTGTTCTCTTAAGCTCACAAAGGAATGTGGACTTTTCCACTGGCAGGTTTAAACCTCTTTAAGCAATTTAAACCTACAGCCTGGATCTTGGAGGTTTGGGACAGGCTTCCCTACAGCCCACATTTTAGCCGAGAATCTAGGGGGGATTCGGATGGAATCTCTCACTCTTCGGGATTTGTGCTGGCATGGCTCGGTCTCATGGGGAACTAGGGGTTTCTGGAAGGAATGCAGGAACTGGCCTGGAGAACCTGAGCCATACCTAAGCCTACTTAGCCAAACCTTCTCTGAATCTCACTCAGTGCCCAGCACTTGGCCGCACACTTCGTATGCATCATCTCGTGGAGGCATTTGAACAAGCCTACGTGGGAGTGAGCTCACCTCCAATTTCCAGACAAGGATGCTGAATCTGGCAGGCAAGGCGCTTGGATGTTGGGGGACTGGGCCCAGAACCCTCTGTCCTCAGGCCGTGGTCTCTCTGTGGAGTTTCCCCTCCACCCTGAGCAGTCAGCGCCATGTGTAAACGAATTAAACTCACCACGAAATGGTCCTCTTCAATATCCAGGAAGTGGACCTCGGGATCTGAGTCACACTGAAGGGCATTGGCAACGTCAAGGAAAAAATAATTAAAGTCAAGTAACCAAGGATAATGGTATGAACCATCAATGTCAAGATGGGTACTTCCTGGACCCCAGGCTACTCCCCACAATGGTACCACCCTCAAAAGTAGTTTCCCATGAATGGGCATTCATTTTCCCCAGTAATACATGAGGGTATTATTGTTCTGGAATCACTGGGGGAATTACTTTTTAAAGTTCCAAGATTTATCTTTGACTTCCAAATCAACTGGAGAGAGCCTCACTCATTAATTACTAAATTAATTTACCTGATACTTATTGATATTTACTGGGCAATTAGTCCCTGGAGATGAAGTGGCATATTCATCAGGGTTCCATCAGGAAACGAATAGCCCACTCCGATTAGGATAACGTAAGGAATGTCATTCAGGGGCTAAGCCCGGGGGATTGGTGGGGGAGCATAAGGGTAGTGCAGTGTCGGCAGCTAACAACATTGGGGCTGTTACAACCTCTAGACCTGGAGGAGGGGGAAGTATTCACCTGAATTTGGAGGAAGAAAGCTGTGGAGAGAGGCCCTCCTTAGAAGAGCTGGGATCTTCACCGGAAACAGGTTTTCCAACCTTACTAGTGACATGGGGGGCTAGGTCATTCTTTGTGGAGGGGCTGTCCTGTGCATTGTAGGATGTTTAACAGCATCTCTGGCCTCCACTCCCCAGGTGCCAGTAGCATCCTTACCCCCTAGTTGTGACAACCATACATGGCCCCGGACATTGGTAAATATCCCTGGAGGGGCATTATCCCCAGGTGGGAACAGCCAGCTTGTTGTGACCTCACAGAGTAGAGCTGGCACTCTAATCTAATCTCCCACCCCCCTTTCCTTTCGGTCTCCCACTAGGGTTTCCCATTGGCCAAAGTCAGCCAGGAGCCAGAAGGTGAGGGTGCACACTGATGCTCTCCAACGAGGCAGCTCTCAGGCCGAGAGCGGGGCACAGAGGGGTGGAAAGGGACAGAGGGACACAGCACAAGGAGTCACACAGCAGATAATTCCCTTCTCCTTGAGAGCTTAGTCTAGTGATGATGGGGTTGCAGAAGGAGGCGGAGAAAAATAATCTATCCACTGGATAATTTCTGAGCATGAAGACAAAAAAATCAACACAAAGAAACAGGAAGATGCAACAGTGCATGGCTGAGCTCTCTGAAGAGGTGACAGTTACACTAAGACCTGATAGGATGAGCCAATCTCATAAATACTGGGAGGAGGGAGAATCCAGGCAGAGGGAACAGCATGTGCTAAGGCCCTAAAGTCTGCATTTATTGATTTATTGTTTTTGCATTACTTTATTGGGATGTAATTTACACATCGTAAAATAGGAAACTATTAAACATATCAGTTGGTGAATTTTTGTAACTCTGTTCGCTTCTATAGCCATCATCCAGGTTGTATAGAACATTTCCACCTCCCCAGAAAGTCACTTTATGCCTCAAATAGTGTCCTCCTATCCTGCTTCTGTTCTGACTTTTAATGCCATAGGTTAGCGATGCCTGTTTTTGAACTTCAGATAAGTGGAGTCACTCCCCTGTGCCTGGCTTCTCTCACTCACCATTGGATCTCTGTGATTCCCTCACGCTGTTGAAGCCATCAGAAGCTCATTTATTTTCCCTGCTGAGTAGTATTCCATTGTATGGACGTACCACCATGTGTTTCACCCATTCTCCCACTGAAGGATATTTGGGATGCATCTGTATGAGGCCATTGTGAGTAAAGCTGCGGTGAACATTTGCTTGCCAGTCTTTTCACAGGCACATGCACACATCTCTCCTGGATGCAGTGTTTGAGTCCTAGGATAGATGTGCCTTTATTAGATATTTCCAAACAGTTTTCCATTAGGCTTTGATGTGAAGCTAGGCTGGGAAACCACAGGATTAGAGGGTTTCCGATGCCCCTTCCAGCTCGGAAATCCTAACATTCCACAGCAGTTTTCCTTCATCGCTCCCATCTCACCAAACCCATAGGTCTGTTTCTTGGTCCATGCTAGGGTCAGCCCTCACCCTTATCGCCCGGGTACCATGCACCCCTGAGACAGCTGTACTTGTGCTGGGCACCTGGTTAACCTTTCCCTGCCCGGCCCAGCCTCCTGCCTGCGCCAGAGGTGTGTGTATTAAATCATGGCGCAGTGGCTAATTCTTTGCAGCTTGCAGGTTGCTGCCTTCATTGGAGCAGACAGGAGGGCGCCCTGACACAGTTAAAGATCACAAGCTTTGATAACCTGGCCTTCTGATTTATGATAATCCACGTCTCCACGTTCCCCTAATGAGGGGAACCCAGAGTGTCAACCTGTTTATTAAATGCTCAGAACCATGTGTGAGCGGGGCCGAGGGAAGAAGTCAATCATATTTTCATTTATTCTGCGTGTCTCCCTCCTGCTCCTTCTGTCCTCTCTCCCCGAGACTGTCAGCCCATGGAGTTCTTTCCTTTCATCTCCCAAGGGGAGGACTTTAGGACAGATCATTTGCGGAGCCGGTTGGGGTCCCCAATGTTTGCACTTTCCTACTGATTTCGTAGGTGTTTGGAAGTTAATGATACTCGACACCTCATGATTCTTTCCTGTATGTCAAACAAAGGCATGAAAGGGAAAGTGGCCACAGGCCGGAGGCAGGGGCACCAGGAAGGGAGACAGAAACATACTGATCACTTTCACTTTCCATCGCCCCAGCCCTGCCGAGATCCCTAAGCTTTAATGCAAATGGAAGATGGATTAATATTCCTGAAGTTGTTGGGGGTCTAATGAAGTCTTAATTCATTCCCTTAATTCCCTTTGAAATAATAATAATAATACAAAGAAGCACAAATCAAAATAATGGATGGCCCGGCTGCTTTCATCTCCGGGGCTTCTCACCCTTTCCCCCTTCGCAGCTTGGTCACTGTCATTCTTTAATCTCCAGAGATCCCACCCCAATTCCTTTCAAGAGGCAGCAGCTCTTTCTCGTAGGGTAGGTTTGGTTTTCTGGACGTGGCATAAATATTTCTGCCTGTCCAGGGCCCCTGGCTGGATTCTGTGCTGGGACGTGGCTGGGGGAGGAGGCTGAGCAGGGCACCCGGAAGTGTACTCGGGGAGAAAAGCTTTGACAGCGTAGCCTGGAGACCCCTGAAGAATTCTGACTTCACATTTGACTGGGGAACGTGGCACCTTAGGCATCCTTTAGTGGAGATGCTGGTCTAGGACACATGGCCTAGAGTCTGCTGATTAGAAAACAACAATTGTCATCAATTAAAAAAGAAATTTGTTTCAATTGTCCATGAAACACATATGTTGACATTCTGTTTTCTGAAATATCGGTCAAATAACAACCAAAAATGTTTAAAGCTCAAGGGTTAGGATTGATAGATAAACAAGGCTTTGGTAGGGGACGTGGCAGGATTGGGGAAGCATGAAGCACCTAGCATAGTACTCAGCACGATGCAGCCACATGGCGCATGCCAGTTTCCTTCACTCCAGTCTCCTGCGCCTTCAGCCTCTGCAGGTTTGCAGAGTGAGCAGAAACCAGGTCCAGCAGGGTTTTTTTGGAATACTGAGGCATTTGCATGCTATCCCGAAGCCAATAGAGACACAAAGAGGACTTAAGATTTACTTTTCGCCTGGCCAGAGTGGCTCAGTGGTTGAGCATCGACCTATGAACCAGGAGATCATGGTTCGATTCCCAGTCAGGGCACACGTCCAGGTTGAGGGCTTGATCCCCAGTGTGGGGTGAGCAAGAGGCAGCTGATCAGTGATTCTCTCTCATCACTGATGTTTCTATCTCTCCCTTCCTCTCTGAAATCAATAAAAAAATATTTTTTAAAAGATTTACTTTTAGATGGACATTTTAGAAAGATCCCCAGGTTGCTCTGTAGGGGAAAGGCCTGGGGAGAGATTTTGGGGGGAAAGTCTAGGAAGCCATCTGGTGCAGGAATCCGGGAGGAAGATGATGCTGGCCTGGACTTGGATGGTGGAAGTAGGGAAGCAGATTTGAGAGAGATGTAGAGGCGGAATCCATAGGGCTTGGTAACTGATGGAAGGTTGTCCTGGAGCCGTAAAGCAGTAGAGGAAACCATGGGGAACAAGACTGGATGCTGTCAACGTTCTCTGAGACAGATCACTTTGGGAGGGTGGTCAGAGAGGATTTCCTGGAGGAAGTGACATTTACTGAGAGCTGAGCCAGTGCTAACCTGGCAAAAGGAGCTGTGGGGTGTTCCAGCCCCAGAGAGAGAAGGCATGTGCCCCAGGGAGCTGAACGGGGCCTATGCAGCCACAGCATGCAGTGCTGGGGGCTTGCAAGCCAATGGGGGGCGGGCAGTCGGGGACTCAGGAGCCACCCTTGGTGGAGCGGGAGTTCTCAGAGGCCCAGAATATGGCGTCGGTGAAGAGAGAAGTGGGAATCGGAGGTTCTGGCTAGGGCCGCTTGCTCCCTCCCATAGACACCCCACAGCAGGAGGCGGCCAGAGCCCCCACTGGCCAGCTCACTGCCACAGGAGGGCTGTCGGTTTCTGATGGAGGAAGGCAGCCAGAAGGCCAGTGTCATTTCTGGACTCCGGGCTGAGCTCTACACGCCTCCCGGCCAGAGGCCCCTTCGGAGGGGACAGGTCACTCCCATCAGCCCGAGGCTCCTCTCTCTCTTAGGATGGGAGTTATCCCTGCCCTTGGAGGCCTATCCCTTTGTAGCTCGGTTTTGGGCAGAAGAGCTTGCATACGCTCTCCACCTCCCTTTCCCTGCGCCCACATCTCTGCAGTACAGTCAGGATGGTATCCGGAGATGGAGGACCTCCTGGCTGAGTCCTCTCGCTCTCTTCTCACCTGTTCCGGCCACATGGGAGAAGGCAGCCTGAGGGAGATTTCAGAATCTTGTTTCCAGGTCCCTCTGCCTGTCCACCAGGTGCCTGCATTTGCCTCCTTGCATGTGTGTGGTGTGGTTAATGGCAAGCTTGCCTTGCAGCCACTCCTCGTCCTTTCTCTTCTGGGCCGGGCGGCTTGTTTCTTAGCTTCCCAGAAAGGGTTGGCCGTTTGAAGAGTAGGAGAAGGGGAGAAGCCAGCGTGTTGCTGCTCCTCTGTCTGCTTCTGGGGGCATCTGCAGCTGTGCCTTCTCTCTCTGGCCCCACCTCCCTGAAGACAGCTCCTTCCTCTATCATCCCAGCCCTTCCCAGGGCTCTAGCACCTGCTGGATGCTCAACTTCCGGCTCTGGCGAAACTACCTTCTCTTGTTGTCCCTCCAGCGGTGGGAGTAGCAGCTGCTTGCTCCTGCCAGCTTCTGGGCGGCCCCACCATTTCCTGTTGGCTTCCTAGTCCTCCATCAGCTGGGGAGTCAATTCCCTCTATTAAACTCCCTCTGCTCGAAATACCGGTAGTGGTTTCCGTTCTCTGATCAGATCTGACCATTGCATGTAACACCTCACAATTAAAAGGGCTCTCTGTGATCTCGTGTGGATTCTTATGCACACCCCCTCAGGGAAGACCTCCATGCAGGCATGACTGAGGCTGAACTGTGTATCGCCCAGAACCCGGGATCAAGGCCGCGGGACTCCGTGGAGCCAGGTGCGCCGTCCTTTGAATCCCAGCGTCACCAGCTCTCTGTAAGGAAGGCTTCTGGTACCTCGTTTCGCTCCTCTAAGCCTCAGTTGCTGTGAAGGTTTAAAAACTGTTACACCCAGCTGGCGTGGCTCAGTGGTTGAGCATCGACCTATGAACCAGGAGGTCACGGTTTGACTCCCAGTCAGGGTTCATGCCCAGGTTACAGGATCGATCCCCAGTGTGGAGCTTGCAGGAGGCAGCCAATCAATGATTATCTCTCAGCATTGATGTTTCTCTCTCTCCTTCTCCCTTCTTCTCTGAAATCAATAAAAAATATATTTAAAAATAAAAAAAAATGTTATTTGGCACTGTGATACATAGTAGACGCTCAACAAATGTTAGTAATGACAGTAGAAACTCTCTACCATCCTCCGTTTAATACAGTGGTTCTCAACCTTTCTAATGCCGCGACCCTTTAATACAGTTCCTCTTGTTGTGGTGACCCCCAATCATAAAATTATTTCTGTTGCTACTTCATAACTGTAATTTTGCTACTGTTATGAGTTGTAATGTAAATATCTGTGTTTTCTGATTACAGTTATGAAGTAGCAACGAAAATAATTTTATGGTTGGGGGTCACCACAACATGAGGAACTGTATTAAAGGGTCGCGGCATTAGAAAGGTTGAGAACCACTGGTTTAATAGATTCAGCAAACGCTGGCTTCTCCATGCCCCCTGCAAACATACTACCGGGAGGGCTTGTGGCCGGCTCCCGGCCTGAGATGCCCTTACATTTGCCTCTGTCTGTACTGAAGGTACCTGTTTACTAAACACCGGTCATGTGGGTTCCCAGACCTGTGTGGTTCATTACACCTGCTCTCAAAAGAGGCAGCTAATGACACTTAAGCTCCAGGCTCCCTCACCTGCCCAGGCTCCTTCCCAGGTCCTGGGAGAAGCCCTCACAACATGTTCACAGGCATGATTTGTTTTTTTTTTTTCAGTTTTTAAAATCAGTCCATTGTATTTTTTAGAGCAGTTTTAGATTCACAGCAAAATTGAGCAAGAAGTACAGAGACTTCCTATATACCTTCTGTCCCCCACACGCACAGCCTCCCTCACTATCCCCGCCAGAGTGGGACATTTGTTATAATGGGTGTGGACCTCTCAGGATGGTGTCAGTTAGTGAACTTGGATTTAGTGTTTTGCTTCATCCGTGTGTCTGCTGTTTGTTGGTGGGCATGGTCAACTGGGTTCTCGAAGGGCGAGTAGGACGTGGTTATGGGCATTGCGGGCAGAGGGCACAGCACGGGCAAAGACGGGGAGGGGTGGAAAGAGCGTGATGCACTTGGGTAAAAGGAAAGGAACTTGGCGGGGTGAGGACCTAGGGAGCTGTTTGTGCATGTCTTAGAGGTGGGGACAGGGGTGAGGTGACATGAGTCATCAGAGGGGTGACAACTCTGGTAGTGGCGGGTGTCATTGCGTGGGAAGGAAGCATTTTACACTCAAGTAACCAACCAGGTTAAGAGCAGGTTGACTTGACTGGTGGCTGCAGGGGAGATTCGGAGCCTATCCCAAAACATGAAGGCACACTGCCAGAGTTCAAGTCCTGGCTGCTCTGCTTCCGCATTGTGTGCCCTAAACCACCTAGCCCCGTGGTTGGCAAACTGCGGCTCGCGAGCCACATGCGGCTCTTTGGCCCCTGAGTGTGGCTCTTTCACAAAATACCACGGCCTGGGTGAGTCTATTTTGAAGAAGTCACGTTAGAAGAAGTTTAAGTCTAAAAAATTTGGCTCTCAAAAGAAATTTCAATCATTGTACTGTTGATATTTGGCTCTGTTGACTAATGAGTTTGCCGACCACTGACCTAGCCTCTCTGTGCCTCAGTTTCCTTGTCTGTTAGATGGAGATAATCATCACATATTGGATTTGAGAATTGAGGGAGTGAATTCACGGAATTCGTGGAATAAGGCTTGAATAATGCTTGACCCAACCAATGGTCCCTCTTTCTATGATTATCTTGCCTTTTTTTTTTTTTTTTCCATCCTCACCTATAGGGGCCAGACCCGTCCATGGTGTCTGGTTCTGGCCCCGGGAAAGCAGAGTCTGCGAGTCAGGGTTTAAAAGCTCTTCCTGAGCTGAAGATCCTGATTCCGCAGCTCTGCAGAGAGGAGATAAAACCCGGCTCTCCTAAATGGACTGGGAGGGTATGAAATTACTGAGTCGGGTTGGAGCTTTCGCGTAGGGCTTTCATGCCGAGCGCCCCATTCATCATGTCCAATTACTCCGACCTGGTGAACTCCAGCCTCCGGGACGTGGAAGATCTCACTCCCGGGGGCCCAGACAGCCAGAGCCGGCTGCTTGTCACGAGCGCACAGACATCTAGGTCCAGCACGGGCTCAGGTCCAGCTTGTATCTCAGTCGGGGACTCTCTCCTCTTTTCTGGGTTCACTTTCAGACCCAAATGCCCTCCCTCCCGAGGGAGCGGGTAGAGTAAGTGAAAATAAAGGTAGATGGAGAACCGGTGAAATTCGCCCTTGGCCTGAGCGTGGCTTTGCACGGGTGACTTAACTTCCTGTTGCCTCTGTTTTCATCTTCCAGTGGGAATAAATACTGTCTGTCTCATCGCGGGGTGGTGTGGATGGGGAGATGCTGAGTGGGGCTGGCGGGGAGAGCCCACTGTGCAGAGGAGCTCAGGGCTCGCATTGCTGAAGGCACTTGTACAGGGTCGGGCTCCAGGCTGCTTAAGTCGGGACTGATGCAGTCTGATCCACAGATGACAGCTGCTGTTGTCCTTGCCCCAGACCTGGTCTCTCCCAGCAGCCCCACCTTACCCAGGAACTGGGCAGAAGCCTTCAGCGTGTCATGGTGATGGGTGGGATTTTGATCAATAGGTTCCCTTCATCCCCTTCCCCACTCTCGCCTCCGCTTGCCTCCCTCCCTGTCTGTCTCAGGTTCTGCTTCTGGGAAATCTGAGCTGCCCTAAGACAGGCCGCCTTGTCCTATCAACCAACATGGAGTCTGTGTGGTCACTGTGATGGTAGCACGTCACTTACTTCTTCATCTTATTTACTTGCCTTAATACCATTGTGTTCTGACATAACATTGACCCAGGGCGCTGACTTCCAGGTTTACGTGGCACCCAGAACTACAATGACGCCCTTCCTAATTGTGGACAGTGGGTGTTTAAACATCCAACAATGTGGTTTTGGATCCTGGTTTTCCTATATTGCTAACTATACACCCTGGGCAGCACCATAACCTCTTCGAGCCTCATTTTTCTCAGCTGTGAGATAGAGGCAGTAGTCATCATATCCCAAGTCAGCCATGTGAGCAGCACTTCATGGCTGTGGACAGTTACCACCCATCATGAACATGGCAGGTGGAGATCCTGATCGGCAGTATCGACTGCATCATGTCACATCCCTGGGATGTGTCTCTGTATGGGCTCTTCGGCTCCTTTCAGCTTCATTGGTAAAAAAAAAAAAAAAAACTCTTTCCAATTCATGAGTTTCATTGAAAATTTAAGTTTGGGGTCACCCAGCCACATTCCTGCCACGGCTTCAGGTGCAACATTACCACCAGGTGGTGGTGTGGTCATATGTCCTAAGCGAGGCAATCGGTCCCCCACTTTCCAAAGCTACTATAAAGGCTTTGTAATGTATCCCATTCCATACTCCTGCTCTCCGTACAGACATAATAAAGTCAGGAAGACTTCTCCAATGAAAACTGTAGACGTGCCAAGGTATTTTTAAAAATGCACTTGCAGAGTGACTTAGCAAACTGTTTGAACAACTGTAACTAGACTCTTGGAACAAAAGCAATAAAAATTGTGATTCTTATTGTGATACATTATGAAATGAAAAGGTTGGGAGGAAGTTTTTCAGAAGGTTTAGTGCAGGAAACAGATGGAATACAGAATATTGTGTCCTCACCAAAGCAGGAATGTGTTGCTTGTCATTCTTGAAATTCTACTCCATGTGAATCTGGCCTATAGTAGGTGCTCAATAAATGTTAACAGAATCAGTCCATTAATCAATCAGTCAGCCCATGCATGCATGAGTGAATGGTTAAGGACAGCAATGGCAGAACCATTTCCTCTACAGGAAGAACATAAAGAAATGCATCTGAAGTAGACATGTGCTTTGGCTTTTGGGAAATTTGAACAAACAATGTAAATGGGCTTGAGGTGCCCAAAGGTCTATGAACTTCCTATTCTAGCCAGGCCAGTTTAGGAAGGACATTGTGTGGAAAATTCTGCTGAGGCAGTTAGGGTTTTGTCAGGCCCCTGAATAAAATCAACTCTGCTCCATCATGGTGACAAGGAAGTGAGAAGGTCTTGAAGCCATGGTTTCCTTTCTTCCAAGAGAGCAGTTTCCCTTGGCCTGTCCCCACTCTCCATTCAGGGATCTTGCCTACATAGATTCACAACTCTATTAATTCCATATAGAACGTCAGAGGCCAGGTTGTTGAAAGCACATCGCTGAAGGCTCTGGGATGACGCAGGGAAATAAACTAAGAGGAAAGGGAGAGCAGATAGATAATTTGTCCCATGTCTGTTATGTGCATCTCGGCTTGAAGCATCATTATGGTGTCTCCTGCCTATTTTTTGGCAATTGGCAAAGCAGAGACCAGTATTTCCCCACAAGCTGGAAGGATCCTCAGATACATCTAGGCTACTTGAAGTTGAGGTTTGAGGGAGCTGGGCTTAAGGGGAGGAAGGACTTCTCTCTCTTGACTTTGTATTAGCTGGGAATGCAAACAGTAGAAAACCTGACTCCAGTGGCTTGGATCATGCAAATAACAGAAGTCTGTTGGGTCAGTAAGCCTAGGAAATGGTTACGACTCTCTTGGGCTTTCCCTCATGGCCAC
The DNA here is from genome assembly GCF_951640355.1 of Cnephaeus nilssonii. NCBI lineage: Eukaryota > Metazoa > Chordata > Mammalia > Chiroptera > Vespertilionidae > Cnephaeus > Cnephaeus nilssonii. The sequence goes on from NC_137093.1 coordinate 7,848,773, forward strand.
AAGCTGGTCACTTTCTGCATTCTCAGAAGGGGAGAAGGAAAGGGGACACCAGAAAAGGCTTTGCTAATTCCAACTGTCCCTTTTTATTGAACTACAAAGTTTCCAAAATTCTCCCAGCAGACTTTCATTTATGTGTCTGAACCCCATAGCTGCAAGGGAGGCTGACAATGTGTGTATCTTGACTTCCTAGCCTCTCTGGTGGGAAGTAGCCAAGAAGGAAGTGGGAATAATCTTGGGTCTCTAGTCAATAGTGTCAGCCCACTTTCTACAGCCTTCCTTCCAGGTTCCCATTTCCTACTTGGGGACCTGCATCTCACCTGATAATTTACATCTGGAACGTCCACATATATGAGAAGACACCTCCCCCACACTTTCTATCACTGGCAGTGGCAGGACAATAAGACAGAGCTCCATTCATATAAAAGATGCCCAAAAACAATAGCTGCTTTCTGCTAAGAATTTGTGTGCTAGGCCCTTTCCATTTGTTAATTTTTAAAATCCCCGGACAAGGACACCCTGTAGTGGTTACTGTTAAATCATGCCCATCGTACAGGTGAAAAAAAACAGGGCTCAGAGTTGTTGAGAAACTTGTCAGGCTGAAAACAGGCACCATTGGGATTTGAACTTTAGCAGTGCCATGCTCTTCGCTGCTACGGGCCTGTGCTCAGCGGGTTCATTCCGGGCTGCCCTCCCTTCTAGAGGAAGTGGCCAGTGACCGCTCTCCCTCTTCATCACAGATGTGCCTGGAGTCCCTACTCCCCCGCCTCCCACCCCCGGCCATATTTTCAGGGTCTGTTGATGCTATTCTTCTAGGCCGGCAGTAAAATGACATTTATGAGGATTTTTTCCCTTTGAAGTAAGAATGTTTGCGCACTTCACTTTAAAGCAAGGGAAAAAACAAGAGCTCAAGCAGATAAATAACCGCAGCCTTGGAGAAAGGGCATGACGTGCGCGGATGCAGTCTCCACTGTGTCATATCCAGTCATCTAATACGGAAAGATCCTTGTCTCCTTCCAAGTGACTGTCTTTATTAATCCCTTTCCTCCATTTCTGATCCTTTTACTTACAAAGAAACTGGCTAGTTGTTCTCTCTCTCTCTCTCTCTCTCTCTCTCCTTTCTCTTCCCCATATCTTCTTTGGTGTTGGAGGACATGCTTCCCAGCCAGTTCTTAGGTTGCTAGCTATTTGACCTCAAGGGAGTGACAACTTCTCTGAATCTCAGTTTCCTCCTCTGTAAATTGGGTACAATAATATCTACCTACAGTATTGATGAAGGTGGGGAATAAGTCACTGAGGCATGCTGAATTTATTTATTTTAATTTTAGAAATATTTATTTTAGAAACACACAGAACTTAAATGAATATTTTAATCCAGGAGCCTAAAGGAGAAATAGGGAGCTACAAGTTTCAGGGGCACATTTGCATGAATACCCTTGCCATGACTCTAAGACCCAGAACACCCAGAGTAGAGAACATCACAGTTTGATGTAAAAATATTTAAATTACCATTTTTTACAAATACAATAAATATAAATAGATAAATAATACCACTCTTGGAACAACCATAAAGATTAAAGAAAGCATTGTACACAAGCAAAACTTTTTTTCTTTTTCTTTTTTTTTACTTTTAAGTCAAATTCTATACTGGAAAAAGACAGAAAAGTCTGTACTACAGTTTTTCAGAAGCTGTTTTAGTACTTTTAAAATTCAGCATGGCTGCAAAGAAATGCTGAATTTAATGAAAAAAAAGAATGTGCTGTGTCCACCCCTTCTAGGTTAAGCTAAGAATCTTACTGGTCTTCCCTTCTACTGTGATATGTTCACTTATATGTTATAGATATCCTGTCCTATCCTATCCTTTCACCCATCTATCCATCCATGCATCCACCCATCCATGCATTCATGTATCCATCCATCCATCCATCCATCCATCCATCCATCCATCCATCTGCCCATCTATCCATGCATCCATCCATGCATGCATTCATACATCTGTCCATGCGTCCATGCATCCGTCTATCATCCACCCATTCTCTATCCCCCACGTATTTATACACCCACCCACCTATCTATGCATCTGTGTATATAATTAACTGATATGTAATCAAAATATACCACTTATCCCTTCCACTGCTATCACCTGGGCAAGTCACCGCACTTCCCCCCCAGATTAGTCCAATGCCTCCTAAATAACCTTTCTGTCCCCACCTGTTCCCCTCCAATTCAGTTCTCAACATAGAGGCAAGATTTATTCTATTAAAACATAGAATTATGGCATTTTTCTGCCCCAGTGTTTCCCATACCACCCACAGTAAAAGCCAAGTTTCTGTTATGACCCAGCACCTTGTAACTCAGACCTCATCTCCTCCTTCTCTCTCTCTCTGCTGCAGCCACACTGACCACTTTATTGCTCCTCAAACCCTCCAGGGCACAGTCATGCCCAAGGACTTTGCCCTTGCTCTTCCTTTGTCTGGAATGATCTCCTGTCAGATGTCCACAGTGAGTCCTCACCCCCTTCAGGTCTTTGCTCAAAGGTCCCTTCTCAGGGAGACCTTCTCTGACGGTCCTATCTAATATTGGGATTTTACTTATGCACCCACATTTCAGATGTCCCTTCCCTATCCTTTTTCATTCCTCTTTAGCACTGATTACGATTCAACAGACGACATATTTTTTATTATCTCTTTCCTCCACTAGAATATAAACTCCATGAGGGCAGGAGTTACTGCTTAGAGTTACTGGATAAATGAATGGAGGGTGAATAGATGGGGGATGGATAGATGAATAGTGGATGATTGACAAATGAATGGTTGGAGAATAGATGGAGGGTGGATGGATGGATAGTGGATGATTGACAAATGAATGGTTGGAGAATAGATGGAGGGTGGATGGATGGATAGTGGATGATTGACAAATGAATGGATGGAGAATAAATGTAAAAATATTTAAATTATCATTTTTTACATATACAATAAATATAAATGGAGGGTGGATAGATGAATAGATGGATGATGGATAGTTAGATAAACATATTCAGAGGCATACAAATGATACTTTTATCTGTGTGGTTTTTTTCCCCACATTCTTTTGCTTATATTTCCAGTACCTAGAAAGTGCTTGGCACATAACAGGTTCTCAGAAAATATCAAATGAATGTGCGTGCATGTGTGCATGTGTAACAGCCACTATCACGCGATGCTGGAGGAAAGACCGTTCCCAAGGGCAGTTTTATATTGTGTATCAAATGTCTTTACAATATGAGTCCACTTGGGGACCCCCATACTAGTTTTTCAAATATATCCTAAGAAAATATTCAGGGATGTGTCTAACTATTTAGTTCTAAAGATGTTCATCCACACATTCTTTACAATGGTAAAACAAAACAGAAAAGCTGAAAGACAGCCGATAGCCCAACAACCCGGGACCGATTGACTAAATTAAAGGGCTCCCTGGGTAGCATTAGTGATGCTGCAGGAATCTGACTGGCGTAGAAGATCCTCACCAGAGTACGAAGCACACGCATGCCCACAAATGCACCTAGAAGACAGACCAGTGAGCAGAATGTTAGCAATCTGCCTTGAGGAACATGTGTAATTGTTACTATTTGTGTTGGTTTTGTCATTTTAAACATAAGGTTTTCAAAAAGAAAGTTGAAATAATAGGACCATTTTTTTAAAGTGACCTCAGGTGAATGGGGATCAAACTAGATCTACAAAGCTTCTTAGAAAGAGATGGTAATAGACATCGAAGGCTGAAGCGTTTGCCTGTTGCTCCTTGTCCCATCCTACCTACTCAGCCACTGTCCTTCCTCCTGCTTGATCGTGTATGGGTCTCCAGAGGTTCAAATGAAGAAGATAGTGAAGGCAATTTATGTAGTTCACTCACTCAGACAAATCAGCTCTGGGTGTGGGTGGGGGACACATTATCGGGGCTTGTTTGACCATCAGTGACTCTGGTTGGGGTTTTCCATGGATACCATTCACCCCAGGACCCGTCCTGTCTTTGCTAGGCTGGCGCAGGCTTCCAGGAGACCCTGGGCAGTGAATGGTGCATAAAGCCAAACATCGATGTCTACCCTTCCCAGTATTCTGAGTCCTCAATGAAACTTCCCTTTTTAACTCCCTTGAGTGGCGAAGGGGAGGGTATAGTGCAGGGATCAGCAAATGTCTTCCGTTAGAGGGCCAGGTAGTAAATATTTTCTACTTTGCAGGTCATAGGTCAGCTGTATTAGTGCGGCAAAAGCAGCCACAGACAACAGGTAGATGACAGGCATGACTGAATTCCAGTCAAACTATACCCACACTGAACTTGGAATTTCATATGATTTTCATATCACAAGCTCTTCTTCTGTATTTTCCCCCCCAACCATTTAAAATGTAAAACCAGCCCTGACAGGTGTTGTTCAGTGGTTAGAGTGTTGGCCTGAGTACAAAGGGGTCATGGGTTTAATTCCTGATTCCTGGACAAGGGCCAGCCCGTACCTGGGTTGCAGGTTTGATCCCCAGCCCCAGTCATGTTGCATTTGGGAGACAACCAGTCAATGTGTCTCTCTCACATCGATGTTTCTCTCCCCCGCCACTCCCTCCCTCCCTTTCACTCTTTCTAAAAATTAATGGAAAAAATATCCTCAGGTGAGGATTAAAAAATAATAATTTAAAAATGTAAAAGCATTCTTAGCTTGTGAGCCCTACGAAAGTGGTGAGACAGACTGGGTCCATGGGCGCAGTTTGCTGACCTCTGATGCAAGGAATAGAACAAAGATTTCTACTATTGCAATTCTTCTTCTTTTAATGATGTGGAAATATTGATTTTTTTTTCTTTTACTTAAATAACTACGTGCTTTTGATAACACAGAGTACCAGATGCCACGAAAATGTAGATTTTTCTGATGCACAATATGTAATTTTAAAACTGCCTAAGATGTCGTGTCAGATCAATTGATAACGGCAATGTATAAAACATATGAAACTAATTCCAGGAAATACCGTATATTTATGTCCTTGGGTCTGAATTTCTGAGCTCTCTGTGTTTAGGGATGGAATTTGGTTTATTCAAGAAGTAGCAGGTTATATATCTTGATGGCCATATTAGCTCAATATTTCCTTTCCCTGCTGGAGCAGGTAAGCCTCACACACTGTTTTAGTTTCCAGAAATTACATTTGCTTATCGCTATGAAATGGAATTTCATTTGAAGCCAGTTATTAATGTCTAAAATGCACTTCCAGGAAATAATTTTGAACATTTTATTTATTAAAAAGAAGTCGATGTTTGTTCAAAGGCACTGATGTAATTTACAGAGTTCAGTATCAGATATTTTACGAGGTAATAGAAAGAGGCCATTTTCTGAGACCTGCGTTGCCTAATTGTACTGCGTTACATTCAATGTCAGAATGAGACGCTCTGTTGTATTTGGCTTTTATGCCCCTACCCTGTAAGTCTATGAAAGAAGCAAGCAAACAAACAAACAACAAACCTTCACTTTCCCCAACCAGGAATCCTTCAAATTTATGGATTTGTTATTATGAAACATCCCCAAAGGTAAACAAACAAACACTTGTTTACCTGTTTCATAATAACAAATCCTGTTTCATAATAACTTTTAATGCCTCCTCTTTATGACAAAAAGAAGAAATTGGGGAATTTGGGAACCTTTAAAAAATCTTTCATGTCTACCACTATAACAGACAATGTCAGTACTCTACCAACATCCCCTCAAAACCCACTCTTCTATATTCCTATGGCACCAACTCGAAGCACCTTCCACTCTCCACCCGAGGGCTTTCCTTTGACCTCAGGGAGGAGCGTGCTAGAAATATTGGGATCTAATGCCCAGGAGCTCTACCAATGATAGTGGGTGTTGGAGAAGAAACACCCAGCTTCTTCACCCCTCCACAGGCTTAGCTCTGAAGCATATTCTGTATGCACTCTCCAGAGCTCCCCTTCGGATTGAGTTCCCCATCGGCCCCCATTCTGATCTGCTCCACATGCAGTGTATCAGTTATCCATTGCTGCATAACAAATGACCCCAAAACTCAGTGGCTTAATGCAATCAATGTCTAGCATTTCACTGTTGTTGTGGGCAGTATTTTAGACATGGCGTAGTGGATCTGGCTCAGGTTCTCTGAAGAGGGTGCCATCAAGATGTTGTTCAGGGCTATAGTCATCTGAGGGTGTGGCTGGAGCTGGAAGCTCCAGGCTGACCCCCAGGGCTGGGGCAGAAAGCCTCAGTTGCTCACCACATGGGCTTCTCCAGAGGATAGCTTGGTGTCTCCTGCCATGTTTGCTGGATTCCACTGGGTGAATGATCCTAGAGGAACAGAGACCAGTATGGAAGCTTTGGTGTCTTTTATGAACTATTCTTAGAAGTTACACAGGATCCCACGGACACTCTCGCTTTCTTCTCTGTGTTAGAAGTGACTCACTAAATTCTGCCCATGCTCAAGGGCAGGAGAGCCGGCCGTCATTGCATGCCCCTGAAATTGGTACCGTTCCCTTTGCCGTCCCTTCTCTGCTGGTGCTTCCCAGGGTCACCTTCTAGAAACACCATCCTTAGTTCGGGGTCTGCTTTGAGGAAACCTAACCCAAGACAGCTACCAGCACCCCTTCCAACAGCAACAGCAGAAACTACCATTTCTTGAGTCCTTACTATGTGCCCAGCACTGAATGATACTTTTTAAAAAGCCCTTATCACTTTTTTTAATTTTTGATATCTTTAAAATGTTTTATTGTTTTTTTTTTTTTTTTTTTTTTTTTTTTTTAGAGAAAGAGGAAGGGAGAGGGAGAAAGAAATAGAAACATCAGTGAAAGAGAAACATCGACCAGCTGCCTCCTGCCTCCTGCACACACCCTACGGGGGATCAAGACTGCAACCCCGGCATATGCACTGACTGGGAATCGAACCACTTCTTGGTGCATGGGTCGACACTCAACCACTGAGCCACACCAGCCAGGCAAAAAAAGCCCTTTATTTTTCACTATAATAAGGTATTTTTGTATATTTTATACATGATTAAACTCATCCTGATTAAATAACGTTGTTACTCAAGGTCATTCAGCTGACAGGTGTCAAGATTGGCCTTTATTCAAGTATTCAACCAACTGTCGCTCACTGCTCTGGGAACTGCCACTAAAATAGTGAATCCTGCAGATAAAATCCTTTATACAAATGTTGTTCCCGCCCCCAGGCACTTATCCTCTGGGACAATAAGGTTATCACACAAATAAACACAACATTATCAGTTGTAATAAGGGTTATTATGAGAGAGAAGAATCAAGTCTGTGAGAGGAGCGGACCAGCAGACCTACTTCAGCGAGCAGGTCCAGGGGCCGATGCCTGAAGGGTGGCAAAGATCCAGCTGTTGAAGAGGAGCAGGAAAAGCATTCCAGAAAGAGGGAACCACACCTTCGCTGAGCACCAGTCTCTGCAGCCTCCCGTCTGGTCCCCTTGAGGCCTGCCAGGTCACAGGGTCCCTAGGAGAACGGATGCTGGGGGCAGTCTCTGAGGCTCACCTGAGATGGTCCTTCCCACACCTCATCACCCAGCCTGTCACTGGGGGCAGGATGACCTACCCCCCAACCCAGGGGGACACCTTGGATGCAGAAGACAGTCGGGGGTGGGGACATGAGCCACTCTGAGTGCAGAAGCTGCTCCCATGGGGACAGGATGGAACAGCAGCTTCAAAGCCCGATCGTGCACCCCATGTTCTAGACACCATCACAAATGGGCGTCTGGGAATCCTTGTAACTGCTCCCCATGAAGCTCTTATGTCTCTCTTTTCAAGGGAAAAAAGTGGCAGCTCAGAGAGCTTACTCCACTCAACCAAGGTCACACAGGAGACAAGTTAACTGAATCTGGAGCATTTGCCATTTCTGCGCTGTGGCCCGATGTTCTCCCTAGAACGTGACAACAGCTGTCCACAGAAACTAGCCATCTGTCTCCCCTCCCAGCCTGGGACATTCTTGTCCTCTCTATCAGTCAGGGTAGGCTAGTTGCTAAAGCAACAGCAACTCCAAAATGTCTGTGTCTTAACCCAAAACAAATCTGTTTCTTGCTGATTTCCGGGCAAGGTGACAGCAAGGAATGGCTCCACGCAGTCATTCAGGCCCAGGGGCCTTCCACCTTGGCCTCTGCCTCCTTTTATGCCTGAGCATCCTCTCCATGCAGAAGGGAAATAGGACCCCGGGGAAGTGTGTGAGGACCCTCTGAGAGAGGTATTCATAAGGACAGCCAGGCTCAGAGGCAGCAAACCACACAGCTTAGCTTCCAGATTCAGTCACATCCACACACACACACACACACACACACACACAAACACACCCTCCACAAGCTTAAGAGAGTCTGGGAAATGCAATCTGGTTGGGTGCTGGGAGGCGGAGCAAGGGGATTGGAGGAACAGCCAGCCAGTCTCTGCTGCATCTTCTAACCACTCCCTGAAGAAATGGCCATAAGTAAAAATCACCTTTATTGTTGCACTTTTCCGTTCTGCCTTATTTTCATCTTAAAACATTTGGAGACAATAATAGGAGCAAATGCGCATGGCCCGGGTCCTGGTCCCTCTGGGAACCCACTTAAACCTCGCAGCAGCCCTATTAGAGATGAGGAAACGGAGGCACAGAGAGGTTCGGTCACTTGCTCAAGTCACACAGCTCATCAGAGGTGGTGCTGGGGTTGAACCCAGGCTGCCCAGCTCCAGAGACCACGGTGCCTCTGAGAGGAAGATGCCGTGCCATCACCATTTTGCAGGCAGGGACCCGGAGCCCAGAGGATTTGAGTTTCTTGCTCATGATCTCACAGCCAGAGATGGATTTGAACCCAGAGCCTGTGTCCTTTCCAAGCCAAGCCTGGGGGTGACACTCAGGACAGGACTGACCTTGTTTTGATCCTCCTTTAGATGAGCGAATGGAACCGTGCTGTCCAGTGTGATAAAAATCTCGGAAGCCACTGGAGCTAGAGGGGGCTCTTCCCAGAGCCCCCCCTTCCCTTCCCTAATGAGCCAGGAGACGCCGGCAGGACGGCGGCCGCCGACGCAGCAGCCAGTGGACAATTAGCAGAGAGGGCTGTCCTGCACGGGCTGGGCCCTGCATCAGGGCCCTAAGTGTCTGCTTATTAAATCACAGCTCCGCCTGGAGCCAGCTCAGCCCCCTCCTCCCCACCCCTGGGACGCCAAACACAGCCTTTGCAAGGCAGCCCCCTGGGATGCCGCTCAGCTCAGCCCACAGCATCCGGGGTAAACACAAGCAGAGAAAGGCAGGAAGACATTCCGGCCCAGCACAAAGGCCCCGGCGTCATCGGCAGGACGGGTGGGCACATTCCTCTCCTGGACAACAAAGGGATCTGGAGCACCTCCCGTGCTGGTGCTGGTCGAGCCTGACACCCCTCTGAGCCTCAGGTCCTCCCCTGTGCAATGGGGACGGTTCCAGTGTCTGACCCACCAGCGTTCAATGAAACGATGCACAGAAAGGGCTTAGCGCCTTGCCTGGCAGAGGGAGTAAGGGCCTGCCAATGTTAGCAGCTGCTCTGATTAAAAGGCATATCCTGTCCTGGCTGGTGTGACTCAGTGGTTAGAGCATGGCCTATGCACTGAAGGGTTGTGGGTTCGATTCCCAGTCAAGAGCATGTACCTGGGTTGCAGGTTTGCTCTCCACCCCCTGTGGTGGTGCATTCAGGAGGAAACCAATAGATATGTCTCTCTCACAGTGATGTTTCTCTCCCCCTTCCTTCCTTCCTCTCTCTCTCTCTCTCTCTCTCTCTCTCTCTCTCTCTCTCTCTCTCTGAAAAGCAAGGGGGGAAAAAACCCTCGGATGAGCGTTAACCAAAAAAATCAAAATGCAGATTCCTGGTCCAGGTCCTACACCCACTGAATTGGGGACTAGGGCCAAGTAACCTGCATTTACAGATTCCACAGCTGGACTGGATACACAGGACAAGGTGGAAAACTAATGCTGTGAGCAGAAGTCAGCACACCTTCACTCTCCAGGCCCAGAGAACAGCTCTGCCTTGTTGGACACAGGGTCCCAGCTTCTCTCTCCGCTGTTGCAATGAGAATGCAGCCCTAGACAATCTGCCACTGAATGGACTAGGCTGTATTCCAATACAACTTGATTCGTAAACACCACATTTTAAATTTTACACCATTCCCCAGGTCATGAAATATTTTTCTTTTCCACTTTGTTTCTGAACCATTTAACATACGAAAGCCCTCACGAGTCATGTGAAAATGGGCAGCGTGTCAGATTTGGCCCACCGGTCAGTTTGCCAATCCCTGCTCTGGAACAGCAGTAAGGCTTAGAAATATAATGTGAGCCATGTAGGCAATTACTTTTCTAGCAGCATCCTGGCTGCTGTGGCTCATTTGGTTGGGCTTGGTCCTGTGCACCAAAAGATCGCTGGTTCCATTCCCAGTCAGAGCACATGCCCAGGTTGTGGGCTCCATCCCCAGTAGGGGGCGTGTGGGAGGCAGCTGATGTTATGCTCTCACATGGATGTTTTTCTCCCTCCCTCTCTCTCTAAAAATTAACAAACTATGCTTTAAAAGATAAATAAATGAAATAAAATAATTTTCCAGCAGCCACATTTAAAAACAAAGTAAGAAAACAAACAAAAAAGATGAAACGATCTTTAATAAATATTTTATGTATACAAAATAGTATTGTTTTAACATGTAATCGATGTAAAAGCATTAAGATATTTTACTTTGTTTGCTCCAAGTCCGGTGTGTCTTTTACACGGACAGCCTGTCTCAGTCTGGACTGCACAGTCCAGGCACTCAGTAGCTACTCACAGATTCTAGTGGCCACGTACTAGACCTCCCAGCTCTGTATAATGTGGTTTCTGTCTGTTGTCATGCAAGTCGGCAGTGGTTTGGCCATCCTCCCATTTCACAGAGCAGAGAAACTGAGGCCCAGAGAGGAAACGTGGCTTTCTGGGGTCACACAGTAAGTCAGGCGGCACAGAGTGCTTGCTGTGACTGCTCAGCAGTCAGGGGTCCCTGGTGGTAGAGAAGCTGGTCTGTGATGCACCTGCTAGGAGCCAGGGGTGTGTGACCTCCAGCCATCCTGGGAAGGTAGGTGTTGATGGGCCTCAAATCCCAGACAGGGAGACTCAGAGAGGTGGGGTCCCTCGTTCAGTGGTTCAGTGTTATCCGGCCAGTTAAGTGGCAGGGAAGGCTGGCCCGGCACCCACACTAGGCCACCACGTATTGCCTGCGTGGGCAATGAGGGACGCAGCCATTAGACAACCATTTATCAAGCGACTGCCGAGTTTCAGACATCATGCTCCGTCTTTATCAATGAGATCCCAGGCCCATCTTTGTCTGGATGCCCAGGCTCTGTCCTTGCCCTGGTAGGACCCAGTATCACACCTTCCCAATTCCCGAGGCCTCCTGCTGCCTGATCCTGATTCTCCCTCAGTAAATTCTCTTTTTAGCTTCAACCTACTTGTGCCCCCTGGCTGTCACTGAAGTCTGGTTCTTTCTTTGAATCTTGCTTCCCCTGCCCTTGTCAAAGGATGGGGCTTTCTCTCCCCTCCCTGCTTACTGCTGGGCCTAGGGGGAGAAGGGGTATCGGCTGGATGACCATTGTCCCTGCCTTGTCCTGAAATCTTCCCCCATTGAAGCTCACGCCATGGGTCTCCCTCACACTTCATGGTCCTGGTTGCTGCCACCTACCCTTCGAGTCCCTCCCCTCATGCCAGGAAGGTCCTGGTTCATGCGTGCACACTTCAGTGTCCTTCCTTGCCAATCCTCGATGCCCTCAGGATCCACGTGGACAGTGCCCAGCACCCACTGCTCAGCCCCCATCCTGTCCCCACCACTCCCACTCATGCTCACACCCCAATCTTGCTCTGACCCGAAAGTGCAACTCCCATAATCTCGATTTCTGACTACTGCCCATCTTTCTAGCATCTACCCTCTGCAGTGCCACCTCCGGCAATGCCTGACGCCACAGGAATCCACGGGGGCTTCCCGTCTCTTGCCTCTACTTCCTCACCTCCCACCGCCGTCAGCTGTGATTCTGAGAGGTGGCATGAAGCCCCTGGCTTACACCCAGGCAGTGCGTGCCCTCCTGCCCTCCCTCATACATGCCTGGGGAGAGCCTGGTCCAGCCAGCCGCGCCAAGAACACTGGAAGGGCGGGTGATCTGTTCGCATGGCCCGGCTACCGCATCCAGCGACTGTCACCTGCCAGTCAGGTTCCTGAGGATATTCTGTGGATGTGCTTCACGTCTACAATCCGTTGCCTTTAGTAAAGGACACTCCCCTCTATCATGTGAGTGGGCCTTGTCTAATCAGTTGAAAGTTCTTAGGAGGAAAGACAGACTTCTCTGAAGAAGAAGAAATTTTAACTCAAGACTGCCTGCGGGTTTCAGCTTTGCCAGCTGCCATGATCAGGGGAGCCAGTTCCTTTAAACAGATCTCCTATTGGTCCTGTGTTTCTGGAGGGCCCTGACATTGATACAGCAACCCTCTACCACGCTGACTTTCTCACTTTCACTTCCAGCCCATCACCTCCAGAGAGCCGTCAGCGAGCCCAGCAGGGTACTCCTGCCCCTCCTTTCCCGCTGTCCCTGTCTGCAGTCTCCAACAGCTCCACGTCAGACAAAAGAACCCCTCCACAGCCAAGTCACTTGAGTTTGGGGATTGCTTGTTACAGCAGCTGGCCTGCTCTGACTAATACAGGATTTATCGTAACTGGTATAGAATGGGGACTGAGAAACTGTGGCCTATTATTACAGTGGTTATTGCAGTTCTTGGGGCCTTTCTCAAGGGTTGAGCATGTGAGTTTCGGGGGAACATGGAGAAACTAGGCCTCAACAGAGCATTTGCAAGTTGGCCAGTTAAATACCTGCAGTTGGGAATGGACTTCTGTCTGTGTTGCAGAGGCTGGGGGTGGGTGGTGGAGGGCCACGGCCCACAGTGACCTCCCCAGGCAAGGCGGCAGGAAGCCGGAGACAGGCATCAGCCCGGCATCCTCCAATTAGCCGCCATCCCTGACCCCATCAGGGCTGGAGGAAGTGCCGGCGCTTTCCGGCACTCAGGCCCACCTGCCTGAAGGGCTGGCGGGCTCAGCAGCTGGGTGGTGACACCTGAAGGTCCTGGCCTAACAGAGCCCTGCTTATTCCAGAGATCCAGGGGTTAGTGGGTGGGGGCGGGCGGCAGAGAGGAAGTGTCAGGGAGCAATCACGGGGGTCAGGCTGACCTCTGGGCCCAGCCTCAGGGGCAGACGTGCCACGTGTGGGCCAGGCCAGGCCAGGCCTTGTTTTCTTAGCGTTTGGGGAAGGGACTGCTCTAGCGTTGGAAAGCCTCCACTTCCAGGAGCTCCAGCCTGTCCCTGCCATCAGGAGGAAGAGCGCGGGCTACCTTTTATTGGGGTGGGGAGGCTTAGGTGATGCCTGCAGACCCCAACCATGCGCAAGGCCACCTGGTCACCTGGAATGGCCCGTGATTCTCCCCACTGCTGATGGGCATCGTGGACACGTTTGCTGACCACACAGCAAGGCCTGGAATGGCGCAGTGCCCCATGGCGTGTCTCACTCAAGCCTCAGTCCACCACTCCTCTCCCCATTATGTGGATGAGCAGATGGAGGCACAGGCGCCCTGCCCTGTGGGGAGAATGCAGACAGATGCTGGGTCTGCTGTGGGTCTGGTGTCCACATCTCGCTAAGGGAGCAGGACCAGTGAAGGAAGGAGGCTGCTGTGGGCACCCAGGTGAGAGAGGGAGGTCCTCTTGGCTGGAGGATGGGGCCTGGGGCCGGGCAAGCAGAGTGAGTGCTGCTCGGGACTCACCCGGGCAGGACCTGGTGGTGGGTCCAGTGAGGGGAAGGGCGGGGAAAACAGACAATTCAGGGAACTCCAGGTTTCTCAGCTTCTTGTGTATTTAGTCAAGAAACCATCACTGAGTCCTGTTCTTCCGGATCTCGAGGATAATGAGGTAGAAGGCATTTACGAAAGGGGCAAAGCAGAAAGTGAAAGTGCTAGTCCAGTGGCCTGCAAACTCATTAGTCAACAGAGCCAAATATCAACAGTACAACGATGGAAATTTCTTTTGAGAGCCAAATTTTTTAACCTTAAACTTCTTCTAATGCCACTTCTTCAAAATAGACTCGCCCAGGCCGTGGTATTCTGTGGAAGAGCCACACTCAAGGGGCCAAAGAGCCGCATGTGGCTCGCAAGCCGCAGTTTGCCGACCATGGTTCTAGTCAACAAATTGTCCCAAAACATCCTGGAAAAAAGTGATTAAAAGAAGCTACATTTGTGCTTGTTCAGATGCCTGGGATCGAACCCAGGATTGGTCCCATATTGCTGTGTGACGTTAGTCAAGTCACTGACCTCTCTGAGCCTCAGCTTCAGAAGTGAGCCTTCCTTTCACTTGAGAAGTGAGCAGGTGGAAGCCCCAGGTGTCTCCAAAGGGTGGGACATGTATCTAGATGATTTAAAAACATATACTTTTTAGTTTTATGAATATATATAGTAATAAATTATATGAGTAATATATATACACTAATGAATTTTTTAGGAAAAAAAAGAAAAAGTAAACCTGGCATTGTGATTTCCCGGAAGCTATTGATTAAAGTGAGACTAAGGAAAGAGATATGACTAATAGCCCAGGTAAACGAACATTGTGAAAACGGCCGAGTGGATGCACATGTGTTCAGCATCTTCGATGCACAGAGGGTGCAATAGAAATGCTGGCTGATGGATGTCTTCGGAGAAGGAGCTGCCCCCACCCCCCTCCCTTTCCCTCCCCTCAGCCTTTACAAGTTTATGAAGACTGCTCTACCCCCATCAGAGCTCTGGGCAGGTCCCCGAAGAAGATTAAAAGAGATGAATATTTCATGGCCCTTGCCGTACAGCTGCCGAGGACCTGTTGTGGGTCTGGCGCCCACATCTAGTTAAGGAAGGGGCCGGCGGAGGGGCGGGGGAGGAAGGGCCCGGAGACCCAGCCATTGATCCGCTGGGCCCAATCTGCGCCGATAGACGCTCTGCTCCCAGCTCCCAAGCCAAAGGCAGCAAGTAATGGGCTTTAAGAGGCCAGTGGCAGCCTGGTCACCCAGCCCCCTGGGGGCCCAGGAGGCTCCACCAGGCCCCCAAAGGCCCATTTCCCCGTCTCCAGCTGTGGCCTCCTCTGGCCTCCGGTGCCAGCCCAGGCGCAGTCGTCCTCAAGGAGCTGAACTCAGTGGTTCTGACGCCTCCGACTCATCACCCCATTAAGGCCTGACGCCGAGCTCCCTCCAGGAGGGATTCCAGATGACAGGAGGGCCAGGCGCCTGCCGTCCTGGGGAGGCTGAGGAGTGGGTGAGGACCCCAGGTAGTGACCCCTGGAGCCGACTGGGACACCATGGAATTCTCCCTTCCATCTGCTGCTTGGATGACGAGGCTGGGGGTGGGGCCATGCCCACTGGCGAGGCTGAAATGGGCATTTGTTGCCCAGCTGTTCCTGCATCCAGAGCGGCTCAGGCCACTTAACCCCACTCCTTCAATAGAGATGACTGATGTTGCGGATGCTTCCCAGTGTCTCAGTGTAGCGGGGAGAAAAGACTTTCGTTGGTTCTCCAGGCTAGAGATTATCCTGCAACAACGACAATCAAGCAGAGGCATCCAAGAGGGAGACCAGGGTAACCGTGTCCAGGTGCTGCTGTAACGATTACTCCAAACTTGGTGGCTTAAGACCACATGCATTTGTTATTTTACGTTCTGCAGGATGGAAGTCCAAAACGGGGCTTCATGGACGAAAATCGTGGTGTCGGGCGGGCTGTGTTCCTCCTGGAGGCTCTAGGGGAGAATCCACGCCATTCCCAGCTCCTAGAGGCTGTCCGCACCCCTGGGCCTGTGGCCCTCTCCTCCCTCCTCAAAGCTGGCAGCATAGAAGCTTCAAACGTCTCCGACGCCGCTTCTCTCATCACACCGCCTGTGACTCAGTCAAGGCCTCTCGTGATCACATCAGGATAATCCAGGATAATCTCCTCACCTCAAGGTCCTTAACTTAATCGCATCTGCCAGGCCCTTTGCCAGCTCCCTATGCTACCTAACATATTGACAGGTTGCAAGGATGAGGACACAGGCATTTGTGTGTGTGTGTGTGGGGGGGGGGGGGGCGTGGGAGAATCATTCTGCCTATCCCAAGTGGTCTTGGACAGACTCTCTAGGTACCAGCCTTGACTTTATTACTTGCTAACTCCATGAACTTGAGAAAGAACTTCATTGCTCTGAGGTTCAGCTTCCTGTGCCAAGCAGGGGCTGTAGAGGTGGCTTGTTGGGCCAGTAGCAGATGAAACAGTCCATATGAAAGCCTTGGAATTTGCCACTCAATGAATAGTTCACATTGGTGGGCCTTGGGAACTCAAGCTCGTCAAAGTGGCTGCTCCCTGCCCTGGGGCGGAGATGCTGGTTCGTGGTCTGGTTAAGTGGGCTTTGTCATTTTTAAACATTAGCCATGCCAGCTCTTGTCCATAAAGGCCAGTAGAGTTCATGGACATCGCTTGGGCGGAAAGGCACTTAGGGGGTCTGGTGGCCTAGCACTGCGGCCACCTCCTCCCTCTCCCTTCCCCAAGCCCTCAGTGGCGATTGGAAACCACAGGTCCAGAGAGGCGTGAATTTTCTGAGGCTCAGCTTTCTCATCTATAAAATGGGTAGAGTACAGCCTCCCTGCAGGACTGTGTGGGGAGGCAGCAGTGAACCCTGTGTGACCCAGTGCCTGGCAGAGAGTGAGCAGGTAATGCCTGGGCGTGGGCACAGCGGTGCCTTCTCCAGATCCCGCCCTCTGATCTGATTCCAGCTCGCTGCCTGGGAGCTTTCCTCAGGCCTGGAGTGGATAGATGGGTTATGGATGCTGCAGGCAGAGCTCAGGGAACCGCAAATCCGGCTTTCTCCTCCTGAACTCCAGCGGGACTTGTTCTAACGTCCCCGAAAGCCAGTCTCCTCCAGAAGCCACCCCAGCTTCCTGCTCTGGCCCATGGATGCCACACCTCCATGGCCATGAACTTGGGACCGAGAAAGAACAGGCCAGAAAAGAAAAGAGCTCATCTTCCCTGAGGAGAGGGGACAGAGTTGTCCCTCACTCAGCCCTAGAGGAGGGAGGGACATGAATGAAAATGAGCCCCAGGGTCCTTCGCCACCCCACTTCAAAAGTGTCCTTGAGTCACTACCTTCTAGGCCTTGGACTGGGAAGCTGCCTGCCTGTGTGCAGATCTCTGTTCTAGACTCCTTGGGCTGTGTGTCCTTGGGCAAATAGCATCCCCTCTCTGAGCCTACGTTTCCTGGTTGCAAAGGTAGCAATGGGTTGTGAAGATTTCCTGGGATAATGACTGTAAGGGCTTAGCTCAGGGTCTGGTCTCTATCATGTATGCTCAATATTGATAAGCAATTAATTGTTATTATTATTAGCCAGCAATTAACTTTACTATGATTAGTCATTGATCAGAGGGAACATAAAAAAGAAAAATGACTCTGAACTGTGCTGTGTGGTAAAGAAATGTATGTCTTGTGTATGGAGAGCAAACATCCCAAATTGCATAGAGAGGAAGGAGACCACTCCGATCTTTTGCCATTTCCTCCTCTCCCAGAATCTCCAGAATCTTCAAGTTGTAGGTGACTGCCTTGCACTGTCTCATTTAATACTCAGTCTTCACTGGCCAAGGAGGCACAGAAGAAGCCCGGGCTCGCCCCAGTCCTGCTGATCTTGCCAGACCCCAGCCTTAGGCTTCTCTGTGTTGAGGGGAGCTAGTGGCCATTTGTGTGTGCTTGTCCCCTGGCCACAAGCTCTGGTCTGTGTCCACGGGACTCCTGACTCCTTGGGTCCTCCAAGGCATTACATGATAGTGCCGAAGGAAGAGAGGAAAATCAAGAATCGGGGCAGCCTGTAAGTTATCGGCATAACATCACCTATTTAATGTTAATTAGTGTTTTTAACAGCCCGTTGCTGTGCCATTAACTCACAATAGCGGTCTTGGGGGCATGCCAGCAAGCTCCAGCCCACTGACTTGGGCAGCCAGTCGGTGCTGGGTGTGCAAGTGGACTCAGATTGCAGACTGATTGCACGCTGGCATCGCCTGAGCTGGGTGCAGGCCGCCGGGGTGGTGGGGAGGAGAGGGTGCCGGAGGAGCCAGACACTTCACTAAGTGGATATTTATAGCTGGGCTCTTGGAATAAGTGATCCACGGAGAGCACAGGAGGGGTGAGGTTGCTGGAGGTTGGCCAAGCCTGGGGTGCTGGTTCCTGCCAAGCTGAAATCTCCGTGGCTTGGTCCACCCTGGGATCCTGGCTGCCCAGAGGTGGGGAAGATGGGGGAAGCCTGCTGGGGTGTCACGTGGTGGCAGTTTCACTCGTCTGCTCTTACACTCCTAAGTGTGAACCTTGAATCAGTTGCTTATTCTCTCTGTGGCTTTGTTTTCCTCTATGTTAAAATGGCACAACAGTCCAGTACTTAGTAAGCATCAGAAACATAGTTTCCCTGTCTTTGTCTTCACCAACTGGAGTGGCCTACTGCCAAAATGTTCTGCCATGATCCCAGGTTTGGTCTCCATACCCTGTGTGGTTCGCCCTCATACAAAACGGGTGACCTGGATCACCAACAGGATATTGTGGAAATGACATGGTGGCTGCTGAGACTGTGGCTTCCACCTTGCCTTCTGTCGGATGACTGGCTCTGGGGGCGAGTCAGCTGCCATATTATGAGGGCAATGGAGAGGTCCCCTGCCAGGGACTGAGGCCTCGTGCCCCTAGCCAGGATCCCCTCGCCAGCCATGGGAGTGGACCACCTCGGAGGCCGGTCCTCCAGCCCCAGTCCAACTCTCTGATGACTGTGGCCCCAGCTGACGTTTTGACTGAAATTTCATGAAAAGCTCTGAGCCAGAGCCACTCAGCTAAGCCACTCCCGGGATTAGGTGAGTTCCTGGGTGGCTGTTATGCTAAGTCACTAAGTCTTGGGTTAGCTACCATGCCCCAGTGGGTATCTCACCAACATGCTGTTAGCTCAGCCCAGTGCCTGGCACGTGGGAGACAGCTGAAAAATAGCTGTGCATGGATCCAGGGTGCGATTTCATAAGGCTGATTTGCTGGTTAAATGAGATAATTCACCAAAGTCCTTAGTATAGTCCTGCCACAGACCAATAAATGGCTCCCATGGCATCACCACTATCTTCATCACCTTCATTATTTCAGCCTGTTTAAGGCTGGAGATGGGCGGGGACTTTGGGTCTAGGACTCCCAGATAGCAATGTCTGAAGAGGAAGAATAAAGGGAGATTTTAAAAATCTAGACATCCTTTTTCTCTCTAGAAGCTCTGGTCCAGTTTTGGATGGGCAGCGGGCACTTCGTGTCTGCTTGATTATGCCCAGAGGCCAAAGCCCCACCCCTCCCAGGAGCATCTCATCCGGTCAGTCTGGACCCCCAGGAGAACCGGGCTGTGACGTGATGATCCCGGGGCTCCAAGAAAGAGTTAAGCCCTCTGGGAAGCAGAGTCCCCACCCTCCCAGGCAAATGCAGATGGGGTTGACCTGGCTCCAAGGGTTAATACTATTTGGTTTTCCAGGACTATTTGTTATATCAGGTTAGCGCAGGCAGAAGGGCAAGGGGCTCAGCGGCGCCTTCGCCACCCCCTTCTCTCCCCTTCCCCCTGTCGCCTCCATTTGCAGTCTCACTGCCTCCTTTAATCGGATGACCCCAGACGCCGAGGGTTCCTTGGGATTTTCCTGCGGGTGCCCTTAGACACCAGCAGCCGACGCCAGCAGTCTCCTCCCTGGCCCTGGGAGGGAGGCGCGAGCTAACAGGCACTCTGAGCAGGGAAACCATCCACTGCAATTTGTGCTGCGGTTTCTCTGGACAGAGCAGATCAAGAACAGGCTCCTTTGTCCTCCTCTGCCCTTGTTTTCCTTCTTCACCCTCCCTCATCTTTTTCCTTCTTCCCCTCCCGGTTTTTCTTTTCAGCTCCCTTATTTGGGTGTGTGCAGATGGTCAGTCCTTCACTCCCTCTCTCTTCCTCCTCCTTTTCATTTATCTTGAAAAATTCTATCATAACCCCGGCACCGTCCCTGGGCAAATTAGAACGTGCCTCCCAGAGAGTTCTTACACCTCTCGGAGCCCCCGTTTCTTGGTTAGGATGCAGAGTTAGCCATCCCAACCCCATGGGCTCATCGCGGAGAGTCAACCAGAAAGCACACGCCACGTCAGGGTTTGGTATACAGTGGGTGCCCAATAAATGTTAGCCTTTCCATGTCCCTAAGTCTTTCTTCTTCCTTTTCCTCTTTTAGTTGCGTTTTTTTTTTTTTTAAATAACTTTCTTTTACATTTCTGGAAGATTCTCTAATTGGTGGAAAATCTCCATGCAAAGAGCATGGTGGTGTGAAGGACCTGACCTATCACTTAGTAGCTGTGTTACCTTGGGCAGGTTACTGAAATTCTCCAAACTTCACTTTCCTCCTCTGCTAAGTGGAGATGAGTTCTTCCTCCCTGGGCACTGGGGAGTGTTAAATGAGATAGTGTGAGGTAGTCACCTACCACAGAGCCGGGTGGCCATTATTTAGTCTCTTTCCTGCCATTTACTACTCTCTAGCCAGGCCTGTCTCCACTGCCACACAATACACCATCCGTGCTCATACAGACAGCTTAGCTTGTTAGTGTGAATCCCTCTGCTGAGCCATTTAGTCATCCATCCACCCACCTACCCATCCATCCCTCCATCTCTCCATCCATCCACCCATTAATTATCCACCATGTAGCCATCATCCATCCATGCATCCATCCACCCACCCATTCATTTATTCAGAGTTGTTGCATAACAAATAGTATTGGCCTAAATCATGCCTTGGCATAAAATTCTATTTGATAACTCTAGTTATCAAAGAAAACTTCAGAAATATCTGTCTTCTATCCAGTCAACAGAATAAAGAGGTGGTCCCTCACTCATATAGATTTTGTGGAATTCTTACCATAAACTAGGCAGTGTGCTAGCAATTAAGTGGATGATCTTATCTAACACTGTGGGGTTGGTACTATTACTATTCCCATTTTAGAGATGAGGAAGCTGAGTTTCAGAGACATCTTGGCCCAAAAACACAGCAATTAGAACAGTGGAGCTCAGATAGAAACTCAGGATTTATCACCAAAATGTGCCCTGCCTACTACAGTGGGAGGCTACTTACCTGATATGTGGTGGCCAAAGGGGCATCGGAGAAGAAATACAAATAGGGCTTGTGGTCTTGTCTCTTCTTTGGTCAATTATGCATTTCCTCTTTCAGATTTTATCATGAGCAGCAGAGGGGGTTTGGGAGCTCAAACGTTTAATACCTAAAATTTCAGATTTTTTGATCTAGAAGAACCTGAGTCTAGTGCTTTTTAAACCGAGTCCCTCGGAGCCTGAGGATTCCCTGAGGTTCTTCGGAGGCTTCCCCTGGACATGATCAGAGGTCAACATTTCAACTTACATGTTAAACAGATCTGACTTCATGTCCAGGCCTGGCTGGGTGCTAATCACATGACCCTGTGGAAGGGACTTTCCTCCTTGGAGACTGTTTCCCCGCCTGTAAATGGGAAGTGGAAATAATACCTACGTCATTAGTTTACTCAGAGTCAAATGGAAAAAAAGCATCTAGAATGTTAGGTAGAGTGCCTGGGCACTCAAAAATATTAGCTATCGTCATCATACCATCATTAGCAGCATCATCACCATTACCATCTTCATCATCACCATCATATCACCATCACCATCATATCACCATCATCGTCATCACCATCACCATCACATCACCATTATCACCATCATCACCATCACTATCATCACCATCAATCACCATCATCACCATCACCACTATCGTCATCATCACCACCACCATCATCACTATTACTGTCATCACCATCACCGTCACCACCACCACCATCATCATCACCATCACCACCACTACCACTATGATCATCACCATTACCATTATTCATGGCTCCACAGGAGATTCTATGACCAAATAGCAGTAAAACTAAAGAAATAGTTTGAAAACCAGAGACCTAAGCCAACCTGGGTAAGAAGCCTCAAGCTAGGGTTGAAGGATAAAGGTGAACAACAGTCCTCGGCAGGCAAAGATGATTTTTCCACAATTTGTTTATAGGTCCTAACGTAACTTGCAGGATTCTCTCTGGTGCTGACTGACATCGCTGTGATAGATTTGTAAAATTTCACAGCTCGAGGTGGGAACCGGGTTGGAGTCTCACTACTGTACTTTTTGGGGATGATGTGGAAGCAGAAAATGTGGGCTTTTATCCTGGCTTTCCTCATTGAGAAGAATGTGTGTATGCATGAGAGAGAAACTCTCAAACCTCTCTGAGCATCATTTCCTTGTCTATAAAATGAGGCAAATACCGTATTTTCCGGCGTATAAGACGACTTTTTAACCCAGGAAAACCTTCTATACGCCCAGTCCTCTTATACGCCAGAAAATACAGTACTTCCAGTGTGGCCCATCACAGACGCTGCAGGAAGGATAAAACCAGAGAAGGGACTTGTGTGGAGAGGCTGCTATGTCCCGGTTGCATTCCCATGCATGATCTCGCCTTAGCTCAGCACACTGCATACTCCCTGACATAGACACCATACCCCTCTCCCCCATTTCAGGTGAGGCACTGAGGCACACACAGGTGTAGTGGTTTGCCCCAGCACAGGCAGCTAGAAAGTATTACTCATTTGTCCAGTCACAATTGTTTATTTACTCAGACTGGAAATCACACACCCCGTGCACTTTAACCTAGGTCCCCAAACAAGCTCATGCAGAAACCAAACACCAGGTGGAGACTGGAATGGACTGGCAGGGTTACACCTATCTTATTAGCAGCAGTAATAGGAGCAATGCTTATTTCATGAATAGAGGTGCGTGAAGATCTCTTCTGGGCCTGTTTTTAGTATTAAATCATAGCACTCTTACTGGCCCAAGAGTAAAACTCCAACAAGACTCATGCCATGTCCCCTGCCGAGGAAGTGAGGTCACCCCATGCTGGGCGGCTGATAAATGTCATGCTGTCCTCACCAAGAAGTGCAGGCATGAGCTGTGCATCTATTGTGCTCAAGTGACAAGAGGAGGGGTATAAGCCAGCTCTTTTCAAATTTCAGGGCCCACCTGCACCTCCTGGGGACCCTGTGCAGATGCAGATCTGACTTAGTGGGGTGGGGCAGGGCCCCAGGGTCTGTGTTTCTAAGAAGCTCCCAGGTGAGTCCAGGCTGCTGCTCCATGGAGCACAGGTTGAATAGCAAGAATAGATGGCACAGAATATCCCAGAACAAAGAAAGAAGGTGGCAGAGCAGTGATTAGAACAACCACTGCATTCAGAGTATTTATACTTAACAGGTGGCCTTGCATTTTGCTCTTAAAACCCGCTATGGGTGAGGCCTGGTCAGTATTGCTGTTTTACAGGTAAGGAGACTGGGCACTGAGTGGTTGGTTACCTGTCTGCCCAATGGCACCGAACTAGTGAGAGGTGGAATCGTGCTGTCGAACTTCAAAGAGCACCTCGCCACTTGTGTGTCTGTCCCCCCTCCCCTTTCTCCTAGAAAATGGAGTTTAGAAAGGCCGTTTCCAAAACTGGGGAACCATTGGGGAAGGAGACAACCTACTGTGTCGTTTGAAGTAGTCACACACTGGGAATGTGCAGGCTCACCTGTCAGGCGGGACTGTTGGGGGGCATTAGTTGCCAAGACTAAGGTTCTACTCCTTAAAAGGAAGCACTCGGGGTTGTCTTTTGGAGGCATTTTGGAGACAGTGGGGTCCTACCCACTGTCTGTGTGTTGGGAATCTTGAGGTTCTCGGCTAACCTGGTTCTGAAACACAGCCAAGCCCACGGGTCTGGGTGGAGGAGCGGTGCCGGGAGCCGCAGGGCCTGGCAGGCTGTGTGTGAAGTGCTGCTGACCCAGGCATGGTTGGCCCAGCGACGGTTCCCACCATCCAAGGGCACGTGGGCTAATGAAAGAACCAGGTAATTGCATATTAATAAAGGACAATCATGCTCCAAAGCTTTATGTTTTGGGTCTTATATTTACTTCTCAGTGATTCTTTCCCTTTGTAGAAACAGTTTTCATTCTCTTACATTTTTAATGCATCATGTATCAAATGGACAATCAAGATATTATTCTAGAGAGGAAAAATAGAACCAGGCAATTAAAGAGGATACTCTGATAAAGAGAAGTGGGGTACGTTCAGGGTCCTCCAGAGCAGCGGTCGCCAACCGTTCGGACCTCGCGGACCACCGGTTGACAACCGCTGCTCCAGAGCACATACTAGGGACCCCTAACCTAGACCTCAGGTGGTAGATCTGAGAGGGTTTCATGAACCAGTAATGCCCTTCCTGCCCAGCACTACAGGATGGCCCTCCAACTGGTCCTCCCAGCCCCTCTCCATCAGCCTGGTCCAGAGTCAGCGCTTGTGGCTACATTGTTGCCATTTTTTCAAGGCAGAAAATCATCATAAAATACCTATAGAGGTTGCCCCTTTTCCTCCCCAGCCACAGGCACAGTTTCCAACTCAGAAAAGACACAGCTTGAGAGGAAAGTCAAAAGCACCAAGGATTCCCCTGTCCTCCCCCACCTTTCCCTCCCACAGCTCTTCCCCCCCCCCCCCCCCCCCCGCCTGGCCCCTCCCATCCTTCCTCCCTCCCTGCTCCCCCGCCCCCTCAGGAGACTGGAGGAACTTGGCAAGCCATCTCGTCGCCAATCAATCTGTGGTGTAACAATTAGCACTTAGGCACCACTCTTGCTAAACACACGCTTAGAAAACACTTAAAAAAAAAAAAAAAGGAAGAAGAGTCATCAGAAGAAGATGCAGGAGCAGCCGCGGTGGGGGAATGGCAGGGAGCGGAGCCAGGAGGAGGCCTGGGAGGAAGCCGATCAATGCCCCGCCGAGTGGAAGGCATCTAATACCCTATTATTGACGGGGCCGAAGCACTCTGAGGCGTGTTTCCACCGTGAGCAATTAGTCTGCGAGACCGCAGGAGTTAAGCGAACACTGGTCACCCCCCCCCATCTCCCCTGCCGCCCCCAGAGCAGTTGGACGACACTTTCATTGGGTAGCGAGCCCCCGCAGCAGTGGCGCCAGCCTGCAGCCATAATGGGGCCCATCCGAGGAAGGCCAAGTGCTCAGCCTCCCAGAAGGCCCCCTCCCGCCCCCACCTGCCCCAACCCCCTCCCCAGCCGCCCCCGCCCGCGCCGGTAACAGAATCCAGTCGGCGCAGAGTCTGTCTGCGCGCCTGCGAGCTGCCCAAATTGATTGTAATGGTTTTATCACGCGCAGAGGGAGCTGGCTGTTTTCTCGCCTGTGCTGTCGGCTTTCATAAACGCGGGGCGGGAGGAAGTGAGTCCTCTTCGGAGCAGTGGATCGGATGAAAGGCAACTTTTGTTTGTTGGCGAGAAACTCAGCAGCCTCCGCGGCCGCCTGTCTCCGGCCCTGCTCAAGGCTGTTGTTTCTCTCTTGGCCTCTTCGCCTGTTGTGCACACAAGAGAGACTCAACCACCCGCAGCAAAAGGCGGGGGACAAGGGGGCGCCTTCCTGGAGCCAGTTCTTGGTTCACCTCGAATGGCTGGAGGGTTTGGGAAAGGGTGTGTGTGTGTATATAGACAGAGAAGTTAATGGAGATGACTGTTGATCAATAATAATAAAGAGGAGGAGGGTGGATGGCTAGCATTTTTCAGCTTAAAGGAAGCAGCCACGTGTTTAAAGCACATTGTGGACATTTCTTTGAGTCCTCACAGCAACCCTCTGAGGCAGGCTTATTTCCTCATTTACAGTTGGGGAAACGGAATAGGGAGGGGAGGGGACTTGGTCAAGGCGGCACAGTGAGCAGCTAGAAGCAGGGTCCCCCGGAACCGGACCGGTCCTGCCAGTTCCTAACCTGGTTCCTTGTCCGTACACCATGCAGCTTCCTTGAATTTTGTCGGATGAGAAAGAGTGTCATAATACTGCAAGTATTGGGTGTCTTATAAGTATTGGGGGAAATTTGGACCTTGAAATGATTCAGGCTTAAGAGTATCTAGACCAAGCCCCCCAAGTAAAATGAAAGTGGCCAAAAAAGAGAAGAAAAAAAAGTATAAAATTTTTAATAAAGCTAAAGGACAACCAAATTGAAATGCCCTGTGGTTGAGCCTCACCCCCACACCTGCCAACTCGCGTCACCATCCTGCCTCTGCTCTGTCTGTGCCCTCAGCCTGGAAGCCCCGCTTTTACCCAGATGCCTCTGGAGAATTCCTAGAAAGGCTCCCACCTTGACCCCTTTGAGGAAGCCGTGGTTTCTGCCCATCCCCTGTGCCCCTCCTGTTTTCCCACCGCAGCCCAGCAACACTTCCTCCCACCGCATTGCCTGATTACCTGTCCTCCCAGTAATGTTCACCCAACAAATGCTCATCATGCTCAGATGATGGGCAGTCTCCGTGTTAGGCTGACAGCTCCCTGGGCCAGGTCTTATTATCTGTATACCCACTGTGCTTGGCACATAGTAGGACCTTGGCCAATGTCAGTTGCACGAATGATGACGAAGATCCTGGGCCAGTGCCTTGATTTTGCAAATGAAGTTTTATTGGCACACGGCCCCACCCATTCACGTATGTATGGTTGGTTCATGGCCGCTTTCCTGGTCCAATGGCAGAGTTGAGTCGTCGTGAGAGCCGTATGCCCTACATGAAAGTTCACTATCTTGTTCTTTAATAAAAGTTTTGCTGCCCCTGACCAAGAGGGCGATGAGATAACTTTGGACTTGTCCCTTTTGTCTTCTGTGTTTGGCTAGCATATAGTTATGGAGTGGCGGACTGCAAGTTCTGCCCTCTGGCAGACTGACCGGATAAATGGCTCTGATTTGCACACCTTCCTATGTCCACAACCCTTGGTGTGTCCTTCCACACTGGGACTTGTTTAAGCCAGTGGGCTAGTCATAAACTCCATGCAAAGGAAGTCTTGAAAAAGTGATTTTTTTTTTCCTGCTAGCCACCTCCATGACAATACCCGCAGGCTAACCTGTTAGAGGGGTTTTAGCTGCCCCAGCTCAGGTCATTGTAGGTCAGCCATCACCCAGCCAGCCTGCCCCCTGACCACTGATGGGTGAGTGAGGCAGCTGTGCCTGGCCCTGAGCACAGCTAGACAACTTGTAGACTCAAGCCACCAAGACTTGTGTTCGTTTGTTACACCTATGCTTAGGAGTAACTAACACCTACTCTTAGGAGCGTACAGTTTATGCCCCAACCAGGCTTTGTAATGACTCACACCACCTGCAGAAATGGCCCAGGCAGACACCACGAGGCCAAGGATTCCCCTGTGTGATCTGGGGTAGGTGGGGATGGGGTGTAATCAATTCTTACATCGATCCCTCCTTCCTGCTCTGGGAAAAGAACACACTGAAATGCCAGTTTGCAGTAGCAGTTTCTGATCATGTCAGAGAGTGAGTATATGTTTTGGAGGCAGGACCAAGCCAAGGCAATTCAATGAAAACTTTGGGGATTACCTGGGAGTTTCATTGTTGAGGGCATCCCCTATCTGCATTTAGTGTAATAAAACCAAATTGGGATGTAGCCATGAAATTAGGTGTCTGCTAGGCTGGTTTACGATGTTGTAGGCCCCAGATCTGTAAAAAATATACAGGAACACACAGTTCTTTACATTTAAAGCCTGGAATTGAAGCGGCAGATACATGGAGTTTGCTATGTGTTCTTAAACATTTCTTTCCCATTCCTCTTCTCCCATTCCTCCCCTCTACGCCCCATTCTTATCTCCTGTTTCATGTTGTTATACTTCCATGCGCTTCTTCGCTGAGTTGGGGCTGAGGTATCTGCCTTTGGTGCACCCAGCACAGTAGGAAGAACTGTGGGAAGCAACTGAAGACGATCTCCAACTCCCCAGCTGAAGGTGCCGAGCCCCTGCTTCTTACAAGGAAGCACAGTGGCTCCCACTATCCCATCGGCATCGGTGGGGATCTCTTGCCAAATTCTGGATGAAATCTTTAGGTCTAGAATCCAGCCATAAGCTGAAGGGATGGCATGAAGACCCGAGGGTTCCAGCGCCCAGGGAATGTGACCAAGGTCAGAATGGAGAGATGGACAGGATGTGGGATGGGAGGGGAAAGAGGAAGACCAGCTTGGGTAGATGTAAAGTAACAACTCTGTAACGCGGAGGGCCCCTGCGCTCCAGTTCTGGCCTGGGAGTATTCCCTGTCTAGTCCACTTTTGGAGGATGGAGGCAAAATCCGAAGCAGTTTTTATCATGGAGATTTCGGTGAGTCCTGCTTTAGGGCCCCAGGGATAAAGGGCATAGACAGAGGAGATCATGGGTCACCTTGGCAAATGAGGCCTCCGCCTGGGCAAGCTGAGCAGTAACTGGGGAAGACAGTGGGTAGGAGTGACTCTGAGGGTCTGCGATTTCACAGGTAGGGTCCTTGAGTTAGAAACGTGGGTATTTAAGTTAATTAGGTCTGAAGGCCCAGAGGTCTGGGAAGTCTTGGCATTATTTTCGCCAACACTTGTGGCAATGCCTCCATTGGACGGAGGTCCTCTGCAAGTCACATTTTAGTGGAAAAGGGCATTGGAGGGCGGGGGAGGGCTTGCACAGTGAGCTGAGCTTGCAGGTGACGAGGGGCCAGGAAGGAAGCAGGCACAAGTTGGGGTTAGAACTTGGAAACAAAGTGTCATTTCAGCTTCTGGTGGGTAGTCACGTGGCCCTGAAAAAGCACCTCTGCAGGGCAGTTACGTGGCCCCCAGCCAAGCCCACGGGACTCTGGGGGCATAGACTCTCCATTGCATCGCCACTGTGGGCTGAGCAAGAGCAAAGGGGACTGAGTAGTTAAAGGAAAAGCTTCGAGTAGGAGAGTCTTCCTGGAAGATGCGAGTACATGGAGAATCAGACTTCTGTACCCCAGGCCCCACCTTATAGGCTCCATGGATCCATCACGTTAGTGCTGTGTGCCTAGCACGGTGCCGTCTGCTAAGAGTCTTTTCAAATGAGAGAAACAGCATGGTTGAGATGTTTATAATTTGTCAGAAGAAATAAAAATGATGTCAGAAGCCAGTTGGGAGAAACTCATACAAGGATCAAGAACAGAGGGATATGTTTCGAACTCTAACGTCTAAGGAAGATGAGAAAGAAGGTAGACAAATTGGTTGAAAGAAGAGACACATCCGATTAACTGAAGTCCTGGTTATCAAATAGATACCACGCGTTCTTAACTCACCATTGCCCATGGCAGACATCACTAATCGATCCCAGTACTCCTCCTCACTGAGTCCATGCACAGCCCAGACTCCTCCTAACATAAAGCAGTCACCACCAGTCACTCAGAGGTGGCCCTCAAAATGAAACCCAGGTGCTATGGGAGTAAGAAGAAGAGAATAGAAATAGGAATGACCAACAGTTTTGATAACAGATAAGTCCAAAATGACATTCAAATGAGGATTCCCAAGTCCTCTTTTCCCCTGGGCGAAAACCCTGCTTTACCGAAGTACAGTAGACAAACACAGGGCAGAATCAAAGATTCTCCTTGCCAAGCCCTTCAGCATTTTCCCTGTTCAGCAGCTGGGCTCACTCTGCTTCCCGGGGAGTCTTTGCTCGGGTCTGGCGGATCCTTCCCACCGTGCTGGGAGGAACATTTCAGCAACGACATTCTCGACCCTTTCTTTCCAAAGCTCCAGTCTGAAGCCCGCCCTAGCAGCATATTCAGTGCTCCCACACATCAGGCCTGGAGCCTGGGTGGGCAGCCCCTGCTGCCTTTTTCCTGCTGTTGGAACGCCCTCTGCTCCGGGCCCACCACGTGGAAATGTCACCTGGAGGAACATTGCTCTTAATGTTTCCCCCTTCGGTCGTCACCTTCCAACTTGCATTGCTAAGAGAGGGAGAAATCGGCTTTTAACACCGTTGGACTTGCCCTCTGCAAGCACCTTCTCCTGCATTTGATCTCAGAAGGTGGGGAGAGGTCAGTGCCGGGCCTCGGAAGAGTGAAAGCCCTGTCAACAGGCGGTCCCCGCTGTGTGGGAGCAGGATAATCAGGGGCCCGCCGGGCGGCCGGGCGGCCGCAGAGCTCACCTGGAAAATATTTCAGGAGAAGCTGTCACGGGCATTCTGAATGCCGACGAGATATGTTGGGGAAATCCACCCGGTGTTTTTAGGAAGCAGTCATTTTCTCTCGCAGAGTCTTACTGGCTTTCTAGTTAGGCGCCCAGAGGGACTTGGCTGGCACTGAAGAGGGAGCCAGAAGAATCGGAGCCCCAGCTGGGGGGGTGGGGTGGGGGGGATCGGCGTGTTTGGGGTTGAGACAATGTTGTATCCCATCCGCTCTCATTCTCCCCTCCCTGATCTCCCCAATGCACGTGGCAAATGATTTGGCAGCGCGTCCCCCATTTGCAAAGATGGTGCAGTGGTTCAGAGCACGGGCGTGGACACCAGGCCCACCCCTTATGAGCTGGGTCAGTGGTCGGCAAACTCATTAGTCAACAGAGCCAAATATCAACAGTACAATGATTGAAATTTCTTTTGAGAGCCAAATTTTTTAAACTTAAACTTCTTCTAACGCCACTTCTTCAAAATAGACCCGCCCAGGCCGTGGTATTTTGTGGAAGAGCCACACTCAAGGGGCCAAAGAGCCACATGTGGCTCGCGAGCCGCAGTTTGCCGACCACGGAGCTGGGTGATTATGGCAGCTTCCTCAGCCTCTGTCTCAGTGGCTTCCTCGTTGATATGGGGATAGTATTGGCACACACTTGTAGGGTTGTTCTGAGGGTTAAAAGCATGAGGCCTGGGGAAGGTGGTGTGAATGCCCCAGGAAGCCCGAGCCCCACAGGGAAGGGTGCCTGCTGCTTGCCCAGCTCTCCCAGCCAGGACTTGCGTAGATGGTCACATCATTTGGCCACCTCAGAGCCAGTCTCTGTGGCCGGGACCAGGGCTGGGAGACTGATGGGCTAGCACCTAGGTCATATGCCTGTCCCTGGGGACAGTGGTGGGGGCCTGGGTTCCTTTCCTGTAAGGCGCATTCTCACCAGAGACCCCGAGTGTTATGGGCAGACCTGCCTTGATCCCCAAATAAGGGGCAGGTACTGGAAAAGTGGGAAGAGGGTCCTGGGGAGTCTGCAAAGACCATCAGGGACCTAAGACATTGACCGCGGGCAAAACCGAGACTCCCTGGCCTCGGCAGTGTTGCCCTGAGCCCCACACAGCCAGGCAAATCAGAACTACCAGTCGCCATGAGCACCCACCATACCCCAGGCTCTGGCCTTCTCTCTTGGGGAGCTTTGAGGAAGCTCTTCCTCTCTCCGGCGTACACATTACCTGGTGAAATGCAGGCTCTGAGTTGTCGGGTCAGGAGCCGGGACCCGGGCGCCCCTGTCTCGGCTCCTGGAAGATGGGGTGCAGTGAGGGTGTAGGACATCGGCACGAAATCGCTGCCTGGGAAAGGTAGCTCTGATAACCCTCATGTTCCCCCAGGAGAGGCTGTGTAGATCTTTTGCTCAGTCTCCCCCAAACATTCCGAATGGGGTCATTTCTGCAGAGCAGCTGCCAACTCGGGAACAATGAGGTGACACATCGGAGGCCAATGGCCCACACGTGCTTCCCGCGGCAGGTGTGGGGAAAGCGGGGGCAGAAGGGGAAGCCTCTAATTGGCGAGGGAAGTCCCTCGTCTTACTTAAACAGGATGCAGGCAGAAGGCCCTGTGGCCTTGACATTGTGCTTACGAGGAGCGAAGGAAAGTGGGAGCCAGGAAGTCGAGCTTTTCCTGAGGGCTGAGGAGCTGCGGTGGACTTCCCATTAGAGGAGGGCCACGCTGGATGCGGGGATTCTTCTGGGAAGATGGGTGTGTGGCCCTGGATGGTTTGCTCAGTGGTTAGAGTGTCAGCCCTGGGACTGAAGGGTCGTGGGTTCCATTCTGGTCAAAGGCACGTGTCTCCATTGCAAGCCGGATTCCCGTCCCTGATGGGGGCCAGTGCAGGAAGCAACCAATTAATGCATCTCTCTCACACAGATGTTTCTCTCCCCTTTCCTTTCCACTCTCTCTAAAAATCAATGGAAAAAATACCCGCGGGTGAGGATTAACAACAAAAAAGATGGGTGTGCATTGAATCCTAGTTACATAGCACCTACCACCGTTCTGTTAATCTAGCAGATGTTAAAAATGACCTGTATCAGTGTCCTAGGGCTGCTGGGACAAATGAAAACAAACTTGGTGGCTTAAAACAGCAGCTATTTATTCTGTCACAGTTCCGGAGCCAGAAATCGGGAATCAGTATCATTGGGTCAAAATCAAGGTGTCAGCAGGGCCTCCTTAGCCTCTCTCTTATAATTGACAAGAGGCCCGGTGCACGAAATTCCTCTCGCAGTCCGGGAGCCCTTGGGGATGACACTAAGCCGGCAGTCGGACATCCTTAGTGTTGCTGCATAGGCAGGAGAGGCTCCCGCCACTGCCACTGTGCTCGCCAGCCGTGAGCCCGGCTTCTGGCTGAGCGGCACTCCCGCTGTGGGAGCGCACTGACCACCAGGGGGCAGCTCCTGCATTGAGCGTCTGCCCCCTGGTGGTCAGCACGTGTCATAGCAACCAGTCATTCCATAGTTGGGTTGATTTGCATATTAGCCTTTTATTATATAGGATGCCTTTAGAACCTACCTAGAAAACCCAGGAAAATCTTCCCATTCTAGTGTTAATCACATCTGCAGAGATCTGCCCCCTCTCCCCAAATAAGGCCATGTTCCAGGTTCTAGGGGTGAAGACTTGGGTGTCTTTGGAGGGGGCATTTCACAGCCGACCACCTTATCTGTCTTTCCCCTTTTAGGATATGAAGCCCACAAAGGCAGGATATTTGTCCATCTCATCAAAAGTTATGGCCTTGGTGCGATGACAGTCAGTCCCTGGCCCATAGTAGGGGCTTGATCAGTGTTTGTTGAATGAATGCATCAGTGAATGGATTTATAAGCCAAAGGGATAGAAACTTCTATTCAAAGGAAGGCTGCCTAGACTCCCTTGTGAAGGGCTGTTTGATAATCTGAGTAATTGCCTTTGACGCATGCTCAGAAAAAAGCGAGCTTTTCAGCACCCCAGTTTCCTAGAGGCATGTTCCCTCCCTGTGCAGCTCGGGACAGCCTTCTTCTGGAAAGTAGCCAAGAGTCGGCAATGCGCCTTTGCGTTTCGGCAGAGTGAAAATAAGCCCTTCACTCACGTCATGGTCCCTGGACTTTTTCCTACGTAAATGTCATTGAAAGTGTCCACGTGCAGCCAGAGACTAAAACGTGGCTCTGGGTCCTGGAAGTGTCTGAGTTTAAATCTCAACCCTGCCACTTGCCAGCTGGGTGATATTAGGCAAGACCCTTTTCCTCGTGGAGCCTCAGTTTTCTCATCTGTAAAATGGGATGGATCGTCATACTTACTTCATTAGCTTGTGTGCGGATTTGCTCACTGGGTGATATTATTGAGTACCTAGAGTGTGCCAGGCACTGGGTACACAGTACAAAGAGAAGCATAGTCCTTGCCTGTCAGGGGCTTAGATCAGGAGTGTGAGGGCTCTGGTGAATGGGGCCACACAGTCAGTGCCCAATAAATGTTTGTGCGACTATTATTAGAAATAGACATAATCATTACCATTTTCCTTCCTCATTATCGGGGACAAATCTGCTGCTGTGATCATTTTCCCTGTGATGTTAAGGAGGGTCATTGCATCTTGGTACTGAGGGACTGACCAGGGGTTCAGACAGAAAGGAGTCTTGTCCTCACTTGCCAGCATAGGTGGGGGAAAATGGCCAGTTTAGATGGGGGAAACTGCTTTTGCATTTTGTTAGGAAGAAGGGAAAAAAATGACTAGACTGGGCCCAATAACAAGAGAAGTGATGCTAAGTGGGCTTCTGTATCAAAAGTGTGAGCCAACCTAAAAAGAATTCCTTATTAGGAGACTAATAGAGGAGTTCTCCCATTGCACGTGGTCTGCATTCTGGAATTGTACCTGCAGGAGAGGAGGGACAGTGTGTGGCTTCAGCTTCCGGGAGCTCTGGTAGAGTCGGGGACGTTGGAGAAGGAAGTGAGGAGAACCTTAGGAACAGCATTTGGGGAGAAATGTCCTTGCCCCCATTTCTCTGGACCTGCCACCATTGAATTGGAGGTGCACAGCGCCTGCTTCTGCTGTTACTTCTTTTACTTTCTTTCTCATCCAACCTCACAAGATGGGAAAAGGTGTACCAATCTTTCTCATTAA
The DNA here is from genome assembly GCF_951640355.1 of Cnephaeus nilssonii. Classification (NCBI taxonomy): domain Eukaryota; kingdom Metazoa; phylum Chordata; class Mammalia; order Chiroptera; family Vespertilionidae; genus Cnephaeus; species Cnephaeus nilssonii. Next base: position 7,882,939 of record NC_137093.1, read on the forward strand.
GTTAGGAGTATATTTGGCTATAATTAAGAGAAAAATCAACTTTTACATGACAAACAAACAATGGTTTATTCTCCTTACATAAGAAGGCGTCCAGAGGGAGATGGGTGTTGGAATTAGTTTTGTAGCTCCAGTATCTCTCTGTGGTATTCTTAGCTTGATTCTCTTCCTGTGAATGCCTCATGGTCACAAGATGGCTGCTGTGCCTCCAGGCATTACGTCCATTTTTCAGGAGAATGAAGGGACAAAAAGGCCTCAACTAGTCACACGCATCTCCTTTATATCACGACAGGAAATGCTTTCCCAGAACCCCTTTTAGCAGATGTCTATTTAAATCTCATTGGTCAGAATGGCGCCACAGAGCCAGCAAGGAAGACTGCTGAAATAAAGCATTATCTTTAAAAAAATACATACTTGTTTGTAAAAAGTCCAATGGGACAGGGGATTAGGACTTGTTATTGAGAATGAATGAAAGAAGGAAGGAATTGGAAAGTGTCTTCAGGATGAATGAATGAGCCATTTGGTGATTGGATGAGCCCACAGTCTATCTTCTCAGCCCAGCAGTTTACCACAATAATGTACCTTCCCGATACCCATGAAAATGATGTGGATTTATGTGCATATGCTCATTCATATCGAATAAGCTCCCTCTTTAACTTGGATGACAAAGTCCTGGGTGCACACAGGGCCCTTGAAGGTGCCATTGGGGACGTCTGCAAAGACAAGTGGGATGTAGGGCTATCGGGTGTCTCTGAAGTCAGAGGAGGCAGCGCTCGGGGCCCCTGCCTTGCTTTCAATCTTAATTAGTTCTCTTTGTCCTTGCCCCAGCTTCAGGAGTTTGCCAGTGTTTTGCCCTTGAGCCTGAAGTTCTTGCAAAGGCAGGATGGACGTTCAACTGGATTGAACTAGGGCATCTCTGCCCACCGGCTCCAGCTCCCAGGCCCTTGGGGATGGATGTTTGGCCAAGACCTGTCCAACTGGGGCATCTTGATCCAATAGCCTTTTGTCGGAGGTGCTTGGGGAAAAGTGCCCGACCACTTGTCAAGGATTGAAATAGGAAAGTGTGACCTTGGCCAAATTTCTTGACTTCTCTGAGCCTCAGTGTTCTCTTCATGGCTAGTTCTGAAATTCACAAGAGACACGGCATCTAGAGCATCTCAACAGGGCCTGGCATGTAATAAGCACCAATAAAAACAGGGCTCCTCTTCCTCCTCCTCATAATTCTCACTAGAGGCCCGGTGCACAAAATTCGTGCACGGGGGCGGGGGGGCTGTCCCTCAGCCCAGCCAACACCCTCGCCAATATGGGACCCCTAGAGGGATGTCCGACTGCCCCCTCACAATCCAGGACTGCTGGCTCCCAACTGCTCGCCTTCCTGCCTGCCTGATTGCCCCTAACCGCTTCTGCCTGCCAGCCTGATCACTCCCTAATCACTCCCCTGCCAGCCTGATCAACGCCTAACTGCTCCCCTGCCAGCCCAATTGCCCCTAACTGCCCTCCCCTGCCGGCCTGGTCACCCCCAACTGCCCGCCCCTGCAGGCCTGGTTGTCCCTAACTGTCCTCCCCTGCAGGCCTGGTCGCCCCTAACTGCCCTCCCCTGCTGGCCATCTTGTGGCAGCCATCTTGTGTCCACATGGGGGTGGCCATCTTGTGTGTTGGAATGACGGTCAGTTTACATATTACCTCTTTATTATATAGGATAATTCTCACAACACTATTTGTTGAAAAGATCTGGGATTGAATACAGGATCTGTTGCTTATTCTGTAGTTACAGTTTTCTCATGTGTGACATGGACAATGAACAAGCTTCCAGGGTTGTGGGGAGTTAGAAATGTGCCCAAAGCAAAGCCCATTGGTGCAGAGAAGATGTACATGTGAGATGTATGTGTGTGCCCATTACATGCTGAGTGGACATGGGAGGTCAGACTTGAACATGAACAGAACTATGAGGTGTTGACCTCCCATGCTTGGAGAACATTTTCCCTCCCCATTTATTTCTGTGTGCTGTTCTATCCTTGACCCACGGAAGATACCCTGATAATACGGAGGCCTTATCAACAAATTCTAGCTGGGTTGATTTTTGTGGCATTCACAGTGTTTGGGGGGAGGCTGTGAATGAACACACGTCTTTCCCATTAGAGTTGCTAAGAGCAGACACACTCCTGTTGATCCGGGTGACTCTCTAGCCGAGCGCGGCACTTGGGACAGTGCCTGGCACAAGGAGGAAGCTGAATCAGAGCTGACAAAGGAAGGAACCCTACAAAGTGGAGCCTGAGTCCTCTCTCTGGGGAGACACCGCCGTGTCCTCCACCTGCCCGTTGCACAGGCTTTACTAAGCTTAGACTTCCATGCCGGCACAAACCTTGTGTCTGGCCCCCATGTTATCTCCGGTGCCTGGTGAGGGGGGGGGGGGGGTGGTGGTGGTCTCCATGCCCAACGATTCAGTGACTGCCTTTTGCACTGGTCCAGTGACGAGCAGCTCCCAGAGGCCGATTCCAGGCTTGTGTGTGAGTTGCATCCCCCCAGCTAGATTGCGTGCTCCCTGCGGCAGGGGCTGTTTTGCCCGTATTCACCCATCTTCCCACTGGGCCAGGTGCACACGGGTGTTGGCACATGCACAGTTCCTCCAGAGGCTGAAGGCCAGTGGCAAGGTTCTGGGCAGTGGTTCCTGGGGGTGCAGGGGAGGGAACCTGTCGGGGGAGGGCCGAGTTGCAGGCAGGCGCCTGTCCCCACCCCAGATCTGCCAGCTTGTTTGGATTCCAGCTTCAACTTGACGAGGGCTTTCTTAAGGCCTCTGGCCTCCACCTGGGATTAGCTCCCAAAGCGATCAGAAAGCACTTAAAGATATAAAACTCTGTGTAAAGACGTCAGTAATCCCCAGTAATTTCATAGGGAATTAACGTTTTCCTAAGGCCATTGGGCCGTCCCTGCCCAGGTTGCCTTGCTCAGAGGCTGAATAATCATAATGTCAGCAAATGTTAGATCAGGAAGGAGCCTGGGGAAGGCCAGGCCCTGAAGCCAGCCACATTGATAAGATAGGAGAGACTGAGGCACAGAGAGGGGCAGAGGTTTGTCGAGAGAGACACGGCTAAGCCAGTTACATAGCCAGTTGTGGCTGTAGAAGCATGCCAGGTACACAGTCGACTTGCTGTGAAGATTTCTTGAATGAATGAATGAATGAATGAATGAATGAATGAATGAATGAGGGAAGGGAGGGAGGGAGGAAGGATTCATATTATGATTTAGCTCCATGCCTTTCTTCCTGCTTCTCTGGACACTGCCGCCTGCCCCCATGCCTCCCCCTCCTGCCTTTTGAAGGAATGTGTATTGATGCAAGTGGACAAGGAAAGGAGTCAGGCCCGGATCAGGGGGCTGGGGTGAAGATCACCTGCAGCACAGAAAAGACACGGTTACTCCAGCAACCGTCCAGCCCACCGACCGCAGCTCGGAGCCTCTACTTAATGTAATTGAGTGTGAAGGCCGGCTGGAGACACAGGCGCCCGCCGCCCCCTCTCCATAATATAGACACTATTGGTTGCTAATTGGCGCCAGTGGGCTGGTGCTAATTGTCCTAATGCACTCGGCTTGATGGAGGACCAGGCTGCCCAGGACAGGGGTGGGGGCTCCTCGGAAGATGGTGATGGGGTGGGGGTGGGGGGCGCCCAGCAGCAGCAGACACTGCTCTGCTGCTCATAAAAGTTGGAATGGGCTTTAATTTTGCATCAAATATTTAAGCGGGTTTGGGGAGCATATTAGGGGGAGGTGGACCATTGAGCTTTGTTTGTGGTAACCCACAAGGGGCCCCTGGGAATAGGCCCCCTGCCATCCTCATCAGTGGGTTATCCAGATGGCTGTGTCCCCAGCATTGTCTAATTAATTGTGTGAATTGCTAATGACCCTTTTAGCCCCCCAGCTGCCCCCTTCCTCCCCTATTGTTCTAGCTGTTTCTGGGCTATGTGCTTCCTGAATGTGACTGAGTGCCATCCACAGAGGGAGGCAGCATTGAGCAGAGGGAAACGCAGAGAGCTGGGGTGGAGGACAGAGCTGGAGATGGCCTTGAACTCACTGCGTGGTCTCAGTAAACTCACCCCTGTGCCTCAGTTTCCCTGACGAATGACTGTCAGGCTAGTCAGTGTTAAACTACTACATGTCCTCACTGATGGAACCCAAGACCATTTTAGGGAATGTAGAAACACACACACACACACACACATGGGGGTGGACAAAAGTGGGTTTACAGTTATAATACAAGTAATACAATAATTAATAAATATCAATGTATGAATAAACTCATGTACTCATAACTGTAATGCTACTTTTGCCCACTCCTGTATCTATACACACACACACACACACACACACACACACACACACACACAGATGCATATATACACATACGGATATGTATATATAGAATTTGCAACCAAGTTTGCTTTAGTGTTCATTAGGGGACATATTTATATTATATATTATACTATATGTGTAATATGAGTTTAATCATTACACAAAGATGCGGTGTGCTGCTAAATGTTTAACAATCAGCTCTCCAGGGAAAGAAAAGCCCTGATCTGGAAGGAGCTTTGGCCATTTTCCATGGTGTAAACACTCCTACCTCCGCTGATGTCAAGCCGCCTGCCAAGGGGTCATGGAATGCAGAGTTGGGAAGAGAGGTGTAGTAGCACATTACTGACTGTATGTCCATCACAGGTGCAGCGGGTAAGAACCAGCTTAAGAGCACAGAGAATAGGAAAACGTAGTAAAATAAGTAGGAAGGGATGAGGTCTGAATATTTATTACCTTTGTCTTTAATATAATTTAATTGCAGGTCTATACAATTTAATTTTTTCACAGTGGCTGTGCTTAACAAAGGGCTTGCAAAATTCCTGAAAATGGTGTGTGCATGTGTATGTTTGTGTGTGTGCATGTGTTAACACATCACCCATGAACCCCATGATTCTTCAGAAGTAATCATACAGGGGAAAAGCTTGAGTTAAAAAAGGATCCCATTGAAAATCAATTTAAGGGAAAAAATATTAACTGAATAATGGCCCAGGTGATTCGCGCACACAGCGAAAATCCTGGAGTCGGTACTCACACGCCTACCATCTGATCATTGGGTTCCAAGTTCCTTCCAGCTGTTGGTTCCTGGCACACTTTTGCTAGTGACTGAGCAAGGGCAGGGGCGGCGAGGGTGGCCAGGGTTCGCTGCCCTCTAGCTTGTTTGCTAGGAGGCATGAAATGGCCATTTCACGCTCTTTTCTTTTACCACTGACTTCATTCTTTTCCCCCTGTTCCCAAACCCAAGGCGCCGACTCCGAGGTCCATGCCTCCGCTGCTCTTGATCTCATGTTTCCCGTCCTTCCCTCCTGTCCTTCCCTTGGCTGTGCGGCCTTCCCCACCCACTCCTTTCTCCGGACTTGGCTGCATTGCTGGTAACACTCAGCGGCCCATAGACCAACCATTGTCTGACCTTGTGCCATGGAGAGAGGGGGAGATGGGGTTAGTACTCTGGAGCCGTGAGGGAGCCAGGACGCCTGATCGGGCCCAGTTGGCACATGTGTAGGGAAATCATGGGTGTCCTGCATCCAAGGCACCGCCCCCTCCCTTAGATTCAGGTGCATCATCTCAGGTGCTCTACCTGAGATTTGTTTTGTTGACTTTCGGTTCTAAACATGGTTTGTGGAATGGCAGACCCAAATGCCCAGAGGGGGCAGGTAGGCACACAGATGTGGGAGGAAGGCCATCTGGGGGCCCTCAAAAACTGGGGTGCCTGCACCCCCGAAGTTAACTCACTGGCCCTCTGGTGCTGTGGACGGCCAGAATCCCTCGTAGAAGCTGGAAAAAGATGATGCGAACATGAAGGTGGGGGGCCAAAAATCAATGTGGAGGCCAAACACAGCGTCTCTGTGGGCTGGACGTGGCCTGTGAAGATCTTAGAAAACACAAAAATGTAAAGAAGAAAACGGCTCAGTTTCCTAGCCCAGTGGTCGGCAAACTCATTAGTCCACAGAGCCAAATATCAACAGTACAACGATTGAAATTTCTTTTGAGAGCCACATTTTTTAAACTTCTTCTAACGCCACTTCTTCAAAATAGACTCGCCAAGGCCGTGGTATTTTGTGGAAGAGCCACACTCAAGGGGCCAAAGAGCCGCATGTGGCTCCCGAGCCGCAGTTTGCCAACCACAGTCCTAGGCAATCAGAGATGGCATTCTGATGTTTGGGTCAGGGCATCTATCAAGTTTTCTGTCCAAATTTTTGTTTTGTTTTTGTGGCTTTTACCTCAATCCAGCATAGACATTCCACCATGCCTTTTACATCCCTTCATTCACATCATTATCTGTGACGCGGTAACGTCGTATCACATGGCTGCAGCAAGACGGATAGCAGGGGATTACAGATGCAGAAGTTCTGAGAGACACTGCTCACCAAGCCATGGCCCACGCCCTGCATTGGCGAGGCCGCTGCTCTGTGACTTTGATCGTTAGAGGAGGCTAAAGTAAATCCACATCTAGCTCCTGGCCCAAACCATAAAAAACTGGCAGGTTCTACTTCTTAGAACACTCCCTTTTGGAGTCCTGGTGTTATCGATGGAAGGGAGGTATCCTCTTCCCCACCGGGTCCTTACGCTATCTCGAGAAAAAAAATTTTCTGAGACTTACCCGGGAGGATGAGTGATTTTTGTTTGCGTGGAATTTCATCTCTGGATTTTCAAAGCCCCATTACCCTTCACCCAGCCCTGAGGATGTGCAGCTGGGGATTCAGTAGACCTAAAAGCAAAGCCAGTGTCCACGGTGGAGCTGGGTCTGGTTTAGTCTCAGGCTAGTTGCAGTCCATCAGTCCGTGTGTGGGGTCATGGCCATGGGCCACGTGGGCAAATGCACGGGAGCCAAGAGAACACCACCCCCTGCACCAAGAGTCCCAAGAGAGCAAGAGCGAAGAGCACAAACTCCTTTGTTTAGGAATTTAAACATCTCACATCTTCCCGTGCTCGACCACACCCACCCTGGCCAGTGACCTGTTCCCAGCTGTGACTGACAGACAAGTACCTTCTCTATTTCGCTTGGCCTTTACCGGGCATGCCTAGAATATTTGGCCTTCCCTTTGCCCTTTCCAGTTATGCATAACTGGGTTAATTATCACTGCATCACTGAGGCACCATTTAGGGAGTCAGACACCCTGAGGTCCCCACTTCCCTCGTTACTGCAGCCATCAAAAGCGTTTCCGAGTTAATCTCTTACATAAATAGGAATTCGAATTTGCTTGGAGATGCCGAGTCTGTTGACCACAGCTCCACACCATTGCAGCCCTTTACTTCTGGAATCAACCCCGCTGAGAACTAAGATGTGTGGAGGAGAGAGGAGGCGTCCCCATCGAACTTTGCTCACCTGGCCGATTCGTAACCAAAATAAAGAACTGTGGTTTTTGGAAGTCTCTGAGCTTTGGGATTTTTTTTTTAAACACAGGAAGTGGTAACCAGAACATTGACTTAGCAAGAATCCTAATGTTAGCGATTCACTTGTTTCTGCTTCCTAACTTTCCCGCTGACAATGACAATGCATGGGTCCTGTGGACAGTCTTGTTTGCCCTCATTTCAGATCATTGGCTCCGGTGAGGTTTCTGCAGGCAGAAGCGGTGTATCCAGAAGTCCGGGCTTTGTTGGGGCTACTCTGCCTAATCGCTCTTCCCCCAAATGGACCCAATTTTGAACAGTGAAGGGGAGCCCACCCTTTGGGGCACTTGGGTAAATTTTTTTTTATGAGTTATGTGGGAGTAGCTCTTTCTGAGATAGGCAGGGAGCAAGAAGAATTGGGTTGGGGAGGGAGCCTTCAGCTCTTTGGTCCTCTGAGTCAAGTGATCACGAAAATTCCTTCCAAGTTGAAAATTTACTGCTGCTGAGGCTGAGGGACAGCATCCGTCTTTACTGCAGCCATGAAAAGGGCTTCCAAGTTCATCTCGTACGTACATATGCATTTGGTACCTGACACATGAATGGCTGGCTCATTTCTTAATTCACACATCCCGGGATATCTTGATTGTATCTTTTTTGGTTGTGGTGGTAATAATAATCATAATCATAATAACATGTAAAACACTGCCACCAGCCGCTCTGAGGCATTTGATGCAATGTGTGGTGTCTGTGTCCTGAGCCAGGATCTGACTGGTGCGGCTTTGGACCATGGTGCCCAGACTAGCCAGGGCCAGGAAGCTCTGGGGTAAGAACTCCTGCCCAGGAGAGGAAGTGACCCAGAGAATGATAACCGAAAAGGAATGGAAGGAAAAGAAGGAAGATTTTTTGCATTCCTTATGAGCAAGAACTACTTTACAAGTTCAGCCTGGAGAGAAGCAGTTTTAATCTGGTCCTAGGACTTGTCCATGCAGCCATGTTACCAGATTATTATTATTATTATCATTATTATTATTCTAATGCTATAAGTACCATTTATTGAGTACTTTCTCATTGCCAAGCACAGAATCAAATGTGACGCTATCTCACTTAATCCTCTGAGGAGCCCAGGAGGAGACTTTTCATTATACCCACTTCCCAGATGAAGAAACTGAGCCTCAGAGAGGTAAAGGGTCTTGTCTATCTGTTGGAGTTGGTTTCCTAACCCTGGCTGTTGTGAGAGGATGTGATGGCAAGATGAGATTTTCTTCCTTCCTTCTCCATTGCTGCTGTTTATTTTTCTTGCTGCAATATAGAAGGGAATGTGTGTTAACAAAGAGGAAAAAGACAGAGATTCTGTTTGCAAAATCACACATCAGAATGACTCAGTATGAGGTGGGCACAGTACCAGCTACATAATTTATACGGGGGGAGGTGGCGGGAGGGAGGGGGACTGCACATGAGCCTAAGATTCTGGGCATGCTCCGTTGTCCCACTGAAGTCCACTTACGTGGACCATTCAATTTCATAGACCAGAGGACAGTCAGCCTCAAGCATCAAGCCCTTCTCAGTGCAGGACCCTGTGTGACTGCGCTGGTCACGTGCCCAAGAAGCTGGCCCCGGGGAGATGATATTAGCAAAAGGAAGTTATTGTGTTTCAACCTTCCTCCCGACTCTTGATCTTAATATTCATCCCCTTGTAAAATTTTCTACCTAGCTGTTTGGCACTTTCAAAATGGCCCAGAAATAAGGATTTGGGTTGCTTATGTAAAGTTCAAGATGTATTAATATTAAATATTACCATTAATAATGATAAGAAGCATTTATTGAGCATCTGCTATTTGCCAGACATTGTTTTAAGGGTTTTTCACAACAATACTACGTGGCGTGTATTATTATTAACCCATTTCCAGATGTGGACGGAGAGGTACAGAGAGGCTAATGAACTGGACACCCAGGTCAGGCAGCTGGCAAGCAGTCTGGCTCCCCCACAGAGCCCCCCTCAGTGTTTGCTGAGTGACTGAATGATGGTCTTCATCAGGGCCGGAATCTGAACTAGCATAGGAGGTGGGGAAATGCAGAATTCATGGTCGGTGCTGGCCTAGTTGTTAACCAGGCACTGACACCAGGCAGGGTTCTCTGTCCTGGATCCTGGGAGAATGGGGAGACAGTCAGGGGCTCTGATGGGCTGCGCATCCTGACTCCCAGTGTTGGGGTGTAGAATGTGTGACAGAACAGAGCAGCATCACCTCCCCGGCCCTTGTCACAGTCCAAGGACCACAAATAGCCAAGGGAGGTGGGAGGAAGCCAGAGGGGCTTGGGTCTGGAGGTTAACTCTGGTGGCTAAAGCCCGAGACAGGATCGCGTGGGCGGCACAGATGCCTCCTGGCCCCGCCAGGATATCTGGGCGCCTGGGACGGGAGATGAGAGCAGCTGGTGTGACCTCAGGGTGGCGTGGGCTCCCTCTCCCCCTGCCTCAGCAGATGCTGGGATTAATCCTTTCTTAGCACACTTTCCTGCCCGAGCATTTCCCACAGGCTCCCTCCAGAGCAACCTATTCTTAGCTGCCGGTGACGGGGGCGACGATACAATCTAAACCTTGTGGGGCATTCTCCCTGTGTCCAGCCCTGGGCTCGGCTGGGATCATGAGCCTCTGACTCGAGAAAATGAAGTAGATTCTACCATTCCCCTTTTACAGGTAGGGAAAACGAAGCCATACAGAGCTGGGGTCTACTCCTGGCTAGGTGACCAACTAACCTGGCTTGCCTGGGTCTAAGGAGTTTTCTAGAACACACAGCGTTTACTAAATGCTGGAACAGTCCTGTGCAAACCAGGACAGCGGCCACTGCTCCTGGCTCTGTCACTGCCCGGCTAACTTCAGCAAGCGAGAGCCTCGGCTTCCTCGTCTGTACCATGGGATAATAACGGCCACTCGGGCGTGTGCAACGCCTGCCTTGTAGGAAGTCCACGTGTTAGTTGTTTTGACTGATTTGTGTTGTCGCGGTGGTTACTGGTTGAGAATGGAGAGGCAGTTTGAACTTGGAGGTCTCAAAGCTCAGGCTTTGCAGGCAGCGCAGGTGCACTCGGCTCCTTCGTGTGGCCTTGAGCGGGGTTGCCCAATGGCTTAGCCCCGTGGTCGGCAAACTCATTAGTCAACAGAGCCAAATACCAACAGTACAATGATTGAAATTTCTTTTGAGAGCCAAATTTTTTAAACTTCTTCTAACGCCACTTCTTCAAAATAGACTCGCTCAGGCCGTGGTATTTTGTGGAAGAGCCACACTCAAAGGGCCAAAGAGCCGCATGTGGCTTGCGAGCCGCAGTTTGCCGACCACGGGCTCAGCCAATGGTGCCGGTGAGACGATCGGCTGGGAATTTAGCCAACAAAAATATTCACACATGAAGGCAAGCTTATATGTACAAGATGTCCATGAAGCCTCGTGTGTTAGAGCAAAAAGTGGGCACAGCCTAAGTGGCCAGCAAGATGGAACCTCTCACAGCAACATCATTTCAGGAGAATATAGGGTTAGTTAAGCATGGAAGAACCTGAGTGTGAGTTCAGATCCTACCTCACCACTTTAGTAAATAGTTAGAAGAGGGGATCAGAAAGGAGAGAGAGTGAAATAAGATCGATGGAGATTGATGGGAGCTGTGAGGGTGGCTTCCCTTTCCCGCTTTGTCCTCTGAACAAACCAAGGCGGTGTCTTTGTCTGTATTGAACAAATGGAGACAATGAGGTGCGGAGAGGCGGAGTGACTGCCCAGGATCACACGGCACTTTCAGGGCAGAGCTGGGATGGAAGCCTGGTCCCGTGTGCTGGGATTTCCTTGTTTCTGCAGGGCGCGCCGAAGCCTGAGAAGCGCGCTCTGCTCTTGGCCTTCTCTGAGCGGGGAGGAGCCGGAGAAAATAGAGTCCCTTTGTTCTCTCTCAAAGGCAAATAATGTGGAGTTTCCAAATCCGGGCCAATAAAGGCAAATTTGTTACGGCTGTTTCAGAGGAGGTGCGGTGGTCTGTGGGGCGGGGATGCCCCAGCGTGGCTGAGAAGCAGCCCAGTTGCTGCGCTGCAGTGGGTTCCCACTGCTGGAAAGGCCACCAGGCACTGGGAGGAAGCAGCAAGGAGCATTACAAATCCATTACAGACACTAACTGCTTCCATTTGTGCATGTGGCTGAGGCCTCGGTCGCCAAGCAAAGTGCATAATTCCTCTTTGCAGAACTCTGCCCTCTGCAAGCCAGGCCCCGGGCAGGCCACGCCTCATGGGAGCAGGGAGGCAACTTGCTGAAGAGGAAGGACGGAGTTTGGGGAGGCGGTGGCTGAATTGGTGGTGGGCCATGGGCTGCACGCCCTGAAGGAAGTGTTTTACCTAGAATCCCCAAGGTCCTACATAATCCCCTCTTGTAATTAGGCCAGGGCCCCAGACACCCTGATTCATCGAATGACCAGCAACCGTGACCGGTGATTGAATAAATGACTTGAATAAATGACTATACCAATCGGATTCCTGTGGGGCAAATTGGATTCGGGAAAATGAGACAGTGGGCCAGGGCAGTTGGGAGAGCGGAGGTGAAGGACCAGGAAGTGGATGCTCCATCAGGCTGGCTATTTTAGGTCACTTACAAGTGACGTCCTAGAGCTACTGAACTAACTAGTACGGGAGGGAAAATGGCAGAGACACAGAGAGAAACAGAGCTGCCCTGACTGAGAGGTTAGGGGGGAGCAAAAGGAGAAAAGGCACCCCATAGGTTCCTGGTCCACTTTCTCTAAAAATAAAATTCCCTTTTCCTAAAGGTCACTGGAGTGAATCTCTGTTTTAACCAATGGAATTTCAAGACAATGATGGCCTCTTTTTGTTGTTGTTGTTAATCCTCACCCAAGGATATTTTTCCTTTGATTTTTATAGAGAGTGTAAGGGAGGGGGAGAGAGAGAGACACATTGATTGGTTGCCTCCTGCACGTACCCCAACCAGGGCGGGAGAATCAAGCCTGCAGCCCAGGTACATGCCCTTGACTGGAATTGAACCTGGGACCCTTCAGTCCACAGACCGACATTGTATACACTGAGCCAAACCGGCAAGGGCCCACCTTTTTTTTTTTTTAATGTAGGAATTTCAACTCCATGCCCATAGGGGCCAGGAAAATACCATAAATGCCAGAGACAGGCTGGGCGTAGAAGAAATAGGGGGTGATGGAGACTGGAGAGATGGAGACCACATGCCCCAGGTAAGGGGAAGTCCCCCACTAAGTTCAGGCCAATACTTGCCACGTGAGGATGTGGCCCAGATGCTAGAAATCTGGATTTTCTGTCAACTCTCTAATATTTAAAATATTCAAAAATATGGTGAGTGCCCAGTAAGAACACTTGCAGGTTTGCTGTACCCTCTGGCTCACTCTTTGTAGTCTTTTGTGTAGATTCTAGAATCTTCTCCCCAGTTGAGTGGAATTCAGCATAAGGTGAATGTGTCTGGTGCTACCCACAGGCATTTAGTTACTGAGGAAGCAAAAACCATTGGTTATAAAGCATTTTCCCCACTGTACAGAACCCGAAACTGGTATTATTATGACCTTTTTTCCCATTGAATTGTATTTAATTCAGAACTTTGTGGTTTAGAAATGCTACTCACACATGGTGAATAGAATCCTTGTGGAGTTAAAAAAAAAAAATCAAACCAAGTGTCTTGCGACTCCTTAGAGACATACAGCCCAGCCTGGAATCTCATATTTGATGTATTGGTCTGTAAAGTAGCCTGTTGTGAATGGTCCTTTTTTTTATGAACATATTTGGCTTATTACTACTTTATTTTTTCCCTAACAATTTATAAGCTTACCAGTATGTTTCTGAAAGCATCACAACTAATTTCTTTCCAAATGCTTTACTTTTTAGTGATATTTTTCCTCATAACTTCCCTTTTTCCGGATCCAATTTAATTAGGCTTGGCCTTATTTCCTTGATTCTGCTGTCCTTTTCCCTTAGAGACTAAAAATTTCATATTGTACTTGATTTGCTTACTGAGATGCCTGGTTGACGAAGTGAAACCATCAGTCATATATGTAAAGGCAATCTGCATTTTTTCAAACAAAATTATTTCGTAATTAGAGTGTATGTTCATCTAATATCTTCCTTCTGAGGGCAGCTCTTAGCTGAGAGTTTTGAGACCAGTTTTGAGACATGAGTTTTGAACTTGGTTGTCAACAAAACGTATTCAATTCCTTCCATCTCATTTTTCCTGTGTGTAAATGGGGATAGCAATGCCCCTCGTGTTATTGTGAAAGAATAAATGGGGAGATGTTAGAGCTCGGTGGAAATATCAGGTTTGAGTTCAATATTATAACTGTGCAAATTAAAAGCATGGCTTCTACAAACTCGGGATGCAGCCAGTGTCTGCATGCTATGGGTACAGGAGAAACCTCAGCTCCGTGTGGAGCAGGGAGGCCTGTCTCTGGCCTTCATTCATTCAGGAAATATTGAACCCATCTTCTGTGGCCAGTCCTTTTGTAGCTACAGGGGATCCAAAGTGAATCATGGGAGCCCTGATGCCTGCCCTCATGTTGCTTACTATCTGGTGTGATCAATGCTATAATGAGGGAAATCAGAGAAGGCTTTCTGGAGGAGGTGTCATCTCACCTTCGACCTGAGAATAAATTGGAGTTAGGCGAACAAGTTGGCACTGGGCATTGGGAGGAGTGGGAGGAGCAATCCAGGAGTCAGGAAAAGCGTGTGCAGTAGCTCAGAAATAAGAAAGTCTGTAAGTTTATTGGTCACCCACTGCTGCATACTAGCTCAAAACAAAAAGCGTTTATTATATCAGTATCTCTGGGTTGGGAATCTAGTGTGGTTTTGCCTAAGCTCCTCACTGACTGTTGGCTGGAGATAATCAATTTCTGTCAGCTGAGCCTCTCCATAGAGCTAGTCGTTTTGCAACTGGATCTTGGAAGTGACATCCCATCACGTTTACCATATTCTGTTCATTTGAAGCGAGTCTCTGGGTCCAGCTCACCGTCAGGGAAAAGGATTGCACACGTGCATGCATACAGGAGGAGGAGTCCCTGGGTCCATTTCAGAGGCTGCCTATCCGAGGCATGTCCGAGGCGGCAGTTCCATCGACATGGAGCGTTCCAGGAGAAAGGAAGGGTAGTGAGATCAGACTGGAGAGCTCAGTGGGCATCAGGTTGTGCAGGCTTATGGGCCATTTGAAGAAACTGGGGTTTAATCCAAGGGTAAATAGAGAAACTTTGAAGAGATTGAAGAAAAGCTGAAATAAGATCAGATTGCATTTTGGAAAGATGCAGCTTGGGAACCAGGTTGCAGCGAGAGGACTGTTGTTGCTAGAAGACCCCTGCAATCGTCCAAGCAAGGGAGATGGCAGCCTGAAGGGGGTGGAGAAGGTGGAGAGAAGCGAAAGGGTTCCAGGGATCTTTAGAAAGTCAGAGAAGCAAGACTTGATGAATGGACGTGAGAAGTGGAAATGAGGGAGAAAAAAGTGTTAAGGATGTTTCCTAGAATTTGGTCTTGGTGGGTGGTTGGCGATATGGTGGAGACCAATTGAGAAGGAAGGGGTCAGTCTGGGCAAGGAGATGATGGGGTTGGTTTGGGGCAGGCTACATTTGAAGGGCCTGTGTCATACCCAAGTGGAGATGGTTCTTAGATCTCTGGAGCAGGAGGGAGATCTGGGTTGAATGAGGATTGGAGAGTCACCAACATCTGGTAACTAATTGAATCCAGGGGACTGGATGAGGTCTCCCAGGAGAAGGCTGGTTTGCCTCAAAGACAGGCCGAGGCACCCTGCGTAGGCACGGGGCCCGGAACAAGAATACGTGGGATATGAAGATGCCAAGATGCTGTATGGATCAGCTGCCTTATCACCTGTTGGCAGACAAGCATTAAACGCCATGCTGTCGGCATTGTTTCTGCCTTTGTAGTGTGTTGTGGTGCATTGTTTTCTCAATTATACCATTACTGATGACCTGCAGATGGGGAGCAGAGCGAGAATTCTATTTTTCTTCTTTCAGTTCTCTTCTCTGAATACAGCCAGAAGTCGGAGGAATGGGGAGAGATGGGGTGGGCTGGGAGAATAGGTCGTTTGCCTTTACAGCCTTGTGGTTTACTCTAAGAAGGTTTCATTGTTCCATACACATCCTTTAGGGTTGTTGAGGGCTCCTTCATCTTGTTCTCTGAAGGGTTTAAGGAGCTGGGGGATGGAGAACATTGTTTCCTTATGTTGAAACCTGAGAGGTAGTAGGAGATAGGGATTAAAAGCATGAATCCTGGGGTCACACTGTGTGGGTTCAAACACCAACTTTGCCATTTGCCAGCTGCGTGACCTTGGAGAATTACTTAATTATATCTGTGCCCCAATTTCCTCATCTGTAAAATGGACTGATAATAGCATCTGTCTTGAAGGGTCGTCATAAGCGAAGAAAACACTTAGAAAAGGGCCTGGTACATAAAAACTCTTTTTTAAAATATATTTTTTATTGATTCAGAGAGGAAAGAGAGAGAGAGAGAGAGAGAGAGAGAGAGAGAGAAAGAGAGAGAGAGAGAGAGAGAGAGAGAGAGAGAGAAACATCAATGATGAGAGAGAATCATTGATTGGCTGCCTCCTGCACGCCTCACACTGAGCATATGACCTGACTGGGAATCGAACTGTGATCTCCTGGTTCATAGGTCAATGCTCAACCATTGAGCCATGCCAGCTGGACTAAGAACTCTTTTTATAAAATAAAAGTAGACCAAGAGCAGTAATAGCCATCTTGTGGGATGACTGCCCAGCCCCACAAATCTTTTATTTCTGAGAAAGGCCTTCTTATTCCGGGGATGGCCCTGAGTGGCCTGTTGATGTCATGTGACCCTCCCTGGCTGTGGCTGATTGGATCAGGCATAAGCTTGGGAAACAAGTAGGGCCAATCAGGTTCCTTCTTATAGGAGCAAGAGCTGCTAGCCAGGCTCTGTGGGCAGCTGGGAATAATGGAATATGATTTCTGGTGTAATTTGTGGTGTTGCATGGAGAAGCGGAGAGAGCCTGGTGGTTTGGAGAGAGGAGGAGGCAGAGATGGGGTGTCTGCAGAGAGAGAAGCTGGTGAGAGGTCCTCGGGGCTGTTCCCAGGGCCAAGCTGTCCTTCTTGCCACTCCCTTCTGCCAGGTGCCCCTCTCCTTCTCCCTGAGTCCTCCTTAGAGTGTAAGCTGGTTTGGGAGGTTTCCACCACCTGTTATATTAACCCTCCTCCCCCCCAAAAATAAACCTCACACCCCACTTCCTCCAAGACACTTAAAATTCCACATCCCAGAATTTAGCTGGGAGCAGCCTTATTTTTTCTCTTCTTTTTGACTCTTCTCATCAAGTGTTTACCTTTCTGCCTGTGTCCTTCCCCCACCTGTGGACAATATACACTTAACGAGGCCTCCTGGCCTCAGGCAAGTTCAGCCAATGGGCCAGGGCAGGAGAACGAGGGTGGTATTTAGTCCCCGCCCCCTTCCAGAAAACTCTCAGGCCTGCCATTTTCGTCCGACGGGGGTGGACTGCTCCATACCGCAAGCTCTCCTCCTGGCTTCTGGTAAATCCTCCCTTTGTCCCTTTGGGCCCAGGATTCCGCACTGTGCCTGGGTGCTTCTTACGCGCGCACCTCTGAGCTTTTACATACAGTGTTTAAAAATGAAACCCTTCTTAAAGGGCCTCATTTCAAAGTGTCTCTGCTTTCCTACTGGGACTCTGACTGGTTTGCTCTTAAAACAGCGAAACTGAGGCCCAGCATGTTCACTCCGTACCCGGTGTCCTCGCTCTGCGCGGTAGTGCCTGACCAGGCCAGCAGAAACCTTGTGAGCAACCTTAAGCAGTGGGCAAATAACAATTGTTCTGTAACCTCTAAAATTTGTCAAAAATTACAAACTTTCTACTGTTGGATATAACTGTATATAGAAAAATGACAAAAAAACACCGAAAACTATTATTTTGTCCACTGTCCTTTAAAGTTTTTTTTTTTTGCTTTGTTATCAAGATTTGTTTGAAGGTGTTGCTTACCTTCACTTCATCTGTAACAAGACTGAGCATCTTTTTTTATCCCTTGAAGAGTCCTCCTCCTAAGTTTGAATCAGCTTCCAATATATATATTTTTTATTGGCGGGGGGGCGGGTGACTCGGAGAGAGAAAAAAACATCAATTTGTTGTTCTACTTATGCACTCATTGGCTGATTCTTGCATGGGCCCTGACTGGGAATTGAACCCGCAACCTTGGTGTCTCAGGAGGATGCTCTAACCAACTGAGCTAGCTACCCAGCCGGGGTCCAATATTTTATTTTTGTGCACTTTGAATGTTGTGAACACTCTCTAAGAGCTCCTTTAATGTGACATCTTACCCTTCTTGTCACTCTCCTCATTGATGACGATACATTCCCCTTCACTGTGTGCCCCTGGCTGCCCACCGAGAGTCCCTAACATGGGGGCGGTGTCGGCGTTTTTACAACCCGCTGTCTCTTGGTAACTGCATTTACATTGGATGCAGCCTGAACCTCCTGGGTCACCTGCAATTCTTGGCCGCACTTTCGACTTTATTGGCTTACTTCTTCTTCTGGTTACTCTCTTAGGTCCAGTGTCATGTGGGTCTGTCCCTGAGACACAAGGAAGCGACACAGCCACACTTTCTGCCGTCTGTACATGAACTGAATGGACGTGCAGTGACCAGCCAGCCGCTGATGCAAAGTTGCGTGATCGATCACCGATTGTCCTGGGCTTCTCTCATTTCCATACTGACTGCAGGTCAGCAGCAAGGTTTGTCCTTGATGCAATTACTTCTAGTTAATAGAATGTGGGGACTGGAACTTGGATGCTCTCATTATGGACTGGCATTATTTAAAATCTGTGATGAATGAAATCTGTGCGCTTTGGAACTAGGCAAAGCAGAGACCTCCTGGGCTACCATTGGCTGCTTACTTAAGCTCCAGTACATTATAATATCTTTGAAGGCAGGGACCTTGCCTTTTCTGCTCTTGCATCTCTAGCAGCCAGCCCAGAAGGTGGTACAGAGTGGTGCCTAGGAAAGGTTCTTTGAATAAATTAAGTTCCTCACCCAGAACCTCATGGCAGCTGTGGGGAGCTAGGGCCCTGGAGCAGAAGTCAGGACACCTGGCTTTCCACAAACCAGCGAGACCTATTAAGGGCCAATCCCTTTGCTCTTGGGCCTCAGTTTCTCGTGGTCACGTGGGTGGAAAGAGTTAGATGGGTTTGTGTTCCCCGCAAAATGTTCCTCGGAACAGTTGTCCTGAAAGACACATGACATCTCAGAAAAAGGTTCCATACGCAGGTCCACTTGGAAAACGTCTGTTTGTCTCTTGAAATGCACAAGGCGCTTTAGATGCTAAGTGCTCTGCAAAGCGCTGTAATGAAAAGCACGTTTCGCTCTATTTATGGCAGAATTTCCCCTCTCTCTGCTCCCTCCTCCGTACCATTTACATCCAGGGCAGCGCTGTTCTCTAGAACCCATCCCGGGCACGCTAGCACTTTCCCAGTGTAGCTTTGCATGGCTCTGGAAATCTGCGGAGGTTCTACCATGTCCCGGCCTGACCCCTGGGCAGGACACGCCTCAGTGTACGTGGACCAGACGGGCGTCTCCTCTTTGTCCCTGTGCGTGAGGCCCCTACACAGTAGCTGACACAACACAATTATCCTCCCAGCACGTCCCTGCCTTTAAGGAGCTGGAACTCTGCCCACAGCACAGGGGCCGGGCACACGTGTCACACACATGGGTGCCGTGCACGCCTCCTCCCATCCCAGACATCACTTTCCAGTTGAAGACGTGTCCTCGTGCTCCTCCGTGTTTCCGTGGTGGCCAGCAGAGGACACCTGTGTCTGATGCTGTGGCATATTTGGGGGTAGACCATGAAGAAGAAAGGGCGGGATGCCTTCCTCTTCTGGTGTCCCCAGGTGGCCTGCGGTTTCCTGGGGGTTGCGTATGTTTTGTCCCCATGTCCGGTTCTGTTTCTCTAGCTAGGTCTGTCCTTGCAGATGACTTCAGTTGAATGGGGTGTGGTGGTTTCATGCGGCCTCTGAGATTCACTGTATAATCAGCCTCCCCTGAGGACAACCAAGGTGTCTTGCAGGAAGGGGAGGTGCCAGGGGTCTGCTGGGTAAAGGTGGAGTTTAAATGAAAGACCAGGTGGAGTTTAAATGGGCTAATGGATCAAAATCAGGTGAGACAAAGGAATGGGATTAAGGCAACTTCTGCGTGTGACTTCTACTGGTAACTTCTGCTGGCGACTCTGCTTCTGACTCCTGCGTGTGCATGGCCCGCCCTGGGGAAGGGAGCAGCGAGATGCATTGGTGGGGCTCAGCCTGCCTGGAGAAATGTGGGTCACTGTAGGCGTCGACTTTTCTGTGGTCCATGTGGGGCTCGTGCGCGTGCACAGAACGTTCCACATTTTGGTTGCATTTTCTCTGTGTGTGTGCGTGCGTGTGTGTGTGTGTGTGTGTGTGCACGTGCGAGTCCACACATTCGGCCTATGATTCTTTAATCCTTCCACTTGTTTTGAGCTCTGAGGATGCAGATTTTTCCAGGGTAAATTCTTACCAGACTTTTCCAACACGCCCCTTGTCAGATGGGCACAAGTTGTCTAAGTCACAAGGCCTTCTCAAAGATACAGAGCCAGAAATAAAAACACAATGACCAGAAAACGCTACCCCAGCTCATATCGCCAGGAGTAATTTGGATCGGAGCAGAGATTGTGGACATTTATTAGGTTTTACTTTCTAGGACAGGGCATAATGGCCTGTGACTGTCTTTTTTTCTCCCCTCTCTTTTCTGTCTTTTGGCTAGGTAAGAGAGCTACGACCTCCACTCTTAGAAATTGCTCCTAATTTTTGCTAAGTGGTTAGAGCAGCGAAGGGTTGCAGGTTCAATCCCCAGTCCTGATTGGGGCGCATGCAGGAGGCAACCAATCAATGTGTCTCTCTCACATTGATATTTCTCTTTCTCCCCCTTCTTCCTTCCCTGCCTTCCACTCTTTCTAAAAGGCAATGGAAAAAATTATCCTCAGGTAAGGATTAACAAAAACAACAACAAAAATTTCTCCTGGCCCTAAGTGTCCAGGGTCACCTGGCAGGTGAGGCAGTCCCGCTGAAGGAGAGCTGGATTTGAGGTTGACTTTGGCTGGAGGCTGTTTAGACGGCACCGGCCTTAGAAGAGGAGGCTTCCCTGTGGGCTGAGCCAGCCAGTGACTCTCAGGGCCTGCCTTGGGATTGGGTCCCAAAGCCTCGCCTGACAACACAGTGCTGTTTTGCTTTCCTCTGTCTGGCGTTGTTCTTGGGTGACAGCCCTTTGGAAGAGGTAACTGTGAGGATTTGGTATTTCTCAGCGAACATCAACCTTTTTCATCCCATGGCACACAAACTAATTACTAAAATTCTGCGGCACACCAAAAACTTTTTTTTCCGATCTGATAAAAAAACACACAAGTATAATGTTGAGTCACTGACATCTGATGGCTGTGGTTGTGTTGGCTGTTGTCATTTTTTATTGGACAATCTAAGGGAAAAGAGGTCAGCGCCCCTACTACACAGGCGTTATTGCATGCTTTCACACTTCTTGTGGCGCACCAGTTGAAAATGGCTGGTACTTCCGGTTCCCTGTCCAGAATACTTGCTAAATTTATCCCCCATTCTACCCACACTTTTTTTTTAACTTTTTGTTTTTAAAAATATATATTTTTATTGATTTCGGAGAGGAAGGGAGAGGGAGAGAGAAATAGAAACATCAATGATGAGAGAGAATCAATGATGGTCTGCCTCCTGCATGCCCCCTACTGGGGAATCGAGCCACAACCCAGGCATGTGCTGACTTCCTGATTCATAGGTCGACGCCCAACCACTGAGCCACGCCGGCTGGGCTCTATCCACACTTCTAATGCAAGGATGCAGTAATTCGGGGGAAGAGGGAAGCAGCATTTACTTGAAGACTTATGCGCCCACGCTCTGCAACCATCACCCCCTCTGGCGCTCACAACAACCTTGCAAGGTTGGCATTGTAGCTCCTTTTCATAGAGGCGGGGCCTTAGAGAATAGTGACCTCCTTTCTGGGAGGACGGGAAGTGACAGAGGAGGGCTTCAAGCTTAGGTCTTCCTGGACACCACCCATCTTCTTGTGGGCACCTTTATCCCCGCCAGCCCCAAGACAGCACCCAGTTGAGCATGAAGGGAGACAAATAGAGGGAGACACTCCAGCGCTTCCTTAAATATCCCCACAGCTGTTACAACACCTTTGCCAAGGAGCCACTGCCCAGGGCCCTAACGCTCCAGTGCCTGGAAGTCGGATTAGCCTGACCACAAACCGAGTCATGAGCTCTGGCCCTGGAGGCCTTGTTGCGAGGGTGGAACAATGGGAGTATCTGGGGTTTGCATTGGGTGTTGCATCTCATACCACATTGTCACCTGACACAGATACAGTGTTTTCTGGTCCGGAATTGGGCAACACGTTTGCTGTGGATTGGCAACCTGGGTGGGAACTGGGAGGAGCTTGGGAATGGGGACCTGGCAGACACGGGTGTGGAGGAATGGGCTAACCCCAGGGCAACCCTGAGTGTCGCCAAGTTCAAAGGGTGCTTGAACTTGCCTCGTCACTTTTCCAGTTCTTCCTCTTCCTGGTCACTCCTAGGATATGAGCAATGCCTTTCAATGTCTCCCTTCCCCTAATAGGTTGGTTGCCTAGAAGTTTCTCAGAAAAAATGAGGACTCGCATGTTATGACTGAGTCTTTTTTGTGTTTTGGAAGTGGGGCGGGAAGAAGTGGGAATCACCTTGGAAGGGGTTGCTTTGGGAACCTCGAATTCACAGCCCAGTCCCGTGGGGCCACTTCAGGCGGGTGGGGGAGAGCTCGGGTCCCAGAGCAGCGCTGTCCAACAGAACCTTCTGTGATGATGGACAAATTCTGTATCTGCACTCTCCAGTGTGGGAGCCCCAGCCCACATGTCGCTGTTCGTACTTCAAATGTGGCTGGTGTGACTGTGGAACTGGATTATTTTTATGTATTGTTTTGCGAGAGAGAGACACGAGGATGGATGAGAGATAGAGATAGATAAGCACCCACTTGTTGTTCCACTTATTTATGCATTGATTGGTTGATTCTTGTATGTGCCCTGACCAGGGATCAAATCCACAACCTGGGCATATTGGGACATTGCCCTAACCAACTGAGCTACCCAGCCAGGGCCTAGTTTGAAGTATTCTATAGAGTCACATGTGGCTAGTGGCTGTTGTCCTGGCCAGCACAGCTCTGGAATTTGTCAGATTCAAGAGGCCTGAGTATACCATTTTATAACTTTAGGAAAGTATACCATTTTATAACTTTCGTCCTTGTGAGCCAGTATTCTGATCAGTAATTGAAGGTCAAACTGGTACCTGCCTCTACCACATCATGTTCATGTGAAGATGAAGCAAGGTAGTGTCTTGAAATGCTTAACACGGTGCCTGAGGCCTAAGCTTTCCACAATTGTTAGGGAACGGAATCTGAGGGGGAGAATCATGAGGCAGAGACTCAACATGCTCTGGCTATCTGCTCAGAAGCCCCTGTCCACTCTGCCCTGGAAATAGAGCTCCAGTGTTTCCCACGAATAATTGGTCAGTCACACACTTCATGAAAAGATGGCCCCTCCCAGCTCCCATCCCACAAACAGGTGTGTCCCTGAATGGTGTCTGGTCTATGCCAGTCAGGGAGTCTCCTTCCTGCTTTCCTGTGATTGGTTTAGGCTAGGTCATATGATGTGGTTGTGGCCAATGAGAAATTGTGGGCAATCTCCTGAGCTGTTCCTGAGATGTTTTTATCTGATTTTTCAAAAGAGATACAAGAAACAGATGTTCCTTTTTCTACATCTGGAAATTGTTGTCCATGATGTCTAGACCCGAGCAACATTTTGGAGCCATGTTGGGCAGCCACAGGGGGCAGGCCGACCCCCGGGTAGTGATAGCTGTGGAGCAGAACGACAGAACCTGGGTTCCAGGTGATGTAATCAGACTTTTGAATTAACTGCACACTCCCGCTCTTCCCCGGGCTTCTCTGACCTCAGCCAACTCTGGGTTTCAGTCGCTGACTTTGAACCTGAACTCCATTACCATTTGGGCCTGAGCATTTTGTCCTAATTCCATGGCCTTATGATTTCCCCATGTCTTGGGCTAGGAGGCCAACTGTGCTCTCTGAGTTCCAGCCCGGGAGGGGCCCGCGGAGTGAAACGTTCCCTACTCCACAGCTTCCTGTGTTGCTTGTGCCATGCTGACTTTCCACGCGTGGCGGGAAGCGACTCAAGACACCTTCAGGGCAGCCCAGGGCACCTCAGGGCTTCCAGTGACGCCCTCCCAGTGGGCAAAGTCCAGGGTTGGTGGGGAGACACTGATGGGTCTGTTTGATCCCTTTCACATTCGTATCATCCCCTTCCCCATTACAATCGCTGATAATACTAACTCAGCACCTGCTACGTGCTGTTTCAACATACTATCCCCTTCAATCCACACAGCCTCACTGGGATGGGTTTTCTCATGATCATTTTACAGATAAAGAAACAGGTCTTGTCCGGCTGGCGTAGCTCAGTGGTTGAGCGCCAACCTATGAACCAGGAGGTCATGGTTTGATTCCTGGTCAGGGCACATGCCCGGGTTGTGGGCTCAATCCCCAGTGTGTAGGAGGCAGCTGATCAATGATCCTCTCTCATCATTGATGTTCCTGTCTCTCCCTCTCCCTTCCTCTAACATCAATAAATTACTTTTTTTAAAAAGAGAAACTGAGGTCTCAGAAGTTCAGAGAATACATCCAAGCTCCCACAGCCAGCAAGTAGGTGGCAGACCCAGGCTTTGATCCCAATCAGGCAGCTCAGAACGCATGCTAAACCCAGTGTATTAAACCATCTCAAAGTGCTCGTTGCCCTTGGAAGTCTCCAGAATAGCCTGCTATATGTTCTTATAGTTACCCATGTGGCAAAGCCCAACTGGTAATGATGGTGGCAAAGAGGACAGTTGGTCTCCCGGTAGCTCTGCTTTCTCTCTTTCCCCAGCCCCTGGTTCTGCTTCCCCGAATCCTTCATCTCTCCTAACGTTCCCCTCACTTCCCACCAGACAACAGCATTGGAAGTCACTGTGCTTGAGTAACGGGCGCCTCCTGGCCTCCCGGGGGCCAGGCTCTCGGTCTCAGTGGCTGGAAGCAGTGTTTTAGGGAGTTGGGAGCAGCCAATGGCCAGACCAGCTTCTCTCTGCCTTCTGCCCAGAGCAAAGGTTTTTAAATGGCCAGAGAGAGCACGGCTGAGTTTGTCCATGTTCGAGAGTGAGGGCTCCTTGGTGGAGGAAGCTTCCCCATGGGGCTGCAAAGATAGGACCTGAAACAGGCCAACTGTTGTGAGCTTCCTTCTTGCGCTGCGTCTTGGGGGCCGAGGTGATGTGTGTCCGTGCATGGAGAGGGCAAGTTTAAGCAGGGAGAACGCCTGAGAAAAGTTGGCTTTACATGAGAGCTGTTAGCTTTATATCTCAGAATCACCATCCTTCTCTCCTTGTCCCAAATGTGTATGACTATTCAGGAGGTCACGCTCATTTTCATATCGACAGTGCTGTATTCTGTCAGGTAGAAGCATCTTACTCAAGGGAAGGGGATCACACAGGGTCGTGAATACTAGGAGGTGGGGATAACTGGGGGTTACATATCTGATAACCACAGTTGTCAGATGTCTTACCTCCCACCCCATCTCGCCTGCCAGCGCCCATTAAAACAGACATGATGCCCTAACTGGTTTGGCTCAGTGGATAGAGCGTCAGCCTGCGGACCGAAGGGTCCCAGGTTCGATTCTGGTCAGGGGCGCATGTACCTTGGTTGTGGGCACATTTCAGTGGGGGGGGGGGTGCAGGAGGCAGCTGATGGATGTTTCTCTCTCATCGATGTTTCTGACTCTCTATCCCTCTCCCTTCCTCTCTGTAAAAAATCAATAAAAATATATTTTTTAAAAAGACATGATTAGGATAGTTTTGGTTCCTAATTCTTGGAACCTGGCACACAGTAGGTGCTCCCAGCACCACTTCCCTTCCATCACTTTCTTCTCTGCCTTATCTCGTTCTCCCATTCCCCTGTACATGGCGAATTCAGCGTGGAAACGAGTCTGTTCCTTTAAGTGACATATGCTTTCCTGACTCAGCCAGAATCAACTGCAGGGTTACGCTGGGTCCTCTGGGACCCTCATTGCTGCTGCTCTTCCGATAACTCGAATAGAGGAAGAGATGATGATGAGAAGGATCCCCCCATCATGTCCCTGGGACTGTAACTTGCTAACGTACCCAGACACAGTCAGTGAGCTTCCCTAAATATCTAGCTCACGCCTAAATATTTCCCACCAGGCACATGGGCCCCCAGAGTCACCTCTAATTAAAACGTAATTCGCTTATGGAGTCAGGAGAAAGGGACCCCGAGTCTAAAACCTCCCAGTCCAGGAACACACGCATTTCCCATCACACCTTTCACTAAGCCCCCGTATTCCTGCATCGAAATGAAAACGGCTTCGGGTATCCATTCAAGGCACAGTGACCAGAACCTAATACTGCAGCACCATTTTCCCACCAGTACCTCGGGGGGAAATCATTTATTATTACTTTTCTCTCTAAGTCATAAAACGGGGAAATGATTTAATACGCAGAGTAGAACTAAATTGTTTCCAAAGTGGCCAATTTTCGCAAGGCTTAAAAAGACGCTGCCCGCCCTCGCCTGGTTCCAATATCCTTTGACACTTTGCGAGGATTCTGGGGAATGTCACCGAGTGTGGCTGGGGCTGCGACCCCTCCGCGGCTCCCCACAGAGTTTCCACCATCGGGGCCCCGGGAGGGGATCGGGGAGCCGGCACCTGCAGTCCCGCCGCAAACACGTACTCTGGTGGTTTTGTGACCCGTAATCGTTCCTCCAGGAAATCATCTCACCTCCGCTCAGGTACCACGTTTCACTGCAGCCCTTTGAAAGTCACAGCCCTTCTGTTTGGTTTGGTGGAGCATTTTGAGCCAATTTCTAGGCGCTCCTGGGGGAATGGAGGTGACGTATATACAATGCCCAGCCTGCAGCAGCGGTTACATTTGAGCCCTGCTTTCTACGTGCCGGTTTCAAGTGTTTTTATACAAAACAGTTCCTTGTATTCGGTAGGGACGATTGTCATCCTCAATGTGCAGATGGGGAAACTGAGGCAGGCAGGCCTGGTCCCCCAGTCCATACTCCAAACCATGGCCACCACTGCTGCTCTGGGGGGCTTCCAGCATCTGCAGCGACTCGGACCGGCTGTGCCTCAGCGTGTGGCACACTCACCCCGGGAGAGCCAGGAGGATGCCCACAGGCTCACTGCGGGCCTGTCGTTTGTACAGGGGCTGTTCCACGGTGCGGGCCCCACGAGCTGGTCAGTGAGGCTCAGGAAATCCTCAGAATCTTGGGTCAAAGGCTGTGAGACGATTTGCAGGAAGGAAAGTGGTTTGATTTTATTTTTTAAAAAATGTTTCTCAAACTTAGTTGAGCACAGACTACTTTGGCTTAACTTCACACCTACTGCGGCACCCCCCTGGGGACCAGGGTTCCACGGAACACACTCCGGGAAACACGGCTCCTTGGTCTGGAGGTTCTGGAGACAAGCAAGCCTCTGCAGGGAAAGCGTGACATTCTCCCCGTCGGGGGTCTGCAGGAGAAAGGTGCGTTTCATCAATACCCAGACCCCCGGGGCCCGCCGAGGCCCTTCGAACAGCGGGAAGAGCAGAAGCGACCCCATTCGGAGCACTTTCCACGCACTAAGAACCACGCCAAGGCCTTTATGCTCTTTATCCCCTGGCCCTGGCCAGCAGAGGACACCAGCCAGCGCTGGCCAAGTGTCCTGTGGCGGTCGTTTCTGATGATCGCCCCGAGCGGTGACCGTGGAGAGCTGGCGGAGGAAGTGAGCCACGCGTCTCTGCTCTGTGGGGCCTCGTGGACTGAGAACTCAGCGGTCACCTCTCTGGATCCCCCTCTGTATTCGCGTGAGACCATGTTTCTCCGAGGCTGGTTCCAGCCTGTGACTGGGCCCCCACCTTCAGGTCACAGGGCCCCTCCAGCAGGTGACCTTGGCCTGAGGTCTCCCCATTAGTCCTGTCGAGACTCCTTAGAAATTCGCTGTGATTGAAGGTTCTTCCTGCCCAGCCCTCCCGCCTCTCCCCTCACCTTTCCCAGGTGTCAGACCCGCATCCCCACCCTCTCCTGCTTCTTCCCCTCGACCCTGCGCAGCGGTTGCCTCAGTCGGTGCTTGCACATGGGAACCTGTCTTGGGTCTGCTTTTCAGGGGATCCTAACACGGAAGCCAGGATATCTTGGCTTTGGCTGCCATCTCGGAGCGGCATGGCCGTGTGCCGGGTTGGGATCCTGCTTTTGTGGTCTAGAGCAGGAGTCAGCCACTGAGCCCTCAGGCCAAATCCGGCCTGCTGCCTATGTTTTGCAAATAAAACTTTATTGGCCCACAGCCAGGCCCTTTTGTGGTATGTAGTGTCTATGGCTGCTCCGCGTTACAGTGGCCCAGTGGAGTAGTCCCTACAGAGACCGTATAGCCTGCAGAGCCTAAAATATTTACCATCTGGCTCTTTACAGAACAAGTTTGTTCATATGTGGTCTTGAACCACCTATCTGTTTTTTTGAATACTGCTTGGATCAAGAACATTCCCCCTGACCTTTTGTCTATTAATTTCTTTAAGAAAAAAGGAATCCAAGAATTGGGGATTATAGGACAAATCATTATTAAGTACCCTCAATGCCACTCAAGGCATTTGTTCAATAAATGTTTTCTGAGCACCTACTAAGCACTGGATGTTATGGTAGGTGTCGGGTCAGATTCATTCATTCATTCATTCATTCATTGTTTAAAATACATTTTTTATTGACTTGAGAGAGAGAGAGAGAGAGAGAGAGAGAGATAGAAATGTCAATGATGAGAAAGAATCATTGATCAGCTGCCTCCTGCATGCCCCACACTCAGGATCAAGTCTGCAACCCAGGCATGTGCCCTGACTGGGAATCGAACTGTGACCTCCTGGTTCATAGGTCAGTGCTCAACCACTGAGCCATGCTGGCCGGGTTATTCATTCATTCTTTCAACAAAGATTCCAGAGTCCTGATTTATGCCAGATGAGACAGGATAAACAGAGAGGAGGATCATATATGGTCCTAAAAATGCATCTCTGTGAGGTGGTTGACCTCCTCAGCACTCTTTGTCTTTCTTTGCTAACAAAACCTCCATTTCATTCAGGATGACAATGAGCAAGCTTAAGGACTGGTCACATTGATCACATCAATATCAGCAAGCTCCTTCCCCTTGGCCCGTGCTTGGTCCAGTGTGGACAAGTGACTCAAATCTGGTCAAGAAGATGTAAGGGGGTGCTCTAAGGAAGGCTTTCAGTACAGAATTTCATTCATTTTTTTTAAAGGTTTGCAAGGAGAGACCCCTTTTCCACCAGCCCCTTCCTACCCACTTTGGGTTTTACCTTGTGAGGGCTTAATGGCAGCAGCCACTTTGTGACCATGAGGGGAAGGCCACGAGAATCATTGATGTTCCCCCTGATCCCTGCCACCATCAGCCACTGCCACAGCCCTAGATGGCCCCTGCCAGGCTCCTTGCTACGTGAGGCAAGTGTCCTCCCTGTAAGCCACCATCAGCTGAATATTCTCTTCCTTGCATCCCAAAGCACGCTCAGCGATGCACTCTCCCAGAAAACACCTCTCAGCCTAATCCCCACGGCCTGCCAAGTCTCCCCTCCCCTCGCCGGTCCGGAGAAAGGCTGTCTCCGAGATGTACCCTTCTCTCTCCCCACACTCCCACTCACGTCTTGAAGAGGATCGTTTTGCTGGCCAAAGCTCAGTCCAATAATCCAGAATAGAGAAGGCAGACCAGCCCAGTAGTCTGCAACCTTGGGAAGCTTCAAAAGGAGGGAAATCTGGTTCCCATTTGCACCTCGGCACCTCCCCTTGCAGCCAGCAGGCAGCTCCCCGGCCGGGCAGGCTGTGCAGGGCAGCCTACTCCTGCTCCGCGGAGGCCTTCCAGAGATGAGGCAGGATGGAATGTGAGCGATGAACTCAGATCCCTGGGACCGTGGCTGTGGTGGGTGTGGGTGATGATGGTGAGAATCGGATAAGAGGCAAAGTGATGAGTTCTGGAGGCAAAGCAGTTGACTCCTTCACCCTTTTAAGAAATCCCATCACTCAAGCCCCAAGAAAATAACTGACGTGTAGAGACGTTTTCGGTTTATCGATTTCTTTTTTTACAATCTCTACAGTGCTCTAGTGAGGAAGATAGTGGAATCGGTTTTGCAGATGAGGAAACTGAAACTCAGAAAGGTGAGGCATTCCCGGCCTCGTGCAGAGCTGGGGTGTGGGGCGCCAGGGTTCGTGATGTGAAAGCTGTCCCATATTTCCTGATATGAATCCAAAGCCTCCCAGACCTTCTCTCTTTCATCTTCTTGTTTGAATCTCGATGACCTTGGACATTGAAACCACCTCGAAACCAACAGCCCAATGCCATGATAATAATAATGACAAAACTATTAATGATAATAATAATGTTATTATTTATTGAGTGCTTAGTATGGTACCAAACTGCTAAGCTTTTTCCTTGCATTTTCTGGTTCAATTTTCATAACAGCCCAAGCAAGGGGCAATTAGTATCATTCCTTTACGTGAGGAAACCGAGGCTTGGAGAGATTAGGGGACCTGCCTGATCCCAGGACTTCTCAGTGGCAGCACCGGACCAGCCCCAGGTGTGCCTGACGCTAGATCCAGAGCAGGTCGATTTCACCGGCTACTTCCTCCCGGAACGAGGTCATTCCTCTGTGTCTACCTTTCATCACCGTGTTGATCCACCTTTTGGCAATTCATTCTCTCCTCGACCCCACAGCTCTCCTGCTGCTGCTCATGCCCACGGCCACCCGTTGGCCCTCAGCGTAGTGCCCATGGACCTGTGTCTATGCGGCATTTGCCCCTCTGTGTTCTGAGTACTCTGTGTTTAGCATGCCACAAAGGGTGTTGGAAATAGGAGTGGAGGAAGCAGGGGGTCCCGGGGGTGGAGAGGGGATGTTATTAACCACAGGCTTTCTTAGGGGAGCACGTTAACTATTTTGAGCCGGCAGGTCAAGTGCTCTGAGACTGGCGCATCTGGCCAGCGGCTCAGCTCCTTGCTTGCAATTTGTGCCTGCCCCCCGCCCCCCCGTAACACATCCTTATAGGGAAAAGTGATAGGGTGGCTGGATAAAGTTTTAAAGGGTGGATGACAGAACAACACACACACACACACATACACGCGCGTGCACACACACACACACACACACACACACGCACGCACACACCTACACCTGTGACAAACGGAGACATGACCTTCTTGGACACCCGGCAAGTGTACCCGGAAAGGCACGTGCTTGTCATTGACAAGTGCTGCCATTCTGCTGTCTGGGAAGAAGGGCTGGAGTCGGACTTGCAGCCTCTCCGTTCCAGCCCAGGAGAGGCAGGTTTCCTGCCTACAAACCGGGCTGTGGGTCAGAAAGACCAGTGCTGGGACTCCGATTCCTTCACCGTGCGTTCTTGGGAAAGTAGCTTTGTGTCTCCGAGCCTCAGGTCAGCCAGTCGTGGGAGGGAAAGACTGCTAGCAGTTCCCGTACAGGGTCGTGGTGACGTTGGGATGAGGGCCAGGAGATAGAGGCGCTGGCACAGTTTCAGCACATAGTAAACACTCAATAAATGGGAGCCGCTCGGTGATTGTAAATTTTGGAGTAAGAAGAGGTCTCACTGGCATCCGCCGCTCACCCCAGCCCCAGCAGAGTGTCTGGATTTACTATCGAGGATTTACTATTTGCAGGCTCTTGAATAAGTGGGCATGTGTTGATTAACATAAATGTCATCAAATAGTCACTTTGTTAGATGAAGGTGAAAATGACAAAACACGTGTCAGAACAAAATTAAAAGCCTATTCAATCCAACCATCTCACAACACGCTCTTTGGACCATTTCCTTCCTCGCTGTCCCTTAGTGCCTGGGTCAGCCACCTGGTTCTGTAAAGGGCCAGATAGACGTCGCTTCTGCTTTACAACCACGTGCCGTCTGCCGGAACTTCTCAGCTCTGCCGTGTGGTGTGAGAGCAGCCGTGGCCAGACGGAGAGAGACGAGTGTGGCCGCCTTCCCCTAACACTGGATTTGGGGACGCTGACATTTGAATTTCCCATAGTTCTCATGTGCTATCAAACCTTCTTCCTCTTTTAATTTTTCTCTCGGTTATTTAAAAACGTAAAAAACAAAATCCCACCACGTTCTTAGTTCTAGTTCACAGACTACTCAGAAGAGACAGTGAGCTGGGGACTGCCTGCAGGCCAGACTTCGCCGGCCCCAGAATCGGTGCCTAGACATTTGCGTGCAGGGACATTATGTCGTCTGCAATGTAGACTCCACAGTGGCTCCCATTCCAAGTACAGTTCTGAGCCCTGCTTGTTACATGTGTGTATATAAGAATTTGCCCATGTCACCAAATCTATGAAAATCTGAATTTTAATGGCTACTCAGGATTCCAGCATGTAAATGTGTATGGTATATTTTTAACAGGTCCCTTTCGTGTGCAATGTTGGTTGTTTCCATGTCTTTGATGATTAAGGACAGTGCTGTCATCGAATGCAATCTGTACCTTCCAAATGGAAAAAGCAAAACAAAACAGTCCTCCTCCATGGCTGCATCTTTCTCTCCAGGGCACTGAGGGAGTCTCAGGATGGAGTTGGGATACGGAGATGGAAGTGTGGGTGACTCAGGCTCCCTCTAGCAAACCTGGGCGCTAAATGCCACCTTCCTTCCCTCTACCCACAAGCAAAGTCACTGCCAGGTGCCAGGGGGGAAACTGAGGCCCAGAGAGGTAAAGAAACTTGAGGAGGTTGCTCAACAAGCTGGTGGCACCATTAGGATTGGAACTCAGACACCTTCATTTCTAGGATGTGTTGGTCAGGTGTGTTGAGCAGAGAAGTTTTACTTGTTAGAAGAATATGAGGACAAGCAATGATGACAATGCCCCTGACACACACACACACACACACACACACACATATATATATATACACACACATACACACACACATACACACATACACACACACACATACACACACACATATATATATACACACACACATACACACACACACACGGAAGGAAGGAAAGAAAAAAATATTCTCTGGCCCATCCAGACTGTGCCAATTTCCTCTGTTGGGATTTCACTTAATTCAACCTTTCGGCTTGTTTGCCGTGTACGCCAATTTCCTCCATCCCCAGAAACAAATCAAGGTGTCTCTTGAACTCATGTATGCTCTTGCTTCCCTGGCCTCCCTGTTTAACGTGTTCCATATGTGTATTACCCTAGTGGGACGCCAGCTCCCCGGTTCCCCGGGATATCCGATGCCTGGGTAGTGTTCTCGGGTGTTTAAACCTCAGCAGAATGAACAGTCTCTCTCTCTCTTCCCCCTGCCCTTTCATAAACGGGGGCATTTCTTGGAATCTCATTTCCTTTGTGCGCGAGGCCAGTGCTTTTATTATTAGCGCCCAGCATCTTGCTTCTGCGCCTCCAAAATTGATAGGGGCAGAAATAGAATGTTGGGAACCAGCTATAATTGTAAGAAATACTAATCATGCTCTGTTAACTGGGATTGCTTTGCTCTGATTAAAGAAGGCACATTCCAACCTGGCTGTTAGGGGTGGGTCCTGGGAGCTCACCTGGAAATGCAGCCCCTCCTTCCCACCCAGGAGCTGCCTGTTGTCATGGGAAGATGAACAACCTTGTTGCAGAAACCAGAGCTGCCAGCCCTTTGAAGACCCCCAGCCTTTTCATACCTGCAGACCCCTGCAAATCTCCAGACCTGTAAACTGCCCATTTGGCATAACTTGTGCCTACTTCCCCATGTAATCTCTATCCTCCTACCGAATATAAGCAGCTGGCTTATGGTCGGTGCAGAGCCTGCTGCTCTCCCATACTGCCGGCAGTATTAGGATAAACGCTCACATGTGATTCCACACTATCTCTGCTTAATTGACTCAGTGACAGGCAGCACAGACCCATTGATTGTCCTGTTACAAAATCACCTTGTCCCCCCAACAAGGAGTAAGAAAGACCCAGGGGATGCAGAGATTCTGGTAATGGATAGAAATAGGGGCTGAGGGTTCCAGGTACTGAATGGCTGAAAATGGCTAAAAGACACGGGAGATGGACAACAGGTTACAGGTAGGGAAACTGAGACTGTGAGAGGTCACCTGTCTTGTCCAAGGCATATGGCTTGTGAGGGGCATGCAACAAATGCTCTGAGTTGCCGGGATAAAGCTAACTGCAGTTCACCCCCATGAGAGAGCCAGTGAGAAAGGGAAATAAAACTCGCCCCCAAGTTTCTGGGAATTATGAGGAGCTACGGGCCCAACCTTGATTATTCATCCTTTCTTAGCTGTCACTTAACTTATTTGGTACTTCCTGTCATGAACAGCTTATGGGGAAAAATACCCACAAATATATTAGCGTCTCAGACATTTATTTTACAAAACAAATAAAGAGGGTGTTAAAATCAACGGGCATAGTTTTTTTAAATTTGAAGTTAAATATAATATATTCTTATGTTGTTTATTGAACTGGGCAACTGTGAATTAAGTATTTACATTATCAGAAGTCTCACTTTGATAGTCTTTCATCGGCATGAAGAGTTTATCTGAAAAATAAGAACATTGGCACTAAAGGGGAGGGAACGTGTGTGGAATTTCCTAATGAATCCCAGAAATTGGAGGATCAGTTTCCCAGTCTGTAAGCCGTTACCCCGAGTCATTGAACCTGGCACCGTTCTTTCTTTCAACCCAGTCCAGTATTTTCTCTGCACCTGGAGTCCCATTATTTTGTGAATTAGCTCATTTCTCTCTAGACGAGTCTATTCCTATATATAGATTCTTCCATTCCTCCATCTGTTCATTATTCAACACACGTGTATTGGCCATCTAGTATAAGCTAGTCATCAGGCAAGATGGGACAAAGCTGGGGTGCCCACACCTCTCCAGATTTCTGATCAGGTCTTGATTTGAAGTAGTCTGTCCACTCCCCGTGACCCCAAGGGGTTTAGAAAACCTGGTCAGGGTAGCTGGACATGTTCATCTCCAGAGTAAGGAAAGCTGTAACTGCAGGGTTTAAGCCAGTGGCAAATCTGTCATTTCTTGCTCTTCTGCAGCCAATCTTGAGTTACTCCCAAAGTAACCCTTGAGGGGCATTGGGACTGGGAACCAACTTCCCTTCTGCCCCATTTCAAGGCCAAGGCCTTTGTTCTTTATTCCCACGTTCCTCACGCTGTGCTCTAGGTCCATCCCTGCCCTCCTGGAGGTTGTGAGCTGGTGGGCAATCTGCCACAGTTCCAGTTGTTACTACCTCTGAGCTCCAAACCCACTCTCTGTACTCTACTCTGGGATGTAAGGCTGGGACTCAGCAAACCTCATTTCTGCCCAGACCGTGGCCCCCTCTTGGGCTCTGCCAATAGGGAACAACAGAGAGAGATTGGATGGCTAGAGGAGGCATGGGGACAGTATTTTGAGTCAAGGAACAGCATGGACAAGAACAGGAAGAGAGAATGAGGCACACTGGCCTCGCTGGTCAGTGAGCACACGGTTGGTGAGTCTGGGATGTGGAGTGGGGAGCAGTGAGAGGCGTGAATGGAGAGGAAGGCAAAGCCAGAGCATAGGGTGGGATGCAGGCCTAGTTATCACTGAGTTTTGGAGGAAAAGAAGTGGGTGTGCACTGCGGCTCCAGGCACGCTGCTCAGCACTGGGACAGTAGGCAATGATGGCTGAGACTCTAGCCCAGTAGAAATAAAGTATAAATCATGCATGTAATTTTAAGTTTTCCAATAGCCACTTTGACAACAAAAAAAGAAGACCCAGGATGAATTAATTTACACATTTCATGGAACCCAGTATGTCCCAAGTATTCTCATTTTTAACATGCAATCAGTAGAAGAAAACTGAATGGGAAATTTGACATTCTCTTTTGCATAATCAGCCCTCAAAATCCAGCGTGTATTTTCCAGTCACAGCACATCTGAATGAGGACTGACAGCATTTCAGGTACGTAGCAGCCACACATGGCCAGTAGCTGCCGTATTAGATAGCACAGCTCTCGGGCAAGACTGTCTAGGTCAGTGATGGCGAACCTATGACACGCGTGTCAGCACTGACACTCGTAGCCATTTCTGATGACACGCGGCCGCTGAGGTTTATTAAATACAATTATATATAACAATTATACATTTATGTTATTTAAACTATAAATATCGCGAAATAATGTTTTTTCCCTCAAAGTGACACACTACCCGAGTTATGCTCAGTTTTTGGCGAAGTTTGACACACCAAGCTCAAAAGGTTGCCCATCACTGGTCTAGGTTCACGCCCAGCTCTGCCATTCATTAGCTGTTTAACTGGGCAAGCTCCTGCGTCAGTTTTCTCATCTGTAAAATGGAAATAATAATACCAGGGCCCGCTTAATAAGACTATTGAGAGAATGGTATGTCAGTACATTTAAAGAGCCCCAGACAATATAAAGTAACAATTATAATATGGTATTATAATTGTAAGTGATTATAATTATATAGGATATGTAGCGATACTTATAAGACAGTAATGATTATAATCATAACTATTTGAAAACAACTATCTCCCTGGCAAAGGTATGGCACCAATTGGAAGGGCCAGGAGGGGTCGTAGGTAGACCAGTTAGACATTCATTGCTGTCCTCTTCTCAGCAAAAGAGAGCCAGGGACTAGAGGAAGAGGATGTTTTAAAACATGTGGCTTGGGTCCCAGAATATTAACCTTTTGCACTCGGATGTCGAGGGTGACTCGACACGGTTAGCATCGGTAGCAGCTCATATGTCGAGCCACACTCGACACGTAGTTTCACCTCGGGGGAAGGGGGATTTTTGTCTATTTTTCCAGTATCTTTTCTTGTTTTCATTAGCATGAAAGGACAAGTAAAATGTAAATGCTGTCTCAACTGATGCCACCACCTAAGCTTCACCAATGGCATCTTCAAAGGCTATTTGTTTCTAAGACACATCAGTCACGTGAAAAAGGTTAGACCAGTACACTAACTTCCAGGGGTACATTATTATCCACTAACTTAGAGCAACGTTTAGATGGAAAGCTCCATATAATCACACCTCACCCTAACAACACAAAGATTGTGTTGTTTGTTCTAACAGAAAAATCAAAGGAGGAAGAAGAGAGACGATTTATATTTGTGAAACATGTGAATGTAAACCAGGTCTTCATGTGGGTGAATGTTTCAAAAAATATCACACCATGAAAAATTATAGAGATTAAAATTACTCTTTGAATGTATCAATAATTTGAAATATAAATAAGTTTGTATGAAAAGAAACTCCAGTTTTTTATTCTACTGCCGCGCTTTGTAAAATCTGGGGTATTTAAAAAATTAAATCCCGAGTAGAATAAAGGAATCGAGAAAAAAGCAAGCGAGTACAAAGGGTTAATTTACCCCAGCCCCGCCCCCCCACCCCCCAAGGGTTCATGGGGTCTTAGCATAGTTGTAAAGCCTGGATCCACTCCCATCTCTGTCTCAGTCCTATTTTTGGCATTTTGAGGGGACTCCGAGGCTCATAAAATGGGAAAATCCTAATCAAAACATGAACATTCCTCAGCCTGAACTGAGGCTTGGAAGGAAGCACTGTTGAGTCACAGAAAAGTGTGGGAGGGCCATTCCAGTCCAGTCCAAAGTGGTCTTAACAGGTGAAGGGGCGGCGAAGACTCCCAGCCCAGGCGACCAGCTTCTGTGGGTGCCAGATTGGCCAGGCAGCGGAGGCTCCAATCCCCCTTCTAATCCGATAGCACACACCCGCCCTGAGCCTGGGCCTTGGGACTTAATGGAAACACGGAATTCATGGGGATTCAGAGGGAAAATAAACTCTCCCTCCTCTTGACCCCATCTGGACTCGCCCCTCCCTCCCCAGAGGTGATAATTACTGAAGGCTTAACACCTCTCCTGTATCTTTATAAACCCTGGTTCTGGGTGGGAGATGACAGAATTCCCAACACGCAGCAGAGAACTTTTGCCCTGGAAGAGACTGAGAGGGGGTCAGGCAGGACAGAGCAAGTTCCTGGAGTTCTGATTGGCTAACTGGAGGGGAGGGAGGAGGACTGGCCACCTGGACAGAACCCTGGGGTCCAGACATCTTCCTGACTCCATCCATGCTTCTGGGGGTGGGGATGCTCAGGCTGGGGCAGAGCTTCTTAGAGAAGGGGAAGTGGGGTTCTTCTCTTTAACTCCCCCAAGTGCATGCCTGTCAGTGGCTTCCATTGCTCTTAGGATGAAGCTGGGAGTTTATTTTTCAGAACTAGCAGTTCTTGGCTATCCTCTTAGACTCCATGTGGTGTTCCACGTTGTTCTGGGAAACTGCCATGCACAGCTTCTACCCAATGTATGGGCCTCAGGACCTTTGCATGTGCTGTTTCTACATCTCGACTTTGTGTTCTTTCCCTTCTCTCCTTCCTGACCTTCGCCTATCTATTCTAGGTCTCAGTCCAAATGTCACCTCCTTAGTGAAGACTTAGACTCTTCAGATTTGCCAATATGAACTAGTTAAATAAATTGTACAAGCCGACAAGGGAACACGATACAGTTTTGTTTTGTTTCTTTAAAGAATGAGAAGCTCTTTCTATATGAATAGGAGAGGGTCTTCATGAAAAATTAAATGAAAAAAGGGCTACCATTTACACACACACAGGCACACATATAAAGCATCTGCCTCTTCTCCCCTAACCTGATCCCCTGATGGGACTGTCTGCCCCCCAAAGCATTGTAATCTCAACTGCTCTTGTATGGTGCTGCAGACTCCAGGGACTGGGCCCCCGGGCTCCCCGGAGCTGTAAAACGTCGTGCCGGGAGCAGGTGCTCTAAATTCACCAGCTGATGCTGCCCCATCGGTGTCCAAGGCAGAGGAGATGGAGGGCTCTGAGGAGTCTGCCTGCATCCTCCATGGAGCCCTGGCCCTTTCCTGGGTGCGCACTGACTCCGTGTGACACCTGACTGAGCAGCTTTGATTAATTAAATGTTTCACCCTGAATTTGCAAAACATCATCTTGGGTCTAAGCTGGCTAATTAGCCTAGCAGGTCAGTCGGCTGGTGTGCTGATGGTTGTGCAGCTCAGGCAGGCTGGCAATGCTGGGTTGAGGAGGGAGGGGGCGGGTTTAGCGTTTGGCTCACGTGCCATTTTGGATCCATTAAGTGAGAGAATTCCTCCCAGTCACCTTGAAGGGACAGTATCTCCATGCGCAGGAGACTTGCTCTGTGGCAAGTATTTTCCAAGCCTCACCATCTAGTTTTGGCAAGGACTTTTTCAGTTGTAAGGTGAGAGAACCCAACACTGATTGGCTTGTGCCAAAAAGCCGTTGTTACCAGTTACCTTCTTGTATGTTATTATTGGCTTCTGGAATTGAAAAGTCCTGGGGTTGTCTGGTCAGGAACGCCTGGCTGACTGTGGCTCTCCTGCGTTGGCGTTTTTCTCAGATAGTATCTGTCTTCAAGGTCAAAAGGTGGCTGCAGCAACTCGAATCCTGATTTCCTCCAGCGTGGACCCCAGAGGGGCAAACAAGAGTGGCATTCCCAGAAGTCCACTCTATCTCCTTGTCTGTCAGAGTTGCTCGTGTGTCCATCTCCACTGTGCTGACGGCTTAGGCTAATCGGACCCATTCTTGTACCTGGGGTGTGAGGGGTCCCCCACCCAAACCATGTAGGTAACAGTGGGAGAGGGATATTTCCAGAGCACTGCTTTTCAGCCATGTGCGTGGATATTGACAGACAACACACAACAGAGAAGTGTGGTGAGAATTTCCACTTTTACCATTGAGAAAACTAAGATATCGGAAGGTTAAATGACTTGTCCCAAATAATAGGGTAGGTGTGTGCTTTGATCTGGAGTCAGCCTGACTCCTAAGCCTGTGCCCTGACGTGACCTGGGCTGCCTTCACGTCTTGCCCTGCAACGTCTGTCTGTCCATCTGCTCTGTCATCCAGTCCTCATCTTCCCATTCATCATGTCCTCATCCACTGGCCTTGATCCTTCCCTCTCTGCAGAGTTCATTGTGGTGAAGCGCTGACGTACACTATTAGGGAGGATTTATGTTGGCAGTGATTTCCTTACCCGGTGTAGCCCATAGATGGTCATTTGTACATTTTCTGAGTTTTTAAATTCATTGTATTTATATGATAAAGCATATAGTAAACATAATGATAATGACAATGGAACTGCTAGCTAAGAGTAATCTTGTACCAGGCACTGTATTGTGTATGTCTACATCTAATTCTCAAAAAATCTGGTGTATGTAGAGATAGTCATAATATAATATTACCATTATTATGTCAGTTAAACTATTATACAGTTAACGAAACAGAGCTACAGAGAGGTTAAGCAACTTGCCCAAGGTCACACAGCTAGAAAGTGGCAGAGCAGAGATTCAAACCCAGTCTGTGTGACTCCAGACCTCCATATAATACTGCTTCTCATCACATTAAGCTTGCACATTCATTGGCATTATTGCTCAGGATAAGGCTAAATGTTGGGGGGGGGGGAGATTTATAGAAAAAGATAAAGAAATCTCGGTCCTGGGGCTTGTGTGGGAGAGGCATCCAAGAATGGCAGCTAGGTTCCGTCTCACAAATGCTCGAGAATGGTCATTCAGAGCCCAACACGCAAGGCCTGAGTCCCTTTTGCAGAGTAGCAGAATCCTTTGGGGACATAGTCCAGCCCACCATGAATCCCTGACCCTAGCTAAGGCTCTGGCGACCATTTAATGCCTGTCCATTTAGTCTGTCCTCATTGACCAATCCTTTTGTTTTTATTGATTTCAGAAAGAGGAAGGGAGAGGGAGAGAGAGAGAAACATCAATG
The DNA here is from genome assembly GCF_951640355.1 of Cnephaeus nilssonii. Taxonomy (NCBI): domain Eukaryota; kingdom Metazoa; phylum Chordata; class Mammalia; order Chiroptera; family Vespertilionidae; genus Cnephaeus; species Cnephaeus nilssonii. The sequence goes on from NC_137093.1 coordinate 7,923,254, forward strand.
ATGAGAGAGAATCATTGATCAGCTGCCTCTTGCAATGCCCCCTACTGGGGATCAAGCTGGCACCCTGGGCATGTGTCCTGACCAGGAATTGAACTGTGACCTCCTAATTCATGGGTCAACACTCAACCACTGAGCCACACCGGCCAGGCTTGACCATCCTGTGTAGATCAAGGTGGCTACCTAACCTCAGATTTCACAGTCAGAGGTATAAAAGAGGCACATAAACACACTCACATGCATAGTGACTCATTCTCACTTTTAGGGGTGGAACCCATGACATGTCCCAGCCCTTCGAGGTGGCCCCACACTGTGCAGCAGCAGCACCGGGGGTCTGTTTCCAGGTGGAGGGCGAGGAGAGGCCAGCCTGCAGAGAGAGACGCAGGGCCGTGTTTCCTGCCGGTGCGGTCCTCAGGCTCAGGTCCAGTGCAGGCTGAAGGCTCCTGAAGACTTCCTTTGCCCTTTATGATACATTCTGCCCAAGAAACGGCGGATCAGATTTCTGTAGAGTCCCAACCACATCAGTCTGACCTACCCACCTGGCGTGGCCTGAAATGCCCAACCTCTCTGCTCAGAGCTGGGTCAAGTCCATGGCGCGACAGATATCCAGCGGGGCATCCGTTCACAGAGGACCTTCCCCCTGACCTTCAGACTCAGCCGGGACCGTGGTGTCAGACGGCAGCCCACGGGAGCCCTCACCGTGGGGGGCCAGGTGGACCAACATGGATTTCTTACCCCCCAAGGTCAGCGAAACCTGGCACAGTGATTTCTCTGTCCGCAGCCCGATTGATGGTTTCCCCGCCGCCTGAGTAACGCTGAGTCCGAGCCTCAGATGTTGGCCATGAAGCCTGTCTCTGCTCCTGGGTGCCCTGGGGCCTTGTTAAACCTCTCTCTGCAGCTCCAGGAGTCAAGGTCCAGTCTCAGAACCGGCCCCTCTCACCTCCACGCAGGGGGGCGGGCAATATTAAAATCCCTCGTGTCACCGCCGGAGTCTCGCTGTCTCTCTTTCGGGTTGGTAGTTAAAAATTCATGGTGATTTTCAAAGGAGAAAAAATGCTTAAACGGCGTTCCTCTTTGCAAACGTTCCCCTTTTTGATTCAAAATCAAACTTTTGTCTAGACAGGCGAGGGCTTTTTGCTGACATATCTTGCCAGCTCAGAAACCTTGAGGTTTTCCAAATGCAACATCCCCACCCCTTCCCGGCGGCCGGTCTCCAGCCCCACGTTCCTTTCAAACACAGCCTCTGAGCAGCTCCAAGGAGAGTTCACTGGGTGGAAAGCCAAAGATGGACATTGGCAGCTCCTTCCTCTGGCTCAGCCATCTTCCTTAACAAGTTCTCTGCTCTGGCAGCCGCGCTAACTTTCTGGCACAGTCTAGCTGAATTTCAGTGTTCGAGTGGCTGTAAAATTACCCCCACTCCCAGCTGCTGCTGCTGTTTCTCCTTCTCCTCCTCTACTTCCTTCTGGTCTTCTAATCCAAGTAATATGTATCCACTGTAGAACAATTAGAAATTGGGCAAGCACGAAAGAAAATAATCATGCCTCCCCGTGGTCTTATTCTTCTACAGTGTTTCTCGAAATATGTAGACACGTATATTCCTGTATTTGCCTCTATCGGTATCTCATCATTTATCCCGAAGTGTTGTAGCTTAAGCCATGAAAATGTATTGTCTCACAGGTTCTGTGGGTCAGGAGCTCGAGAGCAGCTGACTTGAGCAGTTGTGGCTCAGAATCTCTCATGAAGTCGGCATCAGATGTTGGCTAGGGCTGCAGTCTCATCTGAAGGCTTGACTGGGCCTGGGGGATCTGTTACCAAGCTGATGGACTCACGTGGCTGGTCAGGTGCTACTGGCTGCGGGCAGGAGTCCTCGGTTTCTTGCCAGGTGGAACTTCTTTTCCACGGGCTGCTTGAGTGCCCTCACAATATGGCAGCTGGCTTCTCCCAAAGTGAGTGATCCAGGAAGGAGCCAAGCAGAAGGGGCAGTGACATTGTGGACTTAGCCTTGAAGTCATACTCCATCACTTCTGCCGTATTCTGCTGGTCATTCAGAGCAGCCCTGAGGCACTGTGGGGGGAAACTACACAAGGGTGAGGAGGCAGGGATCACTGAGGACCATCTTGGTGGTGCACTATCATTATATAAATGTGACGTCATGTAATATCTATATACCTTTTTTATTTATTTTACAAAAATAAAAAGCACTGTAGTATGTATACTAACTTACCAGCATGTGCATGAGTCACATGTTTTCTTCACCATTCCTTTTAGCTTCCTGATTTTCCATCCCTTGGATAACCAATTTCCTATATTAAAGCCCCTCGCTGACAAAATTCCCAGACTGGTTTCTGGTTCTATGGCCGGATCATGACTGATACTGAGGACTGACTCTGTGCCGGGCCTGTAGGAGCACGGGGACCTCAGCCAAGGATGAGCAGGATCTGGGTCTGCCCCCTAAGGACCTACACTCTGATGGGGAAGACAGCCGTCCAGGGTCATTGTTCCAAGAAGGGGTATTAAGGAGACTCGGGAGCTCTCACGAGCTCTTGGGGGCCAGGAAAGGCATTTAGGCTGAGATCTGAAGGATAGACAGGAGTTAGTCATCAGGGAAGCTCCTGGCATTCCCAGGTTAGGGGAAGGGAAGGGGCCGGCTCCTTTGCCGACCACCGTTAGTGGCATCAACTGGCCGGGCCGGGCTGCTTGCTCTCCTTTCTGTTTCCTGGCATTTGTGTCCATTTTGCTTCCAGCTGTTAATCACCAGTTGCACTCAATCTGGGTGATTTGGACACAGACATTTCTCAGCACCATTTGGCTTTGCAGCTACAGCAGCTCTGACGCCAGGAGAGGAACATCATAGCTGCACTGGGTTCTGGGCTCCTTTGCACAAATGCCGAGAGAACTCGGGGAGACTGGCCAGAGAACGTCCTCCCACCACCTTAGATTTCCTCATCTGTGGCCTGAGTGCCTGCTCGAGCCCAGCACGCCGCTCGGCACTGGCCTGGGAGGCAGGCACACAATCCAGGAAAACATTCTCTCTTTTTTTGAAGAACCTATGTTGTGAGGAGGGATGGAGCAATCAGAGAAAATAATTACAATGTATTTTGCAACACACATAGCGAAAGAAGTAGAGGAAGGAAGTGAAATGAATGAGAAACAAATTTAAATGGATATTTTTTTTCCATTGATTTTTAGGGACAGTGGAAGGGAGGAGGAGGAGGGAGGGAGAGAGGGAGAGAGAGAGAAAGAGAGAGGGGGGGGGACAGGAACAAACATGGATGTGAGAGAGAAACATTGAGCCTGGAACCGAGGTACATGACCTTGCCTGGAGTTGAACCCGAGAACCTTCAGTACGCAGGCCAATGCTCTAACCACTGAGAAAACTGGCTAGAGCGGGGGTTGTATTTTTTTCAGGAGCTTAACCTACCCTATACACCATTCACATTTGGAGCTCATCTACGTCTGGGCTGCAGTGACCGACTTTTTCTTTTTTAAAAAAATATTTTTATTGATTTCAGAGAGGAAGAGAGAGGGGGAAAGAGAGAAACATCATTGATGAGAATCATTGATCAGCTGCCTCCTGCACGCCCCACACTGGGAATAGAGCCCGCAACCCGGGCATGTACCCCAATCAGGAATCGAACTGTGACCTCCTAGTTCATAGGTCAGCACTCAACCATTGAGCCACATGGGGCGGGCTGGAGTGACCGACTTTAGAATTATGGTCGATCAAAGCTATGAGAGCCTGGAATGACCAAGACAGTGAGAGGAGAAAGGGCCTGAATTCTCGAACGCTCAGTGACAGGAAATGTTAAGATATGGACAAAGGAGGAGGAGGGCTTCCCCCAACGGAGGCTGAGGGCAGGAGGTCGGCGGACAGCCAGGAGTGGGTGGTGCCATGGATGCCAGTGGAGGAAAGATGGGGTCCGGTGGGGAAGGTGGGCATCAGAAATATGTTACTAGATTAAATCTAGACACTTAAGAATCAGGGCAAATAAATAACCATCACCATGGGACAAAGATCTCAATAGGTCAGGCAGCTGCTTCCAGTCTGGGAACGATCCTTGGTTCGAGGGCAAATCCCTCCCCTTTCTGGGCTGTGTGTCTTTCTCCGTTCCAGAATGCCATTTTCAGCTCTGCAGGACAAATGCAGCCAAATCCCTATAAGACTTTCATCTGGCTCCCATCCCCTGTCAGCCCAAGCCTGGCCCCCACAGAAAGGTGTTGTATAAATAAAAAATACTGTCATTACAATGTGCCCGACAAGTGTTTGATAAAGATCAGAGGAAACGGAGACCCTGTGGCCGCTGCAGTGGGGGGAGGCCCGATTCCATCCTTGTGTTTCAAGAAAAGTTTGTAAAGGAAGCCATGTGGCAGAGGCTCGCTGGGATGGTTTAAAAAATGAAGGAAATACCCCATTTCCTGATTGTAAGAAAATATGGGTGGAACGAGCCTTAAATGAGCTGGTCGTGGCTCTGACTTTGATGTCAGATGAATGACAATTATCTCCAAGGCAGGAACACAATGTAATGAACTGGCCCCACTTTTCCATGAAAAACAAAATCACTGAAGGGGCCTTGAGTTGGAAAACAAAGGCGCCCTCAATTGCAAGGCCTCCAAATGGAAGGCCTGGGGCGGGGGCGGGGGCGGGGCATTCTGCAGCTGCGGCTAATGGCAAATGAGGTCGCAAGAGCTACTGGACCCAAATCATAGGAACAGCTCCATGCTGGACTTTGCAGCAGGGTCTGTATTGCTGCTATTGGATTTAGCAGACATTGAAGGAAGACCTACTGTGTGACTGGACCTGGATCTGAGTCTGGTACTATAGAGTCAGTAAGAAATTTCACAATCTAATGGAATAGTCCGGACACTTGATCCCTTCCAATCTTCCCTCCCTCCCTCCCTTCTTCTTAACCCACAATATTTATTGAGCATCTACTGTGCTGGGCACTGTGGTGGGTGATAGAATAGGATGATGAGCATGGCAGTGTGGTTCTGCCTTAAAGGAGGCCGGGAAGATACAACATTGAGTCCTGTGATAAAGTACATTAAGGGGGACATACAGAGAATTGTGGGTGCTCACAATAGAGGAAGTGGACAGTGAGGATTGGACAGTAATAAAATAGGCAGAAGTCAGGATTGATCCCCAAGGGAAGGTCAGATTTCAAACACAGAATAGGGGTTGATGCTCAAGCTGGGTTTTGAAGGGTGAAGAAGAACTGCCAGGTAGACAGGATGAGGGAAGGGCATTCCAGGCAGATGGAACAGCAATGCAAAGGCATGGAGGCTTGGAAGAATGCACAGCGTGTAGCAACTACGGGTAATTTAGGACTTCTGGAGAAGAAAGTCCAAGAAACAGTGGGAGAGGAGCCTGGGACAATAAACAGGGTTAGATCCTGAAGGGCTTTTTTGATCAAACTGTGAAGTTGGTTTTGAAGGTACTAGGGAGCCATTGAAGCAAAAGCATTCTGGGCCCTGAGGCGAGAACAACCTGGGAGAGTGAGATTAGAGAGATGAATCCAGAAATTCATCCCAGATGGCACCAGGGGCGGGTTGTGTGGCTAGAAATACAGAGCCGCTGACTTCTTGCCTTGCCATTGGTGGCGGAAGCTTGGAATAACTGTGACTCAATTCTTGCCATTGCACATTAAAAACGCAGCCATGAGTCAGATGGTCAGTCACTGCCAGGGGGCTTACTGGAGGCTTGGGATTTGGTGGGGGTCAAGAAGTAAATCCGATACCCAATTTCTCCATTGAGTCATATCGTTTCCCATGTACATGTAGTTGTGAGCCTGGGCAGTCTGCCAACAGGCACACCAAGGACTTCAAAGGTGAAAGTGAGCTGTCAGTGGGTTTCACAAACTAGACCATCAACAGGAAGTGAGAGCAAAGCTTACTGGCTGGGAGCATAAGTGTTGATGACAAATAGTTCCAACCTTTGTCTTTTAACAGTTGTAAAGCTTCGGGGAACCCTCTTCCTCTCTCTGAGCCTCAGTCTCCCTCATCTGTATAATGGGCATCAATGTGGCACAAAGCAAATAGTCAGGATTTCCTGCTATTAGTTATGTGCAGCCTTGAAAAAGGAGTTGTCATTTTGGCTTGTCTTTGAATTTCTTTTTATTGCACTTCTCAGTTTTCTTATGTCCCATTTCTCTTTCCCCTATCCAGTCTCACTCTCAGAGAAGTTGTCTGCGATGCCAGGACGTTTCTCTGTTAACAGCGTGAGGGTCAAGTTTAATTGGAGCCTTTTCAATCTGTATAAGCCAAGGAGAGAGAGAGAGAGAGAGAGAGAGAGAGAGAGAGAGAGAGAGAGAGAGAGAGAGAGAGAGAGAAAGAGAGAAAGAACTAAAATTTTTATTTTAAGGCGGCTCACATGTGATCTGTAGAACAGGTCCAGAAATTTCAGGGGGTCAGCCACATCACTCAGTGTGTGGTCTTCGGCCTTCTTCCTCTGAACCTTGCTGAACACATACAGGGAGACATAGGAGGTGGACCCCAAGCCACGGCCCTGCAGAAGAAACCTGTCCCGGGTAGCAGCTGTAGAGTGACATCTGTGGTTTATTCACACCCTGATAACACCCTGATTTCCCTCTGGGTCCCCATCCCGCCCCCACTTTCTGTCTTTGATGTTCAAGGGGAATGGACCTACTTCTAGTTCCAGATTTGCCCAATCAGCATATTCTATCTCCTGGACCCCAGCAATAGGTTCAGGGATGGTCATGTGACTCACAGTAGTCCAATGGGAACCAACAGCCCTTGGACTCTGGCTGGAGTATTGGGGGCAAAGAGCTCTCTTTTTCACTGGATGTGCTGCCCTGGTGAAGCATCTGCTGGGAGCTGCTGGTGGGCATCTTGCCACCATGAGACATGGGCCTGCCTAAGAATGAAGCCACTACGCGGGGCTGAGAGATGGAGCGGGGCTGGTTTACGCCAATCTTAGTTGGTTTCTCTGTCTGGGCGAGGGAGTATCTGCTCTAACACCCCTGCAGCACCTTCATGGGGCGAGAGCAAGGGAATGATGATGCTGGGACAAGCCAGTGGCAGGGGTCACTCTAGGTTTCCTGCCACTGCCACCTGGCAAGGACCTTGGTAAAATTGACCTGAACTCACCAGATACCACTGGACATTAGAAGGTGCTTTTCCCACGTCAGCTCCCATTTTGTCTACCAGACCTGTTTTCCCTTATGTAAAGTGGGTACACCTGTGCAGTATAGCCATTCTAGGTCGGCAGTGTGGTAATTTCCATTATTACTTATCTATGTCAGCCCCTGACCTTTATGGAAACTTCAGTCAGTTCATATCAAGTAACAGCGCTCAATATGCATTCATCATTGGGCTAAGCCCTTATCAGCAGCAGCACCTCCCTGAGCAGAGTCTCAGGGCACTCACACTATAGGAAGACACTGTGGCTGTCCCCATTTTGCACATGGGGATGCTCGCCTGGGAAGGAAGGGCATGGCCAAGGTTATATGAAGATGAGCCAGGCAGGACTAGGCTCTTAAAGAGCACGGTATCATGGTTTCCAAATGGTTTTCTTTTAATTTGGTGCTTACCTGATTGCTGAGCTGGTTGCTTACTTCCATTTAACAGATATGGAAAGTGAGGTTCAGCAAGGAGGGAACTTACCCAAGGCTGAAGGGGGAGGAGGAGGATCACCATGACTGACATCCTGTAGGGAGCCCTTGACTAGGTTGGTTATCTCCATTTTACAGATGGGGAGACAGAGGTTTACAGAATGAAGTCACTTAACCCAAGTGACATAGCTAATCGTGACGGAATAAGATTTGAATCCACAGCTCATTCCTTTAAACACTGTCCTGAGCCATCTTTCCAGAAATGGGCTCCGCACCCAGTCCTGGACCACACACCATCTGCCCCGTTATTTTGGAAGAAACTCTTAAGGCGTGAGGGCAGAGGGAGAATGTGTCCCATGTCCCAGGCTCATTGTTCCCCACTTGGCAGCCTCTGCCCGGTTAGGTAAATAGAAGTGATTCTGTCATTGTTTGTCTCTGGTCCTAATGACTTTAGTCTCTTTGTGTCTTGGGAGCCAGACCTCACCCCTGGGAAGCAGCCTGGGGTCTGAGAGGCACCAGCTGCCTCCGTGAACAATGGCCTTTGTTCTTCACACTTTCCCTATCAAAGCCTCCCAGCAGGGATGGCCTTCAGAGGCGATGGGCGCTGAGATAATTCCTGTGCCAAGCTTGGGGGGGCAGGAAAGGAGGGGTCAGGTGTAACTTTGACCCAGTTAAGTAACCGGAGTCCTCTGTCCTCCTGCGCTTTGGTAAGAACAAACTCTATGAATAGCCTGGGTCATTAGCTCATCATGTCTGTGTGAATTGTTCTCTCCTTATCTTCGGGGAGTAGCAAGGCTGGAAATGATATTGGCGGACAGAGGAGATCAGTAACAACAATAATAGTAATAGTGATGACACCAATGCTGATGATGCTGTTATTTATCATGCACTTGCTATTGCTCCGAGCATGTTGTCTTTATATATACGATACCATTTAATTCTAGCAACAGCCCTGGAAAGTGAAATGATTACTATCATGCATATTTTTGAGTTGAGGAAAATGAGGCTCTGGGGGAGTAACAGCTCACCAAAGGGCCAGGAGCTGGGCCTTGAACCCAGGTCTGTGTTGGTCCAGAGCCCACCCTCTTAACCTCTAGGTTCATTTGCAAAAATGGACAGAGCGGGGGCACTGGGAGTAGGCACACCTCGCTCCTGCTCTTAGCCAAGCGTGTGACCTTAGATGGTGACCTTGAATCTCCCTGCCTCTTTCTCCTCATTCATAAAGCGGGTGTCCTAATGCTTGCGCACCAGGGTCCCTGCAGGAAACGGCATCTGCCCTGCATGTTTCAAAGTATGAGCGTTTAATCGAGGGGAAACATATAGAGGGTGAGCAGGGTTAAGTGAGCAAATGAGGGTTCCTCAGGCACCCAGAGTCTAGCACCAGTGGGGTGCTGGCACCCTCTGGGTTTTTGGAGCCCCAAGGTTAGGGCTGGGTCCTGGTGGACAGGCCACCTGCAGGAGCTATACCTGGGGAGGGACATATCCCTGCCAGTGACGCAGTCCTGATTTAGGAGGAAACGGAAGCAATGCCCAGCCTCTCTCTCCTTTTACCCTTAGATCTCCTGCCAGTGCTTCCCTTTGGATGATCCCAACCAGAAGCCAGAGCACAAGGGATCCTGGGAGATGGAGTCCATAGGGGTGGGGGTCCGCTTTTGGGACAGAGCAGGACAGAGAAGGGTGGGGAGTGGGAGCAAGGGGCAAATGGAGAGTCACCAGGTCCCACCTTGCAGGTTCCCCGTGAAAGGGGAACAGTGTGACTTTCATTTAGCACCTGGTTCGTAGCAGGCATGTGACGCATCCGGTCAGTTTTGTGGCAGGAGGAGGCATGGAGGCATTTGTCGGTGCCCAGAGGCATCCTCTTTTCGCAAGCAGCAAAATGGATTTCTGGAAAAGGAGATGGATTCTGGATGCAAACCCCGCTCTCCCACCTATCTGGCACCTCAGTATCCTCACCTTTAATATGAGTAGCACTTGCATTGAATGAGTTAAACATGGGAAGCTCTTAGGAGAGTGCCCAGCCCCTGGTCAGTCCTCAGTAAATGCTGGCTCTTGTTATATTTCTAGATGCTTGCTTTCCAGAAGGGCTGTTAGACAAATCAACTAAGAACAGAGCGACATGTTTTCTCAGTCTAAGTAGATATTGATTGGGGAGCAGAGACAGAAAGCCTGTTTGGATCAAATGGGTCAAGGAGGGCCTCTTTGAGGAGGTGAGATTTGAGTTGAGACCTGGAGGATGAATGAGAAGCCTCCAGGCCTGGAGGAGAGTGGTCCAGACAGCAGGGATAGCAGGTGCAAAGGCCCTGGGGCAGAAACAATTACGGATCTTCAAGAAACAGCAAGAAGATCTTCCAGCCAGCGGATAAAATTAGAAGTGGGTGTCAGAGAGGTGGTCCCGAGGCCAGAGTCAGGAATTTGGATTTTCTTCCAGTGAGATGAGAAGCTCCTATAAGGGTGTCACACTGAGAGAGGACATGGCCCTATGTGTTAGTCTGGGTGTCCCAAGAAGCAGATACCAAGGCGGGAGTGAATGTAGCAGCTTTAATGGTGGGGGGGGGGGGGGGGGGGGCGGGGAGGATGCCTGATTGAGGGAAGATAGACGGGGCCAGAACAGGCTGGAGGAGTTGCTGGATTGAATTGTGGGTCGACACCCAGAGAAGGAGGCAGGGAGGGGAGGGGAGACAGCAGCTCCTCTGGCTGCCACGCAGCCTCAGGAGGTCCAGCAAAGCCCGGGTGAGGCCCTGAGTTGTCAGACGAATTAATTCTGTCTCCCAGGAATGGCCATCCTTGGTGGCCCTGCCATTTTCAGTACCTGGCTGTAAACCTGGGCCCCAGGAACCACGACCTGTAGGCAGGCTGACCTCCCAGCAAAGGCAGGGCCTCAGAGCCCTGCAGCGGGCCCTTGTGCCCCTGCAGTTAGTGTGAGAGGTGCCTTCTCACCTGGCCCCGCCCAGTGTGCTGTTTGGACTTGCCCTTGGGCCTGCCAAGAAGACCTGCTGGGGAGGTGGTGACAGTCCTGCTGCTGGTGACCTAAGGCTAGTGCTGCGAAGGCCCGCACAGGGGACCCCAGAAGGTACTCCGCGGGAGGCCGGGGGGAGGTGCGCGCCTTCCAGTGAGTCAGGCCCTGCCTGGCTCCAGCCCTGAGCGCCGGTCTCCGACACCCCCCAAATCCCCTGTCTCCCCAGAGGAAGTGAGGCCTGTAGCCCGGCTTCCTGCTATTATGCCATTTTTACAGCCTGGACTTGATTTAGGTGTTACGCTCTTGCTAAGAATATGCCCTGACACTTGAAAGGAACCTTTATGATTGTCCGAATTTGTGAAGAATTAGTTGTTGCTTTTTTTCCCTTTCCTCTCTCCCCTTTCTTCCCTGCAGGGTCAGGCTGGAGCCGCTCATTGTTGTTAAATTTAGATCTGGAGCTATATTGGGCCGGGCTGGTGTCCCCGGCTTTCACTTCTTTAGACAGGAAGGAAGGCCCCAGCTGGGGGTTGCGGAGCGCCAAGAAGCTGCTCGAAGGCCTCGGGGAAATGTGTGTTGAGTGGAACGCGTGCGCAGGAAGGACCAGATTCTGAGAGCGCCTCTGCTTAGTTGAATTGAAAGATTTACCCCCCTCCCCATCTTTTGGATATCCCAGCGAGTCAGGTCTGCCACCCTGGTGGGTTAGAGCGTGGGGGGAGGGAGCCCTGCTGCGTGGGTTTAAATCTCACCTCTGCCACTTTCTGGCTGTGTGGTTTGGGACAGGGGACATCTGCTCAGTGCCCTCATGGCCTCAGTTTTCCCATCTGCAAAATGGGCATAACGATGGTACCTGACTGCTAAGGGTGGCTGGTGGTGAATGAAATGACATAGCACGTGACAGTGGCTCAGCACAGTGCCGGGTGCCTGCCCCCTTCATAGGTGTTGGCTGTTCTACTATCTTGGGGTTTTCTGGCTGGAGGCGCTTAAACAGAAGCTGCCAGGGCAGGTCTTAGAGATAAAAAGGATCCATGGGAGAGCCGTGAGTGGTCAATTTAATAATTCTTACTAATTAATTCAGAGTTAACCCGTAGGAGTTAATGAAGAAACATCAAAGGGTATTCAATGATGTAGCTAACGTTGCCTGAGCACTTTCTGTGCGCCTGGCTCTGAGCTGAAGCCTTCCTGTGTGAGCGACTGTGGCGCAGTGGTTGAGAGCACAGGCTCTGGACCAGCTTGCCTGGTTCACAGGCCCAGTTAGCCGCTGTGTGGTCTCGGGTAAGTTACTTTACCTCTCTGAGCCTTGGTTTCCTCATCTTTATGCAAGGTGCCAAATACTTAGAAAGTGCTATTATTTTAAATATTATTTTATTTAAACACCTCCATTTCCTGAGAGCTACCATTATTCCCATTTTATAGATGATCAAACTGAGGCTCAGAGAGATCAAGCAAGTTGCACAAAGTCACAGTGTTAGTCACCTATTGCCTCCTCACAAGATACCCCAAAAGTCAGCAGCATGAAAAAGAAAAGCTTTATTATTGCGTCATTTCTGTGGGTCGGGGATTTAGGAGCAACTGAGCTGGGTGGTGGTAGCTGAGGGTCTCTCTCGAGACTGCAGTGCAGATGTTGGCAGGGGCTGCAGAATCCGTTCTCCAGAGGCTCAGCTCACCTGGCTGTTCCCCAGAGACCAGTGAGGGGCTGTGCTCCACTGAAGGCACTGGGAAGGGTCTGAGCCAGGCCTCCCTCTTAGCTTCTGGTAGTTTCGTGCCTTGTGGCAGCAAACCCCAGTGTTCATGCTGTTCCCTGTGTGCATGTCTGGGTCTAAATTTCCCTTTAATAAGGACGCCGGTCATATTGCTTTAGAGACCACTACTCCGATATGCCCTCATTTTGCTAATTACACGTGCGACCATCTTATTTCCAAATCGGGTGACATTTTGAGGTACTGGGACTTAGTACCATGATATAAAATTGGAGGGAGGGAGATATAATTCAATCCAGAATAAGAGAAAAAAATGCCCAAAGTGAACAAAGGTAGTAAATAGTGGAGTTGGGATTTGAACCCTGGGCAGTCTGACTCCATAGCCCATAATCTGAACCACAGCATGAAGGCAGCAGTGAACCGGAGAACTCAGACCCTGGTCCCAGTGCTGCCTGCTTGCTTCCTGCTGGCCTGCAGGGGGAGGGGGTCAGGAGATTGGAAGAGGAGACTCTCAGAGAGGCAGGTGACTAACATCCCAGGGGTTGGGTATTTCAACACACAAAGGAAAGGAGAAGGGGCTTCCCTGAGGACACAGCAACAGGAGGGGGGAGGTGATGGAGATGGGCAGGTGGCGCTTCCCCTCCCCCCACTTCATGACCCTCTCCCTCTTCCCTGCCTGCTCCCCCACCTGGACAGACAGCAGGAGCCAGCTGTCCTCCACGGGGGCGGGGGAGCAGCGCTGAAGGAGACTGCTGAGCTGGGCAGAAAATGGTTCCTTCGAGGGCTTTACAGATCCCTCCGGCATGGGAAGACCTTCCTCCCTCTGAAGGGTGGGGCAGGCCCGAGCAGGGATATAAATACCTCTCGCCCTTTTCATAATCCAGGAGCCTGTCAGTCATGGAAGAGGACAGGGCAAGACGGTGATGGACGGGGGAGATGTGGAGGAGCACCCAAAAAGCCAGGGAAAGGGCGCCCCGCAGTTCCGCCTCCCTGGCCACCCGGCCAAGTGACAGTGAGATGTCATAAGAAGCTGGGGCATGTGGCTGGCACTGCTCCTCCATGCCCCGGGCAGCATGAGGAGGCTAGGTGTCTCACACGGGCCTGGCGATCTGGTTGGTAGAGCATGTTCATCTCCGTTTTAGTGAGCATTTACTTTAACAAGACACTGCCCCGATGATCACATGTAATCTTCACAAACCCAGAGGCGGTATCGTTGTCTCCCTCTCAGATGAGGAACCTGAGGCTCAGCGCCAGGCGGCAGAGTCAGGATCCGAACCCAGGCCTTCTGGCCTCAAAGCCCGTGCGATTTGCCACTGTGAAAGTCCACTTTCCAAAGGCAGAAATCATCCAGTTCGCCTCACTCATCTCTTTGCCCTTCTCTGAGTCGCTTCTCTGTAAAGAGGAGTCCGACATCACCTCTTGGGACAGACAAGATTTGCACTTCAGGAATCTTCTCCGCCCACTGCCACCATCCAGCCCCCAGGCTCCATCTCCTCCTGCCCTCACGGCAGCCATGGCGGCCTCTTCACGGGCTCTCCGTGCTCACTCTTGCCTGCTGCTTGCCCATTCTTTACAGAGCCACAGAGCGACCTTTGAGAAACCGGTTCAGGGCAGTGCCTCAAATCATTATGAGGTCCAGCAACTCCACCGCTAGGCATATACCCCACAGAATTGAAAGCAGGGTGCTGAGCGGGTTATTTGCACACCCGAGTTCATAACAGCATTATCTCCAATAGCCCAAAGGTGGAAACAAACCAGGTGTCCCCCCAGGGATGAAGGGATAAACAAAATGTGGTCTAGCCACACACTGGAATATTAGCCCCAAGGAGGCATGAAATTCAGATGGGATGCGTGCTGCAACATGGGTGAGGCTTAAGGACATGATGCTAAGTGAAATAAGCCAGTGACAAAAAGACAGATCGCGCGAGAGTCCGCTGGTGTGAGGTATCTGGAGTAGTCAGATTCACGGGGGCGGAAAGGAGATGGTGGATGCCAGGGGCCGGGGGGCATTTTCTAATGGACATAGAGTTTCAGCTTTGCAAGACAACATTTCTCAAGATGGACAGTGGTGATAGTTGCACAACAACCTGAATGAACCTAAATGCCACTGACTTGTACACATAAAAATTGTCAAAATGGTAAGTTTTATGTTATGTGTATTTTACCACAATTACAAATAATTTGTAAAAACCCTGTAGATCTCTGTCAATTGGCTGCTCCAAATTCATCAGTGGCGCCCATTGCTTTAGGATTAAAATACAAATCTTTACTTTGGCCTTCAAGGTCCAGGCGGCCTCTGCCCACCCCTCTCAGCTGGTCGCCTAGAGAAAGGGAGTGAGATTTTATAATGTCCCAGCGACGGAAACAAAGATAGTCGTGGTGGTTGTGAGAATTACAGAGGACAGATGCCAAGGGGGCCCTGACCCCACCTCTCATTGTCGACACCCTTGTCTAATCCCGTCCTCCTGAATGCAGGCAGAACCCTCGTCACTTCAGACCTGACAGCCTCCCTGCTTCAGGGGGCACAGCCTGAGCAGGCAGAGAAACAAACCAAGCCTGTGATCCCCACTCGGCCAGTGCCACCTGCCCTCCTTCAGAAGATCCAGAAGTCAGATGCCTCCTGATGGGAAGCTTTGTGCCACCTTGACCCCAATCCCCCCTGTTCTCTTGTCCCAGGGTGTGGCCCTGCTGGTCAAGGGGAATGAGCCGGAGCCAGAGATCCTGGGCATTGACGAAGCCGAGATGAGTGGCCGAGATGTCTAAGGCCGGCGATGCTTATCTTCCGGCAGAGGCCAGAGGAGGAAAAGGCATCCTTATCGCTGCCCTTCTCAGCGCGCCCCCCCTCCGCCACCCCGGCTCCTTGGGGGGCCGCCCACCTGCCCAGAGGCTTCCTCTCAACATTCCTCTGAGCTTGGGTTCCCACTGGGCAGGAAGCAATGGCTGCCCCGCCCCCAGGACATGTCAGCTGGCACTGTCATTTAGCCTGATCCCCAGAGTTCCCCAGGGACAGGGGAAAGGGGAAGGCAGAGGGGTCATGTCACTTGTAGATGGGGGAGGCTGAGAGCTGACTCTGAGGAATATCCTGTTGGCTTTCCTCCTCCTCCCCAGTGAGAGAGTTTCTGTAAAAGAGCGAAACAAACAAAATCTCCCTCCCAACCTTAAATGTCTCACACGGAATCCTAAATACAGAGGCAGCAGGATTCACGGATGAGAGAGACCTGGCTTGCAATCCTAGATCTGCAGCTCACCTTCATCTCTCTGAGCCTCAGTTTACCTGCTTGTACAGTTAGCACAAAAAGCCCACCCTGGGCTTGTTATGAAGATTGAGCTCATCATCTGTCTTTTTGTTGGCCATTGATAGATGTTCCCCATGGAGACCTCAGGATGAGGTCTTTATTCTCATGCAGTAGAGCAGAATGGGGCAAACCCCCGCACTGCCTACTGGGCAAGTGACATCACCTTTCTGAGCCTCAGTTTCCTTATCTGCAAAATGGGACTATGAATTATACATTCTCCCTGCAGCTGTTGTGCAACGTCAAAGAGCCGGGAGCATACCTTTCGCATAATTCCTGGTGAATGTGAAATGCTCACGAACTTGGGCCACGTTTCTGATCATTGCCACATACAGTGAACCCTGCAGAGGGGGCCAGAGGTTTCTGCCGAACTGGTTTGGCCCTGGTGACTGTGCTTTGCTGTGCTTCCCAGGCTCTTAGGTTACCTAGAAACATAACCCCCGGTGCTTCTCTGCGATTCCCCCAGATAAAAATCTGCGTAATTACTACCTTTGTCCCTTTAATGAGCTATTTCAGTGGCTGTTGTTTAAATAATAGAGCAATTATCTGTTAGAAATATTGGCCTCTGGGTTTCCATATCCCCACTTTTCCAGGGTGGCAGATAGGGGCATGTCCCTGCACCCTTCCTCCCCCATTCTCCAGGGATGAGAAGCGGGGAAGGTCAGGGGTCACTGAGGGGTCCTTCTGGGGGAAGATGCAGGCAGGGTGGAGAAAGCTGCACTCCGAACGTAACCTGCAAGCCCGCCCCTGGGGCCTTGGCTTCCTCCTGATGGTCCTTCAACTGACCTTGTGACTTCCCACGCCAATGATTAAATGACATGCTCACTTAACTTGTGACTTTGTACTGTGGAAATACCATTGCCCACCAATTTTGCTACGTTCTGGCTCTGTGACTTGGGCAAATGAATGAACCTCTCTGGGCCTCCGTTGTTTTCTCATCTGTTCAGTGGGGCCAGTAATAACTTGGAGATTCTGTTCTGCCCAAAGCTTTCCCCACACTTTCCTCCATTGTGTCACCGACTGGCTCGATCACCTTCAATGGCTTCTTGCTACCTTGGGAGTAAGGTCTAAGTATTTCACCCCAGAACTCAAAGCGTCCCATGCCAACGCTGAGACCTCCTTTTCTCTGTCCTACAAGTGCCCGGATGATCGGGATGCATCCGCCCCCTAGGGAGACCCAAATTCAACACATAGAAAACACCCAGTTTCCTTTGTCCCCAAGTCGTGTGTCTTCTTAGCCACTTCTCTGCTCAGCTATGAGAAGAAACCCAAGAAAGATGGAAAAAGACAGGAGGGCTCAAAGGGAGCGATTTCCTTCTGTGATGTACTTTCAAATCACCACTAGGCCACAAGCGAGTTTCTGGTGCAGGGAGTATAGACACCAGCGTGTGGGACTTCCTGGGCTCACACCATTGGCCCCGCGATGGACGTGCAGGACCGGAGTCAGCTCAGTCTCTCTTCCGTTCCTAGACCTGCCACTCTCCACCTGGGTGGCCAGAGGACTTGACTGACTTCTCGGAGCCTCACTGTTCTTATCTGCAAAGTGGGAATGTTCGGTTGTAGTTCCCGCCCCATAGCTTCTGAGAGGAGACATGAGGGAGCCTGAGTATGGGACATAGCACAGGGTAAGTTCCTCTAAACAGGGACCTCTTTTTACGTTTGTATTTATTATAATCTGTTTAGGAAGGCTTGCTGCTGAGACTGTTTTTAACTCTGGTCCCATTCTTGGGGTTTTGAAACCTTCCAGATGGGCTGAAAATTGACTGTGATGGACGATGGCGCCGCATTGGGAAGAAATAATTCATTCTCTACCAGCCGCACAGATGACGTACAACCTCAAGGGCTCATGTCTAGCCTCCCACCCCCTCCCCTCAGTGAGCGTCGCTTATTCTCCTAGCCGGTGTTCATTATTCCCTTGCTGCATATCCGCAGAAGCAGGTCTGGCTTTATCCAAGGGCAGGGAGAGTTTGATGTTTGGGCTGGGGCGTGCAGAGGAGAGTCTCTTAGCAGACAGACTGGCTTTCGTGGGGGCTCATGGATGGCAAAGAGCAGTCCTTTTACCGCATTGCAAGTTGAAAGGACTCTGGTGTAGGTTTGGTGCAGGACCCAAAAAATCTATCATTTGCTTGGCCCATCTTTTGGTTTCCAATGGCTCTGGCCTGAATTTTGCTGAGAATCAAATTCAGGTGTTTTGCTAGAACTCTGTAAGGCTTGGATGTGCTCTAGAAGGGTGTAAAGGGGACACAGGTTCCCCAGGACTCTAGACCCTCAGCCGTACAGGTTACCCAACAGGAGATGGTGGTACCCAACCAACTGTCCAAAGAACATGGCATTTAACAAGCATGGGGGTGGCAGCGTTTACCTGGCAGTGGCCAGTGGGAGTCTGCAATACCTGGCGAGAAAGAACGGGCCGGGCATAGCAGCCAAGTAAGCGGTTTGCTTTTTAAACTGAGGTGAAATTTACATACCATAAAATTAATGACTTCAAAGTGTGCAATTCCGAGACACTTAGGACATTCACCACATTGTGCAACCACCACCTCTGTCTAGTTCCAAGACACGTCATCCCTCCAAAAGAAAACCCTGTACCCATTAAGGAGTCACTCCGACTTCCTCCTCCCCTCAGCCTGGGCAGCCTCCAATCTGCTGTCTGTCTCTAAGGATTGATCTATTCTAGACATTTCACATTTCAGTAGTAAGTGGAGTCATACTATTTGCGACCTTTTGTATCTGGCTGGATCTCTTAGCATAATGTTTCCCAGGATCATCCATGTATCACAATCTCATTCCTTTTTATAGATGAACTAGAGGCCCGATACATGAAATTCATGCAAGGGGCTTGGCCCTCGCAGCCCCTTGCAACCCCGGCTTCATCCAGAAGGTCGTCCTGACAGTGGTTCTGCTGTTCGGTCAAATTAGCATATTAGCTCTTTATTATATAGAATACTATTCTATCGAATAGAAATGACACTTTTTGTTTATCCATGCATCTATTAATAGACACGTGAGTTATTTTCA
The DNA here is from genome assembly GCF_951640355.1 of Cnephaeus nilssonii. Classification (NCBI taxonomy): domain Eukaryota; kingdom Metazoa; phylum Chordata; class Mammalia; order Chiroptera; family Vespertilionidae; genus Cnephaeus; species Cnephaeus nilssonii. Next base: position 7,941,783 of record NC_137093.1, read on the forward strand.
GGAGTTGGCTGTTGGGAATAATGCTTCTTTGAACACTCATATACAAGCATTTGTTTGAGTATCTGTTTTCAGTTTTGGGGGGAATGTCCATCGGGTAGAGCTGCTGGCTCGCGTGATAATTGTATGTTTAACTTTGTCAGCATTTGGTTGACTTGTTTTTGTGCATGTGTGAGACACTCCTCAGGAAAACATGGAGCAGGGACAGCTCAGTATCCTGACAGCTCTGCTGCTGGGCAAGCAAGTGGGAAGGGGACCCCCCAAAACTGGGCTTATTCTTGCTAATGGAACCTTCTTCGATGCCACAGGCACTCAGGAAACCCTCACACTGGACATGCAGAACTTTCCCTTTTGTTTGACGCACTTTCTTGACCCCATGTTCCTATGGCTTTCCTGGTGGCTGATCATGGGTAGGCAGCCGGGAAGTCTATACTAAGCCTCCTGGGAATCTGCAAGTCTGGCGGAATGTCCTAAACAAGATCTGCCCGCCGCTATTCGAAGCAGGAGTTCGAGCAGATCATGGGTGCAGAGAGTCGGGAGCCTGGCGCTTCCCGGATCTGTGCTGGCTGGAAAGTTGTCAGTTCCTGGCTCCTGACTGGGTGGGGAAGCCACCTGCCAGGAACATCAGAGTCGCCACCTCTAATTGTTGAGCCATGAGCTAATTTCCCAACCTGGGAGGGTTTTCTCCGGCCAGGAATCGGCACCCTGACATATTAGCTGAGATGAGAAAAAGAACCCAAACTAAGTTCTTCATGGGTGAGGATCCAAGAAGATAAATATCTAGTAGATTTTCCATCTTCACCAATGCTTTTCCCTCTATTCCCTCACTAGAACCTGAGCTCCTAAAAGGTATAGCCCATGTTTTTACTGTTTCTATGGCCAGTGATAAGCACACAGTAGGTGCTTAATAAATACAAAATGCATAAATGAATGCATGGATTCATGCCTTTATCCGATCTCCTTTGAAGGCCTGGAGTAAGCGAGAGAATGATGTCAACTATAGAGAACATCCCTATCTGTCTGGAAGAGGCTCTAGGTAGCTCTGTGGTCCAAGCTCCTACTATTGATTGTGCCAGTACTCGGAGCACTTAGGGCCTTCCCACCTGCTATTCCCACTACCTAGATGCCCTTCCTGCAGGCATGGCGCATGCTTTCATTTCCTTCCTGTCTCTGCTCAGATACCAAGTCAAGAGGCTTTCCCTAGCCACCAATATAAAATAGTACCGCCTAACCTTCTAAATTGTTCAAACCAGTTAATATTTGACACATCTAAAAGAATATACATAGCATCTATGTCAGTTAAGAAAGCCCAGTGATAGACACCAGTGAGCCCACCGCTCAACTTGAGCTAAAACACAGCTATTTCTGTTGGACACCTTTGCTCTCTGCCTGATTCCATCCCCTTCCCTGACCCCTATTCCCCTCCAACATAACCACTATCTTGGATTTTGACCCTTTGCCCAGATTTATGTATCATGTAGCATTTATCACCATCTGATATAGTATATCTCTATCGGTTTGTGCATTTGCTATCTTCACCAAAATCGAAGCTCCAAAAGGCCAAGGACATTCTATGTTTGATTCTTTATTGTACCCACAGTTCATGGCATGTAGTAAGCCCTGAATAGATATTTCCTGAACAAATGAATGAGTGAATGAATGTTGGTTATGGAAATGCTCCCTTATCTATGATAGTCATTTCAAGGGTGGAGGTGAAGAAGAACTATAACTTGCCTTTTCTTTAATCCCTAACTCCTTGAAGACAGGCATCATATCTGATGGGAAAGCCCCTTTGTTTTTGAGTGATGTTGGCAAATGAGAGAAAAAGAAGACATGTACCGAATGAGGGTCGAGTAGTCAGTGCTTCATAAACAGTACCTTGTTTTCCTATGTGAGTTCTTCCCTAGAATGTTATGCTTGGGGAAGATGCTATGAGGGAGAGTGTCCTTGGAAGCAGCCTCAAGACCTTCCTTGAGTAAAGCCAAAAAAAAAAAATGAGCTAACAGTTTGTATTAGTTTCTCTTTGCTGCTATAACAAATACCATCAATTTAGTAGCTTAAAATAACACAGATTTACTCATATAGTTCTGGAGGTCAGAAGTCCAAAATGGGCCCAGCCAGAGTGGCTCAGTGGTCAGTTGTCGACCTATGAACCAGGAAGTCACGGTTTGATTCCTGGTCAGGGCACATGCCCGTGTTGTGGGCTTGATCTCTAGTAGGGGGTGTGCAGGAGGCAGCTGATCAATGATTCTCTTTCATCATTGATGTTTCTCTCTCTCCCTTCCTCTCTCTAAAATCTATTATATATATACTTAAAGTCCAAAATGGGTACCGTGGGGCCCAAGTCAAGGTGTCAACAGAGCTGTATTTCTTCTGGGGGCGAATTTGTCTTATCTTTCCCAGCTGGCAGAGGACTCCTGAATTCCTGAGCGTGTAGCCCCGCGTCTTTCTACCTCTGATTCCACCATCATGTCCTCTCATTCTGACCCTTCTGCCTCCCTCTTGTAAGGAACCTAATGATTACATTTAGGGCCCATGTGGATAATCCAGAATAATCTCATGTCAGAACCTTTCATTCAACCACAGCTGTGAAGTCTCTTTTGCCGTGTAAGGTGACAAATTCACAGACCCCTGGAGCTCCATGGATTAGGGAGTAGACATCTGAGGTGGGGGCATTACGCTGCCTCCCACACCATCCAAGCAACCACCTCACTAATTAGGTTATTTCTTTGTTTTTTTGAAAAAATGAAATTTATTGGAGTGACATTGGTTAATAAGATTATGTAGGTTTCAAGTGTATAATTCTATGATGCATTCTCTGTATATTGCATTGTGTGCCTACTACCCAAAGGTAAATCTCCCATCACCATATATCCCTTACTACCCTCCCACCCCACTTCCCTCTGCTAACCACCATACTGTTACCTGTGTCTGTCGTTTCTGTCTGTCTTGTTTGTTCATTTGCTGTTTTCAATATTTATTTCCCACATATGAGTGAGATCATGTAGTTCTTAACTTTCTCTGTCTGGCTTATTTTGCTTAGCGTGATACTCTCAAGATCTACCTACCCATGTTGTCGCAAATGGCAGTATTTCATCTTTTCTTGTGGCTGAGTAGTATTCCATTGTGTATATGTACTGAATCTTCTTTATCCAGTCATCCAGCAAAGGACATTTTGAGTTGTTTCCATGTCTTGGCCACCATGAATAATGCTGCAATGAACATAGGGGTGCATATATCTTTGCGAATAAATGTTTTCAAATTTTTCCAGTAGATCCCCAGAAGAGGGGTAAGATAGCTGGGTAATTGTATTCTTTATTTTTTTTTAATTAAAATATATTTTTATTGATTTCAGAGAGAAAGGGAGAGGGGGAGAGAGAGACAGAAACATCATTGATGAGAGAGAATCATTGATCAGCTGCCTCCTGCATGCCCCACACTGGTGACTGAGCCTGCAATCCGGGCATGTGCCCTGACCAGGAATTGAACTATGACCTCTTGGTTCATAGGTCAATGCTCAACCACTGAGCCACACTGGCTGGGCTGTATTCTTAATTTTTGAGGAGCCTCCACACTGTCTTCCATAGTGGTTGTACTAATTAGGTTATTTCTTATATGACGATAGTGCATGGTAATGCATGGTTTCCATTGCGGCATGTAGTAGCCATCTTTGAAGGACTTCTAATATGAACAATGATGAAAGCGAATGGACCGTTTATTTTCAAGTTCAGTCTTTCCAGGGAGATCAGAGTATAGTTCTAAAGGAATTGAAGGAAGAAGTGGGTCAGGATTCCAGGTCCCAGTGGCCTTCTTTTCTATTCTCCTCGCTCCCTGCCTTTCCTCTTTTCCTGCATGTTTTTACCAGGAGCCCTTAACCCCCTTCCCCCCAAAGATCAAAACCTGGGAGGTTTCCCAAGCCCTGCCCTGAAGCCCACACCTCCTGTGGTGATCTCCAAGCGGCTGACACCCAGTTTAATTACCCGCTGGGAAGTGCTGTCCTGGCAGAGAATCTAAGAGGTTTTGCAATCAGCTCTTGACAATTCAGCTCCCAAGGGAAAGCCCAGCTCGCCTTTCTGGTTTGCCGTGTTCAGACCTCTTTTCTGATGACTCTGAAGAAGTCTGACCTCCCGCACTGGCAGCAGGGTGCTCGGAACAATGGCCTCTCTTCCTGTTGAGATTTTCTCCCTAAGAATGCTCCTCGAGTTGCCCTGGGCAACACAGCCTCCCTCCCCGGCCTAGACTGACTTGCTCTGTTGAGTCTAGTCACTCCAGTGGATCCAGCAGGGAGTTCTGGATGTTGCAGTCATCTCCCAGGCCCCGATGGGAGCATGGAGCATCATATGCCATCTCTGTCCTGGGGTGCTAATTCCAGCCGCTGTGTCCATGAAAAAATCTGACGGTTCATTCCAGATACAAAAAAGCTTAAAAACTCATGTTTCTCTTAAAAGATCACACTTTCTCAAGCTCTGTGTTGCCCACAGAGGAAAGTTTGGGGTCAGAGCCTGGTTTGAATCTGTGGTGTCATTTATTGGCTGTATAACTTCAGCAAATTACCTGAACTGGCTAAATGTCAGTTCCTTTATCTGGAGATGGGGTGAGGGCACACACATACACACCACACACACACACACACACACACACACACACACACACACACGTGCGCGCATGCACGCGCATGCGTGAAACACTAGAGCAAGTTTCTTTGAAGCAAAAATATATTCCTGAAATTTGTCACCTGCTGCAGAACTTTAAGTACAGAGAGGAGAAGCATGGGGAGCAGAGGGGAAGATAGAATAAAAGGGCTATGCTGCTGTTTATCAGCTGTGTAATAGGACTTACTTTTCTCTGCTTCAGTCTCTTCACTGGGAAAATGGCCATAATAATGTTACCTTGAGAGCTAGTTGGGAGTTGAAATTACTTCCTACTTGGGAAGGGCTTCCAGGAGTACTGGCACATAAGCAATAGCTTTTATTATATTTATTATCATTCGCTACAATGGAGATAATCATTAGAGATCTGTGCAAAGGGCTGGGAGAATGACTTCAATGCATGCTAACTCTCATTATCATGGACAGCCATTTTTTTTTTGCATTTGGGGCTGGATTTAAGCAAATGGTATTATAGTTTTTCGTGTGGACGGTTGATACAGAAGATATAAACTTGCTGAAGTGGTGGAAATGTTCAGAGGACGCAAAGGAACAGTTTTCAGAAAGGTGCAACAGGCCCCCGGCGCTTTAGGACTGTGGCTGAGGAGGCTGAATTCGATACCACGGCAAAGACAGAGCATGGCATCCACGGGTCTGAACCTCTGCACTGCAGGAGATCAACAATACGAGTAATTAAAGAAAAATTGAGCTGAGACGAACATTTTGCCTTTCAGCTCATCATAAACACACTTTTGTTGGTCAATATTTACCTCCTGAATGGAGAAATGGGAGTCAATACTCACTTCCTATAGTTAGTACATCTGTTTTCTGTACACTACACGTAAGCGGCCTATACACACTGGCATCGATACATTAATAGCTATATCAATAGAAAATCAACAATAATCATTTATTTTTAATGGCCATCACCACTGAAACACCAACAGCGCAATATGCGCAAGACAAAGAGGAACACTCAGCTTGATGGATGTCTGTGGATAATTGATTTAGGTTAACAACTTCCTCTCCTAATGGTGCTAATTGCATTAATCAACGGACTGATTTCATCAGAGGCTTTCAGAGGCCCAGCCCGGAGGTTGCCAGCTCTGTCTCTGGTTGGTGAGTTAGTTCCCAGGTGAAGACTCCCAGCTCGATTTATAACCATCAGCAGAGCTGTTTTAGTGATGACTTACTGTCCAACCAGTTAATCTTTCCAGTAGCCCATGAGCCAACTAGACTTCTTGGGCCTGGTTAACTGGGTGGTAGATCTGGGGCAGTGCTGGAGCTGGTGGTGGTGTTGTTTTGGGCTGCCCAGAATTTTTTCCCCTTAATACAGCCCCTCCATTACCTTTGCGAGCACCTGTCGTCCCTCTGTGTTGTTTTAGTGGACAATGACTTATGCTAAGCCTGTAGACTCTCTCTTGGGAATTTAAAGCTTGAGCAGAAGGACTTAAAGGCAGGGGGAAAAATGCTTTTGAAGATATTAATTTCAGTGGCAGTATCCAGATAAGCCTGTCGACTTAACCTGCACTCAAGACCCCCAGGAATTCCTGGTTTCTGAACATTTTCTTCAGTCCTCTTGGATTCTCCCATGTCCTTTTAGTGGAGTCCATTTTGGTTTATGTCACCAGAGACAGCTTCTGTTGCTTGCAGTCAAATAGCCCTAGCTGTTTCAGTGGTCAGATTGGCTTTATCACCCATGCCAGTTTCAACTGGTTGGTTGTGGCTGCATAGAGTGTTGTGTTAAGAAGGATTCAGAGGATTCATCCAAGACTATGGAAAGAGTATAGCCATTAGAAATTGGCAATATCTGCATAGGATAAGTATGTGGGGGAATGGCATGGGAGTGTAATATTATTATTATTTTTAAAAAATATATTTTATTGATTTTTTTTTTTACAGAGAGGAAGGGAGAGGGATAGAGAGTTAGAAACATCGATGAGAGAGAAACATCGACCAGCTGCCTCCTGCACACCCCCTACTGGGGATGTGCCCGCAACCAAGGTACATGCCCTTGACCGGAATCGAACCTGGGACCTTTCAGTCTGCAGACCGACGCTCTATCCACTGAGCCAAACCGGTTTCGGCGGGAGTGTAATATTATTGATGGCAAATATATGCCCAGGGCCTAAAGACTTAGAGCACAGTGTGTATGGGAGGGAAACTCTAGGTCAAGGGTAGGGAACATCCGGCCCTTGGATTATACAGTATAAGGCCTGCAAAATCATTTGGTCTGGCCCTGCCAAGGCATTAGGAGTGAATTAATTAAATGTTTGACCAAACATAGCAGGCTAATATTAAAGTTGATAATTTTGTATGGCCCCCAAATGATGTTATAAATATCCACATGGCCCTTGGCAGAAAAAAGGGCCTGCTCTGGAGGCAGCATGCCTGATTCACATCCCCGGTCTCCACTTCCCGTTGTGTGAGCTTGGACAAGTCCCTTAACCTCAGTTTCCCCTACTGCACAATGAAGCTATCATCGCTTCTGCAGGGTTTCTGTGAGCATGAAATAGACTAATAACAAGTAGAGGACCATATTAGGGGTACAGTGAGGATACATAAAATTTTTCCTGCTGCTATGGTGTTGTCATTGTTATGCTTGGGGTGTTGATACTAGACACCTGAGCAGTGAGTAAATGCCTGAATAACCAGGCGTGGGTAAGTTGCAGTTTTAAAGTGAAGCAGTTATCATCTCCTAGACTGGGTTCTCTGGTGTTGTCATCCTTGTACTGGGCACCTGTGTGCAATTTGGGCCCAATTTCCTTTCACCAGGTTTCTCTCTCTCTCTCTCTCTCTCTCTCTCTCTCTCTCTCTCTCTCTCTCTCTCTCTCTCTCTTCTCTCCCTCTCCCTCCCCCCCACCCCACCCCACCCCACCACCACTGTACTTAAGCCGACATTCCTATTTAACATTTACTCTATGTGTGTTTTGAAATAAATCATTTTGAAAATATTTCTTTCTAGCCCTTTCCTTTTGCCATTACTAATATGTGTTGTTTCAACAACCCATTTCAGTCTTGTTTCTAGGACAAAGGAAGTCAAGTGTTTTAAAAAACAACCTCCAGGAAGTTTAATTTGCCAAATTGTTAATAGACATCTTGTTTACCAAATTCTAATACTGATCCAGGAAATACTCTAAATAGGCATCAAACACATACACTGAGTGGCCAGATTATTATGATCTCTGAACCCATAATAATCTGGCCACTCAGTGTATATCCTATATAATAAAAGGCTAATATGCAAATTGTCCCCTCGACCAGGAGTTTGACCAGCAGGCAGGCCAGCCAACCGCCCATGTCCCTTCCCCCTGGCCAGGCTGGCCAGACCCCACCCATGCACGAATTCATGCACCGGGCCTCTAATATATACTGAGTGGCCAGATTATTATGCGTTCAAAGATCATAATAATCTGGCCACTCAGTGTATAGTGTCAATCTATTACATCACAGCAGCTAATGTTTATTCCCGTTAGCAGGTGCCAGCCACTGTGCTGGATACTTTACAGGTATTTTCTCATGGAAATGACCCCAAAACCTAAGAGGGAGATGCTCCTTCTCCCAGTTCACATCTGAGGAAACAGGCACAGAGCAGCTCCCAGTGAACCAAGCTGCTCCCGGGTTCCTTGGCGCTCTGTTGCTGTTAAGCACGCCTCATTTTCAAAATGCAATAAACATAGGAAAGTAGAAAGGAGAAGATAAAAACCCTTCGTCACCCCACCATCTTTTGAGGAATCCTCAGATTCTTACTTTGGCCTGTGGAGCTAATGATAAGCATGGCTGGCATCTCTTTTGTGCCCGATGAGTGCCAGGCAGCCGACACGTGCTTCAGAGCACTCTCTCCTTGAACGCGCACCGTGAACCTCTGAGGCGGGCACTCTGGTGTCCCCATTTGGTAGATGCAGAGGCAGATACTTCTCATCTTCCTTGGAGACCCCAGAAGTGATGCCCTGACCTGAGACAAGATTTCAGGTGAAAGTGGCCTATTTGGGAGGTGGACCCAGAGCACTGGGGAGGGAGTGAGGAAGGCGGGAGAGAAGCAGTCAGCTAGTGTGTGCGGTAGCAGGGCACCTCTGCGGGCAGCAGGGCTCCATCCCTGCCAGGATGTGGAGTGACTAGAGCACATGGGCAGGCAAGGGGCCAGCTCCCACCAGCCAGTGAATGAGGGCCGTTGATTGGGGCCTTAAATCAGGCGCCTCCTCGTGACTGAGTCCAGGCGCTGCGAGCTGGAAGTCTGCCTGCCTGTATTGGGATGATGAAGACCAAGGAAGTGCGGAGGGTGCTATTGCATTTGCAAAGCTCAGGGAGGGTCACTTCCTTACTCGAGGCCACACAGCTGCTTTGTGCAAGCAGGTTAAAAAGGCAATAATCCCACAGAAAAGTCCCGCTTCCTTTTTCCTCTGCCATCTTGTTTCTCTTACCCCTTCTCTACCCGCCGCCCCACCCAGGTCAAACCTGTGGTCCCCATCAGCTTCCTGGAAATTGACCACAGGAGACCGAGGCATTGCCCTGTTTTTGTTTGTTTGTTTTGTTTTATTACCAGTTTGGGGGGAGGGGGAGGTGCGCAAGGGCTTGTCCGAGACACTGGCTCCTATTGACTTCTGATTCAAAAATGATTCCAACTCCCTTCGCCTCTTCTATTGAAGGCTAGTGCATTACTATTAGTTCAGTATTGATTTTTTAAAATGAGCCTCTACTGAACCTATTTAACAGCTATTGAACTTGCCATGTTTAAATATTTACTCTGCACCATTGCAGCTGCTGGTCGGATAGGTTATCCCTGCTCGGAACGCCCACCCTGCAGCTCTCCAAATGGAAACCTTTAAATGCGGGCTACAGTCAGGGAACTGGGTGATTTTTACGTGTAACAGGCCCAACATGGGATCCTGTGTGGGTGATCTTTATATCCTGTTTCCCCCGTGGTGGCTATTCACTGATTCCCTCGCCTTCTGCCAGCCACATAGTGAGGAGCTAGGCCAGCATAGGAAAGGCAATTTCGTATTTCCTTGGTGTGTGTTATGATCCATCATTTTGACTCTCTCTGCTCATCCAGGTTTGAAGATGTAAGACAGAGTTTCTCAAAAATTTGGGGGTCCCGGATTTCTTGGAGACTCTGATGGGAGACAGTGGACTCTCCATGTGACTCTATCATTTTGCCTTCAATTTGTGTATGTTTGTGTGGACCGGGGGGGGGGGGGGGGAGTGGGGGGGCGTCCTGAGAGTCCAGATCAGGATATCAGGGAAGTTATTTCAAGGAGCTTTGTCTTTGTTTACCAAACTACTAGGAAATCATTCCTTTTCTCCCCATTTGTTTTCTAAAACTTAAACAGGGGAAAGGACATGGGTTCCTTGAAAGTTCTAGCTTCATAGGAATTTGCATTCTGAGTGTCAGTCCTCTGTGTTGCTCGGCTATTCCTAAGTTCACTTTACACAGACAGTAAAAATCCCCCTCTCCATTTTTGAGAAAACCTTATTTTATATGCTCATTTAATCCTCTCTCATTATTTTATTGAAAACTCCTCTGAAAGGGTGAGAAATGATCCTTGACAGCAGGTAAATCTTGCTCAGATAAATGAATCTCCCCCTCCCCCCAAACCCTCCCACCAGACCAAGCCCAATACCCTGCTTTACGAGGAACTAACCCTGTTTATTCTAAGACAGTTTGACATCTGGAATTCTGATTTGTGTTTAATTGTAAAATTGAAGTGTTTAATGTCCATCTCTTTCTTTTTAAAATTTTAAATATATATATATATTTTTATTTATTTCAGAGAAGAAGGGAAGAGGGTGAGAGAGAGAGAAACATCATTGATGAGAGAGTATCATTGATTGGCTTCTTCCCACATGCCCCACACTGGAGATTGACCTCACAACCCAGGCATGTGCCCCGACTGGGAATCGAACTGTGACCTCTTGGTTCATAGGTCAACGCTCAACACTGAGCCATGCTGGCTGTGTTGTCCATCCCTTTCTGATGCTATCTACACTAATAAAAGAGTAAGATGCAAATTGACTGTACCTTCACGACGCCCATCAGCCAATCAGGAGTGAGTATGCAAATTAACCCAACAAAGATGGCGGGTTAATTTGTATACGCAGGTGCCAAGTGGGCAACAACACAGGCATTCTGTACTGCTTCAGCTGCTCCGGGCCTCTGGGCAGCGTGGGAAGGTGGAAAGGCGGCTCCAGGCCAGAGCGAAAAGGCGGCTCTGGACGGAGCGAAGGCGATGCCGGCAGCCAGGGGAAGGAAGGCCCATTCTTGCACAAATCTTTGTGCATTGGGCCTCTCGTATATAGTATATTTAAATTGTGAAAAGCTCACTAAATTACACATCTCATGTATACACTTATAATTTGCCTTCATTATTGAACATTTATTATGTGTTCTTGTGTTATTTAAAAAAAACCCTCTTACAACAGTCCTACAAGGCAGGTATTGCCCTGCACCCCATTTTTCAGAAAACGAAAGCAGTGTTCAGAGAGAATACTAATTTTCCAAAAGCAGGTCAGGCGGGAGGTGGTGAGGCTGGGATTTGATCCGGAGGTCTGTGACGCCTCTTCTCATTTGTGGAGTCACTGCTATTTCATCGATACAAAAGCACCGTTGTCCACATTCTACTGTCTTTGTTTCATTGATTAAACACACACACACACACACACACACACAAATTATTTAAAATGAAATTTTATTTTATATTCTGCCTTTTTCCCATCATGAGAAGCATGTCTTTTGCAAGGCAGTGAAAACTTTTTATATTTCTTTAATTGCTTCATAATTGTTACTTAACCAGTGCCCCATGAATGAACTTTTAAGGTTGTTCCAATTTCTTGCATTATAAGTAACATCAAAAGGGATATCTTTAAGCATGAATATTTGTGTGGGCTGATCTTAAAAACCAGGTTGTAGTTTTGAGTTCTTTTTTGGTAAGTCAGGGAGGTGAACATATTTTTCAGGTCAAGATGTCTTTGCATTAAACCATATCTCTATCCTGAACCATTTTTTTCAAAGCTGGGCTCTTAAAGACACCCTCTTGTTTATACCTAAGTGTGTCTTCATTTAATTTTCAACACACAGTGGTATTTTAAAAGCACCTGAATACAGGCACTCTCATACCATCTGCGCGTGTAGAGGACGGGTGAGCATGTCATCCCAAGCAGCAGAAAGTCTACACAGGTAGATGATTGGCTTTGGGATGTGTTCTCTGAGTGAGAATAGACATTTCACCTGAAATTGGTTTTTGCTAGTCATGACGTGAGTTTGCATCCTCCAAGTACTTGCTGGCTCCTAATGGGCAAAGGATCAGAGACCCCAAAGCAAGTCCATGGGGGCTGTCTTCCTCACGGAGTTCGTTGCAGTATATTTTACATCCCTGTAGAATTGTCCTTATCTTGCACTGTCAGGAATTTCAGGAAGATGTGAATGTACATCTGGGACACTGTAGTATCCTAGGGCCTTGCAATAATATTTGGCATTTAATGGGCATTCAAAAAATTGTGTTAAAAGGAAGCAAATAGCCCTGGACGGTATGGCTCAGTCAGTTGGAGCATTGTCCCATACACTGAAAGATCGCGGGTTCAATCCCTGATGAGGACACATACGGGAAGGCAACTGATTGATGTTTCTCTTTCCCTTCCTCCCTCCCTTTCTCCCTCCCTTCCTTTCTCTCTCTCCTTCTTCCTCCTTCTCCTTTCCTCTCTCTCTAAAATCAATAAACATATCCTTGGGTGAGGATGAAAAAAAAAAAAAAAGGAAGCACATAAGTGTAAAAACTAGCCATAGACAATCAGGCAAATAAATACTTGGAAAAATGACCCTGCTCATTCAGAATCCTCGTAGACTGGAGGACTTTGAACCCATTTCACAAGGGTCCTAAGGGAGGACTTTTTAGAACCACAAGACTTCGGGAAATGACTCTCACTGAGGTGGCTCCTGAGGTTGGGATGGCAGCCTTTGACAGACAGACTGAAAGGAGTTCAGTCACACTTTCAGGTTCCTCTCTGTACACGAATTCTAGGCACACTCTGGGCGGGTGCACTGCAGTCTGATTTAGGAAGAATCTGGGCCTCGTTGGAAAAACAAAAGCCATCTATTTCTCCTTGGCTGTCAGGTGACTGTGCAGTGCCCTGCAGAACAGATCATCAGACCCTTCCCTGCTGGGAGGGGACACTCTGGCCACCCCGGTAGCATCCCTCTGCTGTGACCGTGCAGTTGTTGGGCCCTCTTCCCTCCCCACTCCTGCTCTTCATCTTCTGCGCGCCTGGCAGGCTGTGGAGGACGGGAATGAATTTATGATGCTGTGAAATGGGCTGGACTTATCCGAGATTACAGGCTAATACCCTCACACCGCACCTTCCTTATCTTTGAACTTGAGGGAGGGGGCTAGGTGAGGAAGAAGGCAATTAAAGGCTCCCAGGTACGTGCTGACCTGTTTGAAGAAGGTAAGACTTGCCCCGGTGTGGACACAGGGGCCCTTCACCCAGAGCCCTATCTCTGTGGGATGGTAAATTCACAGTTAATAAAGATAAGGGCCCAGAGAAATGCCAGGAGGGAGGGCCCTATTGGCCGTCCAGCCGATCAAAGCCATTTGTGACTAACTCTCTCACTGGGAAATACTGGGGTCAGAAGGTTTCGTGTCATGGGGCTCAGGAGCAAAAGCCACCCTGAGTAGAAATGGCTTTGAACCCTGCCTTTGTCATTGAATAGCCCCTGGATTGGAGGCAAGTGTCTTTGCTTCTTTAAGCCTCAACATGCTGGGCTTCTATTTCCTACAGGTTAGGGCTCTTGGGAAAATGAACTATAATGATACTAGAGGCCCGGTGCATGAGATTCGTGCACTAGGGGTAAGGGTGGTGGGGGAGGTGTCCCTCAGCCTGGCCTGCACCCTCTCACAGTCCAGGAGCCCTCGGGGGATGTGTGACTGCCGGCTTAGTCCCGCTCTCCACCTAAGCCATCAGTCGGACATCTCTAGCGCTGCTGCAGAGGCAGGAGAGGCTCTCGCCACCTCTGCTGCGCTCGCCAGCCATGAGCCTGGCTCAGGGCTTCTGGCTGAGTGGTGCTCCCCTGTGGGAGCACACTGACCACCACGGGGCAGCTCCTATGTTGAGGGTCTGCCCCCTGGTGGTCAGTGCGCATCATAGCAACCGGTCATTCTGCTGTTCGGTTGATTTGCATATTAGCCTTTTATTATATAGGATAGGATACAAAAAGCACCCAGCATCATGCCTAGCAATATCCAACCAATATGAATTTCACTATTCCTTATTCTTTCCTTTAACTGTGACTCTGAAGGTAAATAGATTTAGTTTGCTTATATTCATTTATTCATCTATTCATTCATTTTCAGATATATTGAGCAGTTACAACAGTTCCAGAATCCAGGCTTGGCATAGAGGGTATGGCAGGAAAATATTAGGCGAAAAGCTAAAAACTGAAAGAAACATTAGCAAGACTGATAGCTGTTACATATTGAATCCTTATGACATGCAGTGCTTTTCCTGAATTTTCTCATTGGATCCTCATAACAACTCTCGGAGAAAGGTGTGACTATTATCCCATCACTCAACTCTGTAGAAAACCCTCGGGGCTTCCCATTCATTTAGACTAAACTCCTCGCCCTCACTGTGGCCCCTAAGGCCTTGTGTGATCTGTCCCTACCTCCCTCTTTGACCTCACTCTCTATCAGCTTTTCTGGGCTCTCTCAATTTTAGCCTCACTGGCCACCTTGCTATTCGTCAGACCTACCAAGCCAGTTCCTCCCTTAGGGCTGCCCCTGGAGCCGCCCCAGAGCTTCACAGACTCACCTTAGTTCAGTGTCACCTCAGGAGCCTTCCCTGACCCACTCTTCATTGTCCGCATGGCCCTCATCACTATCTGCAGTGATGTGACTCATTTAGTTGTTCACCTACCACACCATCCTTATTGACCAAAAAAGACAGCAACAACAGCAACAAAACACGATGATTCAAGGTGTTTTTCCTGGAGCTGGTATCTGCTGCCTAGTCCACCATTGCCCATCCATCCCATCCCCCCTGCTGCGCCATTTCTCTCTGGTCTCCTCCATCTCATTTCCTCCAGGGTTCCTTCCTCCCTCTGCGCCACCTGTCCTGGTACTTTAGATTCTCAGGCAGTTCATGCTGGACAAATAATCATTTTTAGTATCATTTTTCCCCCTTAGGACAGGGATGCCCAACAGTTAGCCTGTTAGTATTAGTCATTGTCCATTTTTTACTTAGCCCCTTGACACCAGTAGATTCTACAAGTGTCATGGGATGGATGCCATTTATTTCTGAAAGAGCCCAAATGATTTTTTTTTCAGGGCAGTTTTGTGTAATGTTTGCATCACTTATGGACGCATTTGACTATCTCAGGAGGATGACCAAACCAGCCCATGGTCTTGGACTGTCAGAAAATAAACATGAAATCAAATCTTCACATCCATTACCTAGATAAATGGTTTCTTTTGTCCCCAGCTCACAGGGTGGATCCCGGGACAAAACAGGAAGTGGTTGGAGAGAATAAACCGTGCTCCATGGTGCTGGACTGGTGCCCCCCCATGGCAGGAAGTGGCAGGCTTGCTATGGGAAGCCCGTCCTGGTGGGCACCGTGTTCTCTAAAGTCCTGGGTGGGATCAGCGAAGAGCCTAGAGCTCAGGGCTGGCGTTAAAACCTTGCTGTCAACGCCCCAGGTTCCAAAGTTCCAGAACCTTCTCTATCTCGGGCAGGGCTGTCAGGTAGAAAGGCCAGGTGGGATTCCAGGTGAAGGGATTAATCCTTATTGCTCTCAGGTCATCTCTCCTCTGATCTCTTCATAACCCGTGACATGCCTGGCTCCTGAGGGCGCTGTCAGAGGGTGTGGCGCCTGCCCCAGGCCTCCTGGCTCCCGACGGCAGGGCTATTACCCTCTGATTAGTATTAATAATTGATTTATACAGCACCTTTTACAAGCCTGCAAGTGCTCTCCGCCGTCGGCCCCTGTGTGGACACACGCATCGCTTCTCTTCACCCTCAGATGATAAGCTGCCACCTCACAGGGTGGGAGGCGGTGGCGGGCGCCAGTCACCTCGGTGGCGCCAATGACGTGACAAGGAGACAGTTGGATGCAGGAAGTGGGACGGTGCCTTATCTGCTGTGGCCGGGGTGGGGGAGCGGGCGGAGGTGACTGGGGCCTGTTATTAATTAGTGGAAGGATTCAGCCTCCAGGAAGCCCAGGTGAGGGCAGTATCTGTCGGCCTTGGGGCAGGATCAGCCTCGGGATGAGAGAAAGGCAGGCACTGAGGGAATAAAAGCAGGTCAAGGGCAGAGGTGGGGTAAAGCCAAGGCCTGCCTTGGCGTGAATCACGTTAGCATGTTCCACGGGGCTGCATGCCTTAGTTTCCTGTGTCAAGGTTATCCAAGGTTACCCAAGGCTCAGGTCATTGGCCGCCATGTTTTGTGGGGCTTGGATGGGTGCTGGTGTCGTTTGGAGCCACCTGGGCTGTTGTTTGGAGGGAGCTGACGTTTCTTGGGGCCCTCGTGTGTGATCCTTTGAGGTCGTTCTGCCTGCGTGCGTTCTTGTGAGATCTTCAGTTGCTGGTTTTTGGGGAGAAACCACATCATGAAGTTAAAGAACACGGGTTCTGAATTAAGTCGATTTTCGGGTGGCCCATATGAATCCAGGTGCCATGTCTTACTTGCCAGGCAACCAGGGGAAAGCCACAGAACCGCCTTGAACCTCCGTTTCTTCCTCTGGAAAATGGGGATGTGAAGAGTAACCACAGGGTACCGTGGCCCAGAGTACGTGTGCCATAAACATGAGCGATTTATTATTTGATCAAGAGGGTCATCAACAGCCCTGGCTGGTATGGCTCAGTTGGCTGAGTGTTGTCCCATGCACTGAAGGATTGTAGGTTCGATTTCTGGTCAGGACACATACCCGGGTTTCAGGTTAGATCCCCAGTCAGGGCAAATATTAGAGATAACTGATTGATGTTTCTCTCTTTCTCCTCCTTCCTCTCTCTCTAAAATCAATTGAAGAAGAAGAAGAAAAAAAAGATAGTCATCAACAGGTTCATAATCTTGCTCAAATGGCATGCTGTCCCAGGAGAAAGGAAACATCTTGGTACATCAAAAAGGGACCCAGTTTCCCACAAAAGGAGGCACGAGACACAGAGTTCTGGGGTTGGTCAGACTCTGGTGCAGTCTTCCCTGGTGGAGAAGACCCAGCCTCACCCAGGAATAAAGGCCAGGTGCAGGGATGATTCAGAGCTGTTGGGTGGCCAAGAGGAAGAAGTCAGAGGCCAGGAATAAAGTACCACTTTCCCAGGAAGCAGGCGAGGGGGTGTGGGCTGAAGTGAAGCAGGAATGAGGGCTTGCACAGAAACATCTAGATAAGGATTTTTTCTGACTCTCTTCTATCCGGCCCCAGTCCACTGGTTCATGCTCCATGAATGAAGGGCCCCATGGCCCCGTAAGGGGGGAGCCTGTAGCCTACGCTGCCTCCCTCTTGAAGAGCACAACGCTGATCCCTGTAGTCAAAGCTCTGAGAAGTCCTGCAGGAAAGAAGCCATTGAATTTGATTTAGCTCAGTATTTCCCACAGTGTAGTTCTTCAACCCCCTCCTTTTATTTTATTTCATTTCATAAAATAATACATACTTTCCCTGAATATACTTAGGGAGAGTTTGATTTAGACCCAGAGGATTTGGAAGAATTGTCTTGTCCAAGGCTGGGAGGCAAAAGAGCTGTTGAATCTTATCTGTATGTGTTTTTAATGCTACCTGAATATCCTTAAAAAAATAGGAAACGTGTATGAAGACTTACCACCACTTCTAAATTATTGCTGCCGTGCCTGGCAGTGTGGCTGAGGTTTTGTGGCTCACTCAGGGATGAGGAGTGGGAAGTAGCTGTATTCCCCATATGCGATAAGATCAGCGCTATTTACGGTAATGTCAACACAACAGTAAGGACGGTTGTCAGTCTTGGGGACCCGTGGGTGAAGTCCTGTCCACATGCCCTGCCCGACACTAAGTACAGGGCCTGTGTTATTATCTCACTGAATCCTCCAAAGAGGAAACTGACGCTCCGAGAGGGCCGGTGTTTTTCCAAAGTCCTATCACTAGAAAGTAGCCACGTTAACCTTTGGATCCAGGGTCAGCCCTCGGAACAAAGGCCGGGCAATCACGTTGCCACCCGCATGGACCTAATCCTTCATTCCCATCTGTGTGGGGAATTCTCCCGGAGTGACTCAGGGTCCCAGCTGCTGTCAGCCCCAGGCGGCCTGACGAAGCAGGAGTGGAGGTC
Source organism: Cnephaeus nilssonii (assembly GCF_951640355.1). Lineage (NCBI taxonomy): Eukaryota > Metazoa > Chordata > Mammalia > Chiroptera > Vespertilionidae > Cnephaeus > Cnephaeus nilssonii. Next base: position 7,959,703 of record NC_137093.1, read on the forward strand.
CAGTCACTGGAGACCTCCCAGCCTCTGCTCAGACGCCTGCTGAGTCACGGACAGGAGGTGCACGGCTCAGGTAGAGCGGGAGCATGGGAGCAGGTCTCATGTCCCCACTGTCACAGGGCCCTTGTCCTGGGTGTGCCGGAGCCAGCGGTGTGCTGTCAGGTGCCACTTTCGGTTTCTGAGGCTCACACTTGTGCACGCCCGGGGATTGTTGCACATTCGTGCATGTGCCCTATTGTACACGAAGGCCTGGGACACGGACCAGAGTCTCTGGTTTGCCCATGACTGTCCCGGTTTAGCACCAAATGTCCTATGTCCTGTGAAAGCACTCAGGCCCTGGCAAGCCCGGACAGTTGGTCACCCTACCAGGTCCTTTAGACCACATGGAGATTGACAAGTGAGACGTGTCTAATGCAAGGGATGAGGAAAACTACCAGAGCAGCAGAACCACGCAGAGAAGGCGGCAAGGCCCAGTCTATGAAAAAGCAACAATAGGGAACAACTCTCTTAGGAAAAACAAAAACAAAACCAAACTCAAGTCTTCTTTACTCAATTCAGCACTCAATTCAAAAAAGTGCTTTAAAAATAATACTTTCTCCTCCGCCATTACTCACTAAAATAATCGCTGTAGTAATAACGGTTATCGGAGAACACCGGGCTTCTCGCTGGGCCCTGGATATAGAGCACGTCATGGACCTTACACATCATTGACAGATGAGGAAACCGAGGCTCAGGCAAGTTAGGCCACTTGCCAAAGGTCCCAGGCAGGAGGCGCCTGCTGCATGCAGGCAGCATGACCTCAGGTGGCCTCGGGTACCAGCCATCAGCCGCCCCGCTGTCCTGTGACAGAGGTGGGTGCTTTGAGCCCCTCTGGGTCATAGTCACGCAGGACTAAGCTTTCTGAGGTCAGCTTCTTCCTCATCTGTGTGTCCTCAGAGCACCCAGCCGGGGCCTGAAATAAATATGATGCTTAATCAGCATTGGCTAAGTGGGATTTACGTGGGGGAAAATCCATGATTTTTGAACATAGCAGAAAAGTATTTTGCAGAAGCGCTGGTCTGTTTCAAATGGGCTGATTTCTCTGTTTCTTCACTGGTATAAAAACTATTTTAATAATGTCTGCCTCCCTATTGTATTGCAAGCTTCTATATTATATATAACATATCTTATATGTAGAGAGAGGATTATAAGTTCTCTTATAATATATGTAAATTATATTTCTCTCTCACACCCATACTGTCTTATTCACGGCTGGCTCCTGGCTATAGTACAGTGCCTGGCACATAGTAGGAGCTTAATAAATAGTTGTTGAATGAAAGAATGAATCAGTGGAGGCTGTCCAACAAGAAAACACTGGGTAGAGAAAGCTGTGTTTCTCCCAAGGAAATTCTCCTCCTCCCCCCCCCCCCCCCCCCCCCCCCCCGCTTCTGAAACAACAAATGGGCCTTGTCTGAGTCCAGCCATTTCAGGAAAAGGGTTGGGCCACCTCAGCTATGAGGATATTTATTATCTCTGGGTTCTTGTTTCTCAGCAGAAAAAATGTGAGCACACAACACTCTCCACCTTTTCTTTTAGCCACAGTCACCTCTGGAGCTGGACCCACAGGCAAAAGGACAGCTCTGGGCAGGCGGGGACGGGGGTCGGGCCTCAGGGAGTGTCTGTCGGTGAGGCAGCCGCCCAGTGATGATTACCGATCCACACACAGCACTTCACTGTGCGCGGCCGAAATGTTACATGTCATTAACCCACTTAGACTTCACAGCAATCTGAGGTTGGTACCATTTCATCTGCAATTTCCAGATAAGGAAATGAAGGCACAAAGGTTATATATAAGTGCCCAAGGTCACAGGTCTTGTAAGTTCCTGGACTTTCACCCTGTAAGGCAAAGGGTGCAGAGTTGCTCAGATGCTCATTTCCATAGAAGCTGCGAGTGGTATGTATTGTGCGATGGGCTGGCCTTCCCACAGAATAAGGACCCATATCAATATTAAAAATACCAATATTAAACAAGGAAATTTATAGTGAATATTCATAATAAAATAGTGCAATTAATTATATTAAGTAATATATCATATTAGTAGTGACAGTAATTACCACAATACAGGGACAATACTTATACTGTTAATTAACATAATAATATTAATTAAAATGTTAACTCTTTTAGAGAATGTTAATAATTAATACTAATAGCTACCACAGTTGAGCGTTCACTACATGTTAGACACATCTTGGACATTTATTTTTTTATTTTTTTTATAGTTTAAGTTTCGTTGAGGTGTAACTGACAAATAAAACCGTATGATATTTAAAGCGCACATCATGGTGCTTTGACAATAAATGAATATACTGTGACAGTGTCCCTCATCGAGCTAATGAGCACCGGTATCACCTCACATCGTTATCTCTCTGATGAGAACATTTAGTCCTGCTCTCTTGGCAAATTTCATTTGTACAACACAGTGTTATCAACTGTCGTCACCACGTTCTGCATTAGCTCCTCAGACCTATTCACCTTATAGCTGACAGTTTACCAGCCTCTTCTCACCTATTGCCTGTACTCCCCCATGACCCTGCCAACTACTTTTCTGCTGTATGAATTTGACTTTTTTTAAAAGAAAGGATTGCACATATAAGTGATACCATGTATTTCTCTGACTTATTTCACTTGGCAGAATGCCTGCCAGGCCCATGCATGTTGTCACAAAAGGCAGGATTTCCTTCTTTGTCAGGGCTGAATAATACCCCAATATGTACAGTCCTTTGCATTTGACCTTGGGACCCCTCTCCTCCCATCTAACCCCAACCTTTCTTTGCAAAACAACATCTCCTTTGTAGAGAATATGATTCCCCAACATCCGGGTCAGTCAGCTTGGTTGAGTTGGGTTAAAGAGGTTTCACAAGCAAAACCTACGCAGAGGCCAAGCCACCAGCTCCCGTGTGCAGACATCCCATAGCAGCGGGCGCTTCTCCCTCCCACCTCACGGCCCCGCTGGGCATCGACCTTCGCATGATCAGATCCATGTCCATGGATGTGGTTCCCCAGGATGTCACAACCAGGAAGATCGTCCTCAAAACCATTTTATCTTTTCTTTCTAAATTCCCAGGACTTCGTCTTTTTGCTGCCATCCCCAGAACCTCCCCCCCCAACCCCGGGGATTTTCCTTTCTCATAAACTAGAGATTTGTGTCCTGTGTGTAGACTTCTCCCAGCTCAGCTGAGCGCTCAGCTGAGGGTGTTTCCTTCAGGGGAAATGTGTGCAGAGGCGGCCTTGGAGAAACTGCTTTGTAGTGAGATTCTTAGACTAGTTCTTACCTGTGAGGGTGACTGGCGAGGAGGAGGAAATGTGGCTTAGTGAAAAACATGTCAGTTTCTGGAATCAGAAAAACTCGTGGGTTGCCTCTTGTAGTTCCATGACTTGGGGGCAAGTTATCTGTCCTTTCAGGGCCTGGCCCGGGTCCTTATCTCCACACCAGGAATGGTGCTATCTCCCTTGTGGGACACTGAGAATGGCCTTTACGATGGACGCCTTCTCGCTGGCTCCCGATGCTTATCTCAGTTTCGGGCTGTCTTCCTTCTCCCCACAGCCACTGTTTGCATCCACTTTGGGTGCTCTTCTGGGACCCCATCCCACCTTCCAGCTGCTCTGACTCTGTAACCTGACCTTGTTTCTATCATCTGCTTGTCTGATACCCTTAAGTCGCCCTAGGAATCTGGTTTTTTAAACCTCAAGTTCTGTCTATTTTTGAACGAAAACCTCCTGTTTGAACTGTGGACAGTGGGGGGCTTGGTGTAAACGCAGTGAGGTGAATCGGTTCAGCTGAGCTGCCAGGACTTCTGCTGGAAAGCACGTTTGGGGGCTGTGTTTCGACCCCTTCCCCCGACCATTTGCAGGGACTGTGGTGGTTGAAATAACACACCGTGTGTGCCGTGGAACGTCGGCCATCAGTGGGTCTTGTTGGTTCACCCCTAACAGCTTTCAAGGTAAGAAGTGAGAAAGGAACAGCAAAACAAACAAACAAAAATAAGCAAAGGCAGAAAACAGAAGCGGTTAACAGAAAATCAGAAAGGAAATACTGAGGAATGACCAATGTTTGATGAGTAAACTGTAGAAACTGTTCTTTGAGAAACTTAACATTTGCATAGACCAAGTTACTGAAAACTTGAAACAAGAAAAAAAAAGTGAGAAAACCTATATATCCCATGTTAGCAATGAGAAACAAGATAGGAAGTTATAAAGTTGGTATTATAATTATAAGCAAGTTCTATTCGGATCTGTATTAGGACTTTTTAGCCTCAGCACGGTGACATTTTGGGCTGTGTGATGCTTTGTCATACATAGGGGACTGTCCTGGGTATTGTAGGATATTTAGCAGTAACCCTGGCCTCCACCCTCTAAGTGCCAGTAACGCCCTATGCCAGTGGTCGGCAAACCTCGGCTCGCGAACCACATGCGGCTCTTTGGCCCCTTGAGTGTGGCTCTTCCACAAAATACCACGTGTGGGCGCGCACGTACAGTGCGATTGAAGGAGTACCCTAATTAAGTTAATAACAATGTACCTACCTATATAGTTTAAGTTTAAAAAATTTGGCTTTCAAAAGAAATTTCAATCGTACTGTTGATATTTGGCTCTGTTGACTAATGAGTTTGCCGACCACTGCCCTATGCCCCCATGTGGTAACCGAAAATGTCTCCAGACATTGCCACGTGCCCCCTGGGGACAAAAATCTCCCCCGGTTGAGAACCCCTGTGCTATAGTAAACACTTTGAAAAATCTTAGTGACCTGGAAAACATCCTAGGGAAATATTGTTAATGATTCCACTGGATAATATATGTGTGTGTGTACTATGTGTGTTTGTGTCTCTCTGGGTGTATTAAAACCAGGGAAAACCTGTGCAAAGTTGTCAACAGGTCACCTCTAAAAACAACCCTGGGTCCAAAGGAACTTAGCCGTGAGCTATAGTCCATGCTCAACATACAGTAAATTACCCTTCTCTCTCAGACTGACAGGACTGAGTGGTTTCCTGGAACGTGGGGCTTTCCGTGCTGAAACCTGGAAGGTCTCGGGCAAACCAGGCCAAGTTGGTCATGCTCACCCTTTCCGTAGGCAGTGGGGGAGAGGAAGCCAAGTCAGCACCGAAAAGAGAAGCCGCACCTAATAACATGAGTGAGAACCTAGACAAGGAAGCATTGGAGTGAAATCATGGGGTCTGGAAGGAACTCATCAAAATTAAGTGCAAATTATCTGAAAGTTAAAATTAGATGTGAGCAGCCATAAGTTTTATGCAAAAAATAAGAGAGGTCTTATTCTTACCAAATTCAAAACATATTATAAACATACAAATATTCAGACAGCATGGGCTAATGCAAAATAGACATCTAGATACATGGAATTAAATATAACCTTCCATAAATACACCCAACATCGGTGAAAAAGGTGGAAGTTCCAATCAATGGGGAAATTATCATTAGTTGAAAATGATACTGTGACACATGACAAACTATTTGACATAAAGTCAAACTCTTATGCTATGTGGCAAATTAATATTAATAGATTAAGAGGTACCTGTAAACGCTGAGATTATAAAAAAATCAGAAAAAAAGTATAAATGAACTTTTATCTGAACCCTGGTTGGAGGAGCCTTTTAAAATCATAACAGGAAAGGCAATCCTACATGTGATATATTAAACCAAATAAAATATAAAACCCCAAAAGCACTAAAAAATCAAAAGGAAAATGACTGTGGGAGACACTATATAGGTGGAAGTAAAGCGATTATTGGTTTTATTATCTGAAGAGTTATTATATATTAATCAGAACATAAATGTATAAATAGGAAAAAAAGCAGGCTGGAGATAGGCACGACCAATTTTCAAAGAAGAAATATAAATGGTGAATTTAAGCTATAAAAAGGTAATTGACAGCATTATCATAAAATCAATGCAAATTAAAACAACAACTGTGTTTTGCCTATGAAATGGGCAAAAAGAAAATAGAGCACCCATTACTGAGATGGTGGGCACTACAGGTAGTCAGAGACGTCACCAGGAGGCACATACAAAGATGATCCTAACAACATGATGGGGAAAAAGAAATGAGCAACAGATTCTTACAGAAAATGTGGTAATGCTATGCAAGGGACAGTTTTATTTAGTGATTAAAACTATGGTCTTAATAAAAAATATTAGTGATAGATACAATCTTTTTAAAAGTTCTAAAAGAATCTGCAATACTTGATACCACTTTTACCCCAAAACAAAATATATATGTATGTATACACTGAGAAAAAGAGAGGGATAAATAGAGCGCCAGTGGTTCTCTGATTGACTTTTATTTCATCTTTGCCTATTTCTGGAGCCCCCAATTCTTATATATCATTTCTTTCATGATAAAAGTATATTAGATATTTATAAAAATAATTTCAAGAAGCCGATTGTCCTTTGAGCTGAGTTCTTTATTTTTAACACATCAGCATTTACCTGTTTTGTTTTGTTGGCTTTTTTTTTTCCTGGACTTGTCAAACCTGTAGGTCAGGAATAAAAAACATTTTGTGGGATGATGAAGGCTTAGAGAGGTTTCAAAACACAAATATTTCCCTAGAGAGGCTTGGCAGGGCTTTTGCAATTGATTAGTTGGGATTAAGTACTACCCTTTTCTTTCCTCTTAAAATTCAGATACCTCTGGAGGGGGTCACAGTGCTAGAGCCTTCATAGGTACTCAATAAATATTGATCGATTTGATTTGAATTGAAGGCAGAGATACTGTCATGTGACTTGGTTTATACATCAGTTTTCCTCCTCCCCAATGAACACTGGAGACACAGAGATCTCTGCAAAATTTGTCTCATGGGTGTGGCTGATTTTATTTCTGAGGTTACTATTTATTTATTTATTTATTTATTTATTTATTTATTTATTACATATATTTTATTGATTTTTTACAGAGAGGAAGAGAGAGGGATAGAGTTAGAAACATCGATGAGAGAGAAACATCGATCAGCTGCCTCTTGCACACCCCCTACTGGGGATGTGCCCGCAACCAAGGTACATGCCCTTGACCGGAATCGAACCTGGGACCCTTGAGTCCGCAGGCTGACGCTCTATCCACTGAGCCAAACCGGTTTCGGTTCTGAGGTTACTATTTAACTGGAACATGGCGAACATGGGGAGAAGTCGGTGAAAAACAAAATGCGGAATGCAAAAGCACACTTCTCTAAACATATTTCTTTCCAGATCCATCCTCCTCATAGCCAAATTGTTGGTAGATAGACGATTGACTGGTTGTTGGTCCAAGTAAAACATTTTTTCATGTATCCATCCATTCATTCATTCACTCACTTAAAACCCGAAGGCATTCATGAGCCATGTGGTTCAGTTTCAGTTTCCCTGCCACTGTTAATAAAACACAGACAACCCAAGAATGTTTTCTCCCGTGGACTCAAGTTCCTTATTTGTACTTCTTGGACACTGTGAAATGGACATAAAACCTATAAACCATGGCCTGTTCCCCTATCCCTAGTCTCTCTCCTTGTGATCCCATCTCATGGAAACTGAAGACCCCGCTGGGCAGCAGTTACAGGGGAGTAAGGGGAGTGAACTAAGTAGGTAGACCAGAATTCTCCTGAGGATGTAGGAAGAGGGACAGTGAGTGACTGACTGTGTATTAAACACCATTGGAGGCACCTCACATCATTCTTGTTTAACACCAATAATACAAATTGGATTACATCACCCCCATTTTACAGATGAAGACATGGAAGTTGATGTCCTATAGGTATATCAACTTGAATATGAACTTGGATATTTAGCATGAAGGTGAACACACTTCCTATTTTGCTTGGTTCATTCACAGTTCATGTTTGTTGTCTTGGTGTAATTATTAATAGTGGTTCCTTGCCTTTCAAAAATATTTCTGTTTGGGCCTGGCTAGCTAGCTCAGTTGGTTAGAACGTCTTCCCAATTACACTATGGTTGTGGGTTCGATCTCCCGTACAGCAATTCTGTGTTTTTCCCCACCCACCCCTCTCTCAAATCAAGTTTTTAAAAAAATATTTGCTTGGGTGATAAATTGCATTGTCACCTGTTAGAATGATATCGGCTTCAGGTAACAAGCAGCCAAAATTCAGGAGGTTTAGACAGTAGGGACTTTATAATCTCCCAGATCAAGAAGTGCATTTAGGCCCTGGCTTGTGTGGCTCAGTTGGTTGAGCTTCGTCCCATATGGCTTGATCTCTGGTTGGGATGTGTGTGGGAGGCAGCTGATCGATGTTTCTCTCTTACCTCTTTCTAAAATCAATAAAAATCTTTTTAAAGAAAAGTACAGTTAGGATAGTTCAGTGATAAGCAGCTCAACTTCCCTGGAGACAGAGGTCCCTTCTGCCTTTTCCTTCGTTAGCCTTTCTAGGCTGGTTCTGTCCCTGTTGGCTCTGTGGTTTCAGGCCTCACTTTCTTACACACCAATGACTAAAGGCAGAAAAAGGTCCATTTCTTCCTTGTATCTCATCATAAGCACAAAGACGCTTTAATAAGGTCACATGTTCTCTCTTCAACCAATCACTAGCAGGGAAATGGGATCACATGATCAGCTTTGACCAGTCAGTAACTTTTTCAAGCACCGTAGGGATCTACCGAGCAATGAAAGAAAGTGGCTGTCTTGAGTCAGCAAAGCGTAGAGGCTGCTCTGACTAGCTGGTGAAGAGAGACCAGCTAATTTGAAGGACCACAGATGGCTCTTCTCACTACCCCAGCCTCCCTCTCTCAGAGACTGTGCCCTCCAAGAGGTCACATCTGCAGGTCAGAGGTGGGAGTAGGAGGCACAGTTGGAAGGAAACACAAACCTAGCGATGTAGTACATCCTCTAGCATCCCTTGAAGGCACTCAAGGCATTTGGGAAAGCTTTCAACAAACGGTGGCTTTTGAACTGAGCATTCACGGATGTGGAGGAGTTTGCTTTGCAGCTTTTGGCAGGGGCAGTAAAGGGCATTCCAGGTGGAGGGAGCTACAGTTGCTTACGCCTGGGGATGAGAGAGAGTATAGTGTTGCCAAGAGAAAGCAAGTAGCGCTGTGGCAGGTGAGGGCCCCCTGAGGTGGTGACAGAGATGAAGTTAGGGAGGTGCGTAGAGCTCTGTCCTGGAGGACAGACAAAACATGCCAAGAAGAGGACGGTTTTGTTAGGGAGTCACTGGTAGGTTTTGAACTTAGAAGTGGTCAGACTTCCTATTGTTGACCTGAGGAAGTTCTCTTCACAGGGAGTCGAGACTTCCAGGACAGATATTTTTATTTTTACCCAAAGGCCTGGCAGTCCCAGCTGGCGTTCTGTAGAGAGGGCTCTTAGGGTCAGGGGTGACGTGCACGACCGTGAAAATGATTAACCTTGGCATTGTTCCAGTGGAAGAGAGTCTCCTTGCTCCACCGATGCGCTTCCTTTGTGGCAGAACCTGCTGTATGTCCACAGAATTCTGTCCTTTTTCCTCCTGGACACAGGCTACACTATTTTTCCGGGTGTTTGCAGGAGCTGGTCAGACCACGTGACTGAGGACAGCCTTTAGAAGGTGGGCATTAGTGATATTCCCAACTTGCAGGCCTGGCCCCTGAAAACTTTCCACACCATCCTCTTGTCAAATGAAGGAGACTCCAGGGCACAGAGAAGGGCAGGGCTACCTAGCAGAAGGGACCCGGGGCTCTGAACCCCCAGAACGAAGCCCTCTGCTGACCTCCACTGTACTTACTATTATAGAGAATCAAACTTCCATGGCGATAGACCTCAAGGCTCCTAAGTTTTGTTTATTACAGCAGCTTGTCTACCCTAATACATGCTGGGTAGGTGTCTAAGCACCCTTGAAACACTAGGGAAACAAACAAAACAGCTTCTTGACAAAGTAAAAGAAGTGCAGGGAGGGTGGCAGCATTAAGAAGATTGAGTGAGGGTTTGGGGGGACCATACGTGGGGTGCGGACAGGAAGCCCTATCTTGACTGGCTATGGTGGGGGGCGTCCATGACATCGTGAAGGTAAATCACCTAGTAGGAGCTGTATCTTTCATGGAGTAAGTCAGGAAAAGTGATTTTTTTGGAGTTCGTAGCTAGTGATCTTAGAAATATCTGTAAAAGGGAGAGAATAAGAGTGAAGATGAAAAGAGACAAGGATTTTAAACACTTAGCACAGAGCCTATCCAATAATATGGAGGCTGCTGTAACCGTAATTACTGGGTCTGGCTGACATGATTACGGCCAGAAATAACCGGGCTGAGCGAGCAGTAGGTTTTGGGAAGAGAAGGCATCTCAGGCTTGGGGGGATGATATGAGTGAGAGTGCGGAGGCCGCAGTGATAAGAGGCACCCCCGCGAGGATAGCGCGGTGATGGAGACGCCTCGGGAGTGGTGGCAGGTGGCGGAGACAGGGATTGGCGCGGAGAGGGGGGGGCCGAGGGAGAGACATGACACCAGGTGGAAGAACGGCGAAGCTCTGTTTACAGCCCCGTGACCACGCCAGCTCCCAGTGAACTCAGATCATTCCGATTGCCACTGGGCACACGTCCCTGCAGCATGCAGGCGCCTCCTCATATCTTGCGTGCTGTTTCCAAGAAGCTCAAAGGGCTTTCTGGAAGTTATCTGCTTGCTTGTCTCAACAGCCTGGGCGTTATCGCTCCCATCTCACAGATGGAAAAACAGTGGTAAACCTCTTCCCCAGGTCAGAGCATGACTCAGTGGCCCACGTGGAATCCGGTGACAGGTTTCTCCATCCTCGGGGCCCTTCCTCAGCCCCTCCAGGCGAGGTTCGGGCCGCCAAGCAGGCGGCATTTCTTTTTCCTCACAAACAGCCACGGAGCATCCAGACTCCTCATTAAATATTCTCTCAGAACAAGTGAGAGGCTGGTTGCATTCTGTACTTTTCTTCCTGGGATAGATTATAAAGATGTTTAAACGAACAGGAAAATGGACAGAAGATTACAGTCGATGCCTGTACACCCAGCAGCCAGATTCTACAGGGAGCCCTTCGGTAGTTTTCCTTTACTAGCTGAACTGTTAGGCAGCAAGGTCACGTCCTTGTCAGTGATAGTCAATGGACGGGTCACTATTCAAAGTCTTCTGAGCATTTGCAGATAAGAAAACTTTTTAAAATCTTTAAATATTGCAGCTCCTCGCCTGTAGACTAAAGTATTTGCTATCAAGATAAAATTACAGCAGATTTCAAGACGATTTTCACGCTGAGAATGTGAGCATGAATCTTTAAAAGCATTGTTATTTATCAATTATAGTTGAATTCAGTATCATATTCATTTAGGCTGTAAAACATAGAGGTTAGACATTTATGTAGCTTACAGAGTGATCCCCCATCTGTCTAGTCCCCACCTGGCACCACACATAGTTATCACAATAGTATTGATCACCTATCACCTTCCCTGTGCTGGCCTTCACATCCCCGAGCATGCATCTTTAAAATAAAATGCCAGGCTATTTCACTAGATTTTTCTGTTTGAAATAAGAGAAGACACCGCCCCCCCCCCCTCCCGCCTGCTAAAAAAAGAGGGAAGATTGTGAATAGGGAGTATAACCTGCAACCCTGGAACATAGAGTTCAGGTCCCAGCAAACATGCGTGAGGTCAGGAGATAGAAACTGCCCAGCCAGAGACTTGAAGGAGCCAAAGAAATCTTCAGATCTCGTCCCAGAGAGGCCAAGGACTCGCCCGGGTCACACAGTCAAAGCCTTGAAGGGACAGTATTAGGCCGGCAAGGTCTGATCCCGGAAGCGGAGCTGGGGAACTTACTGAAGGGGCCACAGCCTCCTGCCAGCATAGCTTTCTCCGAAGGCTTCAGTGAGCGTGCTTTCTTACAGGGAGGTGGGTGCCTAACAGTGAGCGTTCCCTGTGACGGGGCCACCAGGCCAGGTGCCAGAACGAACCCTTTTTGGGAATCGGGAGGAGGGGAGAAAATGGGCTGGGAAAGCTGGCTTGAATGTGCATCTAAATTGTCTTCTGCCCAGTGAGTATGCTCTTGGCACAGCCTTCTCTGCCCAGCGGCGTCGCCCTGCATCCGTCCCGAGCTGCCCATGCTTGCAGCGGGAGGCTCCCAGCTCTTTATCTGCAGGTGTTATCTGGATGCACCGCCTGATCCGAAAAACGGATCCAGATATTAAGCCTGTGTCACGGGGCTTCTCCCCAACACGCCTCCCGATTTAGCCAAGAGCAAAAAGGCTGTGGTTCCGCAGGCATCCCTGCTTGTCCCTTCCAGGAGGCGGGGGTGCCTGCATGGCGGACCAGGGGCAGGACCCGTTCTGAGAACCCCAGCCTCCTGTCTTGCCCCCAGGAATGCACTCAGCAGAGCAGCCTTTGAGCTCCTGGCAGAGGCCTCACCAGAGGAGGAAGCAGCATAGACTCCTGTGCCTGCTCTATCAGTTCGTCATCTCTGGTCTGGGCAACCCTGAGAGACCGTAATCTCTTGGGCGTCAGTTGAGATTCTGTCCCCAGCACTAAACTCATTTAAGGGAGGGGGGTGTGCGTATTAATAAGGAAGATAACCAAACAGCCCAGGCTGTGATACTCCCTGACCTGCCCCCAGGCTGGTCTTAATGACTGTTTGTGAAGTGGTGCAGAACCTCAGATGAAAGGCCCCAGGTGAGCACAGCCCTGCCTCCTGATGTCAGGACACCTGCTGAGCCCCCCCAGGGGTCCAGCTGTTCCTGCTCCAGCTGGCTCAGGGCTGGGTTCCGGCAGACAGGCCTGCCCTGGGACAATGCAGAGGGCCACAGTCTCAGAGTGGGGGCGGGGCGAGGCAGGGGCTCCGTGGGCAGAGGGGGGAAAGGAAAGACATGCAGGTGAAGGAGAGAGAAAGGGCAAGAGAGTAGGGGGCGAAGAGGAGAGGAGGGGGCAGGGGATGATTCACAAACAGGTAAAGAGAGAAACTAAAAGGGGAGAGAGAAAAAAAGATGGATTCAGTAAGAGATGGAGAGAGGGGGCAGTGTGAGCCAGAAAGGACAGGGAGTGACCAGAGACTGGGACACACACACACACACACACACACACACACTCTCTCTCTCTCTCTCTCTCTCTCTCTCTCTCTCTCTCTCTCTCTCTCTCTCGGGTGGGGGAGGGGGTACAGAGAGAAATAAGAGCAGAGGCACAATCAAGAGACATTATTAGCAAGGCAGAGCTTTGGGGAGAGCCCCCAGGAGAGGGTGATGTAGGGAGAGGGTGGTAGGAGTAGGTCCACAGGGGCCCAGGCGTCAGGGCCTTCCCGCTGAGCCCTGCGGCCCCCTCCCCGCGTCTTCCTCTCCGCCTCTTATCAGCTGCGCTCCGCGGGCGGTGGCCTTGGGCGCGAGGCGGCGGCAGCGCGGCTTCATTGCAGGTGCGCTGGCGCCACAGAGTCTGAAGCGGCCGCTCGGTGGCCGGCTAGGCGGCCAGGAGGGTGGCGGCGGCAGGCACCGTGCGCGCGCAAGGGCGCAGGGGCGCGGCCTCCCCTTTGCACGCAGGGCCCTGACCATCGCTTGGCCGGCGCGCATCGCTGGCCCAGGCACCTGACCGCCCTGAACTTGAAGGAGCGATCTGCCCTGAGCAGGAGGCCTCCCTGGCACCTGCCCCTGCTGGCCCCCAGGACTGGCAATGCAGGGGACCAGGGACTGTGCTGGGGACTAACATCTCCACGAAGCTGCTGCTTTCGAAGAGCATCTATATTTTGCAGATCACCAAAACTACCGGTTTTCCACAGATGCTGTTGTGCACACATTACGTTTGGCAAATTCATTCTTTGCATTTGCTTCCTGGAGTAAGGAGAGCCCTCAAGGGTAGGGCCTACCTGGGTTTGCATCTCAGCTTTGCCGTTTATAAGGTGCGGGCTTGAGTAGCTTCTCCCCTCTCTGTGCCTCAGTCTCCCCCTTTGTGAAGTGGGAGAACGAAGGTGCCTTCACCACTGGGCTGCTGGGAGGGTTAAAGGAGTGCAAGGGTGTCATGCTTCAGCGGTCCCCTGGCACACAGGGGTTGTTATTTGGGCGTTGGCTGTTGTTATCTTCATGAATGGGGGTGGGGAGTGGTTGACAAGGAGCTGGTGGAAACTCACCTTCTGCTGAGCCCTAGGATTGGTGCCTCTGAGTCTCCTTCCCCTGGGATGCAGAGAAGCCGGGCGTGCTGGGCAGGCCTGCTGGCCTTCCTCTGGAGTGGACAAGCCAGTTCATGGCCAGGGCCTCCTGTTTCCTCGGTTCCAGTAAAATGGGTCTGGGGCCAGCCGCCCCACTCTAGGCCCTCCTTGTCTTTCTCCCGGGGTTGCTGAGCTCCCCAAATCCTCAGGCATGGTGACTACACACAATTGGAAGCCAGCCTGATCTGTGTTGCGATCTGGTTCCATCTGTAAGAGTCATGTGTGTGACCGTGGGCCAAGTCAACCCCTCTGCCGAGGCTCGGTTTCCTCCTCTGGAGCACAGCAGTCATAAAGGTGACGCCTGGGGCGTTCGTGTGCAGATTAAATGGTGCTGCAGTTGCCAGGAGTGTCCCCATCCGAGAGAGGTTCCACCCCAGTGTTCACACTCTCCCTGCACCGCTCCCACCTGATGGCTAAGCCTGGCCACTGGCGCCTCCTCTGATGGGCAGTGCGGCTTGGGCATTCCTCAGCACCCTTTCTCAGAGCTGCGGTCTTGGACTCACCTGCCCAGTCCTCCTGCCCCTTCCCTGTCCCCCCTTGACCCTGCACAGGCGCTCCCAGAGAAATCTCTGGACTGTCTGACTCCATCTGGGTATCTGCTTCCTAGAAGACCTAGCCTGAGTCTAAATGAGCTAATTTGTGAAAGACTCGCGTACAACGCCCAAGTACGTGTCCGGTGGTATTCTTACTATGACTATTACCACTCTGCATTCCTGCTATCAGCATTCTGTCGTGGGCAACAGAGCCCTTCCTTCCTTCCTGTCCCATTTCTCTCTATTCTGCAAACATGTATCAAGATCCTCCCAGGTGTCAAGCTCCAAACTTCATGCTCAATTTACAGAGCTCATACATGGCCCCTGCCTGCACAGAGCTCACTGCCCAGCAAGGGAGACAGAGAGGAAACAGACATTCCAATGCAGGGTGGTAAGAGCATAGATGGGGGAAGCAGACCACTAATAGGAGCACAAAGGAGGGGTGTGTAACCTGTCTTGGAGTGGGCAAGAAGGAGGTGCAATCAGGGGGGCTTCATGGAGGTGACATCTGTGCTGAGTCATGAGGGATGAATGGAGTTATTCAGATAACCCAGACAGAGGGAAAGATCTATACCCAAATGAGTCAGGCAAATGAAACAAGCCTAGTAGGGCAGTAGGACAGGGAGGGACTTTTTCTGTCTGAGAGGGGTGGAGAGTCTTTGTGGAAAGGATGACACGTGATTGGTTCGGGTAGAGTAAATAGCAGGTCAGTGTGTCCTAGTGGTTAGATGAGGGGAGGGTCCCAGGGATGTGAGAGAAGTGAGGGAGGTGGGCTATGGTGGGCATTCCCCATCTAATGGGGGCCAGGGATAGAGCTTTGGTGGGCCAGAATTTCTGATTTTTTGAGAGGAACTGACATTTTAATGTGAAATTTCTCATTTTTGTTATGTTACTGCTCTAGTGATTTTCAACCTTTTTCATTTCATGGCACACATAAAATAATTACTAAAATTCTACAGTACACCAAAAAATATATTTTTTGCCGAGCTGATAGAAAATTAGGTATACTTTTGATTCATTCACACTGGATGGCTATTGTGTTGACTGTTGTCATTTTTTTTTATTTGACAATCTAAGGCAGTGATGGCGAACCTACGACACGCGTGTCAGCACTGACACGTGTAGCCATTTCTGATGACACGCGGCCGCTGAGGCGGCCGCATGCCGAGGATGAAACATTTGCTGCTCCTGAGGATGAAACATTTGCGAAATAATGTTTTTTCCTCAAAGTGACACACTACCCGAGTTATGCTCAGTTTTTTGGCGAAGTTTGACACACCAAGCTCAAAAGGTTGCCCATCACTGATCTAAGGGAAAAGAGGTCAGTGCCCCTGACTAAATAGATATTCCATGTTTTAGAAATTCCTGCATCACACCATCACCGGTTGAAAATCTCTGTACCACTCAGTAAAAGCGCATTAAGAAAAATCTCAGACCAACCAGCACTGGACAGAGTAAGCGGAGCCTGTGGGGCCAGAGCTGGCCCTGGGACCAGCCGTGTGAGACCTCTGGGCGGCGGCAGGGAGAGAGGGTGGTTACAGACGTCACGTGTGAACAGGACCTCCGATGGCCGGAGGGTGTGCACGCACTTTATTCCTCAAGTCCTGACAAGGCTCCCAGTCACAGTCTCCCTTGAGCTTGTGCTCTCAGCATTTCAGAAGGGAGCCGCGAGCGTTACACCTCAGCTTGGCCCCTCCTGAGACGGTCCCTGCAGCTGCCGTTATAGTTTACAGTTCAAACTAGAGGGAGGCCGGGGGCCCAGGGGCTGCAGCACTCAGGGCTGACCTCTTCCCTTCAGCTCTGTCTCCCAGAGGGCAGAGGGGCATGGAACCTTCTAGAACCCGAGGAACCTTCTAGAACCCGAGGAACCTTCTAGAACCTGATGCTTCACTCCCACATGTCCCTCACTAGAATGATGGCTCTTTTTCCTAAACCCTTTCTTGGGGCTGCCCCATTTTTCCCAGTTTTCATCATTAGAATCGGGGCATGCTGACCCCAAAATGAAGCAAATCAAAGAAAACATGAAGGAACCTGTGGCGGTCCCCTCTTGGCAGCCAGGGGGGAGTTCCCCCCGTGAAGGCAATGCCGTGAGCACAGCAGTCAGAAAGAAACCCTTTTAGCTGAAACCAAGATCATTCCCGGCCCAGCCATTTCATTATAATAATGGTCTACCTCGGACAGGCAATTTAGGAGAAAGGTTAGCGTCCGGATACAGTTCTTACCCTGAGAATTTGAGGCCGGGAGTTGGATTCGGCGCATGGGGCTTTTAGGGTCATTTCCCCGGGCTGCAGGCCTGTGCATCGTAGGTAATCTGTGCTTTCAGAGTCCTCAGGCAGCTTGGCTGTGGGACCCGGGAGGAGTCTGATTACTTCCAAGCAGCCATTAGTTAATTGCTCCGCGGGCGAGGAGTGTACAGGGTGGGCCCATGAGGACCCTCAGGGTACCCTCCTCCTGGCGGGATGGAGCGAGTGTGGAGCAGACACAAGTCTGCAGGCCCCTCTCAATTCAGAGTCCTCACTGTGTGTCCCGTGAGAGAGGAATCTATCAGAAAGGGGGTGCTGACCATGCTGTGTCATTCTGGGGTGACATAAATGGGGACAGACCTTAATAACGCTCAACTAAGCCTCGGATGGCGTGGCTCAGTGGTTGGAGTGTTGGCCTGTGCACTGATGGGTCTCAGGTTTGATTCCCGGTCAAGGGCATGTATCTGGTGTGTGGGTTTGCTCACCACCCCCAATCAGGGCAGGTGCAGGAGGCAATAGTCAATGTGTGTCTCTCACATCAGTCTCTCTCTCTCTCTCTCTCTCTCTCTCTCTCTCTCTCTCTCTCTCTCTCTCTCTCTCTCTCTCCCTCCCTCCCTCCCTCCCTCCCTCCCTCCCTCCCTCCCTCCTTCCCTCCCATCAACTCTCTCTGAAGAAGCAGTGGAAAAAATATCCTCAGATGAGGATTAACAAACAAACAAAATAATGCTCAGCTGATGGATGGGGGACTTCCACTCGGGACACACGTAAAGACTATTTATTGGGGGCCTGCTGATTGCTCTCTGAGGGTGTCCCAGCCGGCAGGGCAGGACCTGCACCCTCGTGGGGCGGACACTTATCTGGCAGGTAGCTACTAAGGTGTGCATGAGTTTCCTTGGGCTGGGCGACTTAAAACAACAACAATTTATTTCCTCACCGTTCTGGAGGCCAACCTTCGAAATCAGGGTGTCAGGCTGAAGGCTGCGGGGAGAAGCTGGCTCTCTCCCCTCTTCCAGCTTCCGGTGGCGGCCTCACTTCGCAGCTTTGTCTCCGTGGCCACGTGGCCTTCTCCCTGCCTATCTCTTCCCATCTTCTTATGAGGACATCAGTCATATTGGATTAGGGCCCACCTCGTGACCTCACCTTAACTTGATCACATCTGCAAAGACCCCATTTCCAAATAGGTCGCATTCACAGGTGCCAGGGGTTAGGACTGCAACCTGTCTTCTTAGGGGACATAATCTATAATAATAAAAGTGTAATATGCTAATTAGACCAGGCGTCCTTCTGGACGACCTTCCGGACGAAGCCAGGGCTGCCTGCCGGCAGCCAGAGGGAAGCCGATGTCGGCAGCCGGGGTAAGGAAGGCCTACTCTTGCACGAATTTCGTGCATCAGGCCTCCAGTTCAATCTATAACAGGCCATAATCAGGGAATGGGTCTAGTCTTGAAGGGGAGAGTGGGGGTGGATATGGGGGTTGTAGGCTTCTTTGAAGTGCCCATTGGAGAAGGGGTCAGAATGGGATGTTTGTCTTGGAGGAGTGAGGATGCATCGTTGGGAAGGGTTTGGACCAGGCGATAAAAGCAACTCACCAACTGAAAGAAGACCCAGTGATTAATTCCAACGTGTGTCTGTATCCTCACAACTAAAGTTCCTCTTTGTCAAACCCAAATATCAACTGGGCACTCTTTTATTTATTCCTAAGACATTCCTCTGTGCTGGGCTTCTGTCTGACATTGTACCCAGGCCCCAGATAGAGAAATTGAAGGTGAATCAAGGTTGAGAAAATGCAGTCAAATGGACAGTGTTCTGAATGTCCCGGATGAGGCGATGGCAGGCTTGTAGATGAAAATTAAGAAAGGGGATCGCGAGGGGGGTAGAGCTTTGAGAGACAGAGAAATGGGTCTGAGCTCCAGCTGTGGTTGAGGAGCCTCGGTGACCGTGGCTGTGTGAGATCTCCTCTTTGAGGCAGAATGAGTTCCTCAGCCCTGGTTTTCAGCTGCTTGTCGAGAATAGGACCTAGGACTGTGCCCGACCCATAGGAAATGCCCATTAGATGGGGATTATGGTGAGGACTTGGCCAAGAAACTAACAAGGTAAAGTGACCACACATGAGAAATCAAATCCTAAAAGATCTGAACCAAATAGCAAGATGGAGATAGAAGAGATGCCACAGAGCAGAGAATAACTAACTGCCCGCTGACGGTTATTAACAATAATTGGCATAAAAAAGAGACTGACTGCCCGGCCAGTGTGGCTCAGTGGTTGAGCATTGGCCTATGAACCAGGAGGTCACAGTTTGATTCCTGGTCAGGGCACATGCCTGGGTTGTGGGCTCGATCCCCAATAGGGGGTGTGCAGGAGGCAGCCTATCAATGATTCTCTTTCATCATTGATGTTTCTATCTCTTTCCCTCTCCCTTCCTCTCTGAAATCAATAAAAATATTTTAGAGAAAGAGAGACTGAGCTTCCGAGGGGAGATTTGTGAGTGAGGTGGGCAGGAAGAATCAAGGGGGCATTCCTTGCAGAGAGGATGGGCAGATGTTGGCATAGCGTGGGCAAGTTTAGAGCGTGGTCTTAAATCGTTCCATAGGGCTGGGAAGCAGACGGCTGGCTTGGAAAGGGAAATCCAGGCCTATATATTTGAAAAGGAGGTTGGAGTTTGTAATGGTTTTAAAATACACTCGCAAAATCTTTGTCACTCCTCCCTTAAGGAGGTAAGTGCTCATCTCTGCACCTTCCACCGGGGCGAGCCTGGTGACGGGGATGATGCCGCGTGACTTCTGAGTCTAGGTCACAAAGGGAGATTTAATTTCTGCCTGACCCCTGCTCTTGGGCGACTCCACGTACAAACTGCTCTTCCGAGCCCCGTGGCTTCCCAGAGAAACACGAGTAATGCGCCATGGTTGTGTTGTTTCGTCTCATGAAGCTCGAGGGGTGGGGGTGTGAGGCAGGGATAGATAACCAGAACAGGGTTGGGCTCGGAAGTCAGTTTCAAAGGTGTGGGTTTAAAACTGTGGCCAGTGGGAGCCACGGAAGGTGTTGGAGCTGTGAGTGACATGATCAAAGTGGTGCTTTAGGAAGATTAATCTGGAGGTTTCTGCCAGGTAAGCGCAGAGTGAGGAGATGGATGTGGAGACACCTGTTAAGAGGCGAAGATTGAATGCTTTGTCTAGTTCCTTCCTCCTCAAAGGTCTCTAATCTGTCCCCGAGAGTGGGTGGCTTGGCCGGGGCACTTGTCTACAAGTACGGCCTTGCCTGCCACCGGGAAGCGTTCCAAATGCCCAAGGACAGATGACAAGGAGAAAATCGAGGTGGAGACTGGGACGGAGGCGGCGTTGTGGGAGGTCTCTGGCCTCTCGGCACCGCCCATCCGGCTGCTCCAGGTCTAGGGGCGTGGACGCCGGTGTCTTGAGTGAGTTGAGGATTAGAAGGTAAACCTTGGTGAAATCTTAAGTGTGTAATTTACCACATGAATCACCAGGTAGAGCATTAACATGAAATTTACAGCCTGGGGTAGCAATTAGTGTAATTAAGCAGCCTAAGATGCTTTGGGGTTGGAGGCACCTCTGTTCACTTTTGAGGTGGAGCAAGTAGGCGACTGAGAAGATAAGCCCCGGGAAACCTGGGCCAAAGGCCTTCACAGGTAATCCACAGGCTGCTTTTCTTCAGAACAGCCACAGGATGCCCATGACCCTTCGTGAAAATGTAGGTTCTTTCCGGGGGCGGAGTAAGCTCCGATGTCTTGGACTGTGCTCGCAAAAGCTGCAGCAGTTGCTAGAAGCCAGTCCAAGGCGTTGGCCTGGGCAGTGTTTTCTCCGAGCCTGGTCCAGTTCCACCTGTGTTAGACCCACCTGGGGACACGTCCTCTAAACCACATTCCAGGGCAGCGCCCCAGAACTGTTGCATCTGAGCTGCTGGGCAATGAGCCAGGACCGGTGTTCTTAGCGGGCACCCGGAGGTGCTGAGCCACTCTGATGTTTGAGAAACGCTGGTCAGTATTTTAGAGGAAAGTTTTGGTTTTTCATCCTAGTTTGCACATGAAAGGGGTTTCTTTCTTTTTTTTTAATTACAAAAGTAACACATGTTCACTGTCACCAGTTAGGAAAATCTGGTCTGCCTTTATTAACGATGGAACATTCGTAGAATGTTTCATGTGGAAATGTTCACTCGCGTGTTTTCGACTTGACGGTTTGCATCCCTGGGTAGTGATTAGCAGGAGGCGGGAGGGAAGGTTTCCAGCTTGTCTAAGTGGCCTTGTACGGGGTGGCTGCCTCTCATGAGAACTCCGCTTGGAACCCTTTCAAAACTCCCAGGAAGTGCCAGGCAGGACCAGCGAGGCTGTAATTGAGCGTGGTGGGGGGGATGGGGGGAGAAGAGACTGTCCAGGATGTTCTGAATCAGAGCCAGGAGCTCCGCAGATTCAGCCATTCAACAAGTATTTAACTGAGCACCTACTACGTGCTGGGCATTTCGGGGACTCTGGTGCATCAGTGAGCAGACTTGTGCTTCCCTATGGTTCCAGACTCTAAGGCGTCCATGTCATTTCCACCTGCCCGGGGAAGGTAGGCATCAGAGAGAAGCAAAGCCATATTCATTCACCTTTGCAGGAGAATCTTCCCCTTAAGAAGGCCCATCTTCCTACCTTGGACAAAAGGCAATGTCACGAAATGCTGATACACCCACCTGGGGATCTCCCAGACTTTGTAAAGCCTGTTGCTCTGGGCTCAGTTTGGAGGTCAGCCTATTTCCCTGGCACACAGCCCCGCTCAGTCATTCATTTACATACTGCCCTGGCTGCTCGGTGCTGCAGCATCGGAGCCGGGAAGAGATGGCCGGCCTTGCTGTGGAGAGCTCCGTGCGGCCCAGACGTGTAGGGCTCCTGGGTGGTCCGTGTGGCTGGTGAGACTGACCCACCTTCCATGCTGGTGCTCTGGCATTTGGGAAGAGGAGGGACCTCGCTCTGCCTACGCATGTTCCGCACACATCTGGCTCACGGGTTGTTGTTTTCTGGGCCTGTCGAAGTCCGGTGACAGCTCTGTCAAAGGTCACACTCCTCCCGGGCGCTGTGGCCTTCCCTGCAGGCCCCCATGTGATGTCTGGGAGTCTTGCCTTAATCCACCAGCAAGCCCTGGGTGGGAATGTGAGCCTTGTTTGGTTCCTGAGCTGATCTGCAGATAACACGGAGAAACGGCGGCCCGGGAGCCAGCGATGACAGAGGTCGGGCCCAGTGCTGTTTGGGTGGCACGAGGTAGGGCCGTGAACGGTGCTGGCTGGACGCCTGGTCAGTTACTGCTCAGATTCCTCCTCCTCCCCGTCCCAGGGTTCTTCTCGTTGGGGCTCTAATGACAGGTGGCAGTGCTGCTGAGGCCCTAAGGCCCAGGGAAACTGGGTGTTATGCTCCCAGATGCCTCTGCTTCTTGTCTCCCGTCCCTTGGGTGGCCTTCCTCGACGTCCTGATCCCTGGTGCGCTCTGCCTCCGGAGGTTAATGAGGTTCTGTGAAGGCTGCCGGCTCCCCTGGGGGCCAGGGCAGTGCCCCAGAGCTGAGCTGCGAACAGTTGCCCAAGCTCACCACTCCAAGGGCCTCAGCCAAAGATGTGGAGAGGGGAAGGTGGCTGGGCAGACCGCAGGCATGAGTTTCAGCCTCGCCTCGGCCCTTGGACAAGGTCAAGTCCCCTTTGGACCTCAATGGTCTCATCTATTAACAACCTAATAAGATGGCTGAGAGGATTGAATGAAATGCCGCACACCACCAGCCCCGTTGCAGGTACTCAGTAAAGGCGAGCTACTTGTGCCCTTCTCTCTTCTGAAACCTTCCATGACCCCCAGCCCGATCAAAGCCGGGGAGGACGTGGAACCAGTGAGAAACGGAGAGAACAGAGAGGACAGAACACGCAAAGGCCCAGGACACTCCTGGGTGTGGGAGGTTTGGGAAACACCAGAGGGCTCGTGGGGCCAGGGAATGAAGGAGGTGAGGAGTCTGGGCTGGGTCAAGTCAGGAGGAACTACAGAAGGCATTTGGATCTGATGCGAAAAATCAAATGAAATTGCAGAGGCTTTGAGCAGGGGCAAGAGTTCCCAAGGCCAAGTTGAGAGCCCTGGATCCTTCCTGGCGCTGCCTGGAAGCCCGTTATTTCCCAGGAAGGAAAGGCAGCGGGTACAGGGGTCGCTGTCTTGCCCAGGACCCTCCTGTTCGTCGCGCTTTCAGGGCTGTATCAGCCCCTGGAGAAAGAAGCCCGCGGCGTGGGCAGGGACGAAAATGACTGTGTTCTCAGTGCTTTGAAGTCAGACCGACTTCCCTTTGCATTGTGGCTCTGCCGCTTCCTAGCTGGGAGGCCTCTCCAAGCCCCACTGAGTCTCAGTTTGCTCATCTGTGAAGTGGAACTGTTGCTCGCTAACTGGCATGCATTGCTGATATCTTTATGAGCTGTCAGACCGCTGGCCTGTGTTTTCGTATTTTGAGAAACTGGAAAACTAAAGGAGAAAGATAACTATGATTCCCAGTGATTCCCACAGCCAGAACTTGAAGAAGCGTCAGTGTCTGTAGTCTTAACTGACTGTGTGTGAAGTCTCGGCAGTGACAGGAACTCCGATTGTATACTTCCATAGATTGAATGTGAATCCCGGTCTCCCAGGTGCCTAGCTGTGTGGCTTTGGATCAGTCACTGCACTTCTCTCAAGCTTCATCTTTAATTTTTGTTTTGTGTTGTTAATCCTCACCCGAGGATATTTTTCCATTGATTTTCTTTTTTTTAAGGGAAAGTGGAAGGGAGAGGTAGAGACAGAGAGAGGAACATGGATATGAAAGAGACACATCGATTGCTTGTCTCCTGCTTGTGCCCTGACCAGGGCTGGGCACTGAGCCTGCAACGAAGGTGCGTGTCCTTGATCAGAATCCAACCCGGGACCCTTCATTCCACAGGCCTATCCACTGAGCAAACCAGCGAGGGCTCAACCTTCATCTTTAAGATGGTAATTCTTCCTTCAGAACAATGATAATGGATCTGAATGAGGAACTGCACGAAATCGTCTTAGTGTTAAGTGCATTTATCCTAAT
The DNA here is from genome assembly GCF_951640355.1 of Cnephaeus nilssonii. NCBI lineage: Eukaryota > Metazoa > Chordata > Mammalia > Chiroptera > Vespertilionidae > Cnephaeus > Cnephaeus nilssonii. The sequence goes on from NC_137093.1 coordinate 7,983,657, forward strand.
TCCTTGAGCAGTGGTCATTAGTGTATAAAAGATGAAATGACTAGGACATATGCAGTATATTTTCACACGGGGTGGTCCCATAGACCTTGAGTCTCGTGTGGGCCCTGCCCGACCCGTTGCAGGTTCCTGGCGTGAGGTCCGTTCCCTTTGGTGGCTGGGGAGCCAGCCAGGAGGACTCCCTTAGTGTCGGGCTCTGATGTGAAGGCCCCGTGTTCTCCTGTTGACACCTCACCCTCCTTGAAAACTGGGCCATCGCTCCAGAAAGGGAAAGCCCTTTGCTCTGAGTCACGGGCGGGCGGCGGGCTGTCGGCATTGTCCCCTGGAGCCGGCGGACCTGGAAGAGGAACTCCTCCCAGCTCAGCGTCTGGACTGCTGCCCAGGAGGATGTGTCAGCCGGGGGCCCGGCTTGGCCAGGGAGGGGCTCCTCCCCGCAGCCCTGGCGCCAGCTGAGGTCCACTGAGGTCACCACAGGCCCCAGACTGGGTCACGGGGGAAGACCTTCCTTCTGGTGTCCCTGTGCCACCCGCACCCTCCCCTGCACTCCCCACCAGGACCAGAGGATGCCACTCACCTACTTCCAACCTGGCAGTGGCTGCTGTGGATTGTAGACTACAGTCCAGTTTCCGACCATGGCTCACACAGCCCAAGGCCACAGGGTATTCGGAGCCTTCTGCTCCCCTGCCTTCCACATATTCTTTGCACCTCTGTCTAGAGTCTACCAGCGATGGGCAACCTTTTGAGCTTGGTGTGTCAAACTTCGCCAAAAAACTGAGCATAACTCGGGTAGTGTGTCACTTTGAGGAAAAAACTAACTCCAAGACTCTAGTCGCAAATGTTTCAACCTCAGGAGCAGCAAATGCTTCATCCTCGGCATGCGGCCGCGTGTCATCAGAAATGGCTACGCGTGTCAGTGCTGGACACGTGTGTCATAGGTTCGCCATCACTGGTAGACCAATGGTTTAGACCAGCAGTTGCCAAGCGGTGGTCCGTGAGGTCCAAAAGGTTGGCGACCGCTGGTTTAGACTGTCCAGGGGAGAATGATTCTATCCCCCAGGGGACAACTGGGCCACGTCCAGTCATTACAACTTGCAGAGGAGGGTGCTGCTTGCTGACACCTAATGGCAAAGGCCAGGGATGCTGTTAACATCTTGCAACGCACACGGCGGCTTCCAGGACATCCGAAATGCCAGTCGTGTCATGGCTGAGAAACTGGTGCAGACCTCACCTCCTCCAGAAGCCTGCCCTGATGCCTGGTCTGAAGAGATGTGTCCCTTCACTCCCACACACCCCTGATCTGACCTATCGCAGCCCCCACCACTCCGTGTGGTCCCTGGGCTCCAGCTCAAGAGCCCAGAGGTCACTGTGCCCACATCGTTGTCTTCCTTCTCCTCCGCTTGGGAGTCCCAGAGGTCAGGGCTGTGTCTCGTGCCCACAGTTGCGTCTCCAAGATCTATACTAGAATCGGACACGTTGTGAACTCCCAGGAAGGAAGGGAACAAGAGACTGAGACACAAGAAACCTGGTTTATCTGCCCAGCCGGAGAGGCCCAGTGGTTGAGCGTTGACCTGTGAACCAGAAGGCCATGATTCAGTTCCTGGTCGGGGCACATGCCCAGGTTGTGGGCATAGTCCCCAGTGGGGAGCATGCAGGAGGCAGCCCATCAATGATTCTCTCTGATCATTGATGTCTCACTCACTCTCTCCCTCTCCCTTCCTCTCTGAAATCAATAAAAATACATTTAAAAAATAAAATAAACTCGGTTATCGGCTTCACTGCCCCGTTGTGCTCCTGCTGTCTCCGTATTAAACTTTAATTCCAGTCCCTCTTCCTATACGGGCTTAAAGAGTTGTCTCTGCAGCCTGGTCCTTGTGAAAGGTCACAGGCAAGTGGGGATGAGAGCGGCTGAGCCCTTTGTAGAGGAGAAGACCTACCCTTTTGAACTAGAAGGTTGTTCTGCTCACGTGTTGCCCTGATACTATCTTATCCCTCCGTGGCCGGCACACGGCTTTGTGCTGAGAACAGTGGAGCGGCAGTCTCGGGATCTTAATCTCTCATCTATGACTTTATTTTGGAAAACTGCTGGCTCCTAGCTCCACCCTTTCCCCATGCCTTGTTAATGCCTTCAACAAAGATCCCAGGAAGGGAAAATAGGATCGAGTTCATCCCAGCCAGGAATCCTCCCCCGGTGGGTGGAGTGGGTCCCACCCCCCATTCAATCTTTTAATATCAGCTCCCCACACACCCTCGAGAATCACCCGCTAGAGTTGAAAACAATGGGCAGTTTGAGAGGAAAAAAACAACAATAGACTTGGGGCCCTTCTCCAAGCCAAGATTCTCAACTGTGCACCGTGGACACTTGGGGTGGGTGATTCTTTATGGTGGGGTGCTGTCCTGCACTGCGGGACATTTAGCAGGCTCCCTTCATGTCCCAAGGCAACTGTTGGCATCTGGGTTAGGGGAGGATCAAGAATTTCATCTGTGTCAGTAACTTGGGAGAGATTACCCTTTGGGATAGTAAGCTGGGCCCTGCAATCTACTCATGAGGTTTTCCCAGGCCAGCTCCATGGCCTTGGGCAGGTCAGTAGACATCTCCAAGCCCCGGTGACCTTATGGATGCATGCCATACCCCGTCGGCCTCCACTCGCTCATCCGCTTCCATGGTTTCACCATCTAGAATCCAGTCATCGTGTGTCTATTGCATGTGTGGCTCCTACAATGATTGAATCCTCAGGACCACTCTACGAAGTTCTCTCTCTGACCTCATCTCCTACTGCCCATTCCTCCTGGCTTTCCTGCTCTTCCGACAGCATACCAGGTACACTCCCACCTCAGGGCCTTTGCACGTGCTATCCCTCTGCCTGAAACATTCTTCCCCAGGTATCTGCATAGTTTGCTCTCTCACTTCCTTTAGATCTCTCAAATGTCACCTTCTCAAGGAGACCTTTCTAAACCACTCTATCTAAACTGCCCACTGTAAAACACACACACACACACACACACACACACACACACACACACACTCACTTTCCTCTCCCTTCCCTGCTCTGGTTTCTCTGTTTAACTTGCTATGTAGTTGTCTTATTTGTTTGTGACCTGTCATTCCTCACAGGAATGAGGGTGGAATGTGGGTCTGTTTGGTTCACTGCTCTCTCTCTAGTGCCTAGAGGACTGCCCGGCCCACAGTTAGTGCTCAGAGAATATTGGAATAAATGAATGGATGGATGATTGAACACAATTCTGACTATCCCTCCTTTTACAGAAACGGGGGCTCTGAAAGGTTAAATCAGTTGACACAGCTAGCAACGGGCAGAACCAAAATTTGACTTCTGTTCTGCCCGCCCTGTGAGCCAAATGGCCCTGTCGCAGGGATGGACCCGCTGCCTGGCCAGGGGGAGGGCAGGATCACGCACATGATCATGCATCGAGTGCACAAACTGTGATTTCACAGGCGCTGCTGAGGACAGATGCAGATGCTTAGAGAGTCTCATTATGGAGCTGACTCAGATCTTTAGGGTCTTCCTTAAGAGCTCTTTACCTCTTTACAAATCAAGGAAAATATGTGTCCGCAACAGGCTATCTGTCCATGGTGATTTCAGATTTGGGTTTCAACAAAAGCCTGAACGAATGAAGGGGAAAACATCACCAGGAGTGTTTAATCCTCCTTGTCGCAAAGCCAACCAGCCACGGTATTCAGTTGTTGTTTTTTTAAATAGACTTTCAGAAAAACAACAATATCCATCTGTCGCCCTCGCCCTTGCTAACTCCTTCAAAACAAAACGGCCAGAAATAGGACTTGGGAAGCAGCCGCTGGCTCGTGCTGCCTCAAATATGAACAGTAGAAAGTTCATCTGCATATGAACACAATGGCTGGATCCTGTGTGTGTGTGTGTGTGTGTGTGTGTGTGTGTGTGTGTGTGTGTGTGAGAGAGAGAGAGAGAGAGAGAGAGAGAGAGAGAGAGAGAGAGAGAGAGAGAGTGTCTCACAGGAGTGAAATACTGAATACTGGTGCAGGAGGCTCCAAGGCCATGGCACCCACCGCAATTGATTGCAGCATAATAGGTGGGCGCCCCATGCAGCCTGCCTGGCTGTCCTCGAGAATGCTCACTTGGTGGTTCTGAGGCCTGGCCTCTCACTGTGATAACAGTGAACGTCCCCCTTCTCCAGGCCCTGCTCCAGGCTCTCTGAGCAGCATTTAACTCACTGACTCTTCAGTGCAACCCTCGCCAACAGGGTGCTTCCATCCCCTTCCTACCTGTGGGAGAGCGATGGTCAAACAAAGCGGCTTATCTCGGCACAAAGCTAGGAAATGGCCGAGCTGGGATTTGAATCCGACTGGGGTCCAAAGGTGACCGTCTAACCCTTCAGGACATGTTTGCTCATCTCCTGGGGCCTCCTCACCTTAAAAGAAAATAATGTCAGCAGCCCCCTAATTTAAATATTTATTGAGTACCTACTTGGATGACTCTGAGTTCTAGAAATCCGTCAACCCTCAGAGGACCGAAAGAACCATTTTCAGGCGTGGAAATCAGGGCCCTGGGAGTTAGGGAAATTTGATAGGTTTCCAAAGCCTTGAAATTCAAATCATAGAGCCATGATTTAAACCCCAAAATATCTCAATTCAGCATGTGAATGTCTAGATTTATAGCCCTTGCTCTTACACTATCCAGTAGTTTTGTTCCCTTGCCTTCTCCTGGTTCTAACTTGCAATCTAGGTCAAAGTATTTACTCTCTCTGTGCCTCAGTTTTCTCATCTGTAAAATGGGGATGATGATGCTACCTGCTTCAAAGGATCATCATAGAACCTTTGGAACAATACCTGACGTGTGGACAGTATTATTGTTATAGCTGTTGTCATTATCATTATTTCTTATTAGAAATTATTTCTCCTTTTGTCTAACACAGACCTTTTCAGAGAGTCAGCACTATCTCTTTGTCATGTCCACATATCCATCTTTACTTACTTCCTACTTCAAACACTTAAACCTTACCACCTTGTGAGAACCACCACCTCCATGAAGCCTTCCCTGGTTTCTCCAGGTCTCACAGACTTCTCCCCCCTCTTCAAGTCGCTCCACCCTATTTCGGGCACCTCAACACAGAACCCTGCACTGCTTTGAATATGTCCTGCTTCCAGAGTGTATTGACACATGAATGTGAAAGAAGACAGTCACAAATAACCACTTGTCACATGATTCCATTCATATGTAATATCCAGAATAGGGAAATCAATTCAGATGGAAAGTACCTTAATGGTTGCTTAGGGCTGGGGGATGATAGCTAAAGGGTACGAGTTTCTTTTGGAGGTGATGGAAGTATTATGAACTTGACTGTGGTGGTGAAGGTACCTGTCTGTGACTATACTAAAAACCATGGAAGTGTATACTTTAAATGACCGAATTCTATGGCATGGCATGTAAATCATGTCAATAACACTGTGACAGTTATTCAGTGTTGATACTCTGAGAAACAAAATCAGAAGGGAGACTGCTGACCAATGTAAGAAAGAGTGTCCTGACTCTCGGGGAGGAAGATGCTGATGATGCTTATATACACCAAAATGGTGGGTATGGGTTTCTGATTGCTGCTGTAACAAATGACCGCCAACGTATTGGCTTCTTGCAAGATGAACTTGCTATTTACAGTTCCTCAGGTCAGTGAGAGGGAGTCAGTTTCCCTGGGCTACAGCCACGGTGAGCGGGCCGTATTCCTTCTGGGGCCGCAGGGAAGCACCCATTCACTCGCCTTTTTCCAGCTTCTGCTACATCCGCCTCCTTTCCTCACAGCCTTTGCACCCCTCCGACCTCTGCTTCCATCTTCAACTCTCCTCCCGACTCTGACTCTCTCTCCTCCCCCTTACAAAGGCCCAGTGATTGGGCCCAGCTGCATAATCCAGGGTAGTCTTCCTCCTCTCACGATCCTTAACTTAATCACAATTGCAAAGTCCCTTTGCCACGTCTGGTGACAGGTTTACAGGTTCTGGGGATGAGGACATGGCCCTGTTTTGGGGGCGGGTGTTATTCTACCTCCCACAAGGTGTTAGAGTCTTCATTCCTTCACAAAGGAAATGGTCCCTCACCTGCTCGCCTGTCCCCTGGGATATACTTTACTTGCCAAGACAGCTCCTTAGGGGTCCCCATGGGCGGGGGCTCCTGGTGAGCTCTGTAAGTTCTGGCTCTCTTTGCTTTCACTCCTGCTGCCTTCACTGGAATGAGTGAGTGTGGGTGAGTGGCTAGGCTCTCAGACAAGGCTGATTGAGTCTTAGCTGTACTACTTACCTGCTGTATGCCTGGGTGGGGGTGGGGGGGATTAATTAGCCTCTTTATACCACAGTTTCCTCATCATCAAAACGAGGATTATAATATCCAGCTCATAAAATTGGTGTGAAATGTAAGCCATGACCCAGCCCCTGGGAGTGGTGTATTAGTTCATAGGTATTATTATGGACATATTTCCCCCCATTCTCACTTCTGTCTCTTTACGTTCTATCATAGGAGTTTCCACACTGTATTGAAAGCATTTGTTCTCATGTCTGTCAATACATAGTGAGCAAGGTCATCGAACACCATGGTGGATATTATTCTAGGAACTTGTGCCAAGAGAAGATAGAAAAAGCATTGAAATGCATAATTATACAGTCAACAGTATATAACCATAGCTCTATGAAAACTGTAATTTGTCAAGTAATAAGGAAGTACTATAAAAATCAAGAAATTACAGAGAGGATAAACTATTTTAATTAGGATATTCTATAATAATCAGTTCTTAAAGATACTAGAAATAAAAATATACCATTTAAAAAAAATACATAGTGAGCTCTTCAAAGCAGTGGGTGAGGCTCTTCTCTCTCTGTATCCCCAGGACCTTGCAGAGAGTGGATGGGTGAATGGAAGTGGTGCATCACTGAATGGAAACATAAATGAATGGATGCACAGCTAGATAAATGATGGGTAGGAGGTTGTATGTATTGTATGAATGTATGTAGGTAGGTCAGTAGTTATAGACGCATCTAGGGGGTTCATTGGTGAATGATAATTGCATTCGTAGATGTTTGGATATATGGATGGATGGGTATATGTATAAACAGATGAATGGATATTTGAATGGATTAAATTTTTGCATGAATAGTGATATAAATGCATGGGTGAGAGGTTGGGTACCTCTATGGATGCGTGTATGTTTATACATGTATGCATGAGTGGATTAATGGATGGATGAAAGTTTCGATGATCGAATGAAGGAGTGGATGGACACATGTATGTATGAATGGGTACATGTGCAGATGCGTGGATACAGGTATAAACTGATGAATGGATTGATTAATGATGGAAACATGTGCATGCATAGACAGATGACTGGATAGTTTATGGAAGATGGATGAGTAGGTCATCATTTAAGCAATTGCATTCTGTTGCGGAGAACAAGGTTTCCATTCTAAATCCTTATCACCAGGGATCCGATCTCTCCTCTGGACCCAAGCGTGCGGAAAGAATATAATAGCACCATGTACTCTGTCCCACAGAAGGAGCAGGAGAAGCATATCGATTGGGTGAGGATCAGCGTTACGGCAGAGGTGCTCACTGTAGCCATCTCTCAGTGCCTGTCAGAGCTTGGCCCAGCACCCTCAGGGATAAGGCTAGAAGGGAGCCCAGACGCCATTGGTTTCTATGCACATTTCCATGTGGAAGTCAAACCCCCAGAGGGAAAGGGACTTGCCCAGGGTCACCCAGCAGAGTGCCAGAGAATGCAGGCCACATCTGCTCCAAGTGCCCCGGCTTCATTGTCTCGCCCAGCCTCCCTGGCCCCAGATGCCTCTCAGCCCACCTCCTGGAACAACCGCTGCAAAGGCCTCTCTCTCTTTGTCTCCAACACCCACGGGTCCCAAGAGCCAACTTGAACTTGTTCCTCTCTTGTGTGACAATGGTTAAGTGCGCCGCCAACACCTGGCGCGGAGCAGCTGGAAGGGTTTAGAGAGAAGGAATGTGCCTTGTGTGGGTAGGTGCTGCTCATGCCCTCTGGGGCTTCGGCGTGTCACGCTGTCCTCTTGTCTCCTGATTTTCTAAAGGGAAATCTGTCTTCTCCTTCCCTTTCATTAGTGGAATAAAAGGGAGGGAGACAGACACACACAGAGAGCTGGCCCTGGTTACTCAACAAAGGCACACCACAAAGTTTGTGTTTGCTCATCCCCCAGGCCAAGGGGGCCCTGTTAGTCTTCCTGTAATCTCAGAGGGGCAGCGATGAAAAACTGGGGGCCCTTCCTGCTCTCTGCTCTCCGGGGGTGTCCCTCCGCCCTCCCTCATCCCACCTTGCTAGCTGAGCTGCCCAGGGGGCCTGGTGACTGGATGTCAGGCAGAGCCCTGCTGAAAGGCTTGGCAAACCAGCCCCTCCTCTGTCTGAATTTCTGAACTTCCCCATCTTGAGAGAATCCCACCTCCTGTAGGAGGAGCCCTCTCACCTGCTAAGGTCGCCTCCTCTGCTCTCCACAACCACCGCTGCAGGAATCAGAGCTGCTGCGTCCTGAGAGCTGACCCTGTGCAGTCACGCTACTAACAGTCCCCACAGCAGCTCTGTGAGGAGGATGCCATTGGCAGCCCCATTCAACAGATAGAGAAGCTGAGGATGAAGGAGGCCTCCCAGCTTGGGCTCTGCTACTACTGTGCTTAATTGCTGCATTGTACCAGATGCCGTGCCAGACCATTTATGTGGATTAACTCATGTAATCCCCTTTATGGCCTAACCATGTAGGTACTATCCTAATCCCTATTTATAGAGAAGAGGATACGGGGGACAGAGAGGTTGCGTCATTTTCCCAAGGACACACAGCTAGTAGATGGCAAAGCCCTATGCTGTCTCCCCAGTGACAGTGACTTTATAGAGTTATTTATGACTTGTAAATACTTTATGGAATTACAAAGTCATAACTATTTGGGACTGGAGGGGGCTGTAAGGAGCACCGAGCTGAAATATTATAGGTCAGAAAACAAGACCCAAAGAGGCAGAGCAACTCACCAAAAATCAGACAGCTGTTAGCGGCAGACTTCCTGGTAGCAATGTAAAATAATAATAATAGCAATAATTTGATATATTTAATATTTTTAAATGTTATTTTATGAATTGCAATGACCTTGGGAATCTTATGTAATTGCAAACTCTGCAAATCAAATTGCAAAGTCATTAAAATAATAACTACTTGTTAAAAAGACTGCCAGGGGCATTTGAGAACATCATCCCCCTTAAAACAGACAAACACAACACACACACACACACACACACACACACACACACACACAATACACATACCTCTCTCTTCCTTTGGGGCTTTGATATGTGTGTGTTTGTTTCTTTGTCCCCCTCACATGGTACTCAGAGGGCAGGTGGTCACGGGGGACCTGTGTACTAGAGGAAACCATGTTTGTTACCTCCTGGGTTCCAGTTTCCTGGGGAAAAAAGTGTGTCTTGGACAAAGGAGAGGAAAGGTGTGGAGAAAGGGACTTTGGAGCTGATGAAATTGGGGGCGGGCGGGGGTGGGGGCAGCACAGAGAAATGAACAGGGGTGGTTCCTCCTGGGAAAACTTGTGGGGATTGCACCTCAGTGTTGCAACCAAGGTGGGCCGGGTCCTGAAGGTGCTGCATGTTTGCGTGCTGGGGCCGGTAAAGATGTGTGGGATGGGCCGAGGGTGAGACACAAGATCCTAGAGGCCCCCGCATGTCACTGATCCGAAGCACATATTTAAGACTCAGAGTCTGACCACATGTCATCTTGGTAATTTTCTGGAACAAAGTTCCTTCGTCTGGGAGAGACGTCAAGGAGATACAAGGACAGGACATTAAATGACGTTAAACCGCGCAGGGAGAAACAGTCCCTTTTCTGGTCCTTCCCATTCCCTTTGATTCTTTCAGGCAGCAAGCCCCAGCTTGGTGCTCTTACTGCTTCACCCCCTCCAGCAGCTCTAACTCCTCCTAGAAAGCAAGGTCCCTCCAGCCCAGAGCCCTCCCAGCTCCTCGGATAGAAGTTGGCAGCCGTGTTTTGGGTCCTTTGTGTTGATTTCTAAGGTGTCTTTCTACTTGGAGCAAAGGACCCTGGATTTGTAATGAACGTGCCAATACAAAGTTGCCTTTTGAGATAAGTGTGTTGGACAACAGAGTGACTTGTCATGAAGAACATCAAGTGCCTTAGGACAGACAGTGTATGATGTTGTAAAAAGTGGGAAGATAATACAAGAATGACTGATGCTTGGGGAAATGTGGTCTAGATGAGAAGTGGGCAGAGTGAGCACAGGGAAGGGGTGGGATGCCTTTCTGTGATTCACGTGAGGGTGCCATATGTATTAGCCGTGGCCTGCACATTGGCAGTGGGTGGGAAGTGGTGGAGTGAATAGCAGAATAAGCTTGCTACTAAAGCAAAGAACCCTAAGACTGCAGTGGCTTTGCCCAAAGGTACTTTTTCCTTCTCTGAAGGCCAGTCAGGTGTTCCTCATTAGTGATGTCTTCCATGTGGTCAGGTAGGGGCCCAGGTTCCTTCTATCTTGTGGCTCCACCTTCCACTAGGGCAGTGATTCTCAACCTTTCTAATGCTGCGACCCTTTAATACAGTTCCTCATGTTGTGGTGACCCCCAACCATAAAATTATTTTTGTTGCTACTTCATAACTGTAATTTTGCTACTGTTGAGAATCGTAATCCACAGGTTGAGAACCGCTGCTGTAGAGCCTAAGACCATCGGAAAACACAGATATTTACATTACGATTCATAACAGTAGCAAAATTACAGTTATGAAGTAGCAACGAAAATAATTTTATGGTTGGGGGTCACCACAACATGAGGAACTGTATTAAAGGGTCGTGGCATTAGGAAGGTTGAGAACCACTGCACTAGGGCCTTATTCTCCCACTTTTCTGGGAGAGGAGCATTGTGGGTAGTGTGTATGGGCCTGGCCTGGGCCCATTTCTCACCCTCGGCGTATCTCTCTGTTCCCACCGAGTTATGGAAGACCTCCTTCTTTGATACATTTCTTATTTTGACAAAAATAGACATTCACAGATACTGATTTTTAGGATTTTCCACGACAGGACACCAAACTGGGGGGCAGCTCCCATGGTTTACCTTATCAGCCACAAGGTATCTTTAGAAATGGCTCCGGGAAAATGCACACCTGACCTCCAGTCTTCATTCTGCCACTTGCTAGCTGTGCGACCTTGGGCAAGCCCCTTCACCTCTCCGAGCCGCGGCTTCCTCTTGTTAACGTCACTCCGTACCTCTTAGAGCAGTGGTCGGCAAACTGTGGCTCTCAAGCCACAGTTTGCCGACCACTATCTTAGAGCATAATAGGGCACTGGACTGAGCCCAGCATCACACCTGGCATACGGTCGGCACCTGAGGAGTACTGCCCGTGCCTCTCCTCCCAGGGGCAGGCTAGGGGCTGCCCCCGTGCTGTCCATCAGGAAGGCCAGCGCAGACAAGCACGCTGGCTGGCAGGACACTCCTGGCTGCTGACCTCACTGGGGCCGCGGCTTGTTTGCCTTGGAAGGTGTGCTGACGGCTCCAAGGCAGTTTGTTTAACCGAAGGCCTTTGAGGCTGGGGCGAGGGATGGGGAGACCGGAGGCTCCCAGGCAGGTCAAAGGGGCTTGACAGACAGGCTGGGACGAAGCCCATGATGCATTGATCCACAGTGGAGTGACTGGTTAATCTCTGTTGCTTTTGGAAAGATGGCCCTGGTGTCTGTCACCTGTAGAGACAAAGGCGGCGGGGCCCTTCCATTCCTGGTGATGCCTGAGCATTTAAACACCCTGGGCAGCAGGCAGGGAGTTCATGAAGGTGGCAGTTTGAGGTCGTGGTTTTGTAGAATCCCTCTGTTCTAGATGTGGGACAACAGATGCTGGGAATGGGGCTTCACGGGGCACATCTGGCCCCGATGGGCATGTCACCTCTTCCTTCTTCGTCATCGCCCTCGTTAATTGCTCTCTGGTGGACTCCCGTGGTGCACTAAGCACCGAGGCCTGGAAGCAGTCGCCCTGGCGTTCGCACTTGGTACGTCCCTGGTAAGCAGTGTGCGCATGGAATGATAATGTTGAAGGCATCCAAGGAGCTTTTCAAAAGGAGTCTGATGGGGGAACTCTTCAATAACCAATGAATTACTTTGCTAAGTAAGCATCTTTATAATTTGTTAATCATGTAGATTTGGCGGTTGGTTATCATCCATCTATCCATCCACCCTTTCACACATTCTCTTATTCATGCATGCCCTCCTTTAGTGATTCACCCTCACCCATTGATTTATTCCTTTAATCACCCATCCAGTCATTTCTCCATTTTTTTATGTATCCATCTACCCATCTGTATATATCCATCTTTCTATTCATGCATTCAGCCAGTCATGCATTTAAATAAATGTATTCATTTATCCATCCATATATTCATTTATCCATCCATATAATCAACCGTCCGTCCGTCCATCCATCCATCCATCCATCCATCCATCCAACCAACCATCCATTCATTTATCCATCCATATATTTAACCGTCCGTCCGTCCATCCATCCATTCATCCATCCAACTATCCATCCATTCATTTATCCATCCATCTATCTATCCATCCATCCAACCATCCATCCATCCATTCATACATACAGCCACCTATTCAACATCCAGTCAGCATCCACTCAGTTACTCACTCCCTTTCTCCTCTCCCCTTTAATTGATTGCGCCTTCAGCAGGCTTTCTCTGAGGGCTTGCTCTGTCCCTACTTTCATTCCAGGAACTGGGAACATGAGGCCCGAGCTTTTGAGAAGCACATGATCTCACAGCAGAAACCAACATGTAACTAGATAATTACCACCCCAAAGGGCAGGTAAAAATTAGTGTTTCTTAAGGTGAAGCATAGCTTTATGCCGAATGCCAGTAGAGCCTCCCTACCCATCCCCTGAGTATCCTCATTCCTTCTAAGTGGAGACGACGGAGCACGTGACACTGAGAGACAATGTCCAGTTAGCCCTTCCCTTTGCAAAATCGTGCGCCCCTTTTGCAACCTCTGCCAAGTTTTCAATTATTTTCTCTTTCTTGAAATCTCATTTCTAGAAATCAGCTGGGAAACAGCCTGAATATCCATCTACAGCAGTGGTTCTCAACCTTTTTAATGCTGTGACCCTTTAATACAGTTCCTCATGTTGTGGTGACCCCCAACCATAAAATTATTTTCGTTGCTACTTCATAACTGTAATTTTGCTACTGTTATGAATCGTAATGTAAATATCTGTGTTTTCCGATGGTCTTAGGTGACCCTGCTAGCGGTTCTCAACCTGTGGGTTGCGATCCACAGGTTGAGAACCGCTACTGTAGAACCTAAGACCATCGGAAAACACAGATATTTACATTACGATTCATTAATAGTAGCAAACTTACAGTTATGAAGTAGCAACGAAAATAATTTTATGGTTGGGGGTCACCACAACATGAGGAACTGTATTAAAGGGTTGTGGCATCAGGAAGGTTGAGAACCACTGATCTACAGAATTTCCCCTTGACCAGGGCGTTGAAATAGATTAGTTCCGTGTCAACAATGGGTCCCTGTGCCACGCTGGAAACACAGGGTAGACGCGTATGGACTCATACGGGAAAGAGTTCAGGAGATATTTTTAAATACAGAAAATTAAGCTGCCGAGTGGCATGTCTGCATAGACATCCATCTGGTGAGGGCGACGTGAGATGACACAGATGTGCCCACATCTCTCCCTTATTTACGAAAATCCTTGCTTTGTTTGGGGGCTGCACAGAGAACTTTCTAGTAGAACCAGGGTCTGCCTTTCTTCACCATGGCATCCCCCGACCCGAGAGCGGTGCTTGGCTCGGGAGGCGCTCAGTAAATATTTGCTGAACGAATAAATGGACGCATGATCAACAACAAACTGTCTTTATTTCCCTTGGCGTGCAGGATTAAAGGTTTTGGTGGGCCCTTTAAGCTGCTATTTCATTATACAAAATACAGGAAAGTTTTCCTGCACAACTTCTAACATATAAAAACAAAGTTCAAAAAATATATATAAAAATCCCACAAAGCCGCCAGCCTCCCTGGTCTCCGGGAAGGGATTACACAGTTGGGGTGACATGTCTCTGTTTATCCAAACTGTTTCATGTCCAATTAGGGAAGGAGACCTTCTGTGTGTCTCCCTTCCCCTCTCCCACAGGGGATGCCAGGCCCATCTGAGAGAGCAAACAGCACCGTGTGTGTGTGTGTGTGTGTGTGTGTGTGTGTGTGTGTGTGTGTGTGTGTGTTCCGGCCCCGGACCCCCTTTCTGGGGTAGGAGCCTACATTAGGGAGCTGTTGACAGTCCCTGCGCCTGACCTCGTGCACAATGCCAGGGACAGCTCAGCAGCTTAGAGAAAGGAAGAAAACAAACAAAAAAGTCGGCTGAGTCTGTTTGTACTCAGGAAACTCAAAGAGGTGTTTGACAGTCAGCAAATGCCAGCTTGGCTGTTGTTTTTAACCTATAACTCAGGAGGTGGGAGGCCAGGGCAGGGGTGGGAGTGGGAGGGAGGAGGGAGGAGGGAGATCAAGGGAGAAACGTGAAGAAAGGAAGGGTATTGGTGGGGTGGGGGAGCACTTTCAAAAAGTACAAGGGAAGTGGTTAAGTTGGCTGGATCCGGGCCTTTGGGGAACTGATTTGTGAACTACCCCCTCCTTCTTTCTTTCCCCTCCCTCCTTAACCTCTCTCCCTCTCACCTTCCTTCCTTTTCTCGCTTTACAACTATTTATTGAATGTCTATTATGTACCAAGCACTGTTCTGGGTGCTGAAGAACATGGTAGTAAGTGAATCAATTAAAGACCGCACTCAAGATGTATTTGCAGTAGTCCCATTTTAGAGATGAGGAAACTGAGGAGCAGAGAAAGGACATAATTGCCTATGAGAGGCCCCATGTGTTCCTGATAGTGGCACACTATTTCATGCCACATGCCTTTGTCAGGCTGTGTCCTCTGCTTGAGGCACCCTCTCCCACACCCGCCCTGTCAAACAGGCACAAACATCAACTCGAGTCTCACCTTTTCTATGAATCCTTTTAAGCTCGCTCTAAGGAGAATTGGTGATTCTTCTTTGGTGTCCCCAAAGCACACTTTTCTTCTTTACCTTTCCTTTTAGCCATGTAATAATTCAGGCAAACAGAAAAAAAAATTGTGAACAAATACTACAAACATCTATGACTATGCATATTTATAGCTATTCTCTATACCTCTTTATTTTGAGTTCTGAATTGCCTGAAAATTGAGCTACCTATGAAAGGTATTGGAATGTGGTTAATGTATGGATTCATGGGTTGGAGGAAATAATTTCAGATTCAGGTGGTCAGTTCTCCCAATGCAATATGACAACATATTCCAGTCAATTGGTGGGAAAGTGGAGGAAAACCCACCACTGTCAAAACACTGCCACCACCACCACTAACAGCACCACCACCAACAACGATAATAGCAATACCATCACCACCAAAAATACATCACCATCACCACCACCACCAGCACCAACAGCTACAACAATAATTGCAACAGCATCACCACCAACAATAGCATCACTACTACTACCACCACCACCATCAATATCACACCACCACCACCACCACCACCACCAATAGCAATACCATCATTACCAAAAATACATCATCATCACCAACACCAACAACTGTAACAATAATTATAACACCATCACCACCAACAACTACATCACTGTTACCATCACCAGCAACGTCAGCCCATCACCACCACCAATACCATCAATACCTTTGCCAGTTCCACCCGCATCACCATCATTAACAGCAGTAATACCAACAACAGTTACAACAAAGGAAACCAGAAAAAGCTCACTTTTTTTTCTGACGATAAATCTTAACCAGACAAGGCACTGTGCTAGTGGGTAGGGAAACGAGGGTGAGTAGAAAGTAGTCTCTGACCTCAGGGGTCTCATCATCGAGTGCATGGAGCTACTAGTAAAACAGGTGCGTGGATAGGGACGAGGAACTGGTAGTCTCCACGTGGAGAGACAGTGTACATCTGACCACTTTGGTAGAGGAGAAGGACCCTAAGGGAGAGTCAAATTTCCCCTTGACCAGGAAGAGCAAATGGAATGTTCCTGCCTCATTTCCCCAGATGTCCATAATCCACCTGAGCAGACGTCACAGCCGAACCTGAACGTGGCCCTAGAATCCACTTCAATGAAGAACTATTACTAGCCCAGCCAGGTACTGTGCACTGGCATTGGCTCTCAAGACAAACCCTATTGCCTGCCCTAAACCAGAGGGCAAGTGCCTTTTACACTTGTTCACTATTACTTCCTGTGTCTGGGCCATGGGCCTGGCTCAGGAACGGCGTTGAGTATCATTGAATGAATGGATGAATGAATGGGGGAAAGGAGAGCAGTCCCCATGGAAATAACGCCCTGGGAAGAAGCCTGGAGGCAGGAAGTCGCAGTGTGTGTCAGTCACGTGTGCTGTGACTGAATGGAGAGGGAGCAGAGATCCTATTTGGAGGTCCCTGAATGCAACCGCTGACGGCTGTTGAGCAGGAAACAGCACGATGTGAGTTGTTCATGTGACCTGGATGGAGGGGCATTGCCATCTTATGGGTAAGGAGACCGAGTCATGGAGGAAAAGAACTCACCCAGGGTCGGGCATACAGTAATGAATATCTGAATGGGTTAAGTCTACTTCTGAAGGAAATTGGGGAAATATGCCCCTTTGTCTCACAACATTCTAGCTAAAATTTCTCGATTTCCGGTTAGAACCAAAGGATTCGTTCCCTTCTTTCTGCAGCAGTGGGGGGCCAGAAACTCATCTTTTATGAGGCTGCCGGCAGCTGTTTGCTGCCCGCCCAGCTGTCCTTTCCTGAAATAGGATAGGGAAGGAATTAGACATTTTCACAGATACCAGGGAAGTAGCCCTGGGGTTAGAGATGTGAGTTTGAATCCCAGCTCATCCATCATACCCTGTTTGGGAAGCCCTAGCAACTAATCTCCCCACACAGTCTCAGCTCCTTATCCGTAACTGAAACCACACTCTTCTCCATCCCTGGCTCATGTGGTTACGGTGAAGACGGGTGAGCTGTCTGCAGGCATGCAGGCACCTTGCAATGCGCACCTATACAGAGCCTACAGCATGGTGTCCTTTGTGACAGGTACCGTGTTCATCACAACATGGTTACATCTGGAATTATTACTGTGATTTCATACGACTCCTGCACTCAGTTGGTAACTAGTTGACTTGGAGACACCTGAAGCATGCTTCCAGTCCCCTCACCTCGCCCGTCCTTGAGTCCAGCCACCACTTGGTGTCTAGTTCTATGCAGAGTCCAACGCATTTCACTTAGGTGTAATGTGCAGGGCCTCATCCCGGGCCGGCCAGCTCTGTGTACCTGTCGCTTCTGGTCCCAGGATTTTTTCTTTGGATGTCACAGTATGGGACCCAGTAGACCAACTCATCACCCAGCCTGTCAGCCTGGGAATGGTGGGAATCCAACCCCTGTGTGGGCAGTCCTTTGTGAGGTGGGGGATGTGAGCATGAGATGAAGCCTTCCTCTTCCTCCTCGCAGACAGGCGGGCCCGGGGTTCATTCCATGTCCCGCAGCCTCGTGGTGGCCCGCTCCGTGGAAACCCAGTCTTCTATTGGTTCTTTCCATCCCCGCTCCACTCCTCCACCCCTCACGTGCTCCCACTGGGCCGTCCAGGTGTTAACACACACACCTTTGTCTCAGCCTCTGTTTTCCAGGGAATGCGGGCTTCAATAGTGTTGAATATAGAGTTTGAAACTTTATCTCCCCTGCCCCTCATCTTGTATCCCCCACGAAAGGGTCCCGCACAGTGTCTGGCACATAATGAACGTTCAAGAAATACTTAGTAAACTTCACGCATGAATACAGTAGCGAGATCCTTGTGTATCAAGAAGATGGTACACGACAGGTTGGATTGATGGCCCTCAGTAGCAAAGTAGAGTGATTATGGATAAGGAATCTGGAACTGAGCAGCAGGATTCAGATACCAGCCCTGCCCCATATTAGCTGTGTGCCCCCAAGTAAGTTATGTGGCCTCTCTATGCCTCAGGTTCCTTATCTGTGAAATGGGTGAAATAGCATGTCACACATAAAAGAATTCAGTGCTGTCCCTTATGTAAAGTACTGGCACATGGTAATAGTTCAGTCAATGAAATCATTATTCTTAGTAATAGTAGCAGTACAGATATTACACGCAAAAGAATATGTTAGAGTTTTAGGATAGGATTCCCAAGGCCTATGTGTGACTTTGGGCACATCACTGAATGCCATGCCCCCCCCCCCTTTTTTTTAACTTTCTTTATATAGGGATAATAATGCCTAACTCATCCTCATGGTAGATAGCAATTTCGAGAGCACTTTACAAGGTATAAGCCATTCTAGAAATGGAAGGGACTTTTCCCCCTTTATTATTTATTGGTAGTGGATTGTTCTATTGCGAAAGCATATCTGGTGCCTGAAGAAAGTCTCCCACTCCGGGAAGATGGGAATTCATCCGTCATTTCTGAAAAGTGATCTCCCTCACTGACCACAGTGTGAGCGCCGCTGGGTGCAAATCCCTCGCCATGGGAAGGGAAACCAGGTCCTGCGGTGCTGAAAGGCGAGCTGGCGCCAAGTTCTGCATGTGGCTTAAGCCATTAGCCTGATGGAGACGGAATTTTCTTTTCTTAAAGGACCTGCTTCTTTCACCCCTCAACCTAGTTCAACGGACCTCTGGCCAAGAGCTGGAGCCTAGTGAGCCGCCAGAGAGTTCCGGGTATTTCCCATAATGCCTCTGGACTGACACATAGGAGGCTCTTCTTGTGACCGCGTCTGCAGAGTAGAGGTGGTCATGCTCCTTCTTTGATAGCAGAGCATCTTAGCTCATACAAAACACCTCCCTCACTTCCCTGCATTGTATTGTATCCTGGACATTGTATTTCCTCCCTCCATCCTATCCCGCTCTTGTCTCCCTTTCCCACTAAAGGCATTCACTTTCATATGTCTAAAATAGGCCCTTAAATATTTTTTCTTCAAAAACATACAGTAATTTTTTGTGCATGCACTTGTTTTACACAAAAGTCAATGAGTAAAAATCTGATTTTGTTACTTTTTTTTTTTTTTTTGCTAACACCATGTTTTTAAAACCCACCTTGTTGACGTATGACTGTATTAAAATATAGGTGTATCTTGTTTGTGTATATTTGTTTCTGACTAATGCATAGGACCCCATAGTGCACGCTCCCCACATTTTCTGTATCATTCCCCTAGAGATGGACACTGAGGTGGTTTTCTTTTTCTTATTTTTATTTATTTCAGAGAGGAAGGGATAGGGAGAGAGAAACATCAAGGATTAGAGACAGTTATTGATCGGCTGCTTCCTTCACGCCCCACACAGGATTGAACCCACAACCCAGGCATGTGGCCTGACTGGGAATTGAACTGTGACCTCCTGGTTCATAGATTGATGCTCAACCACTGAGCCACGCCAGCTGGGCACCTAGGTTGTTTTCAGTTCCTCGCCACCACAACCAGCACAAGAGCGATCTGTGCAGGACTTTTCCTGGAGTTAGATTATTGGGTCCTAAGATATATCTTACTTAAATTAAGAGAGATCAAGAGAGATTCTATTCAAATCATGGTGATAATGATATCCAAGCCACTAGGTGGGCAACTCTGTCCAAGCCCCTTCTCTCTCTGGGTATACAGGGGAGGGGGTAGGTTTATAGCCTTGAGGCAGAGTTTATGCTTGCATTGTTACTTATTAATTATTGTATTATTTGTTTGTACAAGGTAAACCTACTTCTGTCCCCCCTGTGGATGTCTTTTCATTTGTATAAAGGGGGTTTGGATGAGAAAAGCTCTAACGGGCCTCCCTGCATTTAGATTCCACCACTCATTTTTGAGCAGCTGTGTTTATCAAACAGAGGGAAGCAAACACGGTAGCCCATCGTCCAAATATTTGGAAGTAGCCAGTTGTTCAGCAACTTGTAGACACCGCCTAGGAGGCTTTGTCAGTGTTCGTAGGCGGCTGTCTTAGGGGTATTTGCATTCTTTTAGGTTCCCCAGAATTCCTCTCCTCTTTCTCTTGGAGAGCTAATGCAGATTCAGGCCTGAGGGGTCCTGCAGTCCCTTAGGAATGTGGGTGTCAGTTCTGTTCAACTTTGGATTGGCATCTGTCTACCTACCTACCTACCTATCGATCTGTCTACCCATCATCTATCCACCTATCATAGATATATATCTCATATACCTACCTGCCTTCCTACCTACCTGCCTACCTGTCACCTATCCACCTATCACATCTATCATCTACCTGCCTACCTACATACCTATCATCTATCTACCTATCATACCTATCTATCATCTATTTACCTTATTTCCTTCTTTCCATCTTTCCCTCCTTCCTTCCTATCATCTACCTACCTTTTATATATAGCTATCATCTATCTACCTACCTACCTACCTACCTATCGTCTACGTACATATGTATGTATGTATATATGTATGTACTTATCTATCTAGCTAGCTTAAATAATTTCTCCCAGATCATGTAGCTAACAAGTGGCTAAACTTGAACTTGAATTCTGGTCTCTCCAACCCATGATGAAATGACCCTCTGGACATGGTGGTTGAAGAGATGGCATTTGTTGCTGGTTGCCTGTGAGGATATTGACCATGACCCTTGATCAGAGAAGTTTCCATCCTTCACTCCCGCTTTCCTACTTCCTGTTTGGAAACTGACCACATTTTGCTGCAGGTGGGGGCAGGGACGAAGCGTCCTAGAGAAACCCAAGAGAAAGGGAGCTTCAAGTCTGTCCCTGGGAAGGAAATGCCTTTCTAAAGGGGTAATGCAAAGATATACAATTTCCCCAAATGCTGAGAGCCCCCCAAAGCGGAGGTAGCCCCGGTGCCACATGCTTTGGTCTGAGCGGGTCCGGAAATAGATGGGAGACCCGTAGGCCTCTTCTCCTGGCCCACCCCTGGCCTTAAATCCATAACTTAAGTGAGCATAACCATAAAGCCACTAATAAAAACATCTCCACCAGCTCTATTTACCCAGCTGTGGCTCTCAGCATCCGCTGCTGACATTTTTAATACTCTCATTTCTCTGTCTTCCAACAGGATTCATGTGAAGCAGCCCAAGGGAAGGGTGGCGCTGAGGAGACAAAACCCAGGCGCCCCAGGCCTCGGATGGAGGGGACTGAAGCATGCTGGGAACACACTCCCACCTGAGGAGCACAAAGGACCCCGGGAGCCGAGGAAGCTGGCCCGAGGCCAACCGGAGGTACCAGAGGGGCCGGGCCTGAGCGGGAGGTCCGCTCGGGGGGCTTCACTGCACATCCCCGATGCTCAGGCACACAGTGCCCACTTGGGTTGCAGGGAGGGGTTGCCCATTGAAGTCAGGTGGTGGTGATGATGGGGCCTTCTGATTTTTTTAAAACCTTTTTAGGAATTAGACTGTGTCTATAGAAAAAAAATACACCCACAAAACTCAAATGAACAGCTCAATAAAATCACAAGGTAAACACCCGTCCCTCTGCACCCCGGGCAAGGAATAGAGCATTGCCTGCCCCCCAAGAAGTCTCCCTCTGGGCCACCCAATAATTATGTCTCATCGCTTCCCCTAAAGTCCCCCGACCTTCACTTTTAAAATCAAAGGTGAGCTTTGTCTGTGTCTGTACTTGATGTAAATGAAATTTGTCTCTCATCGCTGGTTTCTCTGACTCAAAACTGTGGGCTCCGTCTCTGGGCTACCTGTGAGGCTGTGGTTTATCGTTGAATTTCATTCCGTTGTATGACTCTCTCACGATTTATTGATTGATGCTGTCATCGATGGGCATTTGGGTTTGGTTTATTGGGAGTAGTGTTGCCATGAATATTCTTCGCCGTCTCTTGGTGCATTCATTTCTGCCGGGCACATACTAGAAACTAAAATTCCTACAAGGGAACGCATGAAAAAAGCTTCTTGCTATTGGCCTTAGCAGTGCTTTCTTGGAGATAATGCCCAAAGCACAGACCACACCGGGGAAAATGGACAGGGGGGAGGACATCAACCCAGAAAACTTCTGCACAGCGAAGGAAACCATCAACAACCTGAAGGGACAGGCGACAGAATGGAAGAAAATATTTGCAAGCCACCTATCTCATAAAAGGTTAACAGCCAGAATAGATGCGGAACTCCTCAACTCAGTAGCAATAAAACAACTCAATTAAAAAAATGGGCAAAGGAGCTGAATAGACATTTTTCCAAATGAGATACAAATAAGTGGCTGACAGCTATATGAAAAGGTGCTCAATGTCACTAATCATCAGGGAAATGCAAATCAAAGCCACAATGAGACGTCACTTCACCCCTGCTAGTCTGGGTTATAAACAAACAGAGGTAAGCATTAGGCTGTGTAGAAAGGGAAGCCTTGTGCACTGTTAGTGGGAATGTAAATTGGTGCAGCCGCTATGAAAAAGAGTATGGAGGTTCCTCAAAAAATTAAACATAGAGCTTCCATAGGCTCCAGCAATCCCACTTCTGGGTAAAGATCCAAAGGGAATAGAAACAGTGCCTTGAAGAGGTATCTGCCCTCTCACGTTCATTGCAGCCTCGTTCACAATAGCCAAGATGTGGAAGCAACTTAAACGCCTCTCAGCGGGCAAATGGATAGAGAAAATGTGGCATGTGCATGCAGTGGAATATTACTCAGCCTTTACTAGTAAAAAAGGGCATCCTGCCATTTGTGACAACATGGGGGGACCAGGAGGATACTGTGCTCAGCAACATCAGCCAGATACAGAAGGACAAATACCACTTAAATCAGAATTTTAAAATGGTGAAACTCACAGAAGCAGAGGCTAGAAAGGTGGTTACCAGGGGCTAGAGGGAAGGGAGAGCAGGGGTGTGTTGGTCACAAGGTGCACAGTTTCAGTTGGGCGAGTTGAATAAACCCTAGAGACCTACAGTGCAGTGCCTACGGCTAATGACACTGTGTTGTGTACTTAAACTTTCGCTGAGAGGATAGACCTTGTGTTAAGTATTCTTACCTAGATAGGTGTAGGTATAGGTATAGGTGTAGGTGTAGGTATAGGTATAGATAGGATGGGGGGGGATAAAAAGAAGAAAGGGTATATGATTTCTGGTTAAAAATGTAATGACAATGAAAGCCTAATTGTATATATAATCTAATAAAATCAATGGATGAATCATCTTACATGCTCATAGACAGTAATGTAGTTAGAACAGATCATCTTTATTAAGCATGTAGAATAAGTTTCTGTTGTGTGAAGCCATCAGTTGTGGTAATTTGTTTCAGCAGCCACAGGAAGCTCATACAGACGTGCCTCCTGGAGGCATGTTAGCAATGACACCGTGGGTAGATGTCCTGTGTGTCGGGCTGTCCGCCACTGAGGCCGAGGACTGCCGCTTTAGCAGGCCACGTATGTGGGGCTGAGGCCAGCAGCAAGAAAGCCTGGCTTGCTACCAGCTGACCCCAGTCCTCACCACACTTCTGTACACCAACCATACTCATCATTCGTATGTTGCTTTTGTGCTTCATTGAAAACTACACAAAATACTTAGAGTCTCCATCTCCCTGCCTTACTCCTGAGGTCTCTTGGAAGCTCAGGCCCCCAAAGGGGAGTTTTCTTGAGAACCCCCTAAAGCACATGCCAGGCTGGCTTTGTGCCTGTCCTCTGTGCTCCCACAGCCTCCGGTGGTTCCACTGGAGGCCGTCACTTCGGGACTGTTAGCACTGTCTTCTGCGTTCAGCGCGAGCTCTTTCTCAGGGAGGGTCTGATGTCCCGGGTCCTGGCCCTGGAGCCCGAAACCATGACGTGCTTCATAGGCCCGGTCAGTACCTAACGAGTCACCTCTACGGTGGGGCACGGACTCGAACCCCAGCCGGACCTCTGCGGATCTCTGCGGTGTGAGGACTGAAGAAAAACTAGTGATAAGATGCTTGCCTGGAAGCCCTCCAGGTATGGGGAGCACACATCCTTATTCTGACAGAGGTGAGCCTCCGGGGCTTCACAACCAGAGTGAGCAGTGTTTGGTGATCAGTCATAGGAGAGGAAACAATTTCTTTCTTTCTTTTTTTTTTTTTCCCCTGACACTTTCTATCTGGCCTTTGGGAATGTGAATAAATAGCTATTTACTGGAGCTGCTATTTCTGTCTTAGAAAACAAGTTAGTCCTGAGCCTGAAGGTGCATTTTTCCTCCTTCCATCCCTGGAGGCCCAGCTCTGAGGAAATTAGTTAGGGGAGCTGTCCCTGGGGTAGTCTTTCACCCACTGTTAATTCTGGCATTGGCTTTCTGCAGGCAGGTCAGCCTCAGAGAAGCACAGACCGCAGGTGGGCGAGCTTATGCTCAGCGAGGAGCTGAGCAGAGAGGAAGGGAGCAGTGAACTTGAGCGCTGGTGGGTCAGGACTTGCATTTGCACTGAAAAGGAAGGGACCATCCAGATTTACTTGTGATTGCCACCATCTGCCTCTGTACCATCTCATTTAATCCTCTCAACAGCTCTGTGAGGTCGCCACTGATGCTGGCCTTACTTGAGAGACAGTGGAACTGAGGCACAGAGAGGTTGAGTCACCAGTGCAAAGTCACACAGCTCAATCAGGGGTAGATCTGGGATTTGAACCCCAAACTGGGGCTCTTGAGCACCAGACTGAAGTTGCCCCATCAGTGTCTGCTTTGTGCTTGCCCATCTCTTCCCCTCATTCTTGCAGGAACCTCTTTGGGACCTCAGGTCCAGTTCATTCTTACTGCAATGTTGAACCTGGGAGAGTTCATTCCCCAGAAAGGAACCACACACTGGGTTAGTCCCCACTCCCTTAAAGACGTCCCATCCTAGGCCTCGTGTTCACAGGCTTGACCTCGCTTCATGCCACACCGCCTCACTTCATCCACCAGGTGCTCTCGAGGTGACCTCAGCCCTCCTCAGCATGATGAGAGTTTTCCGAAAGCCTCTTAGGGTGAAATTGCTACTTGCATTCTCCACTCAGGGCCTCTGTGAACCCTGCGAGAACAGTGACTCATCAATGGAGCTATTTCCTACACAGACAATATGTAAACCAATAGGTGTGCCCATGTTTGGCCGGTCTGTGGGCTATCATTTGCTGACCCCGGTTCTAGAATAATCCTTGGCACTTCCCACCCACTCGGTAAAAAATATATTGAATGAATGAATGAATTGCCACTACCAAAATGAACTCCTATCTCTGCAGTTTAAATTCTCAGCACAGAATGATAAATCAACATCTGTTCTAATAAACACATTAATAGATGATGAGAGCATGCATGTGTTCACGCATGGGTAGAGAATGAAGTGAATGAATGCATGAATAAATGCTCCGCACTCTTGATTGTGTAATGTTTTCCTCATAATAGTACCCACGTGTGCCCTAATGAAATGCACTTTGTCCCAGTTATCTTGGCTATGTAACAAAGTATCCTAAGACTCTTCGGCAAAAAAGATACCCATTTTATTATGGAACAGATCCAGTGAGTCAGGACTGGGACAGAGGGTAGTAAAGATAGCATGTCTCTGCTCTGAGACCCAGGGAAGAAAGAGTTCAATGGCCAGGAGTGACTCTATAGCTGGCACTTGATAAAGTGCCTTCACTCAGCACCTACTTGTGGCCTCCCCAGGGGGCCCAGGCTTCCTCACAGTATGGCGCTCAGGGCACGTTAGACCTCTTACACGGTGTTTCATGGCTCTGACATGAGCCTTGCAGATCCAAGAGTTTCTTCCGCTGTTCTCTATTGGACTCTGTTGGTCAAAAATGGTCACAGTTCACCAAGCTTCAAGTGTTGGGGGAGAGCACAGACATCCCCACTTCTGGGTGGGAGATCACACAGTAGAGAAGCATATGGGATGGGAGACATTGCCATAGTCATCTTTGGAACGTGTCACCTGCCACACAGCTTAAACCAAATACGTTGGTCTATGGGGAATTTCTAGCTTTGGAGAAAGATATTACTCAGTACTCCTGAAATCAAAGTCTTAAGCGTACCTCCTGCAGACCCTGTCTGTACTTCAACTCTGTCCACTGGGATTATTCCACCTGAATTCATAAATGAATATAAGGCACATCAGTTAGAATAATGGCTCCCCAGAGATCTCCCTATCCTAACCCTTGAAATGCGTGCCATGTTACCTCACATAGCCAAAGGGTCTTTGTCCAAGCGATTATCTTAAGATAGGGAGATTCTGAGTCAGAGAAGGACATGTGACCATGGAAGCAGATTTGACGATCTCTCTTTAACAACTACACAGCTGGCTTTGAAGATGGAGGAAGGGGCCACAAGCCAAGGGATGTGGGTGGCCTCCAGATGCTGGAAAAGACAGAAAATGGGTTCTCCTCTAGAGCCTCAAGGAGGAACCCAGTTCTTCTGACACCCCGAGTCTGGACCAGTGAACCTATTTCAGACTTCTGACTTCCAGAGCTGCAGAGTGGTAACAATGAATTGTTTGATGCCAGCATGTTTGTGGCAGCTTGTTACAGCAGCCAGAAGAGAACTGATCCAGAGGAGTCCAGCTTTCTGGCTGGCTTTGATTCAGACCTTCTCCACACCGGTGCCCTCAGATCTTGGGAGACTGTAGACTGATTGCAAACTGGAGTCTCACTCCGGGGCGGTCTGAACCTGGAAACTGGTTAGGATGGGTTCTAAAGCTTCACCCCAGATACTGTTGACACGCAGGAAACGATATTAACAATGAGAAAAGATCCATCAGGGACCTCAGGGTTTTCTCCCAGGCCTTTGTCCTAGAACTGCTTCAGAGCCTCCTTACTCAGGCCGAGTCCCCGGGCCAGCGCGGCAGTCACCTTGGTGAGCCACGTGGTGTGGAGCAGAATCTCAGGGCTGCCTCACACCTACGGAGTCAGACCTGCACTTTAACAAGATCTGCCGCAGGTCCATGTGCATGTTCAGGTTTGAGGTGCGTTTATAGAGATCGGCTTATTTCTCCAGAAGTCCTCAGAGGGAGTGTGAGAATGGCTGTTTCCTTTTTAAAGTAAAAAAGCAGGGCCCCGGCTGTGAGCAAGCGTGCAACACCAGAAGGAATGTCCCCAGCTACTGATGCTGGGGGTCGGATTCCTGACGCACATGGCGTTTGTCAGCGTCACTTGATGCTGTTTCCAGGCTGAGCAGAACCCAGAGAGACACCTGCGAGTTTCCTGCAGCAAATATGTGCAACGAGAAGTTCATGATGTTCTCAAAAAGCGGCCAGAGGTCTCACCCGGCTGAGGAGCAAGGCTCCCTCCTAGGGCAGATGCACAAAAGAACACACGCGCTGCCTTCAGATTGCCTGGCTGCACTGCAGACTCTCGGAAGCTGTTGTGAGTGTGTTAGAGTCATGCCACGGGGCTGTTTCTCTTTAAATCCTCCAGACAAAGCCAGGCTTCTGAGCCTGCATGCCCAGGAACTCACAGCCAGGGCAGCAGAGCTGAGCTTGGGGGTATGGGGGGGGGGGCGAAGAGAGAGAGAGAGAGAGACAGAGAGAGAGAGAGACAGAGAGAGAGACAGAGAGAAGGCGGCTGAGACCCCTCAGACCAGTGCAGTTGGCCTATAATCTCGTGAGATTCTGCTTCGATCTGGGCACAGTGAGCCTCCTTTTCAGAAAGGAGTTCAGGCTGAGAAGGTGAGGGAGGAGGAGCACGTGTGCGAACAGGAGAGGAAATCTGGACACCGAGAAGGTGCCAGCATCCGGGCAAGGGGGACACTTCCCTTGTTTGGGGAGGGAAATTGCTCGTTTTCCATCCTCCCGTCTCCATCCGTGACGTGGCAGTGAAGCAGGGCATGTGGATACTGAGAATGTAGATCTGAAGGTAGCGTCTTCGTGAAGAAGATGTGGGACATTGGAGGGTGGGAGTTTCCCGTTGGGTCCCCTGTAACTGCGTTCACACCTGGTTAGGGACCGTTATTCCGCATGATCTGTAGTTATTCAGAGGAATGGGGAAGGGTGGTTTGACTTTGAATTATTTTAAGTAATAGGTTATTTTAAACACTATGCTACTAACAATCAATATAGGATTTTAGCTAACCGATGATGCAACCAACCCAAACCAATTTACCACAAAGCCTGGTGTGTAAATATACAAACTTTCACGATGCCAGGATTATAAATAAGTTCAAAGACACAGATGAATGGCAGGCAGACCCTAAGACCCTCTCTGTCAGCCGCTGTCTGAGTTACACCCATTTTCTCCCATAATCCTCACCACATTCTGTCAATGTGTGGGCTCTTTTATCCCAGTTTTACTGATGAACTGAACTGAAGGGGAGAAGATGATCCTGGAAACTGGAACTGAAGCTCATTTCCCCTGGTTCACAAAGGCCAGGGAGCAGGAATCTGGGATTTGAAGTTACGACTTGGGCCTTCTTATTTCTATAGTTTTTCTGCTGATTTCCCACTAATCCTTGGTTTGGTACTGTTGGCCCATTGTACAGATAAAGAAACTGAGGATCCTTGATGGAGGCACCCAGCTTTTAAATAGCAGAGTTGGGCTTCAGGCTGAGAATGTCTGACTCCACATTAGACCTGGCAGTGGATGGGAATTGTCTGCCTGAGGGACGCTCTTTGTGGTGATGGAATAGTTCCATGTCTTGACTCATAGGTGCACATGTGATAAATCCAGAGTTCTGCACACAGACACACACACACACAAGCACATGTGAAAACAGGTGAAATCTGAATAAGGTCTGTTCCTGAGATAAGCACTGCAGTCAATTTCCTGTGCTTGACAATATACTGCGGTTATGTAAGGTATTATCGTTGGAGAAAGCTGGACAAGGAGTACAAGAAACTCTGTATATTTTGCAACTTCTGGTGGGTCTTATTAAAAAAAAATTGTCTTCAACCCTAACTGGTTTTGCTCAGTGGTTAGATTGTTGACCTGCAGACTGCAGGGTCTTGGGTTCATTTCTGGTCAAGGACATGTACCTCGGTTGCAGGTTCGGATCCCCAGTCCCATGGGCTCCTGCCTCGTAGGCCATCACCACGAGAGCTCTAAGGTCCCTCCCGTGTTTGCCTCTGCAGCCTCCTCTGCCCTGTCTAGACCCTGCTAGGGGCTGAGCTGGCTCCTCCACAGTGACACAACAAATACTGACAGAGCGTCACCCTCCAGCAAGGCTCTGGGTCGGGCAAGGCCTCATCCTCCAGGAGTTTAATATCTCGGTGGGGTGTTGCTCTGGTGGAAGCTGAGAGGTGATGGAGAGAAACCCGAACCCTGGCCCATTCCCGAGGAGGTGCTGTGGTGTGCTGACACAGCTCTCCTGGGCCTGCAGGAGCCAATGAGAAGCCTTCAGGGAGGTTGGGAGCTCATCAAATCATCAGTGACTGGAGATGGACCAGAGAATATATACGTCAAGATAATTCTCACACATGAGAATCCAGCTCCCTCACACTGGCTGGTTGACCAGCACGCCACCGGGAAATTCGAAGCCTGGTGCCCTATGAGGAAAATGGAGATACAGATTCTTATCTTGAAAGATTTCACAAATATTGACACAGGATTGGCACCTAGCAGGTGCCCAGGAATTCCCAGCTCTCTCTCCAGCCCTTTCTCCCTGAACTAATAGTGAAAGTTCACAGTGGGTTCAGTTTTCCTTTGGATTTATGGGTTGATAAACAAACATTAGGGAGGAGGGAAAAACACACTTTGTAGGGTGGAGCCTAGGCCCAGTTACTGGGGGAGCAGTGTGACTTTGGAATGTTCCAGAAGTTTTCCAGGATCGTCTTCTCCCCTCCCACACCTGAGTTGATAGGCAGGAAAGATAAGAGATATTGATGGGGTCAACATGTGAGTTTTATAAGTTGCCCACTTTTGGGCAAGTGTGCAAGTGAGTCATAGTGCTCACAGTATTTCCTTGGTCATTCATTCATTCATGTGTTCATTCAAAAATGCATTAATTGGGCATTACAGTAGGAGCTGGGCCCTGGTCTGCATGAATAGATGCTTTCCCTACCATACGGAACTTACAGGTCAATGGTGAAGACGGCCACGAAGCAAGTCATGAAAAGTGCGTGGGTGTAACTTAGGGTCACTCAGGTGGTCACTGTGGGCTTTTGTAAAGAAGTGGCGTATAGGCAAGGATCTGAGGGAAAAGGACATTTTGTCAGGCGAGGTGAGCAGTGGGTGGACGGACTCGGATGGCCCCTGTGGTCCCTGCCTCCTGGCGTCAGGCCCTGTCTAATCCGCTCCCCTTGAGTGTGGGCAGGACCTGTGACTTGCTCTGACTCATAGAATAAGGCAAAGGTGATGTGATGTCACTTCTGTTACCATGTCATAGTATTCCCCCCTCCCCCCCCCGCCCCCGCCAACCCTTCTCTGCAGGAGATACGTTTCAAGACCCCTGGTGGATGCCTGAAGCCATGGATAGTACCAAACCCTCTGGATACTATGTATTTTCCTTCTACATACACACGTCTTCACTTAAAGGGAGCACTTTTCGGCTTCTCTTTGGCATATCTGAATTGCCAGCATCACTACTCTTATGCTTTGGGGCCATTATTCACTAAAGTAAGGTTCACTTGAGCACAAGCATGACAGTCTGATAACCACGTTGGTTGCTAAGTGACTGAGGGGTGGGAAGCATCTACAGCAAGCATGTCAAACTCACGGCCGGCGGGCCACATGCCTCGTTGAAATAATGAGTTTGACATGCTTGATCTACAGCATGGATATGCTGGAAAAAGGGAAGAGTCACAGTCAGTGGGACAGACCAGGACAGCCTGCGATTTCATCATACTGCTCAGAGTGTAACCTTGTGAGAGGCCCAAAGTAGGGGACCCCGCTAAGCCAGGCCCAGATTCTTGACCCACAGAAACTGTGAGATATTAAATGCATTTTGTTTTAAGCCATGGTGTGTGTGTGTGTGTGATCACTTGTTACGCAGCATGACTAACTGATACAAAGAGAGACCAGGAATTGATTCCAGGAGGAGAGAACCATGTGTGTGAAGGGGTTAAAGAGTGTGAGTACCAGAGGAAAGACAAGCAGGACAGTGTGGCTGGCATAAATAGGGGGCAACAGGGTGCTGAGAGGTAAGGCAGAAAAATATGCCCGGGCCAAGTCTGCAGGCCCACAGGAGCTGTGGAACAGATCTGGTTCTTATCCTGGGGACCCTGGAGAGTCAATGAAAATTCTGAAACAGTGAGCTTGATAAAACTTGCTTTTCAAAATTCACAGGTGGATATGGGGGGTCTCTTTGGGTGGCAAGGTGACATGCTGAGGCATGCAGGAGTTGGTGGCTGATTCTTAGGGAAGGGAACACTTTCAAGAAATCTTTTGGTGGTAGGATGGGCAGCACTTGATGACAGGGTGGATCCAGAGAGAGGGAGCTGGAGAGGCATCTGTTGAAATGGAGGGAGAGGGTGATGGTGTGAGTCTTCCAGGGAATTGGAACATTCTGCCTCCGTCTGGGGAGCTCAAAGACCCAAGTGGAAATGGGTCCTTTGATCCCAGCTTCTGTCTGGGTTGTTGTGACCTCCCTCGGGCAGGACAGTTTAGGGTTTGTCTAGCTACTGAGCACAATTAGCACTGTATAAAGATTTCATTAGCATGTGGAGAAGGCCTGGCTGCAGAGTAAATCTCCATGTCATTTGCTAATGCTAATTATTTCAGCTGAAAACCGTGTATGGTGATCAGAGGAAAGCTGTTTATCTCCCCGGGGAGCCAAGCCAAAGCTCAGAATAATATGGACTTATTGTGAGTGTACGAAGTCCCCATCGTCACATGGTAGGTTTAACGGGGATGAATTATTGCGAGAAGTTTGTGGAGCCATAAAGTGAGCTTGCTGTACTCCCAGAGATGGGACATTAATCCATGTTCCCTTCATTTACACGTTCACACTATTTTTTTTTCTTCTTCTTCGAGTTGCTTTATTTTTCTATGCCGTGGTTTTCTCCTGCATGAAGGTCGGCACTCCACACTTCAATTCTAGCAACCGGGGCTCAGATTTCAGTGGAGCCAGGAGAGCTTGTCCTACTAGAATGTAAGCTCCGTGAAGGCAGGAATATGTTTATCTTTTTCACTGCTGTGTACCCAGTACCTTAGAAGACTGCCTGGCTCCTTAAGTATTTGCTGAATAGATAAATGGCAGAACATGTGGGCAGCATATGACATCCAGAAAGTCCTCAGGAATTGGCAGCCGTCTTCTCTCTTTTTCTCCTTGTTCTTCCTTCTCTCCTCTGTGCCCCTCCCTCTCTCTCTCACCCTCCTCTGCCATTTTCTTCCTCCTGCATTTGGGGAGAAGAAAGAAAACAAAGAGCATCTGTCCCTACTGGCTATCTGACTTGCTGTTTGTCCAGCATATGTATGATGATGCCTATTTCTTTTTATAATATGAAATCAGAGGATTATCTTGCTTGGAGAGAACTGGTTAGACCTCAGCAATAGAAACCAGGACTCCAGTTCAGTTCTTCCTTTGGCAGGATATTTATCTTTTGGGAGGTGTTTGGTGAGTATCACAGTTGTTCCTTGGTTTAGATTTTCTCAGCTCAGGGGAAATGAAAAGCTATCCTGAGAATTGAAGGTGATCAAGCTAGACTTTAATCCACTGCTTCTCCGGATGGAATACTCATCCTTCAAACATATATCCTTCCACCCATCCATCCATCCAGCCAGCTATTCATCCATCCATCCATCCATCCATCCATCCATCCATCCATCTGCGTGATCATCTATTCATTTATCCATCTACCCATCCATCCATCCAGCCAGCCAGCCAGCTATTCAACCATCCATCTATTCATCCATCCATCATCCATCCATCCAGCTGTGTGATCATCCATCCATCCATCCGTCCGTCCGTCCGTCCGTCCGTCCGTCCGTCCATCCATCCATCCATCCATCCATCCATCCATCCATCCATCCATACATCCATCTATTCATCCAGCCAGGCAGCCAGCCATTCATCCACCCATGCATCCAGCCAGCCAGCTATTCAACCATCCATCTATTCATCCATCATCCATCCATCTAGCTGTGTGATCATCCATCCATCTGTCCATTCATCCATCCATCTATTCATCCAGCCAGCCAGCCATTCATCCACCCATCCACCCACCCACTTATTCACTCACTCATCCACTCATTGCCTAGTTCATTTTTTCTTCCATTTAAGAAATATTTATTGAGCATCAGCAATGTGCTCAACCTTATGCTAGAAAGCAGGGGTATCACGATGGCCAGAATGGATACAGGCTCTGCCCCAAAGGAGCTACCAGTCTAGTGCAGGTGATCCGTAGGCTCTCAGGAAGTGGGGCATTCTGCAGGAAAAAGACAGCACATCCTTCTGCCATTTTATTATACTCAGTAGTAAGTGAAATGTAATTTTGATTGTAAAGATAGCATTCAGAGTCCACAAGAACTTCCAAGATAAAGTATTGGACTTCAGGAGGATTTGCTACTTGAGTTGCTTCTTTGGGACCCCCCTTCCATCCAAAATGGTCCTCTCTGCACTTGGGGGCTTTGGGTGGAATTTGAAAAGCACCCACCAGGATGGGGTGGCAGTGAGCTTTTGAAGGCCATCGGGTGAGATACTGTCACTGAATATTAATCAGTGAGGAATGATGGTGATCCTACTGTGCGTAAGCTCTGTGCATTGTGACATGCAGGAGAGTCACAGGCATATCTGAGGTACCTACCCAGCCTCAGAACTGTCCCCTCCTCCCCCCCTTTCTGAAGCAGGCACCTGAAGCAGGTGTGTTTGCGACTCCTCCCCTTAACCTGATCGGACCGAGGATAGTCGCCAGGCATAGTCCAACCTAATACTTCTTTTTAGAAATTAAATCAGGAGGTTTGAGACAGAGGACAAAGAGACTGCAGGTCACACAGGGCTGGGACCAGAGCTCCCTGATGACGGATGATATGCAGAAAAGGAGCTGGAGTCTATAAAGGCAGCAGGCGGCCCGGGGAGCGGAATCCAGGTGACATCTCGCAGATGTGACCACACATGGCCCAAGAAAGAGACGGAAGGTCTCCTAGGACTGAATTCCACTTCTAGAAGTGGGGTTTGTGGAGTCCTCCTGATTTTTATGATAAGTTCCCCTTTGCTTAAGCTAACTTGTCTGGGTGTCTGCTTCTTAAAACCGAATGAAAGATTGCAAAGATGGGAAAAGTGATAAAGCATTCTAAGCCATGGCCCCTGCCCTCAATTAGCAACTTCCAAATATCCAAGACGGTGTGAACGATAGTCGCCACTCTGTACATTCACCCCAGGGCTATTGACTCTGTAACTGGGAGTGTGTGCCCTTTGACCCCCTTCACCCATTTCACCCACCCCACCCCCACCTGCCATGTGCCATATACCTCTGGATCTGTGCAGCGAGTGCACAGGTTTTTTAATATTAAGGGAACGAAAACAAGTGGGAAAGGTGGCCAGTGGCAGCCTCTGAAGACCAGCACCCACACCCATGCCCAGAAAGTCCCTAAGGTCCTACTGGGCCGAGTCCTGCCCCTGCTGTGTCTTGAGAGAAGCCAGGGTGTCTGGCTTGGGACCCTTCAGAACTCTCTCTCCCTGGTCTGGTTCCTCCCTCGCTGCCCGCTTTGGAGATGCCGTGAGGGCCTGGGTACCGGCCACCTGCCGGGGAGCATTAGGAGGCTCCTTTGTTTTTTTAATCCTCACCCAAGGACATTGTTTCATCTTTAGAGAGAGTAGAAAGGGGAGGGAGAGACAGAGAGGAACATGGATGTGAGATGAACACATCAATTGGTTGCTTCCCATACGCCCCCGACCAGGGCCAGGAGCCTGCAACTGAGGCACATGCCCTTGGCCGGAATTGAACCCAGGACCCTTCAGTTCACAGGCCCACGCTCTATCCACTGAGCCAAACCGGCTAGGGGGGAGGCTGCCTTTGATGTGGGCATAGTAAGGGAAGAAATCACTTCAGAAGGACAGCCTGACCCATCTCGGGTCCTGTTTCCATGGCAATGAAGGGCCTGACATCTCATTTTGTTTGGGGCTGTGGTGGCCGCTAATTACAGGCAGCTCCGCGTCCCCTTGCTCTTCCTGGAACGGCCTCTATTTACTCGTTGGCAATGCTTACTTACTGTTTTCCTTTCGGACTCTCTTCCTCCTCCTCTTCCACTTCACCCTTGAGGGAAAAGAACTCATTGTTGCATCTGGGGGCGATGTTTGCTTTGCTGGTCGTTATGGAGACAAAAAGGCAGATGACAGGGCAGGCTTGGGAAGGAAGGGTGGGCAGCAGGGCCCAAGGTTGCCCGTGGCCCAGCCAGAGACGACTGCGAAGCAGAAGGGGCAGATTCAGGCCCCAAGGGTGGCAGGGAGGTGAAGGAAAGAGTGAAGGGGGTGGAAGTCCTTGGCGGGGTGAGGGCATGGAGGTGAGGCAGGCAGGAGGCTCATGGACCACAAGATGGCCAGGTGGCCTCTCCGCCTGCCACCAGCATGTCTTCTTCCTGCTCCCCTGAAGTCTGGTCCACACACTTTGCTGCTGGGAGTGGGGGGGTGAGAGGGGGGAAGGGTGCAGGGCTGAACCAGCCCTTGGGGCATCGGTGGGGCCTTCCAAGGAAACCCTGCAGAGATGCCTGGGCTGCCCACCTGACCCTCTGCTGGACCGACCTTCCCAAGGGCCTTTGCCCTTCTCAGTCCAAGTCTGTCCTGCCCCAGCCGGCAGCCACACACCATGAGTGGCTATGTAACTGACGCAGAACGGAATCACACGGAAAATACTGCCCCTTCTCAGTACTTGCAGCTCAGTTTCCTCTAAAGCTAAAACTGCTCCAAAAAACGTCTGTGAATTAAAGAAAAAAAGGTTCTCAGCTGCCCTCACATTTCAAGTGCTCAACAGCCACATGGGGCTGGTGGCTGCCATGTCGGACGGCACGGATATAGAATGTTCCCGTCATCACAGCACATTTTTAGGACAACTTTGGTCTAGGGAAGAGTGTCTTTCTGGAAGATTCCCTACACATTTCAAAGAGTGAAAGGAAGCCAGAGCCTGCTAGCCATTCATTCACTCACTCATTCATTCATTCATTCAACACATATTTACTCCTTGCCAGGCATTGTACGGGGTGAGTAGGATTGACTTGAGGCAGGCCGCTCATGCCCTTGTGAAGCTTATGTGCTGGTAGAGAATAACAGGTGTTCTCTAGATACAAATAGGATAGGGCCATGGGAAAATAAAGCAGGTGAAGGGAGATAGAGTTCTGGGTGCCTGGGAAATGGAGAGGGTTCTATTTTCTAAAAGCTAGTCATGGGAGGCTCACCAAGAAGGTAAGAAAAGAAGGGGAGGAGGGAGCAAGCTCAGCAGAGGCAGGGAATTCCAAGCAGAGGGAACCGCCGTGCGAAGGCCCTGAGGTGGGAATATATATGCCAGACAGTTTTCAGCAGATGAGTGACATGACCTGAATTAAGTATTAGGAGGACCCCTCTGGCTGCCGAGTGGAGAATAAACCAAAGGGGAGAGAAGAGAGGTGAACGAGAGACGAGCAAGGGGCCTGTTGCCACGCCCCAGGTGAGAGGTGATGGTGGCTTGGACCAGGGGAGTAGCAGTCGGAGAGGTGCTGTGTTGTCAGATTTCAGGGGGGCTTTTCTGCTGGCTTAATGTGGGGTGTGAGAGAAGGAGACGTGGCAAGGATGCCATGAGGGTTTGAGAACCTGGAAAGACGGTTTCCATTTGCAAAGACGGGGAAGATGGAGAGAGAGGTTTGGGGTGGGGAGTTCACCTGTGGACATAAGTTTGAGCGGGTGGTATTCTCAGGTACAAACACAGTTGAATATCGAGTGTATTTACTCAACAGATATCTGTTGGGATTAGTCACCTTGGATATAGGAGATTGGCATACAGCTCATTCTTATTTCCAGTTTTCTTCAGTGGATCCATTAAAAAAACAAACACACACCTAGTTTCCATTGTTTTTGTACCAGCTTGCAAATCTGAAGTCCACACTGAGCAGAATGCCCAGCCGGCTGGGCTTCACCCCGCGATGTACCTGTACTTTGGTGGTGGTGGTTTTCAGTTCGCTCAGTTCCCAGCCAGACACTAAGGAACACTACGGATATAAAGTGGGGCCAGCCCTTAAGACTTGGGAGGCTGGCACCTCCAGGAGTCGCTCAGGCACAGAACAAAGCTCATGGGCTTTGGACCCATCAGACCTGATTCCAGAAACTGGCTCCGCCACTCACCAGCTCCTTGGCGTGGGGCCACGCGCTTAACCTCTCTGAACCTGTTTGCTCATCTGTGTAATGGAACGCCTGACACCTAACTCTCAGGGCTGTCAGCAGGATTAGAGAAAATGCGTGTAAATCCACCAGCATAGTGCCTGACACACAGAAGTGCTTATTTAATAAATGGTGGTGAGGATTAACTCTACTGTTAGCAAATGAAACAGACATGTAAGAGGACGAATTGTAATATACGGTGTTAGGTGCTTTTAAAGACAGACCTGAAGAAGGTGATGAGAGACGGGATAGCTTGGAGACTAGCAACACGGGCTTTGGAGATAGATGTTGGTTTCACACTCCAGCCTCCACCTATGCACTGGGCTGACGCGAGGCCAGTGTGTTGGTGTCCCAGGGCCTTGGATGTCTGGTCTGTAAAATGGGCACAGTAATCCAAAAGTTCCACCTGATAGGTTTGTTGTGGATTTAAAGGGGGTGATATGAGTAAAGGGCTTAGCACAGGTCTTGGCTCACAGGAATGACTCAATAAGTGTCAGTTGCTACTGTTTCCATGGGAACACAGGCAGCCAGAGGAAGCCTTCAAGAGGAAAAAGTGAATCAGTGTTAACATGCACGGATCAGAAATTAGGGAAAGAAAAAACAAAGCCACACAAACAAAGCCCTTTTCTGGGTTCAGAGGAAGGCAGCCCAACTTGCTCCTCGGTGGCCCTGTCTGGTGTTGACAAATGTCTTTGATGTTCCCAGAGGCCCCTGAGGCTCTCTGAGATTTTAAACTCAGCTTTGACCGAGCAGGAAAACCATGGCTGTGTTCGGAAGGATTTGGAAGTACAGAGGCTGGGTGTGGTTTGGGGCTGCCTTTTCATCAAGGAAGATTTAGACGAACCAGAGAGCACCCTTCCCAAGCCCGGGGGCTCTGGCATCTTCCTGGATGTCCACTCTGGAACCTCCCCAAGCGGTGGGCGTGGGTCGTGGGTGCTTGTCAGTGTCCTGCATGGGGCTGTGTATCCAGTTTGCAGGCAAGGTGTCCCCAAGCTGGTAAGTTGTCCAGAACTTTCAATACCTGTGCAGTCACTCACTTCTCGTGCTACCGACAGGCTTGGCTTGTGGCCTGACCTACTTCACGTTGACACAGGCCCAGAGCTTACCTGCAAAGAGAGGTGAAGGGCATGGGAGTGATTCATGTCCTGTTGCCATGATATGCTTGAAAGCACCTGATCTCCATGGTTAGGGTAACTCCGTTACGAGTTAAGCAGGCAAGGTGAGCCAGCTCTGTGTGCCCTCAGTAATCAGAGGGCATCTTGCTGGTCCATCTTATCGGCACAACTGGTCCTGCTTAGCCAGGTGAGACATGGTGCAAAGAGCATGGGTCTTGGCAGTCAACAACTAGGCAAGCCGGCCGGGCGGGGTGGGGGACCCTGATACTAGTACTTACTGGCTGTAGCCACGTTGTTCAAGTCTGTATCCTCTTTATTTCTCTCTTGTAGAATGAGTTATAAATGAATGGCATCTCTATGCAGTAACATCTACATCAGAGACTGCTGTTAGAATCAAATGCCATAGCTACATGCCCAAAGCCCATTCAGGGACTACTACACACTAGTGCTGGCTGACCGCTGCAGGGACTATTCTAAGCACTTTACATTCATCAGCTCACGTGGTTTCCCTCAGAACTTAGAGAGGCGGGAGCTATTACTGTCCCCATTTTACAGATGTGGAAACAGAGGTGAGATCACTTTCCCAAGGTCACACAGGAAGTAGTGGAACGAGCATTCAAATGATGCCTGACTCCAGAGCTTGTGTGTTTGACCACTAGGTAATACTCGCTCTTAATACATGATCACTGTTATATTTCATTAACCCAGTTGTTGTTTTTTAATCCTCACCCTAGGATATTTTTCCCATTGATTTTTAGAGAGAGTGGAAGGGAGGGAGGAGGGGGAGAGACACAGAGAGAGAAACATGGATGTGAGAGAGAGACATCAATTCGTTGCCTCCCCCACATGCCCTGACTAGGTCCGGGGATTGAGCCTACAATCGGGATACTTGCCCATGCCTGGAATCGAATCCACGATGCTTCAGTGGCGAGTCGACGCTCTAACCCAATGATGGCGAACCTATGACACGCGTGTCAGCACTGACACGCGTAGCCATTTCTGATGACACGCGGCCACTGAGGTTTATTAAATACAATTATATATAACAATTATATATTTGTGTTATTTAAACTATAAATATCGCGAAATAATGTTTTTTCCTCAAAGTGACACACTACCCGAGTTATGCTCAGTTTTTTGGCAAAGTTTGACACACCAAGCTCAAAAGGTTGCCCATCACTGCTCTAACCACTGAGCAACCCGGCCAGCGCTTAACCCCGTTCTTAGTGGTGCCTGTGAGCTGTTTGAATCCCACTAGGAATCCAGAAATAACCACCAGCCTGTCTTTTTCCCACCGTGGAGAGCAGTGGCTGATCTCAGGCCGTTGGGACCTGTACAATTCCCCACACTTATTTATAGCAAGACATACTAAAGTCTGCCCCTGGAGCCCTCCTCTCTCTCCTTCCCTCTCTCCCTCTTTCCCTCCCTTCCCCTCTCTCGCTCTCTCTCCCAAGGGGCCTCTTAGTAGCTTATTTGGAGTGAACACCATCCGGAAAAAAAATTTAGCTAAGAAAAACAGGAATCAAGATGTCAGGACAGGTTGCCGACAGGACCTTTGATCTGGCCAGAAATAAATATCCGCGGAGCTGTCGGGAGCTCTCCTGCCTGATTTCCATCTAAAGCAATAGGAGCGGCCACCGTCACGGAGCCCGTGAGCCCCGGGGCCGGTGAGGACGGAAGCGAGCTCTCTGCACTTTGCCGTGGAAGCCATGAGCCTGTGCTTTCCTAGCGGGTGTGCTCTGTGACCGGGGGGCAGGCCGCGGAGAACATCCCTCGTTCATGGCAGCAGCGTGCACAGTAGCCAGGATGGGAAACCGAGGTCCGGTGTTTTAGCAGGTGGCCCGAGGCCACAGCAGCTAAGCCGGAAGGGAGCGGGCGTTTCAGCGCGGGCTCTAAGCCTCCCATGCCCGGGCATTGAACCGCTAATCTGTTCTTCAGTGATGGCTCGAGTCCACACAGTGGCTTTCCCAGTGGGAATTTCCTAGTTCACTAAGTTGGCCCCAGACTGTGGTGTTGTAGAGGCAGCAAAGTGAAGCTTGGCCTTGGCTGAGTACCTGCTGTATGCCCCGCATCGAACGTGGGATTTCAGAGGGTCAGAGAGGGGTGTACAGGACAGGACGCCAGGGAGGGAGTGGGTGCGGGAGGAGGAGGAACCGGAAGGGCGTGATTGTTTCCTGGTATAGACCGCTGTACCTGGCGTGGGGGCTGGAGTGGATGAGGGATGAGGACACCAAGGGAGAAGAACCAGTGGAGGAGGCGTGTGACCCCATTCTAACCAGTGGGGCTTGTAGGGAGGCTGGGATCACAAGAGAAAGTGTTGCTGACAAAGGCCT
Source organism: Cnephaeus nilssonii (assembly GCF_951640355.1). Taxonomy (NCBI): domain Eukaryota; kingdom Metazoa; phylum Chordata; class Mammalia; order Chiroptera; family Vespertilionidae; genus Cnephaeus; species Cnephaeus nilssonii. Next base: position 8,024,291 of record NC_137093.1, read on the forward strand.
CCCCTCTCTCCCACACTCTGTGCCTTTGGCCCAGGTCAGGATACCTGGAGCCGTGGCCACCACCTTGTGAGCACGAGGTGACCAGCGTAGAGACAAGTCCAGTGCTGAGCCTGGGGGTGACAGAGGGGCATCTCCCTACCTCGATGTCCAGGCTGCCCCGCGCCTGCACTCCCTGCCTAGCGAGTCCGAGGTGAACCCACCCTCACCATCTCGGTGTTGCGTCCATTGTGAGCTGCCCACCCCCCCCTCGGGCCTGCAGGGGAAGGGGTCCCACCGATGTCCATGGAAGTTCGGCCTTTGGGCTCCTCGGCACCTGAGAGGCCCCTTTGAAGGCCTCCTCAGAAAGGTGAAGGGAGGAAAGAGGCGTGGCGACCGAGCGGAGGGCGGGCACGCCTTCCATCGCTGGTGCTGGGAGGACAGAGGGAGGGGGGATGGACGCGGCTGTTGGCACCGACACGCGGAGGGAAAGTCTGCACACGTGCGCCTCCTGTGATGCAGCTTCACGCTGGCGCCGCGCACGCATGGCTCTCACGCTGGCCGGAGCCGGAGCAGGAGGGACCTTTGCTGCTACCACTGTGCCGGGTTTGGTCACATTGAGGGGGGGGGCACTGGAGCTGGGGCTGGCAACTTGGGGCGGGAGAGATCCCTGCCTTCCCGACCCCTCCCTCCACGCGGCTGGTGTGGGATGCTCTCAGCCTCCGGAGCTTGGCCGGTTCTCCTTCCACCAAAGGCTTTCCCAGGGTTAGCAGAGCCAGCGTGCTCTGTGCCGTGTTCCCAGGCAGCCAGCTACCATTGCTCTCCACGATCCTTCGCATTCCATCTGCAAGCATTTGAGTGTCCCCTGGCTCTGGGGACCGGAGCCCTGACCCCTTCCTCCCTCTCTCTTCCTCTTCCCACCCCCCTCTTCTTCCTCCCGTGACATCTGAGAGGGCCGGGCTGCCTTGTTTGTCACAGTTCCAGCCTCCTCCAGTGCAGCCTCCTCCCCCTGGGCCCTCCCCACCCCGGCCCCGCGGCTTTCCCTTGCCGCCTCCTATTTGGCACCAGATGTTAGAGGTCACAGACCGCCCGCCCTCGCTTTTACATCTTCCTTCATTTTCCTCCCGCCCCCTCCTCTGCGCCCCTGCTCATAAACCCCTCCTGGCGTGCGTGCGCTGACCTCCACACGCTCCCGAGTCAACCGATTGCGCCTGAATCCACTTAAAGGTGAAAAGGATAACGCAATTTTCTTCAAGATGTGGCCTAAACTGTTTAGTCTTGGAGGTCTCCAAAGGGCGGGAATGAAAAGAAGGGGTGCCCCCACCCCCGCCCCAGTCTCCGAGCACCCAAGCCGAGCTCGCCTTCATCTGTGCGATTTGGAATAGTTTAATCTTCCGCCCCCGGCCGCCCTCTGCAGAATTAGGCCCCTAATGCATGGACAGTGTCAGCAGGCTTGAAAATAAATAAAACATTTTTAAAAAAGGGTAATAATCAATTGTTTCCGCATCAAAACGTCAGGAGACATCAGTCCCGAAGGAGAAAGTTGTGCTCCATCACTCCGACACGGGGACAGTGGGCTGTGACTTGATATTTTTAATCGTTAAGTGAAGAGACTGGGAGCTGGGGCCTGAACCAAAGTGCTCTCAGCCGTCTGGACCATCAGCACATGGGTCGCTCTGGCCCAGAAATGCTTTTGATGGGGGACGGGGAGTCTGAAGGCAGGAAGGCTGAGCTCTCTTCCCCGCAGTGAGCCCCCATGTCAAGTCCCACTCAGTGTTAATTGTGGCCCTGGAGCAAGCCCCTTCTCCTCCCTGAGCCTCAGTTTCCCCAAGCTGTAGTGAGGATTGACGGGGCGGGTGGTTAGCATGGCAAGGACTCCTGCTGTGGGCTGTTGTTACTGTCTTTTTAAATTTTTATACAAATATATTTTTCTTGATTTCAGAGAAGAAGGGAGAGGGAGAGTGAGATGGAAGCATCAGTGATGAGAGAGAATCATCGATTGGCTGCCTCCTGCACGCCCCACACTGGGGATCAGAGCCCATAACCTGGGCATGTGTCCTGACCGGGAATCGAACTGTGACCTCCTGGTTCATAGGTCGACACTCAACCACTGAACCACACTGGCCGGGCAACGAGCTGTTATTGCTAACCTGCTTAATGAGTCATCTTTTCCTGGCGAGGGGCCAGAGAGGTTTTATCTCCCATGTTAGGTCCCCTTTTCTCCGAGTTGTCTCTCTTTCCCAGCCTGTGTGGATAGTCTGTGGAACACACTGCGTGGACGCCAACACTCAGCTACACGTGACTGAACTGTGACTGCCTGCTGGTTCGTTCTGTTTCCACCAGTAGTCAGGGAGCTTTCTGTTGGCAAAAGCCACGCCAGGCTCGCTCCGTGGTCAGATCTCCCAGCAGTTTGTTAAGTGGGACTTTGGGCAAGGACGTTGTCGGAGCCTCAATGTGTCCAGCCGTAACACGAGACTCAAGGATAGTACTGAGCCCATTGGAGTAGGGTGAGAATGGAGTAAGGCAATCCATGCATAGCGCTTGGTACATAGTCGGTGCTCAACTAATGCTTGTTGCTCTGTTATCAGAATTATGGTCGTCCCCAAAGGGCTGTCCCCTGAGTCTCAGATACCCCATTTCCAACCAGCCCTGCCAGGGGTAGACCACACATTCTTCCCTCCGTGGCGAGGTCACGAAATGGGGTCTACAAGAGACTCCTCTGCGCTTCTCTCCAAACCCAGGCGTCCAGCTCGTCTTTGAAAATGCAAGTCAATTCTGATCACTCTGCCAAAGGCCTCTATGTGTATTACGAGCTCTACCCAGAATTTATGGTGGCGTGGCCAGTCCATCTGACCTCATAAAAACCACTTACGGGCAAATGCGTGCACCCAGCAATTCCACCTCTCCATTTCTCTCCTCGAGAAATACTCGCAAATGCTCAGAAAGAAGCGCCTAAAAAGGCGGTCATGGCCGCCCTCTTTGCAAGAGCAGAAAACTGGAGACAGTGTAACTGCCCGTCAGCAGGAGACGGTTCCATAAATCACGGCATGTCTGTGTGATGGGAGGAGATTCAGCAGTTTAAAGTTATGATGTATGGAAGGGTCTCCAGGACATATGGACAAAGCAAAAAAAACAACACGGCGCAGCAGTTACACCCATGTTAAGACAAAAGCGAGAGGCGTGTCACTGTCCATTACATACATCTGTGCGGAGAGGCAGGGGGGGTGTCTGGAGCAGTGACCAGCAAAGAAGTAACTGTGGAGCCCAGTGAGTTGGGATGGGAGCGAGAAGAAAGGACAAAAGCTCAAAGAACGTTCACAGCTTGACCGCCCCGCCTGCCCCCCCCCCTGCCCCCCGAATCATTGGCTTTTTTACAATCAGAAATTATTATGCATCCCTGTCAGAGGTTGGAAAGTGAAATCTCCCACTTGGAGATAGGGAATGTGGAAATGATAGCTCTCAAGAACAGAGTTTCAGTAGGATTCTGGGAAAAAGAAGGCATCTCCAATGCCTCTCACTAGTAGGATGGAAATAAATTCCAGTCTATTGATGTCATGGAGAACTATATGCTAACGGGAACAAAAGAATGTCAACACCACACAGTGCCGGACGTAAAGCTCACTGATGGAATATTGAGTGAGATAAGCCAAGGCCGCGAGCCATGCTATGTGAGTCCATTGGTGCAAAGAACAGCCAGGCACCCTGGCCAGGCAGCTCAGTTGGCTAGAGCGTTGTCTCGATGCACCAAGGTTGCGGGTTCCATCCCCAGTCAGGAAGCAACCAATGAATGCATCAATAAGTGGAACAGCAAATCGATGACACACACACACACACACACACACACTCTCTCTCTCACTCTCTCTCTCTCTCTCTCTCTCTCTCTCTCTCTCTCTCTCAAATTAAAAAATTAAATAAAAGAACAGCCAGGCAAACAAATCCAAGCTACTTTCATTCAGGCTGCTGGCTAACTTGGTGAGAGATGGAGGCCAGAGGGAACATAAGGAAGCTTCCAGATGCCGTCACGAATGCTCCTCTGTCTCCATCTGGGCACAGGTTACACCGGTTTGCTCAGTTTGTGAAAACACATTAAGCCGAACACTTATGATTTGTGCGCTCTTCTCTTATGTATATGTCAGTAAAAGTTCAAAAAAATCAATACATTTAAAAAAGGGTTTCTTTCTTTTATATGACAGGGGGGAAAAGCCCTTTATCTTTCTAGAAAAACCACCATAAACCAGTCTTAACCATTTTCGAAGCCTTTAGCACGAGTAAACAATCATTTCTTTAATGAAGGGAGGAGTCTGTAGCTTTCATCAGATTTTCAAAGGGAACCTTCAGCCCCTAAAAGATTAAGAACAAATGCTACGCTATTTTACAGGGGGTGGAAAGGTGGGGAGGGGGGAGGTGATCACACACACACACAAACCCTTGGGAGAAATTGGCTTCCTGCTCCAAAGGTATTGGCCATGAGATGCCAAGCTGAAGGCTGGGGCACGCGGGGGAGGTCAGGCCGAGTTCCTCGAACAGCCACCCCTTCCAAGTTCTTGGTCAACCTGGCGTCTTCTCTTGTGAGCAGATGCTCACCTTGCTGTCCCCCACACATCTGTGGTTTACGGTGGTGTGTGATGTTGGGAGGGTGATTTATAGCGAGGCTCAGGCTTGGGAAAAGGTTTCTGGAGGAAGCCCCCCGCCCCCATTCGTCTGTAATTTAGGGGCATTTCTTGAATTCCCTAGGCCATTGGCTCCTGGCAGAAAATGAATGTGGGTCGTTTCTGGGACGGATGCTCCCCAACATATGTGTCCCTGTGAAGAGAGATGCTTGGTCAGGGGAAGTGACTTTGCCCCATAAATCAACGAGCATTTGGAATATATTGTCTCTCCTTATGAGATATGAGGGGGAGAGAGGGAGACGGGGTGGACTCACGTGCTGGGCGCTCTCACAGGAAGCGATGGATTAGAGGGAGGAGGTGAGAACTTGGGGGCTGCAGTGAAGTGGATGGCGTGGCACCTCCAAGCCACATGGTGGACCTGTCCCTGCCTGTTCAGCATCTTTATTACTACCTGGGTTGTGATGCCGTCTCTCCCTTTGATTCACCCATTTCCCACCTTTTGTGTCGCTCGCTGAACAGTGTTGGGGAAAGGAGACAGCTGGAGTTCAAGTCCTACCTCCGTCTCTTACCAGCTGTGTGGACGTGGGCTTGTGACTTAAGCTCTCTGAGCCTTAGATCCCTCACCGATAAAATGGAAGTAGATGATGTCTCCTGCATCCGGTCCTTGGGGGGACTAAGTGAGATATTCAATGAGGTTAAAGGAGATTGAATGTCTTGCACAGTGCATTCTGTGGCTCTCAGTTCCTAGTGATTACTGTATCTTCTACCTTCCTCTGCGTTCATGGTTCTCAACAGAAGGTGCTTTGGCTCCCAGCCGGCGTCTGGAGACATTTTTGGTTGGTTGTCATAATTGGGGCGGGGGGTGGGGGTTGCAATAAGTGGAATCCAGTGGGGAGAGTCCCAGGATGCTACTCAATGCCCAGGACGGCCCCACCACAAAGCATTACCCAGACACAGTCGCAGCGGTGCTGAGGCTGAGATGTCTGCTCTGGTGGTACGTTCCATTCTTATTCCTCCTTGGTATTCCCATTCTACGCTTGGCACCCCTTCCCCCTTTATAGCATGCGGGGGAGCACATTTCCTACATTATTAAAAATGCCAGCCGGGGTCCAGCTCTTGACTCTGACCTGCTGTGTGTGTCCTTGGTTCATTGCTTAACCTCTCTGAGCATCCATGCCCTCATTTCTAAAATCAGAGCCTGGTTCTAAGGATCACCTATGATAACACAGTGAAGGCTCCCAGCACTGCTCCAAAGAGATCAAGCTGTGCATCTTCACCCTCCCCAGCAACCTCAGAAACTTCTCCGAGATGGGGTCCCAGGCCAGCTCATTTCTGTGTCCTGTGTATGTGCAGGAACATGGCTTGCCTTCCTCTCCTGTCCTCCCCTGGTCCGCTCTCCTGGTCCCTTCTTTCTCTTGAACGTCTCCCTTTTCTTCCTCCCTTTTATTTGGTCTCCTTTTTTCCAAGCGCAGCCTCCGGCAGGAACAGAGGGGCCCAAACCCTCTCTGCTGTGGTTACACATGCACAATTTCAAAGCCTATTTCTGAACACAACGTGACCTGTTTAAAGGGGGGGCGGTTTGCTTGTCTGGTTTATTTCTCTTTCACTCCCTGGCTCCGGTTATTAAAGTTCGGTTCCTGTAAGAGGCAAGGGTGAACTTTGAAAGCTCTGGAATAAAACGCGCCTCCAGGCCGTCTTCTCCCGTCACCCGCACCCCCTGCCTTTTCTTGCTTGGTGGCGAGCTTTGGGGATCAAACTCCTGGGCGGGCTGCCTTCCTCGCTCACCCTCGGAGCCCACTCGTCCAGTCTCCCTGCCACCAGCAGCTGAGAGCCCCAGGCAGCCTGGCCTGCCCCCGCAGCTGAGCACCACCTGACCCGCCTTTCCCATGGGACTCAGATGGAGAGCGAGTCTTCCCTGTCCTTGGCATGAGCTCTGCCTCAGTTTCCCCCGGGAAGAGCCTCAACCCTCTCAGGGGCTCTGTTTGAAACAACTGGCAAGTAAATCATGGGAGCGGGCCCCGTTCAGTGTTGACTGGGTGCAGTCTATGCACCGGGCATGTGCTAAGTGCTTTTCATGACTTCTCTCATTCAAGCCTCACATCCCCCCGAGGGGCGGGCCATTTCATGTCCCTGTAGTGATGATCATAGAACAGAAGCTTACAGAGATGGTGTGACTTGCCCCAAGTCACAAGTTTACTAAGCGGCAGAGCTAGGATCGACCCCGAGTTTCTGGGAGGCCAGCACTGTGGTGACCAAGGTGTCCCTGTTTGCCTGGGGAACCAGGATGACCCCTAATCCAGAGAGGAAGCAATCAGAGTCACCCCGATACTACCGAGTCTGGGTATCTTTTAAAAACAAGACTTTCTCCCTCCTCCTTCTGTCCTGTTCCTTGCTGGTGTGGTGCACTGCAGGAGAAGAGGTCGATTTCTTGGAGTTGTTTTTTGTTTGTTTGTGGATCAAGAATTACTGAACATCAGCATCGCATGCGTCAGGAGAACGCCACTTTCTGGTGCTGAGGTTTTGCACAAGAAAGGTCATCCTTTGTGGGCTGAGAATCCCCCCAGAACCTCCTAGTCCTTTCCTGGCAGCCTTGCAACTTGTGGTCAGGTTTCCATAGACCACCTTCTGTTTTCTGAAACGTCACCTTTCAGGCAGGAGCAATGGACTCACTCCATGGGATCCAACCACGTGACAGCCAGAATTAAGTCTGGTGCCCAAGGCTGTCTAGCATCTCTTCCCAACTTACCAATCTGGGCCCGAGTCTGGCCAACTCATCTTCAAATTTATTTCTCTTCCTCTTGGTCACCCACTGAGACTACATTTCTCAGCTTCCCTGCAGAGGTGGGGTCATGTGACTTAGTTATGCCCGGCAGGATACAGGTGGAAGTGATGTCTACCATGTGGCCCATAAACGTCACCCATATGCAGTCTGCAGTGCAGCCACATGGACTCTTCTCACTTCTGGGTGACCTTAGTCGATGGGAGAGCCACAGGTGGAAGGAGCCTGGTCTCAGAATCACCCCTTGGAACTGAGGTGTCTGCTGATTAGTAATCCCTATTAGGGACTTTATGGAAGCTAAGGATAGATTTTGTTGGTTTGAACCAGTGAGATTTACAGACTTATTTGTTATAGCAACTAGCATTGCCCTAACTAATAATCCCATATCCAGCCCCATTACTCTCCACTCTATTATACAAACTCTTTATTCCCACATCAGAAGAGCTTATGGGCTTCTTCCCCACCCTCATTTGTAGGTCCTTTGCCTGGAATAGTCTCAATTATTTTCTTCCTTTTGTCAGCTCTGTTCATCTTTAAGGTCCACGTGAAGTCCTATCTCTTTGGTGAAGCCTTCCCATATCATCCATCCTTCAGGAGATTCATAGTCTCTCTTACCCTCATTCATTCATTCATTCTCTTAATACACTCAATGGGCATTTTCATGAATGTCAGGAACTATGCTGTGTATTCAGAATGGGACAGATCCCTGGCCACACTTTACCCTAAAGTGTAGTGATGGAACAAAAATAGGCACCCCCTGCCAAAACTGGTTTGGCTCAGTGGATAGAGCGTCGACCTGCAGACTGAAAGGCCCCAGGTTCGATTCCGGTCAAGGATATGTACCTTGGTTGTGGGCACATCCCCAGTAGGGGGTGCGCAACAGGCAGCTGATCGATGTTTCTTTCTCATCGATGTTTCTAACTCTCTATCCCTTGCCCTTCCTCTCTGTAAAAAATCAATAAAATATATTTTTTAAAAAAATAGGCACCTCAGTCATTGTAATAAAGGCTGAGTAAGGCGATGTATTGAGGGTTGTGGGAGCACTGGGAGGAATGGTGAGCCCGGTTTTGGAGGGGCAGTATTGCAAATAAGAGTGACTGCTATTTTACCAGATCCTGGGTTTGTTCTAAGGTGAGCAAAGGTGACAGGGCAGTTGACAGTCCTCGGTGATCCCCTGGCTGCTGAGTCTCTTTCTTTTTCACCTCATTTTTCATTCTGTGCTACGCAACAGTGCCAACATGTCATAATCATGTCAGCACTGACAAAAGAACTGGTTCAGAGGAGGGAAAAAGAAAACTTAAAAGTCATGGCACCAGGCCTAATAGGAAGTCCGAGTTGGGTCTGGGAAGGAAACTGACTTTTATTGAGGGATTTCTATGCGCCATACGTCCTGTCACACTTTACATGGACTGAAATCACAGTAACCCCATGAGTTGGGTGTTATTGGCGCGCTGATTTTATAGGTGGGGCGACTAATGTCCCCGGGAAGTGAAATCACTTGCTAACGCATGGTCCAGGGAAGGGATGGCGCCTCTGGGTTTGCAGGTTCCCCTACTCCAGAAAGCCGGCCGTCAACCACGACGCCGGTATTGGCCGGGCCTCTGCAGCAGAGAGAAAGCTTGCCCGACAGGCAGAATGAAAGGAAATGAAACTAAGGAACATTTGTGACAGTGTAGGCAAGGCTTAAAGGGACCCAATAGGCTAGTGTTTGCACACTGAGGTTGGCAATAGCCTGCAGTGTTATCTGCTCTAGGCCCCAGAATGGACGTGTGGAGAGACAGAAATTGCTAGAATGTGAAGAGAGATACAGCTGCAGGAAAGGACTTCCAGACATCAGGTGGCCTCGGTAGGGGAAGTGAGTCATTGTCCAACCCAGGGCCAGCATGAGAGAACCGAGGGGATGAACACTGACCTCTCGCTTTCCCCGCTTCATGTGTCTTGAGGATGCCTCCCATTGGTCAGCCCACCTGGAATTCTGAAGGCTGGGTGTCTGTTTTTGTTTTAATCTTTATTGTTGAAAATATCACAGATGTCCCTCCATTGATTTTTAGAGAGTGGAAGGGAGGGGTAGAGACAGTGAGAAACAGCAATATGAGAGAGACACAAGGATTGATTGCTTCCTGCTCATACCCCGACTGGGGCCCGGGATGGAGCCTGCAACCGAGGTACATGCCCTTGACTGGAATCGAACCCGGCCCCTTCAGTCCTCGAGCCAACACTCTGTCCACTGAGCCAAACCGGCGAGGGCAAGGCTGAGGGTCTATTGATGCTGACCCAGCAGGTCAGCCTGTCAGGGCGGGAGTCAGGGTGGAGATCTGAGTGGGAAGGGCAAACCCGAATATTCAGTGTAGTGATCCCTTCTACCTATTGCTTCTCACATCATCGAAAGGATGGCGGGTTAGACCTGTCCCTTCCAGCGACCTTTGTTGGTGCTTTGGTACTGCAACTGGATTTTAGTGCAGTAAAAGCATGAGTGGATTTAACAATGCTGTGACCACAGACCACGCGTTCCTACAGCTGAAGGATTCTGGGAGCAGATCTCCCTGGGGAATGTGACCGAGAGCCAGTGTGGTGATGTCCCCCTCACCCCCCACCCCCATGTCCTTAAGCCGAAGGGGTTTCATTCGAGCCTTTGGAAGTCTACATGCTGTCATGTCTGCACAGATTGAAGAATCCACTAAAATTGCTGCTGGGATTGATGGTACCAAGAACAGCACAACCCATTCTTTCAGTTAAACAAAAGCAGCCCTTCTGGGAGTAAACAAGGAGGTGGGGGCATCCCAAAGACGGCTTCTCGGGGAAGCCGAGGACGGGGAAACAGGCAGCTCTCTGACTGGAAGACCAGAGCCTTCGAGAGAGCCAGAGCCTTCTCAGAAAGGAAAGGGAGGAACAGAACCAGAAGGGAAAGAAGCAAAACCACCCATTTCTGATTTCCTGAGCTTTCAATATGGGGACCATTAGCAGGGCATGCTGGCTAATCTTAATTGCTGGGGCCGGGGAAGGAATTGCGGGTAATCAGATCCCAAGCTTACAGGGCTTTATAGATTAAAGCGAAGTTATGTCCTAATCCCATCAAAACGTCATAATCTGTGTCACCGCGGCATCTAAACACAGCTGATTGAGATGCCAGGATGCCGACTCTGGGATCCATCACAGTCCTGCCGTCCGGAAAGCAAATAGCCCCAAATGAGGAGATTGGATTTAGTGGGGTCTGGAGACAGTTACTCCCGAGGCCCGAGCGCCGTTCCAGCTCTCCCTCAGGCTGCATTCGGGGGAAATGCTAGTGTCCCGGGATGCATTCTTTTTCAAGAAAATTTCTCCAAAATGAAAATAGATTAATCATTTTGCTGATTGCAAAGTTAATGTGTGTCCGCTGTAAAAACAACAACACAATAACAAAAACACACAACCCAAAAAACTAAGCCAACAAACAAAAACAAAATACTAAAACCACAGACAATACAGAGAAATACGAATATGAAGAAGGGAATAGAAAGCATAATTTCACCAGCCAGAGTAACTTTTGTTATTTTGGTGTGTTTATTTTTCCAGAGATTTCTTTTATGTACACACACACACACACACACACACACACACACATATTCTCTCTCCTTCCCCTGTCTCTCGCCCCCTCTCTCACCTCCTCACACATGTGCTGTCCTATCCTCTCCTCACATCTTTTTTGGTTGTTTTTGTTAATTCTCACCCGAGGATATTTTTTCCATTGATTTTTAGAGAGAATGGAAGGGAGGGAGACACATTGGTTGGTTGCCCCCATAGGCACCCTGACCCAGGGCCAGGGATCTGAACCTGCAACTCAGGTACATGCCCTTGACCAGAATTGAACCTGTGACCCTTTAGTCCAAGGGATGGTGCTCTAACCACTGAGCAACCGGCTAGGACTCCTCACATCTTCTTTATTCTCCTCTCCGCTCCTGTGATCAACATGTTGGCCGGTCCATGTTCACATGGCTCAACGTGGCTGACCCACCGCGCTCACGTCTTTATCTGCTCTATGTAACCAACCAGCAGAGGCGGCCAGCCCCTCCGTGTTCCATCCCAAATCCCAAAGACAGAGTATCCAATGCACCCACTCGAATCAGCTGTGGAATGACCATGGGCTCATGTGGACATCAACAACCAGGTCCCCTTGTTGGAGGTGGGGAGGGGACCGTGGGAGTCTGTCTGCCATTTTTAACAAACAGCCCTTCACTGACTCTCAAACAGTATCCCATATGTGTTGGCCGGTCCTTGCTCACGTCCTGCTCACACGGAGAGGAAGCGGCTTATGAAAGTCCTTCCCTTAGCGCGTAGCACACCCACGGCTGAAATGAAGGGGTCTTCTGCTCAGCTCTGGGTTAACTGTGTCCAGGCGGCCCTACCCCATCACAGGAGTGGGATAAAGTCAGATGACAAGTAAGAATGTGAGAAGATGAAGTGTACTCCCTCATACAGAAGCAGGGGGCATCCGAGGCTCCATCACCAGAAAGGCAGGAGGGAGGAAGGGAGCTAGGAACCACGTGGGCAAAAGATGACCTTCCGCCGACGGAAGGGCAGGGACAGGCCACCTTGGGAGAGGGCACTGGCCCGGTGGGAAGTTTTAGGCAGTGGAGTCTGTTGCCCTGTGGAATCTCCAGGAAAAGCTCGGCAGCTCACGTGCGTTGGTTGAAAGGGGCTGTGTTCTGCGTCAATGCTGACATCAGTTCAGACAGGGGCACCCTGTGGGGCCAGCCGACTTCTGGGTTACATCTGTCACAGGAGGAAATGAGGGGGTGCCTCACTGAGAGATTGCGAGGAGTGGCTGCAGACAGCATCTCACACAGGCAAGTGGCCTCTCCCAGGTGGCCATCCCTGCCCCCCGGCGCAGGCACTCCATAAATGCCCCCGCGTGTGCACGCTTCCCTGGGGTCGGCCTGCTTCCTCCAGGCTGGCTGCCTCTTTCTCTCTGAGAAATGACCAGGCATCTCGGTCCTTGGCTGCGCAGAGGGCTGCACATTGGCATGAGCCTGGAGTGTGAGTTGGGAGTGGCCTGGGCCTCTGGGTGGGTGCGGGGGGCGGGGGGCGGTGTCTCGGGGCTGCTCTTGATCTTTTCCCTCCTCCCCAACCACTGCGCCAAGACCTCGAGCTAATTTCGGCCACTTGGACTTTTTACCACCTGGAATCCAGTCCCCCGGGAGCATTTTCTCGGAGGGGAGAAGCACTAATAAAGCTGTTCCTTGGAGGCAAGAACACCATGAAGCCCTTTCCTGGGATGGTTCGCCCCACTTTTTCCCAGAAATCCTATGGCATCTCAGAAAGTGCCTCTCCATTTGTCTTCCTGAGGCAATGAGTGGTAAATAGACGAATTGGGAGTGAAACATTTTTCTCCGTCCTAAGATATTCTGCTCTGGGAATGGCTTTACAGACAGCTGGAAACTGATCATGGTGCCCAGGACATAGATTTCCGGGAGGAGGGTCCCACGGCTGAGCCAGCACCAACACTTCACCGAAGCCACCGCCCTTTACGTCCTTCCCCGTGACCAAGACAGTGACTGCTTGCGTCACTGGAGAGGACAAGTGGTCCTTAAACAGCATGGGGTTCAACCGCAGGTCCTCTTATCCATGGATATTTTTCAATAAATACGTACAGTAGTGAAAATGTATTTTCTCTTCCTTATAATTTCCTGTACAGCATTTCTTCCTCTCTAGTTTGCTCTATTACAAGAATACAGTATATAGTATACTAGAGGCCCGATGCACGAAATGCATGCAAGAGTAGGCCTTCTTTCCCCTGGTGCCTGCTTCCCTCGCAGCCCTGGCTTTATCTGGAAGGACGTCTGGAAGGATGTCCAGTCTAATTAGCATGTTATGCTTTTATTATTATAGATAGATGTGACCTACAAAACATGTGTGAGTTGACTGTTTATGTTCTTGGTAAGGCTTCCAATCACCAGTAGGCCATTAGTAGTTAAGTTCTGGGGGGAGTCAAAATTTATAAACAGAGGCCCTCGCTGGTTTGGCTCAGTGGTTGGAGCATCAGCCCTCAGACTAAAGGATCTCGGGTTTGATTCCAGTCAAGGGCACGTACCTGGGTTGCAGGCTCGATCCCTGTCCTGGTCTGGGTGCTTGTGGGAGGCAACCAATCAATGTGTCTCTCGCACATCAATGTTTCTCTCGTTCTCTCTGACTCTCCCCCTCCCTTCCACTCTCTCTAAAAAAAAATCAATGAAAAAAAATCCTCTAGTGAAAATTAAAAAAAAACAAGTTATAAACAGATTTTCAAATGTGCAAGGGGTCAGCACCCCTACCCTCCACATTGCCTGAGAGTCTACTGTACAAGTGACCAAAAGCTTGGGAAGGAAGTCACCACTTGTGTCTCTCTCAGGACTGGGGGTGTGGAAACACAGGCCTCTACACTGAAGATCAGATCATGTCTTTAGCCAAGATGAGGATCAGGAAGGATGGGGCGGGGGAATGATGGTTATGGGCATCTGATCCACCAGTTAATGTTGTCTTGCTTCTCATTTTCAGACAGAACTTGTTACATGAAGTCTCCAGTCCAGAATGCGGTCTCGTCGCCCAAGGGTGTCCTTGCTCCAGTATGCGGGCTAATTCTTGACTGAGCACACGGGAGACCCAAGCTGGTAAGTACTTGAAAACTTCTTTACATGGCCTGGTGAAATCTAGGCTTTAAGAAATGGGAAGCCAATTGGAGAGAGAGGGGCAGCCCTAAGAAATTTTAGTCTCTATTGCCTGCCACCAGGCATCTTAGGTTGTTTACAAGACAACAGAGAAATCAGCTCAGCAGGAAAATCAGTTTGTTAGGTACAGAAATTCAGTTAGAAGTAGTAATAATAAATATTAAATAACTAGGGGCCCAGTGCACGAATTCATGAACCTTGAAAGGAACTGTGGGCCATGAGGCTGTGGTGGGCACAAGGGTGGGTCTCAGTCCATCCTCTATGCCTCCTCCCGGCCCCTCCCACCACGGACCCGGGTCCCCTGTCTGCCAGCAGCCCCATGCGCCCCGCCTATACCCACTGATGGCGCAGAGCGATTGGGTCTGGCGCCGGCAGTGGATGCGAGCAGGGCCAGTGCTGTCAGCGGGTGCGAGCAGTGGCTGCTGCCCCAGTCGCCCCTTAGGAGCAAGGGGAGGGGAGAAGCCCTCAGGGGCCAGACCAAATGATTTCACAGGCCTTATATAGCCTGTGGGCCGGACGGTCCCCATCCCTGCACAGATCCTTGAATAAGGCCTATTGCTGCGCTCACACTTCCGTTCCTTCAAGCACATTCTGTTCACTCCTCTGCCAAGTCGCCCAGTTTGAGTATTGTAGTGAGATAACATTGTTATCTGAAAAGACAAACACTTTCACCTTTCGAAAAAAATCATTGGCTGATCTCATGCATTTAGTCATCTCAGTGAACTTGAAAACCAACTACTTGGGCACACTCCCTTCCCTAATTTGCATTTCACAAAAATAATCACTGTTATTTTGTTGTAGAATTCCATTGCATCTTCAGCAACCTGGAGGAAACACGTCTCTACACTGTTGAATCTCTTCATTTAATTCAATCTCCTTAAATGCCCCTTAGGAATGTTTAGCAGTTTTCTGCATATGGGTATTACACTTTTTGTATTGTGTTTATTCCCCTAGGCATTTTGTGAAAATTGTTGCTATTTTGGCAGGATCCTTTTTGTTTCTCTATCTGCTATTCGTTGCTGTTGAAGAAGCGATTGATTTGTGAATGTTTTCTTTGGTATCCTGGCGACATAACTGGACTCTTAATTGGGTTTTGACATTTTTCAATGGTTTCCGTGGTGTTTTCCAAGTAGGCTAGTGTATCATCTGCAATGACATTTTCCCCCTTTTCGTGACCATTTGTTTCTGTTTTATGAATTCTTATGTTGCTGAAGCCTTCCAGGAAAAATGTTAAATGTTAATGGTGATAGTGACCATCATTGTCTTATTTTGAGTCTCATAAAAATACTTGCAGTAAGTCACCATTACCTATTACCCTGGCTGTGGTTTTGAGATAGATAATCATTAGAATGTTCAAAAACAAAAACAAAAACCCAGCAATTTTTCTATCCCAAGTTTTCTGCAAGGGTTTTTGGTGAATGGATGGTATTGTGTTTTAAATGCCTTTTATGAATCTGTTGAGGTGATTATACATTTCTACTTTGACTACTAGACAAACCACTTAATACTCTATTCCTAGCATAAGCCATCCTTGACACCGCAGATCATTCTTCTAATGTGCTGTTTAGATTAGTTAGTGAGGGTTTGGGCATTGGTGATTCTGGATGAGGTTAATCTGTAGCTTTGCTTTTGGTGCCAGTTTGGTCATATGTTACTGTTATCAGAGGGATGCTGGCTTCAGACAGTGAAGTAAGCTGCACTTCACCTTCGCCTTCGCCTGGGTCCTGGGGCAAATCACATGCATTGGGATGGCCTGTTTCCTCCTCGTTGAAAACTGACTGTTCAGATTGGCCTTGGAATCTTCCCTGGAACATTGTTCTCATGACACTTGTTCTGTTCTAGCCTTCTGTTTTTTCATTCAGTCTGGCAACTTATATTTCCAGGATATTAATACTTTTGTTAAAATGTAAATTATATGTTTAGCTAGGATGATGGGCCCTGGAGTAAGGACCAAAGAAGCAGCGGGTGAGGGAGCTGAGGCTTGGCGGGGGGCGGGGGGGGGGAGGGGGGTCAGTCTGTCTGGTGTCCCACGGTTAAGAGTGGTAGAACAGGACGCGCACCCTTATTTATCTGTTTGGCTCGCACGCACAGAGAATTAAAACCGGCTCCTGCTGCCCCCAGGCCTGGGGACGGAACCAGTCCAAGTTTGTTGAATGAATGAATGTTATCGTTCACCCGCTTCCACGGAGGTGAACTGGGGAGCATTTTAGAGAAATCGATGGCTATGAAAAAAAAAAAAAAAAAGGTGAAATCCACCCCATCGCCCACAGGAAGCAAGGACATTTAGCTGGTACCAGGAGACCTTTAAATAATGACGTGCACACGCCGCGCCCGGGATTGAAAGAGACAAGCATCCCAATGGCTTCCCCTGGGCCTCCCCTCCCCCTTGGGCCGTCAGGGCTGCAGACGGGACCCGCTGCCTTCAACACGGGTCTTGCATTAGAGACGTGTCAACAGAGATTAGCTCAGCCCCACATGCCGCCATTTGTTAGGCCACCTCCACCAACCCCGTAATCTAATCTGGGCCGGAGCCGTTTCTCTTCCAGGTTAAATGTATTAAAGCAGCAGGGATGTTGGCCTCTCTCTCTCTGACAAGCCTGACCCCACTCCAAACCCCGCTCCCCCTGGAGACGCCAGGGGTCAGAACCTCCTCGGGGTGGAAGAGGGCTCGCCGTGAAGAGCGAGAGATGGGAGAATATTGGAAACATATTCTCCAGGCCTCCCCGCTGTAGCAATCCGAGAGGAACACGAGGCGACAAGTTAAAGCTTTTACTGCTGGAAATAGTTTTCCTTTCCAGGGTTTCAACAAGAATTTGATAAAGATACTGGTGGGGTCGGAGAGGAGAGGAGGAAGCAGATGGTCCTGGGAGGCAGGGATGCTGAGCCGCCCCGCAAGGAAATTTATGGAGGACGCGTTTTCACGGCCCAGATCCGTTCCCATTACACGTGTCTTTTAATCGCGCGATATTTTTTAGGCAAATAAATGTTTCATCGGCAGATCTTGCCTTTCTTTTTCCTTTGAGCCCCCTTGAAAGGCTGTCTCGTTGCCGGGGTGTATCTGTGTGGCTCGCGACCGTGCCCACTCCGCTTCTCATCCAGGCTGAGATGAGAGGGTCTTCCTTTTCTTCTGGACATGCCTGGATCTGCTGCTCGCCTGTTTGTTCTTGGGCTGGGTCTCCCCTCCCCCCAAAGCTATCCCCCCTTTATCTCTGCAGATCCAAGTCTTTAAGGTTTTATTTCTTCTTTAGCATCTCTTATCTCCATGCATTTTATTTATTTTTGTAAATATATTTTTATTAAATTCAGAGAAGAAGGGAGAGGGGGAGAGAGAGAGAGAAACATCTATGATGAGAGAGAATCATGGATCGGCTGCCTCCTGCACGCCCCACACTGGGGATGGAGCCCGCATCCCGGGCCTGTGCCCTGACTGGGAATCAAACCGTGACCTTCTGGTTCACACATAAGTCAATGCTCAACCACTGAGCCACACCGGCTGAGCAACTCCACACATTTTAAAATTGATAACCACTGCCCTGGGCCAGCTACCAGCTACTGGCACCTCCATCATGGTCAGAAATGGTTAGGGTTTGGGGTTTTGATTTTTACTGTAGTACACAGCCGGGAAAGGGCACGGGTCCTGACGGTCCAGCTTGATGAGTTGTCACAAACTGAATACATGGTGTAACCAGCACCGTGAGCCACAGCACGTTATCAGTCACCGTGGGTCCCCTTCCCGTACGCCAGGCCTGCTGGACTCTGGACTTCTAACACCACAAATTCATTTCAGCTTTCTGTACTTCACCGAAATGGACTTTTACTAGTAACATCTGCACTCTTTGGCATCCACTTCGTTCACTCAATATTATTTTTGTTCGTTATCTATTTTGTTATTATTTCCCCCACGCTAGTGTGGGGAGTGGGGGATCATGCTTCACAATCGCTGCCTAGGGTTTATGTGCCGCGATTGTGACTGTGCCAGTTATCTCTCTGTCAGGGGGCCTTCGGGTGGTTTCCACTGCTACTGCCATGAACAGCACAGGGCGTGTCTTTTGGTGAACATATGTGTGCACTAGAGAGTGGGTTTTCAAATCACAACAATCTGAGCACTCCCCTCTTTCAAAAGTGTCACTAGATCTTAGTTGTCTTTAAGGATGAAGGCCTTAGTCCTTCCCCGGCCTTCACGGGTCTAGAGAATCTGGCCTCTGCTGATTTTTCCATCCTGACAAGTATCAGAAGCACAGATGTGTGCAGGAGCCAGGCAGGAAACATACATGGGTGAAGTAGGAAGCAACAGGGAGGGGCGGGGACTGCGGCCAACAGGAGAAACAGGAGCTACTGGGCCCCAGCTGACAGTGGACACGTGCAAATGTGGGTCCGGCCTGGTCAGACTGCCCCTGTTTTAAAGAGAAGTCGGAAGGGTTTATTTGTATGTGAAATCTGCCACTTTTTAAATGTTAAGCATTCTCAGGATGGTCTTAAGCATTGCGTGCATAAAAAAATACACATGCGTGGGTTGCATCTGGCCTCTGGCCCAGCAGGCGGAAGCCCCTAGCCCTTGCTTACCCCCCACACATCATTCTTATACCCCTGCCCTCTATCCCGAACTTCCCACAGCTCCTCCCGCACTTCCCACAGCTCTTCCCACACTTCCCGCAGCTCCTCCCGCGCTTCCCGCGGCTCCTCCCCCGCTTCCCGCAGCTCCTCCCGCGCTTCCCGCAGCTCCTCCCGCGCTTCCCGCAGCTCCTCCCGCGCTTCCCGCAGCACTTCCCACAGCTCCTCCCGCGCTTCCCGCAGCTCCTCCCGCACTTCCCGCAGCTCCTCCCGCACTTCCCACAGCTCCTCCCGCGCTTCCCGCAGCTCCTCCCGCACTTCCCGCAGCTCCTCCCGCAGCTCCTCCCGCGCTTCCCACAGCTCCTCCCGCACTTCCCACAGCTCCTCCCGCACTTCCCACAGCTCCTCCCGCGCTTCCCGCAGCTCCTCCCGCAGCTCCTCCCGCACTTCCCGCAGCTCCTCCCGCAGCTCCTCCCGCACTTCCCACAGCTCCTCCCGCGCTTCCCACAGCTCCTCCCGCACTTCCCACCGCTCCTCCCGCACTTCCCGCCGCTCCTCCCGCACTTCCCGCAGCTCCTCCCGCACTTCCCGCAGCTCCTCCCGCAGCTCCTCCCGCACTTCCCGCAGCTCCTCCCGCGCTTCCCACCGCTCCTCCCGCACTTCCCACTGCTCCTCCCGCACTTCCCGCAGCTCCTCCCGCAGCTCCTCCCGCACTTCCCGCAGCTCCTCCCGCGCTTCCCACCGCTCCTCCCGCACTTCCCACTGCTCCTCCCGCACTTCCCGCAGCTCCTCCCGCAGCTCCTCCCGCACTTCCCGCAGCTCCTCCCGAACTTCCCACCATTCCTCCACCTGCCCTGTGGTCCACTCCCAGGCTCTGCACTCTGTGTTTCTTCTTCCTGGAACATGTTTACTCCACACAGACTCCTTAGCTCCTACCTGGTTCCCACCTGCTCTCAGGAAGGCTCCCCCCAAATCCTCACAGTGAGGAAAGGAACCCGCTGGGACATCCCCAGTCATTGCCTGACCCTGCCAGGGCACCTGGACCGGGATGATCCATTGGACCAGGGACCTGACCCAGCAGGTGCTCCCAAACAGTGAGTGACGAAGACCTCCCCTTATTTGACTATGGGGTGGCAGGCACATTTCTGTCTCCCCTATCCATAGCAAAAGGGACCCGTCACTCCCCTGCTTAAAACCTGCCCCAAACTCTTGTACAATTTCAACAACACGAATTAGACTCTCAGATGCCAGCAGGGGTCACATGAGAGAGCTGAGAGAGGCAAGCTCAGAGTGGCAGTAGGGAGCATGCGGTGAACAGGGGACGCCTGAGAGATCCTGGGAGGGGGCGTCTCTGTCCTTCCTCTCCATTGCCCTTCACGGAACCTGGAACATTGTAGGCCCTCATTGAATAAATGCTACCTTCTTATTTGCTTAAAAGTGAAGTCGGATCTTTATTGACGATGAGGAGGAGAGCCCAAAGGTGTAGCCCTGGGCACACCTGGTTACGGGAGCCTGGCGGAGCTTTGGAGCAGAGAAGCGGGAGGACCCTCTGAGGATGGGACTTTAAATAAGGAGCGTCCAGGCTGGGGGGACAGTGAGAGCAAAGGTCCCAGGGAGGGGCCCGCCTGGCATGTTGTGGGAACAGAAACACAGGCCTGGGCATTAGTGAACTGAGCTGGGGAGCGTGGGGCGAGGTGAGCCGGAGGCGCGCTCCAGGCCCGATGGTCAGGCCCCGGGCCGTGCTGAGAGCGCAGCCTCTATTGTAGACTTGGCAGGAACCGGCTAACTCTACACTCCAGCTAACCACCCAGTGCTGACTCAGCGCCCTGCTCCCCCCTGTTTTTCCCCTCTGATTCTTGGCTTCTGTTACTAGTTTCACTGCTCATACTCTTTCCCCTACGTCTGGGCCCCACCCAGCCCAACTGAACATCCCATCCCTTGGGGAGGAGCCCAGACTGTGTAAGCTACGGACGCTCTGCATGTGACTCTGCTGCACACTGACTGTAGCTGACCAGTGGGTCAAAATTTCATCTGCCTCTGTATCATCCATCTACCTATGTATCTGTGTGTACATCAATCACCCATCTATCGTCACTATTATCTCCATGTCATCTGTCTATCCATCAGCCCTCATCACTATTATCTCTATTATCTATCTGTCTGTCTATCCATCTATCCATCCATTAATCTGTCCTCTATCATCTACCTACCCATCTCTCTATTTACCTATTTATCTACATATTCATTTTTAATTAAGGAAATCCAAAATATAGGGTGTCCCAAAAATATATACACACACTGAATAATTGTAAAGGCAGTATTTATTAAAATACATTTCATTTTAAAAATTGAGCTATCAGCTGTTAAAGTGTGTATATATTTTGGGGGACATGCTGTATATTAAAATGGCATCTTTGACTCTCTGAATACAGCAGCTGAGACTTGACATTTATAAAAATAACAAAAGAGAAATACAGAGGAAGAAAGAAGGGGTGAGTCTCACTGAAAAAGTAAATGTCTCGTTTTGCTAGTATTCGCAACACTACAAAGAATAAGCAGGCACCTAGATAATGTTCTCCATCCGCGTGGATCTCCTTAGGAAAAATTCCTAAAGTGGAATTGCTTAGACAAGAAGTTTTCAAAGGTTTTGATACATATTGTCAAGTTGTTCCATAGCGCTAGCAGCGACCCAGCCCTCCCTCAATCACATTTGTTTGTCTTGAAAAGACAACTTCCAGAAGAGAGACACATCAGGAAGAATTGTAGCTGCGTGTGTGTCAAAGGGGTAAGTCTTTTACATAAAGTAGCTATGGAATAAGCGAAGCTCGAAAACACAAAAGGAAAATAAAATGAAGTAGGACGTGGGCTAATAAATTACTGAGAATAAAAAAAGTCACTAATGAATATTTTAAAAAAAACATAATTCACATACATTAGTTAGCAAAGAAACCCAAGCTATAATTGAAATAACACATTTCATTCTCAATTTTGCAATTAAAATCAATCTGGCATCAATCAATTCATATTCTTGTGAGGGTCTGATGAAATGGACATTCCTATAATGTTGCTATAATGTTGGTGGGATTCGGAATTTGTACAGCTTTCTCATGGCATTTGGCACTCTGCATAGAAATCCTGTAAGTCCTCATATTCTTTGAGCAATTCCACTTCTAGGAATTTTCTTCTCAAGGCATAAATATGAATATGCAGAAATATTAGCTACCAGCTTACTCATTGTACTGTTAAAAATAATAGCAAAAAAAAAAGTTGGAACCAAACTAAATATTCACCAAAACTGATTGGTTAGATCTGAGAAAATGACGCAGTCTGTAAAACCCAAGATATAGAAAACTGCTAGCATCCGTTGATAAGAGAAAAAGAGGAGTGGACTGTGCGTACAAAATGATCTGTATTTATAACGTTCGGCACTCTCACACTCCCGGCTTATGCAAATTTCACTTAGGAAAGTCTTGTGCAATCAATTCATATTTTGCATAAATAAAAAAAAACCTCATTTGTAATCACTGTGAATTTTAAAGTTGTAAAAATTTGATGTGCTTTTGTGTGTGTGTGTGTGTGCAAACATGAACCATCATTCACATATTTTCCTTTATATTGTGGGATATCCCTGCAGGACCTCACTCAGTGCTGACTGCTTAAGATACGCCGGTTAGACACTTGACAGATGATTTTGCAGGCGGTTTTGATAGTGTTACTGGTGCTTACTGAACATTCCTGGCTGACTCCCTTTGCCCAGCGTGCTAGGTGATCCTGCCTTCCTTGTGATTGGGTGGGATCATGTGACTCATTCTAGCCAATGAGCTGCAAATGGAAGTGACAGGTGTCACTTTCTCACTGGAGCACTTAATATCTGGTATGAGACACCCCAGCCCCAAGATCTTTTTCCTCTGCTCTGTGGGCATCAGTATCCTGGTGATAGCTCCTCCAATATCTTAGTTCTTAAAGTGAGGAGGACAAGGAGCAGAGCCCTCAGCAAGCCCATGACGAATCTGCGGTGCGAATAAGAAAGGAGCCCTTGCCCTGGCTGATGTGGTGGTGTGGCCCAGTTGATTGGGCTTTGTTCTGGGCACTGAAAGGTTGCTGGTTTGATTCCTGGTCAGAGCCCATGCCCGGGTTACAGGCTCAATTCCTGGTGGGGGAACGTGCAGGAGGCAGTCAGTCAGTGTTTCCCTCTCACATCAATGTTTCTTTCTCTCCCTTTCCCTTCCTCTCTCTCTCTCTCTCTCTCTCTCTCAAAAAAATAAAATAAAATCAACAAATCTTTAAAAAAAAAAAGAGAAAAGATTTTACCCTTTAAAAAAAGAAAGAAGCCCTCATTGTTTTCACGGCTTGAGATTTGGGGGATGTTTGTTACTGCAGCATAACCTAGTCCCTTCACACTCCAAGGGTGACCTGCAGACTGGCTGCTGCACCTCACCTGGGAGCCTTTACAAATGCAGAACCTTGGGTTCCCTCCCACCTAGTGAATTAGAATCTGCATTTGACAAGGGCCCACTGGTGACCTGTATGCTGCCCTCACCCTTCCTGAAGGATCCTCAGGGAAAGAGAGGAGCATAGCATAGAGGTCAAGTTCATGTGCACTCAGGGTGGCATCTGGTGTAAGAATTCAGCAAACATTGATGGCCCTGGCCGGTTTGGCTCAGTGGATAGAGCGTCGGCCTGCAGACCGAAGGGTCCCGGGTTCGATTCCGATCAAGGGCACGTACATCGATTGAAGACTCCTCCCCAGCCCAGGCCCTGGTCGTGGCTCGTGCAGGAGACAAGCTATCGATGTGTTTCTTTCACATCCATGTTTCTCTCTGTCTTTCCCTCTCTCTTCCAATCTCCCTAAAAAATCAATGGAAAAATACTCTCCAGTGAGGATTAAAAAAAGAGAGAATTCAGCAAACATTGATCAGTGCACCCACCACACGAGGTCCCTGTCAGCCACGCCCTCACCTCCAGATGGTGTGTTTATTCACTTGTCCTCCTCTGCCCTGTTTCTGCAGCTCGTGTCCTGATTCCCTGACCCTCCAACCAGGAGACCTCCGGGCTCGACAGAAGCGTTCGCAAAGGTAAGAGCTGCTCTTTGCTTTGAATTCTGCAGCCAACGGTCACCTGCCTCTGAGAACTATGGGGAGGGTGCGCAGCAGCAGGACACACGTGTGCCTTCGCACACACAGGCATGCATAGCGTGTCTTCAGGCACACACGCTTTCCTTTCTGTCCACAGCAGACGGCGGAAGTACCCAAGGTGAGTACAGTATTCACACTGTTCGCCGCGTTCTGTCCTTCTCGGGGAGGCTCCGCGTTTTGTAATATGGAGAAACCAGAGTTAAGCTTTCCCAAGGCCGTGTGGGGCAGTGCTCAAGAAGGAAGCGTTTGGTGCTGGGCAGGCCTGGCTGCGAGGCCGGGGAGCACCAAGGCTTGCTTACCCTCCCTGTGCCTCAGTTTCCAGATTTGAACAGTGGCGCCTCAGCTCCTCCCTGCTGGGAACTGTCTTCCTCCCCCACCCTCCCTCCCTACCCTTACTTTGGGATCTGCTAGAGCTGAACAAACCCCTCTGGGAACCTAATGCAAGTTTGAGCCTCTTCTTAGAAAAAAATATATGCCATCTCTCTCGCCCCCCTGCCCTCTTTCTCTCTCTCACCTCGTGCACACTTTCAGAGGATTTAAAACAGACTAAATCCATTCATAATCTCCAGCCAAGGACCATCTACTTTAACACACAGTGGGCAAGAGTCTATTACTATGTATAGTTGAGTGTGTGTGTGTGTGTGTGTGTGTGTGTGTGTGAGAGAGAGAGAGAGAGAGAGAGCGCGAGCGAGCGAGCTGCTTACTGGGAACTGTTGGCTTTGCAGTGAGAATCACACATCAGGTCAAGTCCTGGGGCTTCTGCCCCCCAGGAAGCACAAGTCCCGTAGGAGACAGAAATGATGGTGAACCTCTGCCGTGGTGACCCCGCCCCGGTGTGTCAGGGACTAAGGGGTTTCGCTGAGTGTGGGATCTCAGTGCTAAAACTAGGAAGTCCTGGGAAATCTGGGACCAGTGGTCACTCTAATCTGATTAGGACCGCAGATGATACCAGCTGGCCAGAACGGCGGCGCTTTGGGGAACAAGGAGGCAGGTGACACCGAGGGATCTGGCTGGATGCTTCTAGAAAAGAACCAGGAACCGCCTGGGGCCCCCACCATCCCTGCCTGAGCTGAGGTTTTCAAGGACCCGGCTGCTGAAAGGGTGTGTGCCGGTTTTTGGAAGGAGAGGAGGTGGGCAGGAGACAGCAGGAACCGAAGCAGGCACGCTGCTTTTGGAGATGGGCATCAAATAATAGAACTTGAAAAATAAACGCAAAATAGAAAGGAATACATGCATCACATGGGATTTTTGAAAAGACGGGCATCCTGTAATTAGAGAAAAAAGACTTGCCCTTCCCTAGCATTGCCTTCTGGCAGGAAAAAACCAACGGAGCCACTTCATCACACAGATTCCTTCACGCTCCGGCAGGCAGGTGATAAAATCATCAGAGGAGGGTCGCCGAGCCCGGCTCCCACAGTCACGCTCGCCAAGTGTGCCGTGTCTAAAAGAATGAAGGCGGCTTGATTAAATGTTCGCTGGCTGCAGCCACTGTGCTAATTGGGAGACGGGCTTATTAGTTTAATGACTGCTCCAAATCATCAGAACTCATTAGCATTAGGGCCACAGCCTCCCTCCACCACAGCCCCAGGCTCCAGGCTGCCCCCGTCGCCATTCCTCTGTTTATATCCCTCTGTCTTAGGATGCTGTGCGTGTGCATCCATACACGGGTGCATTGGTATGTGTGCATACGTGTGTGCATGCACATGTGTGCGCCAGCTGAGGCTTTACCTACATGAGGATTCCAGCTCTTCTTCCTAAAACGAAAAGCTGCTATAGCCCCTTTCTGCTTTTAGCGCATCTATAAATATGCAAAAGGGTTTCTGAAAGTGTTTGAGCGAAATATTCTTTTGAGTTAGACTACAGAGTCTAAAAACCAGATTCCTTACTGTGACCCAAAGGCTCTATGTTGTTTCTCACCCTCCACCTGCTATGATTTATTCTCCTACGTGTTGCCTCCCCCCACGCCCCTCCAGACACACTGGCCTCCTTGCTTTAAATATACCAAGCGTGGTTCCTACCTCAGGGCCTTTGCACTGGCTGTTCTTCTGCCCGAAACACTCTTCCCCAGGATGGCAGGGTGGGGTGCTGCCCGACGCCCAGCTGTTTGCCCAGATGTCACCTCAGGGAGGCCTGTTCCGACCATCCCATTTGAACTGACAACCTCCCCAATTCCTCCCGCTTCACTTCACCCGCTTTCTTCATCCCTATTCAACATGCGGCTTGGTTTTCTTAGATATTCAGCGCCCTGTAACGTCATTGCTGTCTGTGTTGTTTACTGCTGTGTCCGGTGCTTTGCACTGTCAGGGTCGGTGCTCAATCAGTAATATCAGTCATTGTGGAATGAAAACATGAATGAACAAATGACTAAATGAATGAAGTCCACATGCAAGGAAATAGGATCTTAATGGACTCAGGGACATCAGCTGTGGGTGAGGATTCCGGATGTTCTAGAGGCGTTAGAACTGGCCGGCCCTCAGCCATACTGACCACCTGGGGACCCACCAGGAGTGGGAACGCTCCATGAGGGTGTGAAGCCTGGGTTTGCCTGGGGCAGATGGAGATGACTCGGGCCGATGCCATTCTCTGTCTTTCTGGAACTCAGGTTAGAGAGCGCTGAGCTGAGGTGACAGTGAAACGGGGAACAGAAGGCCTGAGGTGAAGCCGAGGCCACAGGAGTCACGGCCAAGGCCACAGGAACCTTGGCGAGTTGAAGTTGTGAGGAAGAAGGTTCCGGGCTGGGGGAGGAAGGTATGCAGGCAAGGAGAGGAAGAGGCTTCAAAATGAAGAGTGAGTGGCACTGAGTTATGTTCAGAGAGAGGAGGCCTGGCCGGTGTGGCACAGTAGGTTGAGCGTCACCCTGTGCATCGAGAGGTTGCTGGTTTGATTCCCAGGGAGGGCACGTGTCTGGGTTGAGGGCTCAATCCCCAGCAGGAGGCGCTGATCCATGTTTCTCTGTCATTGATGTTTCTCTGTCCCTCTCCTCTCCTCTCTCTCTAAAAATCAATTTTAAAACTCTTTTTAAAAATATAGGTATATATTCACATACAAATTTGATCAAATCTTGGATTTAAGACTTTTATTTTAAAACTAGAGGCCCGATGCATGAAAATTCATGCAAGAGTAGGCCTTCCTTCCCCCGGCTGCCGGCACCAGCTTCCCTCCAGCACCCAGGATCCGGGCTTCCCTCCTCCCACCTCCGGCAGGCACCTGGGACCTGGGTGGCTTCCCTCCAGCCCTGGTTTCGTCCGGAAGGACATCCGGTCTAATTAGCATATTACCCTTTTATTATTATAGATAATAAAGCACACTCACTCAATGTCAGCTACATTGTTGTATATTAACAGCTAATTCAGAGTCCCAGGGAATGTTAGAATAGGAAAGGCTCCGGTAAGTCCTGTAAGAAAAAAAGTTTTTTCAGGTTGTGTGTATAGAGTGTTTGGATCATTTTTTTAAAGTATTTGAAAAAATACACATGATGACCACAAAGAAGAAAATAAAAATGACCTGCAATTTGTTATTTGGAACTAAAACTATTTACTGTTTTATATCATTCCAAATTTTTTCTGTACATATATGTGTATATGTAGAAAACTATACATATGTGTGCATGTGTATGATAAAACTGTGTATACCTTTTAATAACCAACTCCAAATTTTCCCACTCAGTAACAGAATACATCTTTCTAGGCCAACTCCTTTGGAGCTGTTAAGTGGTGAGGAAAAGAGAAAGAGAGAGCCTGCCCCAATACAACCGACAACAAGCTCCGTGCGCGTGTGTACATGTGTGTGTACGTGTGTCTGCACATGCATGTGTGTGATGATGCGTTAGGGTCCTGTGCGTGTCTGTGATGATGCTGTTAGGGTTGAGAAGCAGCCGAAGGAGCAAACTTCATCTGTCTCTCTTCAACTTGAACTGATGGCTGGTGATCGAACTAATGGTCCCGGCACCTTGGCAACTTCGGAGGCCTTGCAGAGTGAGGGGTCGCTAAAGCGGAGAGTGAGAGGCCTGTTTATTCTCCTTTGATCAAACAAATGAAAAGAAAAACACCTTTAGCGTGGAGGTGTCGTTGAATTAGAAGGTTTTTCTCCTTCTCCACTCCTCCCCCAAAGAGCCAGCTTGAGAAATGGCTCCTCAAATATGAACGCGAAAAACCATCCTGGTCTTTTCATCTGCTCTCTGTGCAACACCGCGCGTGGGCGATAGGGGTCAAGTCTACGCACAAAACACAAAACTCAGCAGCGCCCCGCCCCGTGGCACTGTGGGCGGGGCTGCTCTAGTGGCTCAGCTTCTCTACATCGTGGGCTTCTTTCCGTGGTGCTTGTTCGTGGGCATTGGGACCCATTACTCTCTGCTTTTACACCCACTCGCCGAGCGTGGGGACCCAAAATCTTAGCCGTGTGACCAGGTGCTTGTTTAGCCTCTCCGAGTCTGTTTCCTCAATTCACAGCAAAGCTCATGACTATCCAGAAAGTTGCCCGAAGGATGAGAAGGAATAAAGCATTCCAAGCGCCTAGGACAGGGCCCCAAACAGAGTGACTGCTTCACATACTAGCTGTTGTCATTAGGAAGAGAGAGACGTGGCTTTTCAGCACCCTATAGACGGGCGCAGGTTGGGCGGGGTGTGGTTCGGCTCCGTTCTTCCTCTCCCCGGAAGCCAGCTCTGCCCCTCACAATCGCTGCTCCGCAGTTTCCCAAAACAGCAGGCGCTTCTGCCGGCTCCGGCGGCCCGGGCTCTGACTCCGCTTCCTCCTGACCCTGACCGTGGAGAATCGGCTGTCTCCCTGCGCCTCCCGGGCAGAACGGGGAGCCCTGATTTTCTGGGCGTGCTCTGTCCCTCGCTGGGTGCAGGCCAGGCTTGCTGGCCATTTCCATTTGCTAATGACTCCGGGCTGTGGAATCGAAGGCGGCCCTTAGAAGCCAGGTCTCAGGAGAGTTATTTCTGCCACCGAGAAAGGCTCCTGGTGGAGAACTACGTGAAAAACACAAAGGCCGGGTTGCCATCTCACGCAGTTGTCTTAACCTCCCTGAGCCTCGCTCTCCTTATCTGAGAATTGGCTGCACCCGGAGCCCTGCCTCTCGGCGTTTATGAGGACTCCGTGAGAGAGGACGGAAGGGCTTGGCCCCGTGTCTGACGCATTCAGATTGCTCACCCCGAAGCCATTCCTCGTTTATCTGCATGGTCAGGGTTTCATTCTCTCCGCTCGGCTGGCCTGCTTACTGTAAACCTTTTGCAAAATTTTAAAAAGGTTAAGCACGTGGTTGCATAGCTTTACAACATGAGAAGAAGTGTGTTTGTCGGTTACTCATCTTAAAGCCGCAGCCTGCCTCCAGGGGGACCTTTCTGTGGTCATCAGGGCTTGTCCCTGCACAGTCTCAGGACTCCCGAGCAGACCGACCACTCAGGAATGACACCCTTTCCGGTTGCTGCCGCCCGCAGCTGCCATTGCATCTGCCTGTGGATTCCCTTGCCTACTGGTCCGCACGTGCCTTTGTTGCTCGTTCCTTCTCCTCCTCTGGCCTCGCTGGCTCTGCCTGGGAAAGGGATGCCTAAGAGGAAAGGGGTCCCTGAAACCCTTTCCCACCCTCGCGTTCCTTTGCCCGGGATTGCAAAGCAGCTCCCACCCAGTCCAGCCTCCTGCCAGGCTCCGGGGAGCAAAGCCCCTGAAAGAAAGTTCCCTCTTTGTGTGCTGCTGGGCGGGCCGTCCTTTCGGCAGCCTGGGGTGGGATTAGGAGTTGGAGCAGTGCCCCTAAACCCTGTTCTCTATTTCATTTCCTTAATTTATCATGAGGATTTCTCACAATCCAGGGGGGAGAGGCACAGTGCCCCTGCCCGCTTCCCAGGCTGGGCCCACGATTCCTCAGCCTGTTCATCCCCCCAGCACAGGCCGTCCCCAGGGGCCATGGTGTGCTCTCTCGGGCGAGGTGACATGGCCGAGCCGGTTCTCTCCATCCACTTGCATTTCCTCATGTGGAGGTGCCTCCGCTTCTGATGAGGCCCATGTCTTGCTAGGAAGGCAGCTCCAGGAACAAATGTGACTTTTATGAGCAGCCCCTCCTGACATCCTTTGCCTGACTCAGAGTAGACCTTGGGGAGGCAGGCACGGGATGCTGGAGGACGTGGGCAGAAACGCTTGGGTGGGGCCGTTGGTTCCAACTTGAGTTGGTAGCCTGGCCCATAGGGGACGTGGGCAGAAAGATGCAGCATCCTGCACGCCCAGGACGGGAGGGGGCAGCGAGTAGGATGGGACAAAGGCACCGGAGAACCATGTCCTCCTCTCTCATGCCTTTCTCCTTTAACTGGAGGAGATTTACGTCTACATCAGCTGGTGTCACCAGGCTGAGAGTGGGCACCTGGAAACCCAGGCATATGCACACCATGGAGATGGGAAGCTTCTAGCTACGCACACAGCAGGTGGCCCCCAAGGCTCCCCTCCTCTGGTCCTGTGCCCAGATTCTGGCAACCCTTATACACCTATGCAGGGAACTCAGCCTTCTTCTTCCTCCTCCTCCCTCTCCTCCTCCTCCTCCTCCTCCTCCTCCTTCTTCTTCACTTTCATTCATCTCTTCTTTTGTTGTCATCCCTTTTCCTAGCTCTCCTCTCTTTCACTTTCTCTCATTTGCCTCTTGTTCTCCCCATCACCCCTCCCCCTTCTCATTTATATTTTCTCTTCTTTGTGCTCTCATCCCTCTTTCTCCATCACTTCCTGTTTCCTTCCTCTTTCTGTGTCCCTGCTTCTCCCCTGTAACAGTCCTTCTCAGTGTGTGGTCCTCAGACCTGCAGCACCAGCATCACCTAGCAACTCGTTAGCAACGCACATTCTCAGGTCCCGCCCGGTCCCGCTGCATGCGATGGGCAGGGCCCGGCAAGCTGTGTTTTAATAAGCCCTCCGGGGATTTGATGTGCATTAAAGTTGGAGACAATCACCATCTTAAGGGAAAATGGCAATGAAACAGGAAAAAAAAAAAAAGAGTATCTTTTGAGTGCTGATCCTGTAAGCCCCTCATTTCTAAACATGTCGAACCCTCCTCTGCCCATTAGCTAATGAGGACGCCGGACCACCGGCCTGGCGGACATGCTCTCAGGAACAACACAGGCAATCACACGCGGCTTCTCTGATTACTATCAAGCTCTAATCCCTTCGGCCAGCCCTCGGCTTTCCTGTCCCTGCGTTCTGCCATGACTCCTCCCGTCTTCGGTTGCTTTCACGACTACAAAGACCCAGGGACATCCGACCTCACGGCCAGTAGGTTGCAGTCTGGATCGGCATTTGCCAGAGTCTATTCGATACTCTGATATCGATAGGGGTTGGGTAGGAAAAGGCTTCCAGAGTCGAACATAAGTAAGGGACACGGATTAACCAGATTTCTTTATGGCAGGACATTGCTGGCCCCCAGTGCATGGTGCTTAGGGTTGGTAGCACGCCCTGAACTTGACCACAAACTCCATTTGCACAGGATGAGCACACCTGGAAATGCTGCTTAGGAGACCATGACCTTTGTCCCCAGAAGCCCCTGTCTGTGGCGTGAAAGAATGGGGACGGCCCTCAGTAGGCTGTTGACCTTGAAAGGTCTTACACCCAAAGGGTGTGGGCATTTCTCAGTGGCTCCTGGGCTCCCGCGCATGCCTCCCTGGTAGGCCTACATGGGTGACGTGCAGCTAGTCTCCCGGCTGTGCGACCAGCTTTCCCCCGGGCAGGGGCTGGGTCCGCTCTCAGGCGAAGGGCAGAAAGCTGTGCTCATGCTCCTGTTTCCCAGACGCGCCCAGAGCTCACTCCTGGAGCTTCAGATTTAGTCGATCCGACATGAATTCTGGAACCCAGGTTTCTTACACTCCCGGGAGCTCTGGACGTAGAGTGAGGATTGAGAAGCACTGGTTTACGCAAATCCATGCACCACGTTTATGTAACTACATTTGAGAGCTGCGGGCTCGGTCTAATGCTCCAAATAGCCAGAAGGCAGGACACCAGCCCCTTTCTGCAGCATCACCCTCGGGGCCTTCAGCATCGCCTGGGAGCTGGTTAGACAGGCAGATCCTCGGGCCTCGCCCATACCTGCTGCGTCAGACGCTCAGGTGGGGGAAGCCCTGCACTCGCAGCACAGCAAGCCCTGCTGGGCCCCGGTGCTCACTCAGCATTGAGCATCACTGGCCTTTTCTAAGGTCTTGGGGGCTGACCTTCTGCCACAGAGCCTCCCCTCTTTTCTCTGGACTCAACTCTGTAGCCTTGACCTCGCCCTAAATCATTGGACCCCAAGGGTGTGCCCTGATGGGCAAGAGCTCAGGCCCAGAGGCCAGAGGTCTAGGGTCTAGTTTCAGCTCCACCCCATGGAGCTGTGTGACCTTATCCAAGTCATAGAACGTATTTGTACCTCTATTTAAAAAATATATTTTTATTCATTTTGAGATATTGAGGAAGGGAAAGAGGGAGAGAAACATCGATGTGAGAGCAGAACATTGATCGGCTGCCTCCTGCACACTCCCTACTGGGGATCCAAAACTGGGCATGTGCCCTGACCAGGAATCAAACCAGCAACCCCTAGGTGCACGGGATGATGCCCAACCAACTGAGCCACACCAGCCAGGGCATACCTTGATTGTTTAACCTGTAAAATGGGAGTAATAATAATAGAGCCTATCTACAATAGAAGTGGTTGCACTGATTAAGTGACTTATTACATTCAATAGCCTGAACAGAGCGTGGCGCATAGTAGGTGCTCTGGACATGGTATTAATCAGGGTCCCCCAATGGAGGACAGATGCTTTAGACAGAGATAACGTGTCATCTAGGCCGTTTATCTTCCAGACAGAGCAGAGCAGCAGGCAAAATACCGAGCAGGCATCCGTCACGCCCCCCTGACGCGGCCATTGGCGGCTCAAGTTTAGGTCACGTGCCTTGCACCTGTTACACGGACAGGCACTTGCTTTTTCTTTAACTGAATGCCTGTGTGTGCCAGGCACTCGGCCAGGTCTTGGACAAACATTACCTCACCTAATCCTCAGCCCCAGCTTAGGAAGAAAGGCATGCCCTTACGTAAGAGCGTCATGGAGGGACTGGGAGGCGTTCGGTTGACTTCCCGTGTTAGCAGTTAGCAAATGGCAGACGCAGGATTAGAGAACAGGTGTGCTGAGAGTCAACACTCAGGTTTCCATCGACCCTCTGGGATGCACTGTCCTTGATCAGAAAGAGCCTCTTCTGCAGCCTCCATCGCCTCTTCTCGGTAGAACACGGTTCTATATGTGTTTATAAACCCAAACAATACGGAAATGTGGCCCATCGAGCAATGGACATATTCTGGTAATCCTAGCAGTTTCCTAGTAATTCCCACCAAGAACAACTGCTTTTTGTAGTCCTGAAAGCATTCGTCTGAGCCACACACCTTCACTTCTTTTTTCTGAAAATGAAATCATACTTTGCGTTTCTTAATATCCTGCCATTTTAACCTAATATATTGGGGGCATATTTCCCTGTCAACACATATGCATATATTTCATCCCCCTCAAAGGCTGTAAGGTAACCCATTTAAGGACTTACTCTAATTGATTTAACCAGTTTTCTATCAATGAATACTTAGATCATTTCTGATATTTTCTACGTGGCAGACAGCTCTACAGCAACCATCCTCACACTTAATTACATATTGTTCTGGAATATTGTTTCTTTAGGATGTACCACTGGAGATGGGTGCTCACATTTCTAAAGGTTTTAATCCAGACATTTCCACGTTTCCCTGAGACAGTGTCACGCCTGCTTCTACAGCGTGTCAGACTCCACGAGGAGACATGTGCCGTGTCTCTCTCCTGAGGCCTCTCAGAACGATGAGTCTCCCCGGTCCTCCGACGTGAACCCCCCGACGTGGGTTCACTCAGTGTCCTGTGGATTTAAAACTAGATCCGGGCCTCCCTGGCCCTGCCCACCGTGGACCATTTGCTTCATGCCAGTTGCCAGTACTTTCCAGCCACAGGCCGAGCTTGTTGGCAGGGTGCTCGGGCTGACCCTGCGTACCTTCCTGTGTAAATAGGCTGTTCTCTAGTTATAATTCATGGTGTTTGCACGCAGTGGAGGTCCTGCCCCAGAAGTGTTAACTTCATTGGATACCAACCACAGGGTTTTTTTCTTCCAAATCACCACCCCCTCCCAAAAAACAGCCAAAGGAAAAGAAATTGCCAAAGCTACAGACAGACCTTTATTTCTAACACGTTGCCCGAGCCCTCGAATTAAGTCATGTTTTCTCTGGCGAGACCTCACCCTTACATATATATATATTTTTTTTCTGCCAGTTTAGTCTATAAATGAAATGAAGTTACTGCCCCTATTAAAATGGAACATTGTGCCCTTAGTTTACTCGTAACTGGTGGGAAAAGCCCATTAAGTGTTTGTGAAATATGTCTTAAACGCAGGAATTTTAATCTAGTGGTCTAATAAACCCTTCTCCTTGACTCAAATGAAAGTCTTAGGTTTTCCGGCATCTATTCAGTTATTTGTTCCCCAAAACTTTCTTACGCAAACCTGACCCTGAGAACTGGGAGTTGAGAGCGTTCCTTGCATTGGGGTATTTTTTTGAAAGCACATCTTTCAAAGAATCAGGAAGTTTGACAGGTGTATTCCATGGTAAGATACTGTTTTAGGAACGTGCCTGAAATTCTTGCTTTTCCAGGGTAAAAACCATGAAATCTCTATGACTGTCCCAGGATGTGACAACTCCTAAGACCTCATAATATTCTCAGTACGTTCTTTTGCTGCAAAGTTTGATGACCATCTGAGAAAGTACACCCCTCTTTCTTTTAGAGCATATTTCTCGGGAGTTAGAAAGTTTCCTCCTTAGCACAAGCGACAAAGAACATCAAGCTGGACCTGAATATATTAGATCAGGTCTCAGACATGTTTTTGTTTATTATTATTACTAGAGGCCCATTGCACGAAATTCGTGCACGGGGTAGGAGGAGTCCCTCAGCCTGGCCTGCACCCTCTCCAATCCAGGACCCCTCGGGGGATGTCCGACTGCCTCTCGCAATCCGGGACCACTGGCTCCTAACTGCTCGCCTGCCTGCCTGCCTGATCACCCCAGCCCCTCTGCCTGCCTGCCTGATCACCCCTAACTGCTCCCCTACTGGTCTGATCACCCCTAACTGCCTCTGCCTCACCCCACACCTGGGACCCAGGATTCCTTCCTTCGGCTAGTCGCAGGCACTTGGGATGGGCTTCTCTCCTTCTGGACTGCTGCAGCCACCCAGGACCCAGGCCAGCTTTGCCTGGGCTGGCCGCAGCCTCGGGACTGTGGGCAGGCGGCTTTGCCTGGGCCACAGCTGCAGGCGCTGGCAACCCGGGACTGCAGGGCAGGCAGCTTGTCCTTCTCCCGAGCCACAGGCGCAGCCACTGGTGCCCTGGACCGCAGGGCGTGCGGCTTGTCCCTCTCCTGGGCTGCAGCCTGGCTGGTCCCCATTCCTCTCTCCCCAGTGTTGAGTGTCTGAGCCTTTAAGGCATGATGACCATTTGCATATTAGCTCTTTATTATATAGGATTGTTATTGTTAGTATTATTATTTTGACCAAAGTGTTTATTATGAAGCTCTGACTATATTTACTGGAAGTAAATCCTATCTTCATTTTGGGAACAATTGCGGGGGGAGCTGCGTATTAATATTTATGGACCGGGTACATTTTTTTTTAGCCCTGACTACTTAATATTTATTTTCTGAAATCGAAAGCACTTCCCAATGTAACCATCAATATCCAGAAACTAACATTGATACATTGTTACCATATGGGTCTCAGATCCCATTCAGGTTTCGCCCAGTGGCCTATTTATAGCCAAAGGACCCAGTTCAGAGTCATTTAGTTTCCCTGTCTCTTTCATTCTCCTTCAGTCTGGAGCCATACCTCAGTGTGGCCATCCTTTCACGCGTGGCCAGTCTATTTCAGCAGAAGGGGGCAAAATAAACAGTTTCACTGGGGACCCCACCTACACTGTGACTTGCAACATTGGATGGAAACAGGAAGAGATTGTGGCCACCTGGGATGGATGTTGCTCTAAAAGTCTCCTTGACCCCATGGATGTGACATGCGACTCATTTCCTCTTGTCCTACTGGTAGGTGTCCTTGTTGGTAGATACATCCACTCACCCATCCACCCATCCTTCTTCCCTTCCTTCCTTCCCCTTCCTTCCTTCCTTCCTTCCTTCCTTCCTTCCTTCCTTCCTTCCTTCCTTCCTTCCTTCCTTCCTTCCATTTCCATTTATCCATTCAGAATATTTGAATGTCTACAAAGTGTAAGGAGAAATAGGCCGTATGTGTACTTTCCCACTGATTCTGGACCTCCGAATCATTCTCAACACCCTTTCCCAGGCAGCCCTAACCCACGTCTCTATGCTGGAACCCCAGAGGAAAATCAACATAAAAGCACATCTTAGGTGGCCAGGGATTCCCACACACCATGCGGGAACACGGCCTTACAGCAGATACTTGTTGAATTGATTTAACTTGGCATCCAAATAGTCTTTCCTTTCAAGGTAGGAGAGGAGAGGAGTCAGCGAGGAAAAATAAAACAGGAGAAAACCACATCCTCTAATATCGAGTCAAGTATGTGCTTGCTCCTTTTGTTGCTTAGCCTGCACAGGAGAGATGCCTGGAAAATTCGAGCTGCTAAGAGCTGAGATTGTTCCAGGCACTATTCTGAAGATAAAAGAGGAAGTGGAGCTGAGTTCATTAATCGTGACTAAGAAAACCCTTAACGTTTTGTTTTCGGTTCGTGATTTTAGGGAGCATCTTCTCAGATCAGTATTGTCCTGGCAAATGTCCCCTTTCTGGGGCTGAATACTTTTCCTGAAGACTCTGTCATCATTCAGAGTATTTTTAGAAGTTCTGTGTGTGTGTGTGTATGTATGTAGAGGGGAGCAGCATAGGAGTATAATCTTTAGATTCTTGCTTGCATTTTCTTTCCTTCTTTTTTGTTGTTGAACACTTTCTTTATTGGTGGCCAGATCTGCAGACGTTGAGGGCAGCATGTAACTTGGGGGGAAAGTCGGATATCACTCAGGGTGTGTTCGGAATAAAATGGATGAGTCACTTGAATTCCCTAATTTTGGGTCACACAACTAAGATGCAAGCATGAGGTGTTTTTTTTTTTTTTAATTTCATTAGAAAAATTATTATGAATGAGTAGCATAATACGATGGCTTTTTGGAAATTGCTTCTAAATGCCCATGTAGATATTTCCAAAGGCCATTCCCCAAGAGGGATTCTAAGAACATTTGGGGTGGTGGCACCATATTTGTTCTGGGAAAATATTCCTCGAAGGGGTCTCTTTTGAAGAGCTGTCATGTGGTGAACTCATCTTGGTAATATAACTAAAAACATACATTACTGGCCCTGGCTGGCTTGGCTCAGTGGATAGAGCATCAGCCCATGAACTGAAGGGTCCCAGGTTTGATTCTGGTCAAGGGCAGTACGTCGGTTGCAGGCTCGATCTCTGGCCCAGCCTGGATGCGTGTTTCTCTCTCTGTCTCTCCCTCCCTTCCATGCTCCATAAAAATCAATGGGAAAACATTCTCAGATGAGGATTAATTAACAACAACAACAAAAACACTTACATTATCACTTCATCATTGCCTCACTGATCACCCTCAGTTAGTTCCTGGAAAAGAGAGCTTCAAACAGGGCGAGAAGAAGAATTGTAATAAGACTGAGGAAAGGGAAAGGAAGGAAAGACAGTGAAAATGGAGCCCCGGTCCTTGGGGAACCTGCCTCTGGCCACGCTCCACGCTGCAGGCTGGCCCTCGTGCGCTCGAGCCGCCTGACCTGCGGATGGCCGGGAGCCGCCTGTGACAGAGGCTGAGATATTGCAGATCGGGTTGGGGAAGGGTCAGAATCATTAGTCACAGGAGATGAGGGGAGGAGGAGGTAGGGAAGTGGATGCAGCGGAAACCGCTCCAGCTTTGGAGACCAGAAGGCCAGCTCGGAAGAATCTAGACCCTCCTCCTTCGGCAGTCACTGCTCCCTCGTGTCCTCTCACCTCTGCCCTCTCACCCCCTCCACACTGCCTGCCCCTCTGCCTCTGGCCTGCGGGTCACCCCTCCCCTTGAGCCCGCTCGGTGCTTTTACTGCCCCTGCTGCTTATTGCCCAAGGAGAGAGCCGTGTGTCTTCTCAGCAGCATCCGGCGGCCTCGGCAAAGGAGAGATGCTCTGAGATGCTTGCAGACCGGCTTTCTCGCCACCTGGGCGGGGTGGGAGGCATTCCCAGAAGCAAGGGGGGACCTTTTACCCACACTGCTGCCCCACGCTTCCCCTGCCATTCAGCAGACCTTTCCGGGTTTTTAAAGTCCTCACCTGAAGATATGTTTATTGATATTTTTAGAGGGGTTGGGGCAGAGAGAGAGAGAAGGTAGCCATACACATACGGAAGCTGTGTGTATTCTCTCGTGAGGAAGTTGTTGTTGTTATTGGCCCATGACACAGAAGAGGACACTGAGGCTCAGCGAGGAGAGGCGTGGCCCAGGAAAAAGCAGCTGCAAGAGTGCAGGCCCAGAATGCACCCCCTTCCAGAGGTCTGGGACTCTCAGCCAGCCGCTTCCACTGCTGACCTCGTGACTCAACAGACAACTGACTCGTGTATGTTTCTAGCCCATTTGGAGCTTTGAACTTCTTGTCCGAGTCCCGGTGACTCATGGGTAGGACTCAGCTTCCTTGTCTCTGGGGAACTGCAGGCCCGGCTTTGCCTTCCAGTGGGCACACGGAGCCGTGCTGACCCGGAGCAGGAAGTGAGGAGGCGTCCAAGAAATGTCACGTGAATGCGTTCAGTTGCGCCCAGCTTAGAGGGTTCTTTGCAGTCCTTTCTGCTTCACCATGAACTCTTTCCTGAATGTTTCCCATCCAAACAGCTTTTGAATGGGGACCAATACGGAATAGCATTCCTCGTGGTGAAAAGAAAGTTGGGCCAGGATCCAGTTAAAGAGAAGGAGAAGTTACCCGTTCGATAGCATTCATTCCCGCTCACCACCACCTCCTTGGGGGACCCTGCTTATCTCTCCAAACTCACCTATGGCTTGAACCATCACTTCTAGCAACTCCAGCCACTTTAGTTGCCTAGATTTTCCCTGAACATGTCGGGCATTTCTGCCTCAGGACCTTTGCACGTATCTGGCCTGATTGGTCCTGAGGCCCCTATCTGAACAGCTTCCTGTGTTCAGATCCCAATGTGTCCCCATCACAGGGGCCGTCCTTAGCTCCCAA
Organism: Cnephaeus nilssonii; assembly: GCF_951640355.1. Taxonomy (NCBI): domain Eukaryota; kingdom Metazoa; phylum Chordata; class Mammalia; order Chiroptera; family Vespertilionidae; genus Cnephaeus; species Cnephaeus nilssonii. Next base: position 8,063,246 of record NC_137093.1, read on the forward strand.
TGTAATTGCTTTCCTCCGTCCATTACTCGATCTTCACTGTTGTCTTTCCTCTGGAGCGCTCACTGTTACCTGTCATTACCTGGTTCACTTCTCCCTTCTTCGTTGTCTGTCTTCCTCGACTAAAATGTAAGTTTCATGTGAGCAAGGGCCTTCCTTGCCTTGTTCTCTGCTCTATCCCCCAACTCAGAAATGGGGCACCTAGAATATAGTGGCCAGAATGGCAGGCAGGTCCTCAATAAATTGTAACGGGGTGAGTGAATGAGAGACAGGAGAGCAAAGTGACTCAGAGAGCGGGGCGGCGCTCAAACCCTGGCGCCCCCCACCCTCGCCATGAAGGTTCTAGCAAGTTAACCTCTCTGAGCCTCATTCCCCATAACTTTACATCGGCAGAAGAATATTTACAGCCACTAAAAGGACTGAGTGAGGCGATGCAGGCAAACACTTCCTTGGCACGCAGCGGGCGCTTGATAATGGGAAAACCATTACCACACTATCATCTCCATCACGCTCATCATCATTGCTCTCCTCAGAGCGGACCGAGCGGACCAGAGCCGAGCAGGTCGGAGGCAGGAGCTTCCTTACGATGCTGTTGTAATTATCCACTCAGTGCCTCCCATTACCGGGCTCTCTCCCCCGCCAGGCGCTGTGCTAAGTGCTCGATGTGCAATATCTCAGGTAACATCACTCTGAGACTTATGTGCGCATCAGACAAAAGTGAAAGCCAGCAGAATTAAAAATACCTCCTCCCGCTCCACCCAGGAGCCGGCTCCTGTCGCTACCTTGAGGCTATCGTGCCATCCCTCCCTGGTGGGGCATGAAACCAGACAGGCCTCGGCACCGGGGAGCACGGGTTTATGGCCTGTGTGCCCCGGACTCATGCATGTGTTGGATGCCCGCGAGGCCAGGAGCAGCTGTGCCCCATCCCCTGGGCACGTGAACGGGGTCAGGTCCATCCGCGCTCCTCATCTGGTCCAGAGTCCTCGCTGGCCACAGTGCGGTCACTTCAGGAAGCATCACCCGGCCACACGTCAACCTCAACGGAGAGGTCGAGTCCAAGGTAGACTCACCACTTCCATGACATCGTGTAGAACCCTTCTCAGACCTCACCCCGCTCACAGGTCCCTTCCAGGGACTTCTGAGGGGCAGACAGATGCCTTCATCAGGCATCATGGGAAAGAAAAGGGAGTTTGCCAAGTGGGTGGAACTGAGGCTGGGTCCGCGGAGGAACCTCCTGAGAAGCCCACGAAGCTCCTGTCTCCTGGTTCCGAGGCAGATGGTGCTGGCGATTCAGGAGCATCCCCGGAGCACTCTGAGGCTGCCCCCCTCTAGTTAGTGCATGTCAGTATGGGACACTTTCTGGAAAACTTGAGTGTAGGTTATTATTTGGAAATCTTAACCCCTGCTGATATTTTTTTAAGGAAGCTTGCCGAGTTTGGCTAAAGGGGTGAGAGTAGAAAGCCTCCCTACAGACTGACGTAGCATGGCGGTGACACGCACAGGTGTCCTGCAGGGATATCGTGTTTACGTGGTACAGAGACATGTGAGGTCACCTGGAGGCGGGACCCACAGCTGTCTTCTCAAAGTCTGTCTTCGATTGATGGGTGGTGGCTTCTTGAACCTCTGGGTTGAGACAGATCCTGAGACCACATCTGGGATCCACAGGAAGATAAAAGCGTTGATTAGTGATGTCTGCTGTGGGTGGGACAGGAGAGAATTATGACCTGGAGCCACATAGACACTGGGCGACCTGCAGCCCAGGTACCTCCTTCTCCAGATGGCTCACTGTGTCCCAGATAAAAATGACTTGCCCCAAATTAAACACGACGCTGCTGGTCCACTCCACCACCTCAAGAGATTCAGTTCCTAGCACCCATGAGAGCAAAGCAGGCAGTTAAAGAAAAAGATTGTGTCCCTGCTCACAATCTGAGTTCACTTAATATGTTTCCACCAACATCTAACATCCTGGTGACGTACACCATGTGGTTATTTAAAAGCCGCCCCATTTCTTCTTTGCAAACAGCCTCCATGCCTGAGCTATTTTAATGGGCCACTCTGTACCCATCCTTTCTTAGCCACGGGAACTTCTGCATTTACACAGCCAGATCGAGATGATTGTGACCCGGTGCCGGGGCTTTCACCGGGCATGGCCCAGCGGCAGGGCCTGTGGGCTGGTTATTTGTTGAGTGATGGCCCGCCCTCCCTGGGGATGAATATCTGACACTGTTCGGATCCGCTTTCTTGCATGGTGCCCTGGACCCGGCCGGCTGGCACGGCTGATAGATGACACTGGGCGTCCCCGGCATGTGGTGGAGGGTGGGAGGAGAGGAGTGATGTTTATTTTCGATGCACCCTGGAGATCTTGACGTTAATGCATTGCTCTCACTCTTCTCTATTCCACGAGCTGGTGCTGAACATGATCGCTGGTGATTGCGAGGGAGGAGGCCGTGCCAGGGGGCATCTGGGACCAACCAGACAAAGGGTGGGAAAGTGAAACTCTCGACAGACCAGGACAGGAAGTGCCTCCTTCCTCGGAGGACAGATGTGTCTTCCTCTGTAATCCCCAGCACAGCTGTGCTGCTCGGGGCAGAGACACGTGAAATGAAAATGGATTCCGATGAGGGAACCACAGTGGCAAATCTAATTTCAGATTATTCCTTTTCCACAGTCTCAGCCCGCGGGGGGCTGAGTCAAAACACAGAAAGGGGCCCGGCCAGTTTGGCTCAGTGGTTGAGCATCGACCCATGAACCAGGAGGTCACGGTTCAATTCCCAGTCAGGGCACATGCCTGGGTTGCAGGCTCAATCCCCAGTGTGGGGCGTGCAGGAGGCAGCCAACCAATGATTCTCTCTCATCATTGATGTTTCTATCTCTCTTTCCTCTCCCTTCCTCTCTGAGATCAACAAAGATATATATTTTAAAAAAACTAGAAAGGGGACATAACCTGGGGCAGAAATCGCGTGCCTGTCATTGATGTGGGGCCTCCGAAGGCCTACACCCCCGCCCAGGGTGGCGCCACTCACCCAGCGCCTCCCACGCGCCCGGCACCCTGCACATCTCGCCTCTCGCCTGCATAGCCCCCTTGTGAGGTTGGCCTGCTCTTCTTCCCTTTCACATTTGGGGAAACTGAGGCTCGGAGAAGTGAGACCATTTTCTCAAAGGGACACTAGGCATTAGTCGGATTTCTTTTATTCTTCCCCTCATTAACTAGTATCTCTCCTCTAAGAAGTCCACTAATGGCGAACTAATGGCAACATCGTAGAAGGCGAGTTAAAGAAGCAGCCGGCAGTGCACAGAGTTAGGAACACTGTGTCCGGGTGATGGACAGAGTGTGTCTCTGGGTTGCAAGTCCTAGAAGCTGGAAGTTGTGTTAAGGGAAAACCAAGTTCCCACTGTGCGCTGAAGGCGGCCGTGCAGGCGGGTGTGGGAAGGAGTAGAGCAGAGGCGCTGGAGGGATGTGGCTCACGTGGGTCAGTTCCCCACCCCTCAGGGACGTGGCTGTCCTTCCCCGTCTACATGGTGATCAAAGAGAACCACCACCGAACTCTTTCTCAACCCCGAGTTCAGATTCCTGGGTGCGAAGTGCCCTCGGCTTAGTTCGAGTCTCGTGTTGTGTTGAACTCAGCGAACACCATGGGCCGGGAGGGAAGGACTCACATTATCCAGTGTGGCTCCTGGGCCGAGCGCTGCGTGGAAGGACTCGGCTGCGGTGGCCAGGAGAAGGGCGCAGGTGGCTTGGAACATTCAGGGTTGAAAACCAGACCCAAGGGGGCCCAACTCGGTCACCACGGTGGACAATGCATGTCCCGTCTGGTGTCATTTCCAAGTGGCACAAGACGGCCAAGGAAGCCAGCCCTGGCCTTGGTCATCTGAGCTTTCCATGTGGCAGCGCCACGCATTCAGGAAGCCCGGGTGTTCGGCGGTCTCTGTGCAGGGACGTGGCTGAGGGGTGGGCTTGAGCTGCAGCCCTGCCTCCATGTGACCCTGAGGAAGCTCACCACCCCCTACACTGTGTGGCCTCCTCTGTAACATACAGATGCCATCCGTTTCTAGCTCACGGGGTGATTGCGAAGGTCCCGTGAATGAATACATGTTAAGGAGCTAGTGGACGATATTCAATAAATGCAAGGTTGTTTGAGCCATCCAGGGGAGACAGTGACTGGACCCCCTCCCGCATGAGCGCTGGTGTGAGATGCCAGGGCCTGGGATATCCTGGAAGCTCGGTCCCTATCCTGTAGCGCCAGGCTTGGGCGTCAGGCCACAGTTTCCTTGCAATCCTGTTCCAAATGCCACAGGATCGTGGCCCCAGATGCTGAGTTCATCTGTGGCCCAGCCTGGCTTCATTAGTCCCCCAAGGTCACCCAGAAAGATCAAAGGGAAACCAGCCTTGTCCGGCCAGAGGCTGCTCCAGAGGCGGGGACTGTCCCACAGGGGACGGGCTTCCACTGTGCTGGTTGGTTCTGAGAGGGAGGGGAGAGGATGCAGGGCTGGGAATGTGCCGGGCTGGGCTGGGGAGGTCCTGAGGCCACAGAAGTGAAGACCCAGCCCCAGAATTCGAAGAACTCAATGACCATCAAGCAAAGACATAACAACCCACTGACGATATTATGGGACAGTTAATTTGTTTATTGTTCTGGTAAGAATTTAATGGGATCATAGAAAGAACAATATAAACAAGAACAACTGAGGTTCAGTGAAATGTAAAAGTAAAATATATAAATACACAGAGGCCAAAACCAGGGAAATGAGAGAAGAGGGGACACGATGTAGACCTGAGACCTGGTGCCCGAGGACAGCTTGTGATCGTGTCACCAAGGCCCACGGGGACAGTGTGGCCGAGGCTCTGGATCGCTGGCGTGATCCAGGCCACGTGGCTGCCTCGATCACTGAGGAGTGACCGAGTGCCCGTGCCCAGGGCCAAAGCTTCCTTTCCCACCACACACCAGCAGCTCCCTGCTAAGCAGTGCTCCTTGTCCCCACTCGGGGGGAACATACACCTGGCTTTGGCGGGGCACCTGCGATGGGTTCCAGGTGCTGTGCCACACCGCAGACATGTCTCATCTACACGTGGCCCCGCTCCTGTGACTCAGGAGGAACCAGCCCTGTTGCCGCCCCAGAGAAGTTAAGAGTGACAGGTTCAGCTATTCGGGTCTCAGTTGGCCTAATGCACACCGAGACCTTGCATGCCAGGCTGGCTGTTTTCCAAATGCTTTCTGGGCTCGCTGATTTCATTCTCATGATGATTCCAAGACAGAGGCCACGTGGCTGTGCACATTTTACAGACAGAGAAACTGAGGGGCTCAGTCAGCATCAGGGTCTGTGTACTGAATCCCATCCGTGGGCTGGGGTTCGAGTCCAGATCTGTCTGGCCCCCTTCGTGCTCCGGGGCCTGGAACACAGTTGAGCAGGTTTTACCAGCTCCCACTTTCCAGAGATCAGGCTGTAAACGGCACAGGGCCAGTGAGAACCGTTTCTGTTGTTCCCGAGAGGGGTGCTGGGCTGGGCTTCCTTAGTTCTCTCTTACTCAGAAATCACAAGAAAAGCGCTTTGTTTAGCAGAGTCCGGGGTCCCCGGAATCTCTTACACTTCTCAGCTCAGCCCTGAGGAAGCCAGAAAACAGATAAATGCCTGCGCACGGAGCGGAATTCGAATTTAGGGAGCCGCTTCCCTTCACAACAGCCATTGGAAACCGCGTGGGGTCCCACCTCCACGCTCAGCATCGCCCATGGCCTGCGCCCCCAAGGCTACGGGCCAGAATGTGAGGCGCTCTCTTTTAACTTCTCAAGGTTTGGCTTCTTCCATTTAAAAAAAAAAAAAAGGTGCCCTAGCTGGTTTAGCTCAGTGGATAGAGCGGCGATCTGCAGACTGAAGGGTCCCAGGTTCAACTCTGGTCAAGAGCACATGCCTAGGTTGCGGGCTTGATCCCCAGTAAGGGGGTGTGCAGGAGGCAGCCAATCAGTGATTCTCTCTCATCATTGATGTTTCTATCTCTCCCTCCCTCTCCCTTCCTCTCTGAAATCAATAAAAAAATATATATGAAGGCTAAGGGGATGATAACCAACGGCGCGATGCAGAGCTTTTCCAAACGCGCGCCTCGCCTTCCCAGGAGCGGCCTCCCCAGGCCGGTGGCTGTGGGCCTGGCTGTGCTTCCCGATGCCGGCTGTTGTTTTGCAACTGGAATTAAGGAAGCAGACAACAGCCTGAGATTTATGGGTCCCATTGTTCCCCATGTCTGTTCCTCGCATATGTTCCCTCTGCCTCGCCCGCCAGGGAACACCACATCACAGGGTTTGTGGGAGCTGAAGAAAACTCTCGCTGGAACCCACCCGCGGGGAGCGGCTAGCCCAGCGCCTGGCTGGAGGCTGGGAATGAGGGGAGACCCAGGCACAGCCCCGGGGCGGGTTGTGTTGGGCACATTTTCAGCGACTGTTTTCTCAGGAGCAGCCACACCAGCCTGCCCGCTCAGCATGGCTCCCGTGGAGCTCCGTTTATTGGAGGCCAGGACCCACCTCCTGAGTGCTCACTGAAGGAATGTGGGGTGGCCTCCTGTGCCCTGGCTGCCGAGCCACCTCTCCAAGTAGCTCTTATTCAGCCTGGCATTTGAAAATCACCTGCCTGACAATGCACTGTTCACTGGCATTTCAGGACATTTCCTAGAAGGATAATTCCAGTTTTCTTTGAATTATTTTCTTTCTCTAAGAGGGTACACCACTCCAGTGCAAATGCCAGCGTCTCGTTGTTCACTGAGCACTTGCTGCGCGCCAGGCACTGCACACAGGACTGTAGGCGCATTACTTGGTTGAACCCTCTGACAAATCTATGCAGAGAGTGTTGGAAATGAGCTCATTTCACAAATAGGGAAACTGTGGCTCAGAGACTCCAGTGGCCGCCTGAGATCATACCACCAGTGGCTGAGAGAGCAGGGCCTGGGGTCTAGGTTCGTTTCACTTTGATGGAAACAGGGCAGGGATTATGATTCTGACTTCTTGAAAAGGAAACTGAGGCTGAGAAGGGTCTGGAGGTCAACATTAGTTTCCTGTGGCTGCTGTAACAATTTGCCACAAACTTGGTGGCTTAAAGAAGCAGGAATTTGTTTTCTCAGGGTTTGGGAGGCCAGCAGTCTGACGTCAGTATCACTGGGCCCAGATCAAGGTGTGGGCAGGGAGCCCTGCCTCTGAAGGCTCTAGAGGAGGATCTGGTCCTCGCCTCCCCCAGCGTCTGAGGGCCGCAGGCATTCCTCGGCTTGCGGCAGCATCACTCCAATCTCTGCCTCTGTCTTACAGGTCCTTTTCCTTGGTGCATCTCAATCCCCCTTACTTTTCTCTTGTAAGGACTCTTGTCACTGAATTTAGGGCCCTCCTGGCTGATGCTCTCATTTCAAGATCGCTAACTTAATTACATCTGCAAAGACCATTTACCAACGGTCACCTTGACCGATTCTGGGTGGATGTATTTTGGGTTGGGGCAGCCTTTGACCTGCAACAGCATCCCATAACTAACAAGTGGTAGAGAGGACTTAACCCAGATCTTGCCACAGTCCCACATGTACTGCTCAGGACAATGTCAATTTCAAATGACAGAAACCAAGCGCAACTTAAGCTTTACAGGTGGGAGTGGGTGGGAGACGGGGGGGGGGGGGGGCGGGGGGCGGGGGGGAGGTGGGCGATGCATGGGCCCCGGCACTGCACAGGCCAAAGGTAGATCTTCCTGGTTTGATGCTTGGCTCACATTTTGCGATCAGGGCTCAATCCATGTCTTGGACAGGCTTTCCCCCCGGTAGGTGAGATGACTTCCGGCAGCCCCGCTCCCACATCCTTTTAGTTTAGTCAGTGGAGAGTGACTTCCCTTTCCGTTAACTCGGGAGAAAACAGCCTGACAACACTGTTATTGGCCCTGTCTTAATCACATGACCTGACCAGTCACCATACCCAGAGAGATTACTTACTCGGTAGCAATAATAAGTATGTACTGTGTACATTCTGTGAGTCAGGAACTACTCGAGGTGTATAGAAATACACCAGTGAACAGAAGACAAATTCCTACCCTCATGGAACTTAAATTCCAGAGGAAAACATAGTCAACTAACATTTAAATACACTCCAGTTCCATCTCAGAGAGAAGTGCTATGAAACGAATTAGGACCATGTGCTAAAGGATGGCCCGAGAGGGTGAGGGCTCCTTCAGCTATATAAGGTAAGGCCTCTCTGAAGAAAGGATATATGAGGTGTGACTCAAATGATGAGAGGGAAGCCGCCATAGAGAGATTTGTGGAATAGACTTCCAAGCAGAAGGAATAGCAGGTGCAAAGGCACTGAGGTAGGAATGAGCTGAGAGGGGCAGGAAGATGGCAGTCCAGCTAGATGGCAGCATATGGGCAGGAGAGAGCAGGAGATGAAACACATTAGCAAGGAAGCCAGGATCCCACCCCGAAAACTTGGATGTCCAAGACCTCTGCTCTCTCTTTCTCTGCCCACCTTGTTCCGGAAAATCCCATCTCATTGCGGAGAGCAGATCTGTACACTGGCCCCCTCTCACTGCATGGCCAGCATATTTCCTTTGAGTGATTAGAATATTACAGATATCACAATCCTCCAAGACTAATAGGATTCAAGTGCAGAGCAATGTCAAGGGTTAACTGACTTCGTAAGGCCTTCGTCCAAACTCAGACTTAGCCCACGCATTCAGCTTTGGCAAAGTTTGGCTTGGGTGGGTGTGGGGGAGTCGATGAGTGACGTTTCCCCTTTTCTCTACTTTTTCACTTTCATATGCCTCTGGGCTGATGGTTCTTGGCCAAGGTCAGAGGTACTGAAATACCACAAGAAAGGGGACTTTTGAAGTGATCATCTGTTCAGCCAAGGGGGCGCTGAACCCGAAGGCTCACCCAGGAATGTAACCTTCTAGTTAAATTCCAGAGTGGCGAGGAGGCCCGGGAGGCATGTGGAAGCCTTGGAGTTGATTTGGAAAAACATCTGAGCTTCTGGCTGGGGCTCTGTGCCGGCGCTGCAGCCCCCTCTGGGAGTCTTCATTTGTTCTCCGCCAATCAGTGGGAGCCGCCTGCTCGTGGTCTGAGCTGGGACCACCGCCTTCAATTTTGTGAACCTCAGAGACCAGATGCTGAATTGCCCTTTCAGAATACTTCCTAGAATCTCTTGTTCTCCAGTACAACGATGTAGACAAAGTTATTTGAGCATGCGGGCGACGGGTCTGGGGATGTGGTGGTTTCATTGGGAGGTTCCTTAGACTCTTGCAATGCACAGGAAGATCCCTGGACCAGAGCATCAGCATCACCCGAGAGCCTGTTAGAAATGCTGACTCTCAGGTCCCACGCAAATCCACTGAGTCGGGACCTGCAGTTCAATGAGATCCCAGTTAATCTGAGGCACATTCAAGTGCAAGAAGAGAGGTGCTAGACCAGCTTGGTCAAATATGCCGAGGGCAGCCATTCTCACCCCCTGTGTCCGTGGCAGACATCAATAATCTATCGCAGAGTTTTCTTCCAAGCTCAGAATCTTCTCAAGTCATGCTTCCAGGCCAATCAAGAAGAGTTGGTCCAAGATTAAATCTACCTTCTACACCCAGATGGGCCCTCCAGGAGAGCTCTATGGTACTTTAATTTTCTCCACTATCTTCCCAGGGCTCAGCATGATAAATGTTTGTTACCGCCCCCTCCCCCCCGAGACAACCACTCTACTGCAGCCCACATCCCCAGAAAACTAGGGTTCCCATTAGACGTTCCAACAGTCCACCATCTCTTGGAGGAGTGGGGTTTTCTGGTGGCAGTTCCCTGCTGGAAAGTTGAAATGAGTTTGTGAAGATGTTCAGGTCAGCCCGAAGATGCATGGGAACCCATCTGCCTGGCACCTGGACCTCAAACCAGGCCAGCTTTCTCCAGGACATGCCCCCTGTGCCTGGACTGAAAGATGCCAGCCCGGTGACCGGGCTCCATGCAGAGGTGGGAAGGGGGTGCAGACAGGGACACAAAAGACAGGCGGGAGGACCGGCAGACCAACAGCGCTCCCAAGACAGAGCCGTAATGATTATAAATAGCATCCTGGGGACGGCCGTTTGATGTGCTGTCCAAGGCCAGGTGGAAAGTCTTTCCTCCCCGGCCTCCCCCACTAATCACCTCCCCTCATTTTTCAGTAACGACCCCCGTCCACTGGTTGCCTGCCTGGAGCATTTGTTTCCCATTAGAATGCCTTGGGCGATGCGGTGTGTTATGCTAGATAATTGCTTTAATAACAAACTGAGGAAAGACTTTTGAACATTTTAGGAAGTAAGTTTTTTTCTCTCCAATGAAAACCTAACAGACACTGGCAGCAGACTTGGGAATAGTCAGAGGGGAAGGGAAGGGGGTGGGGGAGGTGGGAGGTACCAGGATGGATGGGCCGGCAAGACAGGTGGATGGGCAGCCTAGCCTTCTCCCCACAAGGAAACTGGTCGGGGCGATGATGCCCGTGAACAAAGAGAGGGAGCTTAAAGATTTTGCAGCCTCGTGGTGAGTGAGCATGAGGCATCCGCCTTCCTGTGATTAATAGGGAGAGAGCTCTGGGGACACGCTAGTTGTGGGTGTCTCAGAGAATGCATCTGGGGGCCCACGTCTCTGTGGAATTTTCCCATTGTGCCCGGGAGGACTCAGAATGTTCTCTGTGTGAGTAATTCATTAAAAAAATGCGAACTTGGCCCGACCAGGAAAAATAACAATTATATTTGTTCAGAAGCAAGAATGCTCTGTACCGCACTTAATGCACTCTGGACTATTTAATTGCCCTTACAACACTTGGCCAGAAAGAAAATCAATAATGGATAACACTTATATGGTGCTTACGACACCATGTTTCACGCTGTTCCAAGCCTTTTACATACATTAATGTGCATAAACTTCCAATAAGCCGGAAAGTGTAATTTTTATTTCCCCTTTGCTGATGAGGCAACTGAGGCACAGAGAGGTTAAGGTTAAGTACACAGAGCGAGGGAGTGGCAAAGACCAACACTGGGATATTGGAAATCTGACTGCAGAGCCTGAGTGTGTGTGTGTGTGTGTGTGTGTGTGTGTGTGTGTGTATAAATGAGTGTGTGTGTGTGCGCGCGGGTATCACAGTCATAACTGCAGAAACTATAGTATGGGGTACGCTGTATTGACCCGCTGCAGTCCAAACACAAACACTGGGCACCGCTGAAGGCAGGCCCTGTGTGGCAGGCACTGTGGCCAGGCCGTTGTGTGGCTAAGGGGTGAAGAGGGGTGGGTTCGTGCATATGCTTTAGGGATACCTTGGCACCTTGGCGTGCGTGTCTCAGGGAGGGGCCGGAAACTGCCACCTGCCTGCGATAACGATCATAATAACCCGTGGTATTTGTATAGCCCTCCAGTCTTTTCAAAGACAGTGGCCGCCCTCCATATCTTACCACCTTGGGGGCAGATAAAGCAGGTTATTATCCCCATTTTACAGCCCCACAGGCTCAGTGAGGTTCAGGGCCGCGCCCGGAACCAAAGGTGATAATGTTGATTTTGAAAGGACTTGGGAACATGGAAGGAAGGGTTAGAGTGAAGGAAGGGTTAGAGTGAAGGACCTACAGAAACGTGTGTGTGTGTGTGTGTGTGTGTGTGTGTGTGTGTGTGTGTCCCTTCCTAGGAGCCTCAGGGCATATTCAGGGCTGTGAGTGACTACGTGTTTGTGTTTTCTCATCCTTTCCTCCCTCCCTCCCTCCTTCCTTCTCTCTCCCCTGTCCCCTCCCCTCTCCCTTTCCCCCTCCCCCTCCTACCTTCCTTCCTCCGTTTTGTGTATGTGTGCGTGTTATTTGTTTATCGTATTGACTACCTCTCCCTCTCTATTCTGCTCCATGGAAACATCATTCCTCATTGAAAACTGGAGGCCGAGCTGTTTTCTCCGAACACGGCTGCACCAGGGGAGACAGGGCAGCAGAGGGGTGTGCTGTGGGGTGTGCATCGTGGCGGGGGCGGGGCAGGGGGTGAGGCGGAGCAGAGCAGACCCGCCTGCCTGCAGGGCACCTGCCCACCCGCAGTGCCTGCTGTGTGACAGGAGGTCAGCCTCCTGGGAGCCTCCTTTCCCGAGCTCACCTGCAGCGCCACGTTCTCTGTGCTCAGGTTCTGGATGGCCTGGCTTCCCTTCCTGCACTTCCCGAGGTCCGATGTCAGGGATCTCCACAGGCCACTCAAAATGCACAAGCGAACCCGCCACTTGGCTCAGTGGTTGAGCGTCGACCTATGAACCAGGAGGTCACGGTTCCATTCCCGGTCAGGTCACATGCCTGGGTTGTGGGCTGGATCCCCAGTTGGGTGCGTGCAGGAGGCAGCCGATCAATGATTCTCTCACCATTGATGTTTCTATTTCTGTCTCCTTCTCCCTTCCTCTCTCTGAAATAAGTAAATGTATATATATATATATATATATATATATATATATATATATATTTTTTTTTTTTTTTAAATGCACACTCAAGCAGCCCACCCCTGAGTTTGGGATCCGATGCATTGGGGGTGGGACCTAGGAATCTGAATTCTGACGTGGCTGGTCTAGAGACCACACTTGGAGAAAGGTGGTCCTGTGCTGACAGGTAGCCACAGCTCACCTGTGATAGAAAATCAAGGTTACGTAAAAGAAGGCTAAGGTCATGAGCAGAAATGCTGGCGTCATGAGGCCGCTGGAGATGAATGCACCCCTGTCCACCCTCCCTGGGGTTTGAGGCCTGCTGAGGCCACGCCACGGGAGCCCTCCCTTTCTTTTCCAATGTGAAGTCACTTTGGGGGAGCGTGGGATAGGACGCAGGGCGGGGAGATGGTGTAAGAGGTGAAGGAGGAAGAGGGAGCCAGCACTCGCTGACCCCCACGGGCCGTGCAGCGTGCGCACGTTAGTTCATGCACCTAATGTCCCGGCTCCGGGGGGTGGCCCGGGCTCTGCAGCCACGTGGGTGTGTGTTCCAGTCTTGACTCTGTCCCCTGTCAGTTGTATGACCTTGTGAACCTCACTTAACCATTGTGGGCCTCAGTCTCCACATCTGCAAACTGGGGAGAGTCAGGTTGTTGCTAGGATTGGGAGTCCAAAGCATTTGTTAAGGAACTTCAACGGGCCAGGCATCGTTCTAGGTCCTGGAGAGAGGGCAGCCGCCAACACAGCAAGGCCCTGCCCCCTCAGGACTTCTGTTCTGAGGGGAGGGGTGCCCAGTTTCAGCATGAGCTGTTGGCTGGCATCCTGACCTCTGAGGCTCAGGAAGGTTGGCTCCCTTGTCCTGGCCACGTGGCGGGTAAGAAGCCGTGCTGGGGCCTGAGCTGGGCCTGCTACATGTCTGCGGGCAGACAGGGAAACTCGGTTCCAAACTCAGGGAGAGGAGAAAAACCCTCAAAGTGGAGGAAAGAAGGTAGTTGCTCAAAAAACTCTGACTGGGGGGCAAAGACAAGCTCAGGCCGGCTTGGCCCTGGTCTTGTCGCTCTAACAAAGCCTCGTGTGTCTTCCTTTCCCTGGGAGAGTTCACCCAGAAACCCAAACAGGGATGACCCAGGGTTGAACTAGGCTGGCACGGAGTCGTACAAGGAAGAACTCAGCCAAGGGCTGAATCCGTTCCAGCAACCCGGGGGCTTTGCTGGGCACGGGCCAGGGTGGCACCAGCCCCGGGGGATGCTGCGGTGGAGTCTAGAGGAGGAAGGAGAGGAGAGGGGAGCTTATTTTTGACCCTGAAGCTCTCGGAGACGAGGAGGAACCTGGCTGTCCTCAGCTGCGCCCTGGGCCCAGGGAGAGCTCTCTTGCTGAATCGTGACAACAGAGCGAGCATTTATGAGCTCCCGCCCCTTCGCAGCCCGGCCGCGGAGCCGAGTCCAGGAGATGTTATCTAGAAGGTGCTTCGCTGTATAAATATTTCAGAGTCAGGACCCACCACAGAGTTTGAATTTTGAAGGGCCTGGGTGTGTATCGGGATGGTGTTTAGGCTTCATTGCCGGTGTCGGCCAGTCACGCCATCACTGGAGATGGCTGCTCGGAGCCAATGCCGGTCGCCTTTGCGGCTGGAGACGGGGTCCAGTGCAGCATCCAAAAAACCCTGCTCACGTGGGCAGGTCTGGCTCTGCATCCTTAGGGCATCTGCGGGCAGGGTTTTCACACCAAAGGTTTAGAAAGTCTAGCCACCCCCTCCGAATCTCCTAACGAAATGCTCCCTTCATGGCCATGGCCATGGGATGACTAGAGATCTGGTTAAAAGGTTAATTTGATGAGAAGCTTGGGGGTGGAGGGTGGGGAGACCTAGACCTGACTGAAGATTTGTGACAAACTCCCTTCAGTTCACATTGAACCTGTTGGCCCGTGCTCATAGTTACAGGAACAAGTTTCCAGAGTCGTCTTATAGCCACATTGCTTATTCTGCGGCATGGCTGGGAAGTTCATTGGCATCAGGGGGGAATGCATCTGGCTTCAAGGAACAGAATGGTAGCCTGAGTGGCTCAGATAGATAGATAGATAGATAGATAGATAGATAGATAGATAGATAGATAGATATAGATAGATGGGTAGATAGATCGATAGATAGATGATAGGAGATTTCAAAGCTGATGTCCAAGAAACCCCAGAGGGGATGTTCTCCCTCAAGCCCCTTTGCCCAGGGGTGTGCTGGTAAACGTTTAATAACCAGTTTCTGGGCAGTGGGGAAACAGCAGAAACCAAAACCGGACCTGTAGCATTGGCCAATTCCTGTGGTGTAAATTCTCTCACCATGGCCAAGGTTAAGCTTCTCACATGACGTGACTGAACACGGACGGAGTGGGAAAGAGAAGCTTCATTTCGCACACCCTCACCGAGCCTTTCCACCATACAGCTCTGCTTGTCACCAGTGACCTTGAGAGCATAGACCACAGGAAAATAGAGATGATAACCAGGCAGTGATGAGTTCTGAGACATATTGCCTTTTAATTTGAAGATATTGAGTTTTATTTGGACATAATTTAATTCTTAAAATGACCGTGCTTAATGCTCAGCTTGCAGAATTCCTGAAGGTTGACCTCCCTGTGCTCCTGGGACCTGTGGGCCAGCGCTGGCACCCCAGAGCTTCTGCCCAGGGTGCTGTCCTTCCTCCAGGTCCCGTCTCGGTCATGTACCAGGGAGGCCACCACAGAGCCCCCAGCCTGCATCCGCGTGGCATATTGCTTGCTTTAATGTGTGTGTATGCATGTGTGTGGTTGCAGGACGGAATGTGACCAGAGATGAACACAGAAAGAGCCAGCAGTTTAATTGGGGTTTTATTGGAATTATGATTTTATGTGTATTGGTGTGAGTCTTCGAGTAATGTTTGTTCTTCCCACTGGGCAGGATGCCATATTTGGCTTTTCCTCGTTATATTTTGGGCACCTGAGTGTCTGGCATAGGGCAGCGGAATAAAATCATTGTCCACAGAAAGGGCAAGGAGCGGTAAGAACACAAGCCTGGTGACAGAGCTGGGCCATAAGCTCATATACGCAGGACGGCCACTTCCAAAGGGATGTGTGCGCATGCCTTTGTGTGTGTGTATGTGCTTCTTGTGCACGTATGTTGTATGTGCACATATGTGCACCACATGTACATGTGTGGTGTGCATCACGTGTATGTGTGTACATGTGTGTGCATGCATATGTGGTTGCAGGGATGGCAGTTGGAGGTGTAAGCTGGCCTACAGATTGGAAGAAACAGCTATTAATTTTTATCAACACCATGTTAGGGAAACATGTGTTCTGATTGAATCTTTATGTCAACTTTTGGAATTTTATAATTTGTCTCTCTCAAGGTTAAGAAACTGAAAATCCTGTTCAACTCAAACAGGTCACAGCCGACCCAGTCTCTCACCAGTGTCAGTTAGTGGGCAGGCGCAGGCCCTCTTCTGGCCAATAAAAGAGGAGGGAACACCTTGGGGTGCTCATGGGAATGGTGTCTGGCTCTTTAAAGGGAACAGCAAAGATAACAATGAGGGGATGGCACAGCCCTCGGATACATGATTCGCTCTCTGGGATGGGGGGAAGGGACAGGAACGTGACCGGAGATGGACACAGGAAGATTCAGCAGTTCAATTAGGTCCTCCTTCTTACACTGATTAGTAATTTTGTGAACTGTTGTGTTGCATTTGCTCTTATTATATTCACTGGTGACTGTCTTGGTGGGCAGCTCCATGAAGGCGTGGGCACTGTCTGGTGTGAATACAGGTGTATCCAGACTGCCAGGTGTGGGGCCTGGTGTGTGGGGTACATGCTGATTCGTCAGTGAAGAGGTGGGTGGGCGGAGGGGGCCCAGGATTCAACTCCAGAAACTGTGGCTCTGGGATCCCCGTTCCTAGCATCTACACGATACAGCCTTGCAGACTGGGGTGGGGAGGAGATAAGTAAATAGATAATTTCAAAACAAGATGGTTAATGAAAGAGCAGAGGTCCGTGCAAACTGCAGCGGTGCAGCATGGGACTCCCGGTGCCCGCCGGGCGCGCCGTGGAGCAGGGTAATATTCGAGAGCTCCCGAAAGGAAGCATGTTGACACTTGCTCTTTGAAAACATCAAACGTAACTTTTGTTGCGATTACAGAAGAATACATGTTGGCTGTCAAAACACCAGAAACCACAGATAAGCCAAAAGAAAATAAATCACCATATTCCCATCACTTCTTAATGTTTCTCTGTATGATTTCCAGAACTCGATTTGATTTTTTCCCCTTTAAGATGAAGTCATATTACAAATGCTAGCTTGTATTCTACTTTTGTAACTTGCCCATCTCCCAGGGGCATTCTTGGATGGGTACTGTGGGATAAAGAGGAGTCACCAGGCTGGGAGGTCGAGGCTGATGCTCCTGGGAGAGGTGGGGGATGTGTGAAGACACGGAGAAGTACTTGTCCTCTGTGGAACCGAAGGAAGCCCCGCCAGCCCTGTGGTCCCCCGCGCCCCTCTGTAGCCCAGGACCAGCCTCGCCCCACCTGGGGCGGAGGGCCGCAGCCCGCCTCGCTGATGTCCCAGAGCTGTATCGAGGATTAAAGAGGAAATGAGGAATGAAAACGCCAACCAGTGACAATGGTCACGTGTAACTCCATGGCATCACGTGCACGGGCATTGAAAGTGTGACATTTTCGTGTATTTCTTTCTCTGCCTCGCCCCCTGTTGAGAACCCAGTTAAGGAGGACACACCTCCATTGCCCAAGAGAACAATATTACAAAATTGAAACCAGCTCTTAAAAAAAAAAGAATCCAATCCCAGCCCCAGCCCCCAGCCCCAGCCCTGCTTGTCCCTGCAGAAATTCTCCTGCAACCTGTCTGGTTCCTGGGTGGGAGACCCTGGGGGTGGAGAGATCGCAGGTGCTGTTCACTCGGGGGCCTGGAGAGAGGAGGCCACAGACGCCTCAAGTCAGAGAAGGAAGGTGCCAGTGGCGATTTCCTGATGAGTCTCCACGGCGAGACACGGGGCCTGATCCCACTGCTGCGGGATTTCCCACCGCCGGGAAAGTAACAGCTGGGGCTCGGAAATATAGGGGCTCTGTGACGAGACCTGGGCTGCTTTGGGGAGTCAGAGACATTGAAGAAATCATTTTGTTAGAATGACTGGTGCTCATGATCACTTACATTCTACCAAGAACTGAACTTAGAGCTTCCCATGTGTTAATTTCATCCAGAAATCACCCTCACAGACACATCCAGAATAACGTTTAACCAAATATCTGGGCACCGTGGCCCAGCCAAGCTGACACATGAAACGAACTATCCCAGCCTGGCCCACAATGAACTGGGAGTGGTGAGAAACGGCATTATCAGCGGGAAGTAGGCTAAGAGACCTTCAATGGCTCGCTCAAGTAAATATGTATAGAGTTTTCTTATCTTATCGCTGTCTCCCCCACCTCAAGTAGGCTTCTTGAGGCATGGGGCTTTTACCTATTTCTTGCTGAATCCTTACCAAATAGAATACTTCCTGGCTCATAGTAGATATTCAATAAACAGCTACTGGATGAATGAGCGAATGAATGCACGAATGAAGTATCTAACACATCTCTATTTTCTTCTTAAAACACCTTTAAGCAGAGAACAAACGTCCCACGCCAGGCCTCCCATTCTAGGGAATGGGTCTCGTGTCCCTGTCCCGACAGGAATGTGTGGGCACGCAGGTTAATTTAGCTCACACCCTTCAGACTTCTCCACACTCGGTGTCTTGCACAGAAGGCCTAGTATGGACGCGGGAGTTGAGGCAATTCAGATTCTGGCAGATCATGCCCCAGGATGACTTTGGGGGCCGCTCCCTAAAGCCTGTGGGGTCCCGGCACTTTGAAACCACAAGCTTCTCACTGCCTGGGAGGGGCCAGCCCTGTTGGCTAACCCTCCTTCCCTTGCACACCTGTCTCCTCCCCCCACCTCCCTCTCCCCGGCCCTCCTGCCACAGCTCTGGGGCTCACGCTGCTCCTCCCAGGCTGGGTGTTAAGAGTGAGTGACAGGTCTCCAACCGGGCTCCTCCCCAGCTCTGACCACGCCTCATACCGCAGAGGCTTAGTGCGAGTCCCAAGGTGTTCCGGAAGTTTCCACAGGCTGGACCTGCGCTCTGAGCCTCTCCTAAAACCGGTGGCTGTGAACATAGCAGATGCTGTTGTCACCTCCCCCAACCCCCTTCCCTTCCTCCAGGTCAACATAACCTGATTTTGTGGGAGTTACTGGTACCCAGATTCGGAGGGAATATGGGACACCCCCGAGCCTCAGGAATGAATGTAAGAGGTTCATACTCCTTACTTTCCAGTGACTGATTTTGGGGTGAACATGGAACTCAGTGCTGACCGAGGAAATGAAAGAGGAAGCCTGGTGCAGATGCCACGGCGTCCCTCTCCCGTGGAAAACGCAGAGGCTCCTGCTTCCTGCCGTGTGGGGACGTAGACTTGAAGCTGCTGCAGCCGTTCTGTGGCCCTGAAGCCAGGAGAATGGCCGTGGAAAGCCGATGGGGCCCAGGGCGGCTGAGCAACATTTCCCGTGAGCCTGGGTTCTCCATGATTTCGTTGTCACCGAGTCCCTGCCTAGCCGTGAAGGGTGCCCTGAAGGGCACAGTGGTGACCACTTGCAAGAGGGGCTGCCCAACTCCGGCCCAAAGGCCGAGCCCAGCCTTCTGCCCGTCTCTGTAGCTAAGGGTCTATTGGAACACAGCCACGCACACCCATCTACGCATCGTCTGCGGCTGCAGCAGCGGAGTTCAGGAGCTGTGAACGATGGCCTGGCTGGCTGAGCCAAAAGCAGCTTGGCCCCTCCCATCAGCAGTGCACGGACCCCGGTCTCCAGGCCCAGGGCACGGCGACTGGGAGCAGCGTTGAGTATATGAGGGCGATGGACTCTGGGTCCGGATGTTGTGAGTTCAAGTGCTGACTCGGTGTTTAATAGCTGTGTGACTTACGGGCCACAGCTCAACCTCTCTGGGCCTCAGTGTCCTTCTCTGCACAAAGGGGGCCCCGTGAGCACAGTCCCTCCTCCGTGGGAGATCCTGCATGTCAAGGGCTCAGCACAGAGGGCAGGTGGGAGGATGCGATGGGATGATAGCACGCAGGGCGCAGCTTGGAGCGCCGCCCACGGCGGGGGCAGGTCCTGTGACCGGGTGGCTGGGGAGAAGATGGCACCTTGAGGCATGGAGAGTCACAGAAACAGTGTTGCTAAAGAACAAACAGGGTTTTCCCTCCGGAGATGGAAAGCGGGGGGAGAGGCGCAGGGAGAGCAAATGAGAGAAGAGGTGGCAAAACACGAGGCCCGGAGACATGTACTAATTAAGGACTTCGTCACCAGCCCAGTGGTGTGCCAGGATGACAGTCAGTCAAGCAGATGAGGGAGATGAGTTAACATCTCCCGGGGGTGCCAGGCCTGAGAGGGGCTGGCAGACAAGAGCGCAGCGGTGAGCAGGAAGCTGCCAGAAGGAGATTTGCATGTAATTGCAGTGAAGGGTTTGAACTGTCTGCCACCCTGGTGGCTTTACCCTCTTCCGCGAGGGCAGGGTCCCAGAGCCCTGGGAATGGATTCCTCTCGCTGGGCCACATGAGCTGCTGCAGGTGCAGCGAGAATGGAAACTTGGGGCCACACAGGAAAGCGTGGAAAGGAAAACGGAAAGAGTCACAATGAAGACCTTGGAGCCCAGCTCTTAACTTGCTTATCTTAAGGCAAATCCGAGATTAAAACCGCCTTCAGGCATAGCTGGATCCAGATGCCAAACGTGGGATTCCAATGCGAGAGGGTTTGGGGGAAGTAGCCCCAGAAAACTCTGGCAGAAGAATGGGGAAGTGAGAGGGAAGGGGTGGCAGGTGTGTTAACGAGCAGGTACCCCTGTGGGCAAGTGATGTTCAACCCCAGTGGGACCTCCGTGAGACACTGTGGACTACGCCCCCCAAGCATGGGGGGGCGGGGAGTACAGCGCCCAGGTCCTGTTCCAGCAACAGGGAGCTGGGGTCCTGATTCTCCAGCCCCACCCTCGATGGGCTGAGGGCTGTTCCCAGGAGGGTGAACTCCACAGCACTTCTCTTCGCCCCACGCACGGGCTGCGAGCATCAGAAAGAACCCTCAGGGGCAGGGTCTCAGTGCTGGCGGTAGGAAGCTTCGGCGAGCATGGGAGCAGCACCGAGGGGCGGGCAGAGAGGAGACCCCAGTGGCACCTGCTTCACCCTCTTTCCCTAGAAGGGCAGCAGAGTTCTGGGACCGAATCTTATGGAACCAACTTGGGTCGTATGCTCTTCCTTGAGTTAAGAACCATACCAGGGGAGTGGGCAGTGCCAGTTAGCCACACTTGAGGGTAGTAAGTCAACCGTGCCCACACCACACAGTTGGAGAACAAGGGGGTAGTTCCCCAGTGAAAAACAGGGTGCCAAGAGAGCTGAGTGAATGCTAGTCCTGCAAAAGCAGCACACACCGTTGACTGGGCTGCCCTCAGTGCTGTCGACAAGGGACACGCTGACTTGGTCACCCTCCACACCAGTGGAGACCCATAGCTTTCCTTTCGGGAGGAGAGCCCCTATCTGGCTTCAGAGCAGCCCCATGGGGGACAGATGTAGAAGGGGGTGTGGTTAGTCGCTTTCCGTGGCTCAACGTCTCATGGAATACATGTACATACTCATATACGTGTATTATACACACACACACACGCGCGCGCACTCACATTTGTATCTATTTTTTAAACGGACGCTGTGAAGACTTATTACAAATGTTTACAGGAACCTAACGGGCCAGACTTGTGACTAGCTGCGATACTGTGGGAGCGGCCTGGGGTTTTGGAAAATGGTTAATAACCGCGGGTCACATGCCCACGTGGCACCGTTTGGGGAAGGATCTGAATAGAGCTCTGCATTCGCCTTTTCTCTCCGCACCTTGGCATGTGACATCTGGGGCCATTTCCTCACGTGGCCCTTCTGCATTAATGTAGCTGAAGTGCTTTGGAAAGGTGCCTAAGTGATGGCCATTATGCAATTTTCTTGTAAAGGTGGAGGAAATAGCGATCAGAGAATCAAAGGGAGGGGGGATTTGTGCCCACCCCTCCCCTGTGAAAATGTCAGCGGGGGCCCTTAACCCGCGGTAATTGCAAAACAAACAGAGCTGGAGCTCTTACAGAGCAGGGACTGCTGTGGACAAGAAGCGAGGCAGTCAGCAGGCCTGGCTCTCCCGCCTACACGTTGCTTCTGAAACTCCATGGAAACAGGAATGCCCAGCAGGCTGGATGCATTGCCTGGAGCTACTTGAGAAAGGAGGCGGAACCTGCTGCTGTTTGTTGTTGTTGTTGTTGTTATTCCTCACCTGAGGATATGTTTCCATTGGTTTTTAGAGAGAGTGGAAGGGAGGGGGAGAGACACAGAAAGAGAAACTATGATGTGAAAGAGACACAATGGTGGGCCGCCTCCCGCACACACCCTGACAGGGGCTAGGGATCGAGCTGAGGTACGTGCCCTTGACTGAAATCAAAGCAGTGACCCTTCGATCCACAGGCTGACGCTCTAACTACTGAGCAACAGGCCAGGGCTAAAAACTGGTGCTATTGATAATCAGCCATATCAGCTTGGTGCTTCCAGGTCCCATTGGCTTATCTGTATAACAGGAATAATCTACTTTTTAGGGTTATTGTGAGAGTAAGTTAGAGAGTACATGCTCTATGCTCTGTATACCATAGCAGGATTGCTAGCTGTTTCCTGATGCCCGTTTTCAACTTCTTCAATAGCACTATCTTCTGAGTGTTATCTAAGCACACAGCTTATTAGAGTGAGTGTCACTTTTCCTAGGCTCCTTTGCAGCTAGATGTGGTCATGTGACTACATTTCGGCCATGGCAGTGTAAGGGGAAGTGCCCTGGAGCAGCTGCCAGGACTCCTCCTCAAGAACAAACTGGTGCCTGGCCTTTGCCCTTGCTTTCCCTTTCCTTCATCATGCTACCTGGAACATAGATGCGCCATCTTGAACCGTGAGATGGACCTATGAATGCGGGACACGTATGGAGGAGCAAAAAGATAGAAGGAGCCTGGGTCCCTGACATTGTAGTGCTCGCACCTCTTCTTCTGGATCTTGTGCTTTCTTCTTAAAGCCACTGTTAACTGGAGCTTTCTCTCACTGGCCAATCCCCAATCCCGGTTCATTCACATAGAATATTCACAAAAGTTCAGTCTTGTAGAAGAGCCACACGTTTAGCTCACACTAAAATTCAGCATTTTTATTTTGTTTATTACTAAGATACTTTTCCTCATACTAACCCCTCCAGGTAGTGTTCAGTTCCTTGTAGGAAGTAAACCCCATCTTCCTCCTTCCTGCATCCACTCCAAGATGATGTCTAGGTGAGTGGGCAGCGGGGTGTGGCTTATAGGACTTCCTGCAGGAAAGCTGCGTCGGTCAAAGCCCGAGGGTAACCTAGGACTACTTGATTGCTGCTGGCCCTGCTTACATGTACAGCTGAAGCCCGCCACCCATTCTCGCATCATCTGGGACGTGATCAGAGCCTGCTTCCTAAACATGGCCACATAGCAGACGCCCCGAGTCTCTGCGTTTGCACCTTCCCTCCCCCTCTCTCTCCAGCAGGCGGTTCACTCCCACTCCATTGGCTCACAAGTCGTCTGTGTTCTTTGCCCTGGAGTTCGTCGTGCTGGAGCCAGGGGCAGCTTGGAAGGCTGCGTCTCTAGGTCTATAGGAACCCCACGCTGCTGGTCACTGAGTCTTGGATATAGCTTTGTCCCCAGCTGGGATTGGATGGCCCCAGAGGCATCTCCTCTTACAAGAAGGGAAGAGTGACTTCAGTGGGCACGGTGATGTGCTGCTAAGACTCCCTTCAGGAATGGAGGACTAGACTGCCCAAGGCTGTGCCTCCTTCCAGAGTCACCTGAATCCAATGACTGATATTTGGGATACAAAGGCCCAGAACCCCCACCCCAACTTGGGGCGACTCTAAACAGCCACCCCAGCTACAGAGCTTCTTGTGGGGGCAGCCAAGACCTAGTTGCGATTGCCTCAGAGCTCAACATTTCTCTCTGCCCAATCCTGCTTTCCTCCCCTCCTCTCCACAGGCGTTGGTTCTAAAGGAACTCCTTAATAAATATCTTTATGTGGAACCCTCTGAAAGTCTATTTCCCAGGGAACCCAACTTGCAACAGGGCCAGACATTCCTCTTCCCTTGGCCTTCATTCTCCCTTTTAGATACCCACATTCTGATTACTTCCTTCTACTTCTCTTTCTGTCTTCACCCACAATCCCCTGGGACTGAAGGAGCGAACTAGTCCCTCTTCTGTATCACCTTTCCCTAATGGCTTTAGCAGTCAAGAGTCATGATCCAGACTTAGAGCAGGGCTGCCCAGAAGGAACAGGTGCCCCAGAGGGACCGTCTGTCCTGTGTGAGTTGGAATATTGGAGAAGACAAAGCCACTGCCTCCCAGAGATGCCTCCCAGAGCCTGGAGGGTCAGTGGAGAAACACCCTTGCTCCTCCCTTAGTCCCACCCTCCAGTATTTCACCAGGGTTCCCCATTGGCTGAAACTAGCAGGAAACCAAGGGAGATTGGGAAATGCAGCAATGGAAACTGGGAAATGTAGTTCGTGGGGATCAGCTCCCTGCAGTGCAGAACAGAGGAAAGGAAGGATGGGGAATAAATCCGAAAGCAAATAGGCCAACAAGTCGTCGATGTGTTAACATGTTAAATACTACATGCAGCTAAACCAAGACATATGTTTAGGTATTTCCCACACATACAGGGTGTCCCAAAAATGTATACGCACTTTAACAAATGATTTTATTACATTTTGAAAATGATATGTATTTTAATAAACACTGCCTTTATAATTACTCAGTGTGCATGCATTTTTGGGATACCATGTATTTGAACATAAATTTCTATGATTCATTAGTTTGCCAATTTATGATCTTATTGCCTATTATTTCCACAGACTGCTCAGAGCACATATTGGAACACAGACTGAAACGATCCCCTACACCCGTGGTCGGCAAACTGCGGTTCGCGAGCCACATGCGGCTCTTTGGCCCCTTGAGTGTGGCTCTTCCACAAAATACCACGGCCTGGGTGAGTCTATTTTGAAGAAGTGGCATTAGAAGAAGTTTAAGTTTAAAAAATTTGGCTCTCAAAAGAAATTTCAATCGTTGTACTGTTGATATTTGGCTCTGTTGACTAATGAGTTTGCCGACCACTGACCTACACCATCCCCTTTTGTGGGACACTTAGGGTGCTTCTACTTTTTTCCTTTCGTACGTGGCATGGCAGTTCCCGCATTGGTTAGCACAGACTCCTCCCCAACCCCAGTGGCACGCCTCTTGCAGCCTTTGTGGGGCTATTTCATCACTGATCTCCCCAAGAAATCATTCACCCGGCAGTGAGAATGTAACATGTTCTATGACCTGGGGCATGAGACATCTGATGCAGTTACCCAGACCCAGATCCGTGCGTACAGAAAGGTTTGAGGACATAATACAGGGCACGCTGTGCAAATGGTGGGGTTGTGGGGTGGAAGGCTGCCCTTTGTAAGCGAGCCAGGCCCTTCTGCTGCCTTCTCTCCCACTGGCGAGACTTTGCAGCCTGTGTGGGCTGGGTGGGGGCCGCTCATGGTGCCTCCCCCGGAGCTCCTCGCTCCTCCTCTCAGACGCCTTCTTGTTCCTTCTAGAAAACCTGGAGGGCTTATGATGCCAGGTTCTTAAGCAAGATGAGTCAGTCGGAACAAACGCATGCTTACGTAGGCTGAGCAGCGCCGGCCGTCTTATTAGAAATAAAAAGATCTCCTCCTAACGAAAACGGGGTCCGGTGACGCTCAGCGCTGGGTAGGGGTGAGCCAGGACTCCCTCCAGGCCCGTTGCTTGTCAGTTCTGCACGGCTGTTAGGGTTCTTGTGCTCGTAGGATTCCTGGGCTGAGATGTTTCTGCCTGTACTGGGCGACAAGTCTTTGGGGCTTCATGGAGGTGGTGGGAGCATGAGAGAGGAGGAATTGAGCATTTAGGGGGTTGCAACCTAAATTCCTCTCCGTGTGCTTTACTCGCGCCATGACACCGGTCCTGGCCTCTGCGGGGCGCACGTTGCTGCAGTTGCGGGAAAGTCCCCGCGTGATGGAGAAGGAGAACCATGGCCGCGGCATCAAGGCTTGCAGAGTGCCTGTGCCTGGCCTCACACGAAGGGACTCACCTGATCCTCACCACCCCGGCAGGACAGGCCACGGAGGTCCCTCTCTCACAGAGGCTGAGGCGGGGCACAGAGAGCTTAGTTCACTTGGCCAAGCTCAGCAGCTAGTCCCTGGTGGAGTCTCAGTGTGAACCAGGGCAGGGAGGCTGCAAAGCCCATTCCTGAGCCAGCGCCGGCTGTGGCCTCGGCGGGCAGGCAGGCTGGCACGGGCCCGCTCCTTCACGCTGTGGTCCAGAAATTACCCCTTCGAGCTAGAGTCCGTGACCACGTGGCCTCCCACGTCACCCACCGTGAGGGCAGCTTCTTTTCTCCTTCGGACATTGCTGGTCCCTTCTGGTCCCATGGACACGGAGGCAGATGCAGAATTAGCTGCCTCGAGTGGTTCTCGCTTCCTTTGCGAGGTGCCCCCAGCTCGTAGACTGCTGTCAGCTCCACTCTGTGCCCGGCTCGGACCCCATGCCACGGGGCATGTCAGGGGGCAGGGGGCCAGCTGCTGCCTGAATCACTCGTGACATTCCAGGCAGAGTTGGTGGTTTCTGCTGCAAGACTTGAGCTGGCGTTGGGCGCTCTGTCACCAGAGCTCAAGGGACGCATTCCATGCAGTGCATCCCTCCCTCACCCCTCGTCCCCTCTGTCGCTAGACCTGGCGGGCCTGCAGTGTGGGTCTCCTGTCTGAATCATTCAAGGAGGATGTGAGCCTGGGATCTGGGCACGCGTGGGAGGCTTGGAGGGGCCAGGCTGTGCATGTCACAGGCCTGGAGACACCATTCACATAGGACTGGGGGGGCGCCCCTTGAGGCTGTGCAGTGCAGCCCTGGGCAGTGGCAACTGGTGGCTGTGTGCAGGGGGAGGAGAAGGCGGCCAGCATTGACCCAGTGGGATGGACACAGACCCTGGCCTCAATGAGGCCAGCAGGGAGGGGTGGTGGCTAGGGGGGAGCCCGGGGCTGTGCATGCCCCACACTGGAGAGACAGGGGCCAGCATGAAGCTTTTGTCCAGGCAGACAGGGACACTGAGCAGGGCCTCCCTTGTTCACGCTCTGGATGCTGTGGGGGCTCCGTGGGCGGTCTCTTCCTGCGTCACCACCTCTCTGTCCTCCAGTCTCCACTGTGCAGAAGACACGCGCATGCACGCACACAAACACAGACAGAAAAGCAAGCACCAAGCACACATATACATACACACCCATAATACACACATCAGCACAAACACAGAGGCGTGCACACAGACACACAACCATATACACACACAGAAATGCAAACAGATCACATGAACACACAGCAACACACAAATACACATAGAAACACAAACTCAAAAGTAAGTAAATACAGGCCGAAACCGGTTTGGCTCAGTGGATAGAGCGTCGGCCTGCGGACTGAAAGGTCCCGGGTTCGATTCCAGTCAAGGGCATGTACCTTGGTTGCGGGCACATCCCCAGTGGGGGGGGGGGGGGGTGCAAGAGGCAGCTGATCGATGTTTCTCTCTCATCGATGTTTCTAACTCTCTATCCCTCTCTCTTCCTCTCTGTAAAAAATCAATAAAATATATATTAAAAAAAAAGTAAATACACAAAAGCATACAGAAACACACATACAACTACGTGAGTTCACACAGGGAACATGGCCTTCCAGCCTGTCCATGTCCTTTATATTGCATGTGATTCCTTCCAAAGCTTCTAGAGTGTTCGATCCTGAAGAAGCACGTGATGCCTGTGACTCAGGCACCAGGAGGTGTGGGCACTGCCATGCAGAGGGACGCTGGGCTCAGAGCATCTACGCAACTAGTTCTGAGGGTGCAGGCGAGGGCATAGTGTGCAGGGAGGGGGTGTAGTGCTGCCCAATAGGGAGAGCACCCCAGCTTGGAGCCAGACAGACCCGGGGTCCAATCCTGAATCTGCCACTTGCTGGCTCAGGGTGACACTATGTAAAGGGGAGCCACAGCCAGCGATATGTCCATCCCAGTTACCCCCCCCCACCCCGACCTCACTGTGGGGCTGGAGGAACCTGGTCAGTCGCTAGGACACCATTGTCCCTTCACCACCCACACAGGCTACCTAACGTCTGGACCGTCACTTGGGTGGCTTTAGGGGGAGAAGATGCGGCGGATCTCCTCCAAACACCGTCCTACATCCGGGAGCCCATTCAGATGTGGTTACGCTTTCGGGGCAGAACTGACTTTGAATCCCAGTTCTGGAACTTTCTGGGTTCTTATGCATCCTCTTCAACATCCCTGAACTCAGCTGCCCAGCTGTCAGATGGGCACCGTGATGTCTCCTGCACGGGGTGTGGTCAGGAGCTCGCTGGGCACCACCGGCAGCCGTCCTGCTGGAGTTGTTACTATGTAATGAGCCGAAGGGAGGAGCAACCGCTCTGGGGACGAGAAGCCCGAGGCAGGAAGATGGGCGCTCTAGGCCGCGCTGTGCCTCCACGTCGCTTTGTGGCCAGCCGCCGTGAGACCTACGCCTTGGGCGAATTTCCTCAATTTCCTGGTGTCTCTCTCTGCCCCGCGGTCCCTCCCCCCTTCCTCCCAGCCTGAGAGGGTGAGGCTAGCGTACCACTGGGGTTAGCAGGAGGCACAAACTGGATTAGATGTTAAATCAATTTGGCCTTCCTCCCCAGGGGCGGCCCAGGCGGGTTCCACATGAATAATGATTTGTCTGAGGCAGCAAACTGGATTATTTGATCAAAAAGGGGAAAAAACAACTCATGTTCATTTTTTAATAATGGCTTTTGCATCCAGTCTCATCCGAGCTGCGCTTGGGCGGGGGAGGGCAGGGGTGGCCGGCGGGAGGTTGAGCTGGAAAAGAGACCACAGCCAAGTGTTCCGTCCTCGGAGGCTCCGGTCCCACCTCGGGAGAAAGTGGGGCCGCCAGCTCCAGCCCCTGAGAGTGGCTCCAGGTCTGTACGTCGCTGAGTAAAAGCCGAAAGAATGGGAATATTTATCTTGTGTTTTGCAGCCCGGCATGCCCTGCCCCGTGTCTTTGCATGTATTATGGCTCATTTATTCTCACTGGGGAGTAGGCCCTACAACTCCATTTGTAGGTGAGGACGCCGAAGCTTCTAGAAGGGGGTTTCTCTCATGCAGCACTGTTGGCATCTGGGGCAGGATGATTCTTGGTTGTGCGGGGCGGTCCTGGGCATCACAGGGTTTTAAACAGCATCTCTGGTCTCTACGAATGAGATGCCAGAGTATCCCCCCAACCAAGGAGACACAGCCCAAAAGATCTCCAGCCGAGTGTCGGGAGGGGCAGAACGAGTGCTGGGTGCTGGGCACTCGATGAACCATCTAGACCGGAGGCTGCGGGAGGCGCGGAAATTGTGAGTCCCCGGGGAAGGTGGGTGTCTCAGGAAAGTGGGCGCCCTGGAATGAAGCCACGTTCACACCGCAGCGGGAGGAGCCACTGGCACTGTGCCCCATTTATGCACATGTGAACCCCCCAAAAAGAGTTTCATTCTGCTCATTAGTAGGCCTGTACTTCAAAAACAGCACAGCACTGTTCGTATTCTTAAGTGGTTGGTAAAAGCGTCGTGGAAATCTGAGGTTTCTGTGTACCTCACACTCTCCTCCCCGTGGCCTTTCTGCCCACAGAGTCAGATTGCCCGCAGGTAGACCTGGCCCTTTAGGAAAAGGCCGTTGATTGCCGGCTAAAGGACCATCCGTAGGGACTGTCTCACCTCCCCCAGCAGGCTGTTCTATGAGCAGGAGGAACTGGGAGCCTTTGGTGGTTGAGCACAGACTGTAGAGCCGGGTGGCAGGGTTTCTAATCCCAGCCCGGCCTTTTATTGGCTGTGTGACCTTGGGCAAGTTATTAACCTCTTTGCCTTGGTTTCCTCATTTGTAAAATAGAAATAATAAGACTATGTACCTTGGCGAACAGCTGGGACTTCATTTGTGTAAATGAGTTCATGTAGATGTAACGCTCAGGTGTCTGACTTAGAGGACGTTCTCTTTAAATGTTAGCTGCTGTCATTATTGCTGTTGTTATAGCATCAATATCATTGTTTCTGGAAAAGCCGCCTTCAAGCTGCTTGTTGCGAGAGCTGAGCCTGCCTGTGGTCCATTTGCAGCCCTTTCTCGTGCTTTTTTGGTTTGGATTTAGCCCCTCTTCCCTTCTCCCTCGCAGCTCATTGTCTGGGAGACGGGGGCCGATTCTCCCTTCTGCAGTTTTCATCACAGGCCTCCTCGCCTTTCTGGGGGTGGCCAGATTCGGGGTGAGAAGTGGTAAATCTTGGTTGATTTGGGGAAGGAATACCACCTTCTGTTGGCCCTGAGAACATTAATGAAACCTCAGTTTACTTTTCCTCAGTCTGTTCGGAAATGGGGTGTGAAATGTATAATGAATGCATGGGTGGCCCTTTCTCCTTGGGCCTGTGGACAAAAGAATGTCCACCCTGAGAAAAAGTCCTCTGTGAGTTCATTGCCGCCAAACTGACCACAGCTGCCGGGAAGCAAAGTCTCAGCAGGTTGAGAAAATGCTACGGAGAATGGCAGTTTTGCAGCTGATTTTATATCAGAATCAAAGGAGCATGTGTAAGGGGTTCCAGGAAATCCACTGGTGGTAGATTAGGGAGGCAGGAGAAAGCCAGGCAGGGAAATGCCTGAGACTGGACGCAAAGCGAGAGGAGAGACGCCTGCTCCTTTACAGGGCGGGGCGGGGCGGGGCGGGAGAGCTGACACTGACAGCACATGGGGATGGTACGCGGCAGCAAGGCGGCCGTGCGGTCTCGTGCTCTGGTGCCGCGGGTTGTGTCCTTGAGGGTTTGGAACAGAAAATGACTCTGACATTTCAGCGGTGTGTTGCCTTAGATGCAGAAAGACAATAGACCGTTTCAAAGGTCAACACTGACCTTTGTCAAGGAAGCTGCAGGCCTAGGATGTGACTACCACCATGGCCCGCTTTTGGTTGGAATTCTTGCGTTCAGAGCACGCTGTGTGGATGGTCTGGTCTCTGGGTTTCTAAGTCCGGCCACGCGGGCCTCCCATGAACTTGTCAGGTTAGGTATGTGGCCCTTGGTCATCCACGGCCATACGCCTCTGACCTCATGCTCCGTGGGGCGCCCCATGTCCACCTGCTCACCACAGGGACCTGGAGCTGGATCCTTTTTCCCTGCCCCCATAGGAAGGGGTTTTACTAGGAAAAGTGTTCAGCTCGTCTCTCCAAGAGTCACCTGTTGGACTGATATCTACACCTCAGGGTGGGATGTATGGGTCTGGAACCATCAGATAAACACTGAAAGTGAACACACTTCATAATATTCATCATCCACAGCATATTCATGGAGCATGTACCAAGCAATGAATGCTCTGCTCACCTCTTTGTGTTTCTCACTTAAGTCCTTCCTGCCCAGTGCACAGTTCCATTAGCAGCACAGCTTTGCAGATGAAGAAATCGAGGCTCAGAGGAGTCAGGCGACTTGTCCAGGGAGCCGTGGCTGGACATGGGGGGCAGAGTCTCTGGCTCTAACATCTGCATAGACATCGGGGAACCTTTTTTCTGTCAAGGGCCATTTGGATATTTATAACATCATTCTCGGGCCATAGAGAATTATGACCTTAAAAGTTAGCCTGCTATAGTTGGTCAAACATTTAATTAACTCACCCCTAGTGCCTTGGCAGGGCCAGGCCAAATTATTTCACAGGCCTCATATGGCCCGCGGGCCAGACGGTCCCCACCCCTGGTGTACATTGACTTGACTGATGAGATGTCATGGGTGAAACTGACATGGTAAAGGGAACACAGAACTCTTTGTACTATTTTTTACAACTTCTACAATCATCTTAATAAAAAAGGTTTTTAAACTAAAGCTATGTTACATATTTATATATGTAACATACATATATAAATTGATCACCTACTATGTGCCCAGCCCTATGCTACACCTTAGGAATAGAATGAAAATAAAGTGGTCATAAGCCCTGGCCTCATGGAAATTCATCTCACACGAAGGTCTGCAAACCACGGCCCAGGGCCGGGCCACCCAGCTGCCGCTCTGTTAGTGGTGTCATTGGCTCCCCTCGTGCCCATGTTCACAGACTGCCCGTGGCTGCTTTCACACTAACTCAGCCGAGTTCAGTAGCTGCAACAGACACCGTGTGGCTGGTAAAGCGGAAAATATTTCTTTCTGGCCCTTGACAGAAATCATTTGCTGCCCTCTTCCCCCCCGACACACACACACTCATGAAACAGTCTGCTAGGGATGCCACAGCAAAGACTCCTAGACTCAGCGGCTTAAACGACAGAAAGTTGCCGTCTCACAGCTTTGGAGACCAGAAGTCCAGGGTCAAGGTGTGGATGGCTGTCTTCTCCCTGAGGCCTCGCCTGCTCCCTCCGTGCGCCTGTGTCCTTGCCTCCTCTTCAAGGAACCGATCATATTAGGTGAACACCCGCCCTCATGACTTATTTTAACTGAATTATCTCTTTAAAGATCCCATCTCCAAATACAATCACATTCTGAAGTTCTGGGGGTTGGGGCTTCAACCTATGAAATTAGGGGGAGACACAGGTCAGCCCATCACAGCCCTGGTTTCGTGGGGACGGAGACCACCAAGGCCGGCATGCACTCGACAGGACGTGCCCAGCGCTCGGGCAGGGGAGACAAGGTGCCTCAGGCTGACGTGGAGGTGACGTCTTCGCTGGTTGAGAGGAGGAGCT
The DNA here is from genome assembly GCF_951640355.1 of Cnephaeus nilssonii. NCBI lineage: Eukaryota > Metazoa > Chordata > Mammalia > Chiroptera > Vespertilionidae > Cnephaeus > Cnephaeus nilssonii. The sequence goes on from NC_137093.1 coordinate 8,095,492, forward strand.
GGCGTTTACCAGGCAGAGGGTAGCCTATACCCACAGCCGCACGAGGCCAGCATGGACGGCGCGGGCGTGTGGGACACCAAGTTCTTGGAACCTGCTGCGTGCCAGAGCTCCATCGCCTTTTGTCCTGCCCTCCTGCCTTCGGCGAAGGAAGTGCCAACTGAAGAGCAGAGGGAAGAGCCCAAGGAATCATTCCTCGGGAGGCAAATGCTTCTGGAGGAGCTGGTCCGAGAGGTGGGGCGAGCAGAGGCAGGTCTGAGGATCAGGGACTGGAATTTCTCCTCCAGCCCCAGCCCCAGCCCCAGCAGACAGGCTGGAACCCAGCCTCCCCCAGCGCATGGGAATCCCATCATCTTCCCTGATGCTTAGCAGTTCTGACAGCCAGTGGGGCCGGGAGCACAGGCCCGGGGAAGCTCTGCAACAGAGGCCGTCCCGCCAGCAGGGCCTCTGCGTGTTGCTCCCAGGAACCATCAGCTGAACCTAAAAAAGGAAACAAACAGCAACCTCTCTTCCAGGCTCCCCAGCCTGACCTCCCGGGATCCTGGTCCCTGACCAGCGGTTCACATCAGACTCTACCCAAGCCCCCGTCACTGACCCAACGCAGACTGGGGCTTGTTTTTTTCGGAGGGGGGTTCTTCCTCTACCCCCCTTTCTCTCGCCTCCTGCCCCTTGGTTCTGGCATTGGTTCAATGCCACGACTGTAAGAGTCTGAGGCTGGATTCTTTTGGCTGAGCAAACTCAACTAAGGATTTTGTCAGCTAAGCTGGAAAAATATTTCATCCCTACTTCAGAAACGCCAGCCCCGCCTGACAGCTGATCGGATTCCATGTGGGAAAATCCTGTTCCACCTGATGTATTGGATCAAACTCATCCTGGGCCCGAGAGTATCTCTTTCTGCCATTTGGGGATTAAGGTTTTCTACAGCTCTTTCATTCACAGCGTCTACATCTCATCCACGAGACAGCACTGCCCCATAAATCAGGCTGCGGGGGACAGTCAAGGTCATGAATCTCCTTAAACTTTCCCCCGGGCCCCCCCTCCCCAGCCACAGCCACCTGGGGCCGCGGTCACATGGCTCACAGGCGGTGACCCTAGGGAACGTCCAGCGGCAGTGAGCTCATCCCTCCCGCTTAGTCAGCCCGGGCAGCTCTCTCAACCTGTGGCCGAGGAGGATGGGAGCTGGTGCTCACTGAGCATCTACTTTGTGCCCGGCACAGGACTCAGACACATTGCCTAGGTCACCGCACCCTGCATTCAGAAAGCTAAACTAAGCATGCTGGAGCTGGCCTTGGCCCTCAGAGGCCATGATCTCATAGATTCGGTCATGCCCACCCCCTTGCTTTCTTCTTCCCTCCATCTATTCATTCATTCATTCATTCATTCATTCATTCAGTGGGAGTTGATTGCTGAGTGCCCGCTGTGTGCCAGGAACCGATTCAGATATGAGGCTCCCTAATGAGGTGAGTCGGCATGGCCCCCACATGCTCAGAGAAGCTCTTGCCCTTGTCACGCCCCCTTCCTGTGGGGTCTATGAGACCGTGATGCCCTGAGAGCTGATGCGTGGTCTGGGGATACAAATATTGATGATGATAACCATACAGCTAATACCTGTAAAAAAACTAATGAGGAGGCGCCCAGCCAGTGTGGCTCAGTGGTTGAGCGTTAACCTATGAACCAGGAGGTCACAGTTTGATTCCTGGTCAGGGCACATGTCCTGGTTGCAGGCTCGATTCCCAGTAGGGGGTGTGTAGGATGCAGCCAGTCAATGATTCTTTCTCATCATTGATGTTTCTATTCTCTCTCCCTTTCCCTTCCTCTCTGAAATCAATGAAAATACGTTTTTAAATAAATTGAGGAGGAGGCGGAGGCAGGTCCTCATTAGCAAAATGGAAACAAGACTCTGTGTATCGGTGGTGAAATGCACATTTAAAATCCCTGGACTGGACATAGGATGTGTCACCGTCAGCGCTGCCTCCCATTGAAGAGGTTCCTGAAGGAGTGCTGAGGCTCGAACTCGTTCACAGCTATGCGATGCCTCCCAGCCCCTCTGTGCGTCCCAGCTCATGTTTGTGTGCTGACTTCGGGGGAACAGAGGTCTTCCCAGGCGCTGGTACAGGGTCCGGGCCCTTTAGCTTCTCACTCATCTCCGCTGGGGCTCACATGGGACACTGTCATCCTGACCTGGCCTGTGGGATCCTCCCACCTCTCTCTGGCCTGTCAGCTGTCAGAGGCCCCACACTGGACAGAGGGGCAGCGTCCACTGGGACCTGCTGGACCCAAGGCCAGGTACGCGTGAGGCTGGGGGCGCTGGAGTTGTCCCCTGATGTCCTCCCAGGACCTTGGGCAAGTCTTCGATTTTGCTCAGGATCCTGGCACAAAGCGAAGATCTGTCCCGACCCGAGTCAGGATAATGTGGGGAGAACTTAACGACGAGCATCATCTGCAAAGATGGCGGCAGGGTACAGGGGACATAGCAAAGCGCCGTCAGAACCTTGGCCGGGCTGGCTCTGCCCACAGAGCTGTGACCTTTGGTGCAGGGACCGCAGGTCTGCGATGACCCCGCAGAAAGGGAGCAGGTGACTAAGTGCATAGCCTTGCTCTCCTTCCTCCACCCAACCTCTCTGATCGGATTGGCCAGTATCTCAGGCCCAGTCCAGCCAGAGTCCAGGAGACAGAGGTCACCACAGGGACATCTCCAGGGCCGAAAGCTGAGCGGAGAAGGCTGGACAGTGGTTGGGAGGGGCAACCAGAAGCCATCCTCTCTGCTCCTCCATCCCCCCTCTCACGAATGGAGCCGTGGTTGCAGACCTTCGCCCTGGCAGCCAGATGTGTCTGGCCTTGGGTCCAGCAGGTCCCAGTGGACGCTGCCCCTCTGTCCGGTGTGGGGCCTCTGACAGCTGACAGGCCAGGATGACATGTAGAGGATGACATGTAAGCGACAACCTACAGGACACATGTAGTCGTTCTCTCTGCTTCAGATGGGGTGGTAGGCCCGGGTCCCTACTTCCGGAGCCGCTTGCTCATCCTTTGGGGTGAGCTCCCAAACCCCTCCAAAAAGGGTTGACATGGGTGTGGACTGAATATTCCCAGGTCATCCGAGGGGCACACCCAGCCCCCTCTACAGATTCCCTCCGCTGACCTTGCCCATGCATCTCCAGCTCCCATGTCTCTCCCTGACGTTAAAGTCAAGTTCATACTACCCAGTATCCCTCTTATCGAATCCCATGAAGCTCGACAAATTGAACCTAGAAAGCAGTGCCCGGGGGAGGCTGTGTATGAGAATGGCCACAAAGGAGCATCCGAAATGTCACACTGAGTTGGAACACACGTTCCTCCCTGCCTGCGGGACCTCTCACTTCTGCTTAATTTTTGCCATTTCCCTTGACATTTAGGCCTCTCTCTCTCTCTCTCTCTCTCTCTCTCTCTCTCTCTCTCTCTCTCTCTCTCTCTCCCCCCCTCCCGCCCCCCCCCTCCCCACCTCTCTCTCTCTCTCCCTCCCTCCCTCCCTCCATGGAGAGATGACTATCTCTCTGTCCTCTGTACCACCACTTACTTTGGGTCCCGGCTGCCTTAGGCACTTCAGCGCCAGGGTTAGGAGCATGGACTCGGGCCTCAGAGAAGCTTTGTTGTAGGAACGCAATAAGATGATGATGTCAAAAACTGGACACAGTCCTGGCAGGGAGCGAGCGCACTCATGTTATTGCTATTCCTTCCCAAAGTGCCGCGTACACTGTCTCCACAGCCTCACAGCCCTCACCCTCAAAATCCAAAATCTAGGCCAGTGGTCGGCAAACTCATTAGTCAACAGAGCCAAATATCAACAGTACAACGATTGAAATTTCTTTTGAGAGCCAAATTTTTTAAACTTCTTCTAATGCTACTTCTACAAAATAGACTCGCCCAGGCCGTGGTATTTTGTGGAAGAGCCACACTCAAGGGGCCAAAGAGCCGCATGTGGCTCGCGAGCCGCAGTTTGCCAACCACGGATCTGGGCCCTTCCACTAAAATAAATGCACGAGCTGATAAACACGCACTCACTCGGTGGGAGAGAACAAAAACAGAGAATGAACAAACAGAAGACATTGCTGCCATCTCCCTGGGTAGCCCGGTCCGGGGAGCAAAGGGCGCTGGGAAAACGCAGGGGAGAGGCAGTCCTCACCCTTCCTGGGAGGGTGGAAGCTTCTGTGAAGGGATGTCAGTGCTTCAGGTAAAAACCCACAGAACATTCCAGACGGGACGGCGTGCCTGCGGTGTGCAGGTCAGCCTCCTGGGACCCGAGGGGGCGGAGAAGGGCAGAGAACGATCTGAGAGCACCGTGTGTTTACGCATTCGTTCACAAAACAAATATCTGGGGGTCGTTGCTGTGTGCCAGGCGCTGTTGTAGGTGCTCGGTGGGGCTAAAGCAACGATCCAATCCGATAAAAATACCCCACCCCTGCAGCTTACAGACAGTAACCAAAAGAAATCATCACCGTTGACAGTGGGCGGGTCTAGGAGGCCAAAGGTGCCCCCAGAGACGTCCACGTCTGAATCCCTGAGACCCGTGAATGCACTCAGCTCTACGGCAAAGGGGAATGAATGGGGGTTGCACAGGAAATTAGGTTTGCTAGGCCACTAATCATGAAACTGGTTGCCTGGCCGGTGTGGTTCAGTGGTTGAGCATCGACCTATGAACCAGGAGGTCATGGTTTGATTCCTGGCCAGGGCAATGCCTGGGTTGTGGGCTCCATCCCCAGTGGGGGGTGTGCAGGAGGAAGCTGGTCAATGATTCTCTCTCATCATTGATGTCTCTCTCTCCCTCTCCCTGCCTCTCTGAAATTAATAAAAATATATTTTTTTTAAAAAAAGAAAAGGAGCCAGCTCGGCAGTGCACGTATAGGCAGGGGAGACGGCAGTGATAGACGGTGGTCAGGAAAGGCCCCTCCAAGAAGCTGATATAGGAACAAAGTGATTAGAAAGCCAAGTCACTATCTGGAGGAAGGGCCTTCCAGGAAGAGGGAACAGTGAGCACGATGGCTCAGTGGCAGGTGCCTGCTGTGTGCGAGGAAGAGCAGGGAGCCTGGCTGGTAGGAACAGAGGGGTCGATGCCAGATGCTGATGGGTGTCCAGGTCAGGAAGGACTCAAATTCCTGACTCTAAAGGAAGCCAGTGAAGGGCTTTGTGCAGCCAGAGACGGGCTGTGGTTTGCCCACTGACAGGACCGTCGGGCAGTTCTAACGAGCCAGAGCGGGGAACTGGGGGCCACTGCAGTGACACAGCTGAGAGATGACCATTGTTTGCACTGGACCGGAGCAGCCGAGGTTCTAAGAACCATGTGGATGTTGGCGTGATTTACCCGCAGGGGCCAAGGCAGGACGCGGCAGGGCTTGTGGCTTGACGAGAACATGTAGCTTGAATTCTTCATGATCTGGGCATCTCCCAACTTCCCTCAATTTCTTTCTATGCATAATTCAGTCCCCCTCCTCCCTGCAGCCTTGCTTCGGTCTCGGAGGGGGACTGCTTGCGGGGAACCATCGCGGAGTCCTAGGGGTTCAATCAGGGGCAGCCACGCCACGCCCTTGCTGGACCACTGGCTGCTGTTTGCACGTGTAAAATCTAGAGGGGCCTGGGCATTTATCACTGCGAGCTCGCCGGTCAGCATCTTCCTGAGGCCCGTGGCTGTCTGCACCCTGCTCTGGGGGAGCTGCATCAGGGAAATACATTACAGGAGAGGAGCGGGAGGCCAGGGGACCGCTGGTCAGCTCCCTCCCTCTCAATTATTCATCGCTCGTAATTTCCAGCAAATCGCCGGCTGTTTATTGGTGATCATCCATTATTGAAGCACTTCCTAGGGCCTGGGCCAGGTTTTCGGGAGCTGGAGCCGGGGCATGCTCTTGAAAGCTGTTAGACAACCCCCCAGGGAGACCGGGGTCTCCGGAGTGGCTGGTCATCCACGGAGGATACACCTTTTAATTGTTGGCTTTTGCGGGAGCCTGGGATTGGTCGGGATCCAGCGTGCGGTTTACCATGGGTAATTGACAGAGCCCTGACGTTTGCAGAGCCCGTGTGTGTGTTAAGTTGCCTGGTCTGTGGGGATGACTGTGGACCCCCCGCCCGCCCCCACGGTTGTGAGCTTTTTGCTGCTCAGAGGAGGTGTACCATCCTTGGCCTGCATTCCTTCGATTTGGCTACTGGAAGTATATAACTGTGGCTCCTCCCCGCACTCGCTGGGCCAGCAACTTGGCAGTCAAGTCGAAAGGACTGGAGGTATAGGCCAACATATCCACCAGAGGGTTTTCTCACATCCTAGTGAGCAGTCCTGTCAGCCAGCCAGCAGCCCGGGATCACCTTCTCTCTCTGGCTTCTTTCCCCCTTTCCCTACAGTATGTCCTAAGTCTCTCCAGCCCATCAACACACCCCTTTGTGCCCACGCCCATATTTATCCGGGGTGGGCAAAAGCAGGTCTGTAGTTGTGAGTACGTGAAACACAGAGTTTATTCTTCTATTATTGTTTATTAATTCTTACATTATTTTCCATACAAACAACTGTAAGCCAACTTTTGCCCACGCTGTGTAGATACATATTTTACATTTTGCCATGTGTCTACCTTTCTGCCACCATTCCTCTGTCCGGAGACGCCACCACTCTGTCACCATCATTCGGGTGACAGCCATCACCCCTTCCTGACCTTGCTTCTACTCGGGGTGCCTTCTAATCCATCCATTCTCTGCCCCGCAGCCAGAGCCAGAGGTCTCTCTCTCCATGACTCAGTTTCCTCATCTCTAAAACAGAGCTGATAATAACACCCACGCAATGCATCAGGCGGTTTTAAGAATCGAGTGGTTCGATACAGGGGAAATGCTAGCAGCGTGCCTGGCTTGCAGCGAGCGTTCAGTAAATGTGGGCTGTCATCACAGCCCGGGTTATGGATCTCCTCCTGCTGCTTATCTTGGGTTTTATTGCCCTAGACTTTGCCCTCCTCTCCAGAGGAAGCCACAAGCATGAAGCATTAGCGAGACAAAAGCCAAAACATCCAGCAACCAGAAAGCAGCAGCCATGCCCTTGCTCTGAATGAAGGCAGACACCCCTCGGAATAGAGACTGGTGCACGGGGGTCTGTGTTGGGAAATTCCTGTGTTTGTTTGTGTCTGGATGAGCTCACTGGTTGCTAGTATAGTCCATTGAGCATCACACCTAATGGTGCCCAATGGAAGGAAAAAATAGAAAGGTGTGTGTGTGTGCCCGTGTGTTCACATATGTTTGAGAAGTCTTGGCGTGACCATGTTACACAGCTGTCTTCGCTGCAGGACTTCTCAGGGCCTTTAATAAGCTAGTGTGTGTTGGAAATCTCCACGAGGGAGACACGGAGTGCTGGGATTCCGGACTGACTTGGCCGTGGGACAATTGTGCTTTTGGAACATCCATTAAACACCTACTAATGACTCACCAAACCAGACTTCTGCAGGGCAGACCTGGGGCGCCCCTGTTGTCGATCAAACCGGCGGCCTCGGAATGAACGGGGACAGGAGGCGCTTCATCAGCCGTTGCCTGGTTCCATTCCGTCACACCTCGCGGCTCGGCTGAAGTTTTCATCGGGAGCAGGCTGGATTCCTCCAGGGCCCCGAACTATTTTGGTACCAGATGGGCCTGGCTTCGTCAGCATGACGGAACAGGCACTGGCTTCCAGGAGAAACTCTGATTTACAGACTCCAGGGCGCTCGGTGGGACCTCAAAACACACCTCTGGAGTCCAGGAATGAAGAAGTGATGGATGGCCGCTGATACCCTTCTCAGTGTTTTTTCTCTTCCTGAATCAGATGGGCTCCTTCTGGGTAAAAATAAAATCTAATTACTTCAGTGTGTCTGGGTTTCAGACACATCTCTAAAACGAAAGTGTTAAGCAAGACGTTCTCCTGAGAAGACCTTCAAATAGAATCCACCAACCATGTTTCAAAGGCCCAAGGCACAGCTCCTAGGATGGTTAAAAAACACATTCGCCTTCATTTTCCTCGTTCATACCAGAGAGAACCTATGGGGGTTTGCTTCGCAGAGTGAGGCTCACTGAATAACTCCAGGACTAATTAGCTCCCAGGAATATTCCGATTGTTTTAGAGATCTTTTTAATGCCCGCGTAATTTAATGTAAAACGCAAACTCCATTAGCCAAATTACATTCAACTCTTAAGGCCAGGCGAGGAAGAAGACTAATGAAATTCTTCGTTGAGATTTTTCTCTCTGATCCCTCCCATGTGTACGTGAGAACCTACATGTTGATTGCAAAGGCCTGTGTCTTCACGTTTGGTTGGGTCTGGGTCTGTATAAACTCAGCATATAATGCAAAAATGCCCGTGGAAATGCAAACACAGCTTTCCACATCTTCGGGTAAGATAGCTTTATCCTAGATTAGAAAATATAACCCCCACCCAAAACTTAGCATTGGTAATTGATAGGTAAGGAGAATACTAATTCAAGAATTAACTAATTGCTTCTTTTTCCAATTAGCTGATCTTTCTTCATTGACTGGAATCCTACTAAGTTTCCACTTAATCATGTATTGATGGCAAATGATATTCTAAGTGGCCTAATTCATTGCTAAAGACCTTTGACAAGCGTCCTCTTTAAACTCCCATGCATTCCCCCAAGTAAAGCCCGTATCCCTTGAGAAATCTGGGCCGACGTTAAAGGAGATGATTTTCTCAGAGTTTCCTGAATATACACAAATGAATCAGCTGGGGGTAACAGGATTGGGTTAGCTCACACAACCATACACGAAAGTGCAAGAACCCCACGTGTTGACACTCAGCCCTCACATCTTCCATTGTGGTTTTCTAGTATATCTGGGTCGAACATTCCTGGAGGTTATCTCATTTTCCTCAACATGTTCAGGAAGTGTGTTAGTGCTGACCTATGACTCAGCACCTGCTCATTCTCTCCCAAGGCGAGTGCCCTGGGCTGAGCCAGGACCTGCAAAGGCCTGAAGGGATGGGGCCCACCCAGCAGCTCGACTGCCTTCGAAGGCTTTTCTGAGTCCAGTGCCATGACTCAGAAAGCCCAAGTCCTGGGCCCGTGGGTTGATGGGAAAACCTCCTTCTCATGGGTGAGCATCTCTTCTTCATGGTCTTGGTTCCTCCCCCTCTTGGCCCTGCCCAGCTGCCTGCGTGGAGGCCTCATTCCTTTGTTAGGGCTCCATCCCATATTTCGAGACCTTCTGCACATCTGGCAGCATGGGAGTCAACTACGGGCTCCAGGCGATGATGAATCCAATGTGATCAGGGTCCTAGAACAGTGGTCGGCAAACGCATTAGTCAACAGAGCGGCAAACCGCAGCTTGCAAGCCGCATGTGGCTCGCGAGCCGCAGTTTGCCGACCACTGTCCTAGAAGAATCCACAGCTAGTGGGGAAGTCACAACTTTTAAAATGTGACCATCAGAACCGGGGAGCGCGTGATTTATATCTCTGCTCACAGCGGGGGACAGGCTCTCCCTCTCCCTAAGAGGGGCTTCAGCTAAAAGAAGCAACTTGGCCGATGTGCTGTGGTCAGAAAGAGAAATAAACAGAGTGTGTTGGGAACACAGCAAAAAGCATCACTAACTCACTAGGGGGAGTTTGGAGTGGAATGGGGAAGCCCAACAATTATGGGACATTGGACTCAGGCTTTGAGGGTTAACTAGGAGTTTTGCAAGGAAGAGTCCTCTATGCAGACAGAATGCCATGTACAAAGGCAGACAGATATGATTGTCCCAGTCCCAGCCATTGGTGCAGGGATGAACGCAAGGTCTAAGTTGGACCATAGAAAAAGTGAATCCCAAGACTCATGCAGGAGATACTGAGAGAGGGTATCTTTTCTCCTGTGTGGTCTGGGGTGAATATGTGAGGACTAGAACTCTTAGAGCTCTTCTGCTCCCTTTAAAGGAGATCTCAGAGTTACTGAGGGGCCGTTATGAGGTGTCTGACGCACAGAGTCAGACCATGCCCCTGTTTGCGCTGCTGGATCAAGCCTTACTTGAAGCCCATGTGCATCCTGACTTCTCAGTTACATGGGTGCTGCTATTTACTGTTAAAATAGTCTGCACTAATAACAGGCAGGCTGGACCTCTCCGGGGACATGCAGGGGCGATGGAGCAATCATCAGTCTGGCTCAGAGAGCATCAGGAGGCAGAGGATATGCGACATGGAAACACATGAACCATAAGAGGGGAGATGAGAGCAGTGAGGAGTAGAAGCACAAATAAAGAAAGGAGAACCTGGAGAAGAAATCGGTATAGACTCAGGCCAAGTTCTGAACAGCCTCTGTTCCTGCTGTGGCGTCGGGGCTTTCTCCCCTGGGTAATAGGGAGCCATGGAATTTTTGCACAGGAGATACCAGGAACGGGTCGCATTTCGGCACCAACAGGCACCTGGACGAGGGCGGGCCTGGCAGATGGCTTGGCAGCTTCTTCCTCCTGCCACGCTCTGCTCCCTGCCGAGCCGCATGCCACCCACTGGCAAGAAGAAGCCGATTCGGAATATATTTTATCGATTCTCCTGGCCTGCAGCACCTCGCTCCACGGAGAACCGTTTCTCCAGTCTAGCCACGCAGGCTGGCGTGCTCAGCCTGCCTCTTTCCTCAGGACGAGTTTGGGGGGCACCTGGTATGGAAAGTAAGGGTACCTTCCCGTTTGCAAGGTCAGGAGAGTGACGGGAGGCCCCAGGAGCGCCTTTCCGGAGATTCCATTTCCCATCCAGCAGCGAGGCGGTTTCCTGCTCTAAATATTTAACGTGGTGCCTCGGCGCGGCCTCCAGGGGACGAGAACTTACACGCTGATGTTTACGAAGGGGGAGGGCGGCGAAGCCCCGAAGACACACACTCAGACAAATCCAACCCAACAGCCTTAATCCCACCCCCGCTCCCAGAACCGGGGAGCGCGTGATTTATGGCTCTGCTCTCAGAGGGGGACAGGCTCTCCCTCTCCCTGAGAGGGGCTTCAGCTAAAAGAAGCAGCTTGGCCGGGGCTTCCTTTGAAACCAGAAACCCCACTCCCTTTGCCCTGCCAGGCTCTGAGTGAGCCGGGGAGAAAGCTACAGGGACCCCTTTAACCTCCCGCCCCTCCCCGGAGGGCCCTGGGATTCTCCGAGTGGATTCGCCTCATGGGGAGAAGGGAGACTCTTGCTGCAGCTGGGAAGGGAGATGACTTTGTATCTTCTTCGGGGGAATCTGGTTTGTGGGTGTGTGTATGTGTATGTACATGTGCAATGGGTGCACGTGTTGCGTGCACGTGTGTATGTGTGTGTGCATGCTTGAATCTCATGCAGTTTTTTTCTAAACTGAAGGCTCTAGCAATTTTGGAACACCTGGCACGGTGCTGAGATCTGTGGCTTATCACCAACCTTCCTCCCGGCACATTTTCTGGGGACAAAGGAGTAAAACGAAAGTCACTTTTAGTGTAGCAGTCAGTGGAGGGCTGTGACGGTCTGAGCTGAGTAGGGGGACCCGTCGAGAAGAGATGGGTGTGGGAAAGCTGACCAGTCCTCCTGAGAGAGGGTGGTGGTTTCGAGAGAGGGTGGTCTTAAGAAATGAGGAGTGGTTAGTAGAAGCGATATTTAAAATGTTTGACAACCAGGATGGTGTAGAGACAGGCCCGCGGGGACAGAGGTCGGCTGTCAGGAACCAGAGCGATCGTACCCATGCACACAGCCATGGCCAGCACTGTGTATGGGGAAATAATCTATTGCCTGATGGGACAAGAGTAGTATTTGACTCAAATGAATCTAGAATAATGTCACATCCGCATTATTGTTAAAAAAAAAATGAACTACTAGATGAGAAAACTTTCTAACAAAGAAAAAAAGAAAAGCTTACCAGGGGCTCAAATGAGTTTGGAGAGAGCCTTAGATTCAACAAAGATCAACCATTGTTGTTGTTGTTTTCTAAACTGCAGGACTTCTCAGAGCCTTTAACGTGACAATAGGCATTATGAATATCTTTGAGAAGGTAAGCAGTCAAAGCGTGTGGCACTGCTTGAGCTCATTTGAACACAGAACTTGTTTCCAAGTCACATCTTCTAGAAGTAATGGCACTGTTTTCCTGGCAAGGGATGGCGCTTTCTCAGGGGCTGGAGTTCGCCGTCCATGAAAGTCCTAACCTAGAGCAGACAGGCCTGCCGGGGCTTTCTCTAGGCAAATCTGGGGGTTGGATGCTGGATGTTGGACTAGGTGGATTCAGGGGCCGTTCACACCTGGGTTCACAGACCCTACAGGACCCACAGGAAAGCAGGCCTTCCTGAGCTTCCGACTGTCGCCTCGTTACCCCACAAAAGGCATTCATTCTCCTTCTCAACCTGCGTTGCTCTTCTCTCGTAGCTACCACTCGCGGTTATCAATATTATTATTGGCAGTAGTTAATATTTATAAAGTGCTTACCACATGCTGGGCACCGTGCCAAGGGCACACGTACTTCATCTCACTTAATCCTTTCAACAAAGTGACAAAGGGAGCTATTATTATCTTCAGTTTACACCTGAGGCTCAGAGAGGTCAGTAACTCGATGAACGTTCCATGGGTAGTAACTGAAGAAGGGCTGAGAAACAGATGCCTGTCTGACTCTGGAGTCCACGGCCGGCCGGGGAACGGCAGCCCTAGAGTCAGCATTGCTATCTGGGGTCAGGAAAAGCATTGGACTTGACTTACAACTATGACTCCACCATCCACTTGCTGTGTGACCTTGAGCCAATTCCTAACCTCTTTGGACATCAGTGTTCTTAGTCACAAGTGTAACTGGCCAAGCAATTGTGCTCTTAGGTTGTATTAAAAGGGGCTCAGGGGACACATTCTAACATGTTCTAGTCATCCATTCGTTACTTATCCATCCATGAATACAACCCCACCCCTTCATATTTAATATTAGTGGCCCGGTGCATGAAATTCGTTCACATTAAAAAGGAATTAATTAGAGGAAATATTTTAATATTGCTATTTGCCCTTTCTCTATAATAGAAGTGTCAGAGCTGAAAGAAAATTAGTAAAATATATATGAAAATCTTTCTCCTGTCAGATTCTGGGGCGTGCCACGGGACCCAGAGTCAAGTCCCCACCCACCCGCGCCTCGAAATCACACGAGACCCAGACCCGGCCAGCCCTACCCCCATTGGGTGAGATCCAGACACGGCCGGCCCCACCCCCGTCAACTCCCGCTGGGCAGGGGGCACGGCCTGAGGTCCCCAGTCAAGCCCCGCTGGGTGGGGGGGCACAGCCTCAGGTCCCTGCTAATTGCTCATTACGGGAACCCTGCTTCCACTGTGGGTGCAGCCATCTTGTGTTATGGGAACCCCTCCTGCACTGTAGGCACAGCCATCTTGTGATGGTGTGATGGTTAATTTGCATATTACCTCTATTATTATTTATGGATATTTCTGAGTCCAGGCCAATCTCTGGCTCTGTAAAAACAAACAAACAAACAAAAATCCTCATTGTGTGGCAAGTCACTTCTCAGTGCCTCAGTTTCCCATCTAGAAAATCAGAGGCTAAATATACCTGCCTTCCAATTCTGACCTGCTCTAAAACAGTGTTTCCCAAAGTAGGTGCCATAGATTACCCACATCCACAGAATTACCTGAAATGTTTATTCAATGAATATGTCCGAGCCTCACTCCGTTTTCATGTCTGGGCTGTGATATTGCATTTTTAGCAAGTTCTCTGGTTGATCAGCATGCCCATACTTTGAAAGACTGGTCCTGAATTGGTAGTTCGAGGACCACATTTCTCAAAGCAACGTTGTCAAATAGCAGTTCCTTCGTTCTGCTAAAGGGTGCGTGGCTGTAACAAGTGGGAAGGGTTAATAATCTAAACCCCTTTTGGAGAGCTGCAGCATGCATTCGCATATTAAAGGCTCTAAGCAGAAAACTTTAACTGAAGATTTATATTTGATGGTGGAGAATTTGCATAGCCCCCGACCCCTCAAGCCCTCACCGGCCTCCTAAGAAACATGCTAGAAAATTAGTGTTCTGCAGAACACTGCTGAGAAGAAGACAAAATCTAGGCGATTGATATAAAATGCATTCACTGGGACTCAGTGTTAGAGCTCAAGAAATAGTCATTGGTTGATTGCCCAATAATGGAAGTAAAAAAATAAGTGGATTCTAGCTTGAAAGGTGTGTTGGGGAGTTAATGGGCACCCACACACCCCTGTTGGAAGCTCTCCGAGGGTGCACTTAGGAACTCCCCAAAATAGCACCCTTAATCCTTTGCTCCTGACTCAGGCCAGGGGAAGGCGGTGGCGCGGTGATTCAGCTGCGAACCCTGTTGAAACTGTCGACGTTGCCATCTCGCCTCCGTGATGGCGCTGAAGTCAGGGTTTTCGCCCCTCTCCCGGGCACCCACGTTGAAAGAGCTCAGATTAGCTCTGTGACTCATGCGTTTACGCTGCCACTTAGATGTGTTATTCCAGCCCAGAGCCCAGGTTGGCTCCATCGCGTGTGAAATTCCCCAGCGCTCCCGGCCCCCGCCGTCAGGTCCAGGCAGAGTAGGGCAGAGTAACCTTCTCATACCAGCCCTGGCCCTTGCAGCTCAGTTCCAACGTGGACACTGGCTGCTCTGAGTCACGGTGATGCAAGGCCAGCTACCCTGGGTTCCCTCTGCCTCCTTCTTTGCCCCACCAGTCATTCCTGGACTGGGAGTGGATGGGGGGGACCTGAGCCAACCCCTAGAGCTCCAGGCAGTGCCGAGTCCCCGAGCCCGACAAGATGCAGGCATCTCGTGAAAAGCAGGAGGCAGAAGCGCAGCCTCTTGCTATGAGAGGATGTCTCAGACGCCGCCTCGAGGGTGCACACGGATGATTGGTGTTGGAGAGCTGACTCAGAAAGACTGAGTTAAACCATGTGGCCGAGGGAGATGATTTGGTGGGACAGTTGTGTCAGGTTCAAAGTTGGAGACTAGCCTGGCAGGCATGGCTCAGTGGTTGAACGTTGACCTATGAACCAGGAGGTCACGGTTCCATTCCCGGTCAGGGCACAAACCCGGGTTGTGGGCTCGATCCCTAGAGAGGGGCGTGCAGGAGGCAGCTGATCAGTGATTCTTTCTCATCATTGATGTTTCTGTCTCCCATCTTCCCTCCTCTCTGAAATCAATAAAAACATTTAAAGAAAAAGTTGGAGACTAGATATTCTCACCTTTATTCTCCAGTTTGTATATCCCTTTATTCAGTCTAGAATGTAGCTCTCCCTGGAATGGAGAAAACTTTTCTATTTTGTTAACATCACTTGAGTCAAAGTGCCTAGGTGAGTGCCTGGCACAGGGTATAGATGCTCAACAAATAAGTATTTGTTGAATGAATTCAACTACCATTTCGGTAGATCGAAGATGAGTGTAAATTGTTTGACGCTCATCCATTCAGAGGTGGCGTCTCCATTCCTTCGCCACACTGTAGCTCTGCAACTGGTCAGCAGCACGTGCTCGATGGGCTTTGTATAGGGTGGCTCAGGGCGCCGGGAAACCCAGAGAAAAGCAGCAAGGATTCTGCCGACCCAGCCTCGGGAGTCCGAGGATGTTCCCTCCATCGCCTCCTACTGGTCAGCGCGTCGCTGAGGCCATTCTCAGGGAAGCAGGCTCCGCCTCTCACAGACGCAAGGATTGGTTATCTCCCCGGTGGAAGAGGGAAGTGTCTGTTACCGTCTTTTGTCCACCACGTCTCCCTGCCAGGGCTGCCACTGGGTTAGCGGTGACGTGCACAGAGCGCCTGGTGTGTTTCTGCACATGCGGAAAGCCGTCCTTCCCTGGGCTAGCTCAGCTCATTGTCCCCTCTGTGCTGTCGGAGCCAGGGGGCCTGGAGCCAGATGCAGGACACACCGCTGTCCACAGCAGCCCTGCCGCCACGTGGGCAAGATCCCGTGTATGTCGTCTAGAGTGACTAAACGGCTGAGACCATCACGGCGTGGGCATCCGCGGGTTTGGCCAACCTGGTGTCTCTTCCCTTCCTTCTGGCCTCAGCACCCTGACCTCCTCCTTTGGAAGCCGTCCCCACCCACTCCTGTTACAAGCAGAATCCATGGACCGTCCGCCAGCTCCTGCCTGCCTTTCGCCGAGACGCCACGTGACCCACAGGAGCTAATCAGACATCTTCTCCCTGCGATCAGAATCTTAAGCAGAGTTACTCACAGACCAAGTATCACTGGTGTTTATGCGCTCCCAAAGCCGTTCTTGGAGGGACTGTCCATGACTTCCTGCTACTCAGATTCCACCCGTGACACGTTCGCTGTCCCTTCTGAGATCTGGTTCTTATAATTTTTTAAGACACTTGGGACTCTTCCAATGAAACCGTGTTTGCCAGCGTTGGCCAGCATAGGTTTCTGTTGCTCACAATCAAATAACCTGACAAAGGTCACTATCCTGGGCACCCCTGTCCTGACCACTGAGGGGTATCCTTTCCTCGAAACACCTGCCCCTCTCCATCCCCTCTTAGCCCTGCAGTTGGAAAAATGTCAGCTCTTACATGCAGTTGGTATTTTCTCTTCTGGGTCAGTCCTTACCAGTGGCTCAGTGTACAAACATGTGTAGGTGTCAGAATTGGCCCATTCACATCAATTCTAAATTCAAGCTCTGGCCCTGGCCGGTTTGGCTCAGTGGATAGAGTGTCGGCCTGCGGACTGAAGGGTCCCAGGTTCAATTCCGGGGTTATGGGCTCCATCCCCAGTGGGGTGCGTGCAGGAGGCAGCCGATCAATGATTCTCTCTCATCATTGATGTTTCTCTCTCTCCCTCTCCCTTCCTCTCTGAAATCAATAAAGAAATATATTTTTACAAAAAAAATAAAAAAAATAAATTCAAGCTGTGTGACCTTGGTCAGGTCCACTAATCATTCAAGTTTCCATTTATTTATCTTCAAAGTGAGACTCATACCTGATTCCCAGGTAGAAGGCCAGTACATACTGGTTCCCTTCCATCTGTCCCAGGGTCTCCTGTGTGTCCAGCCCTGGGCTGGGCACTGGGAGGGATACAGAAGTAGGTGAAGCATAAGCCCTACCCTCATGGAGCCTCTAATTGGAGAGGACAGATAAAGACACGTAACGAGATCTACACCATGATGTGGCGCGAGGCATTGTGCGCAGAACGATGCTCTCATGCATCCCAGAATGAGTACCGCTCACGTGCTGAGTGCGTCCTGCACGCCCTGGTCCTCGCCGTAGCGCTGCAGTGGAGAGCCGATGCTTCAACACAATGCAGATGTGGTAACTGACGCTCCACGCTGCACAGCTGTAGTTCCTGTGCCTGCAAACCATGCTCCTAACCAGCACCCTGCTCTTCTCTGCCGTGTTGTCCCATACTTCCTCCCGCTAAGAGGTATCTTAGTCCCCTAGAATATTCCAGCTCGAAGGGCCTGGTAGGCATCATGATAGCAGTGACCTTCGTCCTGTGGTGACAATCTGGATCCTCACCGCTGGACCACCAGTCGGGATGCTGCTTGGAAAGAGATGGTATCTCCAACTTGGTAATTCAAGGACAGGCAAATGAAGGGCTATTTACCAAGGAGCTCACAGGGGGGTGCAGGACCCTGGGGCCAGCAAAGCGGGGTGCTGTCACCACTCTTGGGCCAGAGGAGATGAGAGGAGGAAGAGGTGATAGGGTCACGGAGAGAGTTTGGGTCTGGGACATGGTCCTCGGACAAGTGACACAGTCAACCCACAGCAACTCCGCAGCGAGGGAGCTGGGGGGACCCCTTGGCCTTGTTCTCTCTCTCTCTGCTTTCCCGCCAGCGCTCTCCATCGGCTCAGCCACCCGGAACCCACAGGGCAGAGGGCCATTGACACAGGCCTGTAGGTCACCTGCCAGAGCACGGAGCGTGGTGGACACAGGCCCCCCAGGAAACCACCCAGCGCAGCACCCAACCCTGTTCCTGCTGCGGGTGTAGGAGGGGGTCATGGCGGGGTGACAGTCAAGGCTAGCCTGACCCCTCAGAGATGTGAGAAGGGGAAGGGCATTTTCCAGCTCACAGATGGTAGGTAGGTAGGTAGGTAGGTAGATAGGTGATAGATAGATAGGTAGATAGGTAAAAGCCAACAAGGAGCAAGTTCCCATTCCAGAAAGTTCTGGAACTCAGGTCTTCTGACCCCAAACTAATGCATTTGCCATTAGACCCACTGTTATGCCTCATGTAGGTGGGAGGTGCCAGATGGGGGAGAGGGTGGGGAAAGAAATGAGGCTTGAAACGAAAGACAGGGCTACCTCCTGGAGACGCTCGGGGTCCTATTCAGGAGTTTGGGCTTCATCCTAAGGTGTGGCCTCCGTGTCCAGCTTGCATTGCTCAGCCGTGCACAGGCACGAGGCAGAAACCAATAAAAGGACCAGGGATCAACCCTCTAGTGGACGTCTCCGGCGGGAAAGTGCTGTGGCCCGAGGCCTGCGCCCCTGAGCTCCCCAGGGGCTGGGCTCGAGGTCCTGCTGAAATACTCTGCCTGCATCCTGCATGCAGACCCCTGCCTCCAGAGCTGTGAAGAGCGGGGGACTGAGAGGCAGGGAGACGCGCAGAGGTTTTAAGGCAGGAGCCAGAAATGATGGTTAGCAGTTGACGGTGATCAGAGCAGAGGCTCTGAGGGGTCAGCCCAGGGGTGGCTGGAGCGGGAGATGGGTTGAAGGGGGAGGGACGTGGTGTGAATGAGGCAGCCAGCCAGGGGGCCATGGAGCATCTTGGAGGAGAATTAACGGGCCAGAGCCCAGGCAGTGGCAATGAGTCGAGTGGAAGGCATTAAGGGTGGCGAAGTGTCTGTGCTCAGGACAAAACAGTAGAAAAATATTTTCTTGCTCTGAGCTGAGCTCCCTGGAGCCACAGTAAATCTCAACCCCATGGTGCCTCTCCAAGCCCGACTCCAGAGGCAGAGAGAGCGCTAATCCCTTTAAAAGAGCGTTTAGAAGCGGTGGGTGGAGTAGAAGGTGCTTTTTACAAGGCTCAAAAAAATGAAATTAAGGGCACACACATACATACACCCTCAGCTATGTCCCCCAGGGGGTGTGGGGGGCAGGAGGGTGGAACACAGCAATTACTATTTACTCCAGAGATGTGGAGTGATTTGTGGGCTGTGGAGCGAGAGAGTTTCTAAGGGGTGGGGTAGGGGAGACTTTCAGCTCCTCACTCTCCTAGTAAGTGAGGACCCGCCCAAGGGCTGCTTTCTCTCTTTGTATTGAACTTGCTTCCACCAGACTAGCGTATTAAAGAAAGAAAGCTTCATGGGCACAGAGTAAGAAAAAATAAAATAAAGATAGATGATAGGTAGGTAGGTAGGTACGTAGGTAGATGATAGGTAGGTAGATAGATAGGTGGATAGATAGGTGATAAATAGATAGTTGATAGGTAGGTAGGTAGATAGGTAGGTAGGTAGGTGATAGGTAGGTGATAGGTAGGTAGGTAGGTAGGTGGATAGATAGGTGATAAATAGATAGTTGATAGGTAGGTAGGTAGGTAGGTAGATAGGTAGGTAGGTAGGTAGGTGATAGGTAGGTGATAGGTAGATAAGGAGAAGGGGGGCGGCCTGCGGATTCTGGGCTTTGGAGTTGCAGCATGGAAGCGGTCATAGGTCCTAAAGTTCCTGGGTGAGCGATAGGAATAATAGATGCCGCTCTTAACCGCGGGGTGTTTCAGCTCAAGTGGCCTCCGTTAGCACCCAGGAAGCCCCCTCCTGCCCGTCCCCCGCTTCCTCCGGGACACCCCATGATTCCAGATCGAAATATTCATTGCCACACTTGGCCGTGGCCCAGAAACATTTTCCAAGAAGCCACAGCCCCCTTCTCGCATGCACCCTGGTGTTCATGCAGCCTTGAGGCCACACTTGACCAGGGACATTTTGACGGCCACGTTGAGTGGGATTAAGCTCCGCTGTGTGACTCGGGGCTGTGTCTCAACCTCTCTGAGTCTCAGTGGCTCTGTTGTCATCAGTTTAAACATCATTTCCTTGGCTTCTAGCCCGGCGCCTGGCAGAGTGAGGCCCCCTGTGAGTCCGTTCAGGATGATCAGTGGTTAGGACACCTTTACCTCCGCATTCCGATGTCCCACCTTGCACCCCAGCAATGCCCATCCCTTCCCAAGCCAGTGCAGATGCAGGGCTCTCCGTCTGAGGTCACGTGGAGGTGATGGTCCTGGGGTTGGCCGACAGGGCTCCTCTCAGGGTGACAGGATCAGGACAGAGCAGAGGAAGCTCGCGCGTGCCATGGGAGCTATGGTGTCTTTGATTAAACAGCTGCCCTGCCCACACCCCAACCCCGAGACGGATAATGATGCGGTGTGCTCTCCGGGAGAAGCATGGGCTTGGAGGTTACAGGGCTTTGAATTCAAGTTCCTAGCTCTGTGATCTGGGGGAAATCACTTACCCTCTCTGAGCTTTTGTCTCAACTCCTTCAACATGGAGCTGAGGATGTCAAAATTGCAGGGTTGCTGTTAGGACTGACTGATGTCATAGGGAACATTTCACAGGTTCACACCCTGCTTTAGGGATCATGCTAACCCCTTGGCGGTCCTATAAGGTAGGGTTTGAATGCTCTCCCTTTTACAGGAGTAGGTGAAAGGTCAGAGGGATTGTGTCACTTGCCTGAAATCATCAGCCACTTATTAGTGGAACCAACACCACACTGCATCTCGAGTGTTTGCCAAGTACCCAGATGCCTGGGACATAGTAAGTGCTCAATAAACGCGCATTCCACCTCTTCAGCTCCGTGGCTCCCGCACTCAGGTCTAGCACCACTGGGGGCGGGGGCGGAGATTCTTAGGGAAAATCAGATTTCTCAGGTGCTGATAGCAAAGAAGGTAGGAGCCCCTCATCCCAGGATGAGGAGTTTCCTCTCTGCATCAGCACTCCCCCCGCCCTCCAACATTGCTTCTGCACGCTAGTCCCTACGCGTGGCCAAGAAAGACCCAGAGGGTTTTGCTGGTCAGGCAGGGCCGGCTAATGGAGAAGGGGCTGCCGCTTCCCCTCCCTGGTTGCCTGGGTCGATTTGCATTGACCCCAGTTCGGCTGAGCGAGAGCCGTCTTTCAAAGTTTATTCTGGTGTCAATTTTTATAGTTCCCCCCACGGATCAATACCGCGCAAAAACATTAAGGCAAACTTTGTGAAAGCCGATCGTTCAATATGAGTTTTATGAATGGCTCCCAGCCCCAGCTCTGAGCGTCTGGAAGTAAGTGGTACCTTTAATCAGATGAGTGATAGGAGCCAGTCAGTCAGGCTGCTTTCTCGGCGCTGGGAGGAGACAGGGCGGTGCCGCGGACGCTGTCTATCAAATGCATTTTTGTTTCCCTGGGTTGGACCCCCTGGCAGGGGTCATGGTTCAGAGCTCAGACCCAGTGATAAATGAACCCATTTTTCAATACAGAACAAGGAAAGAACAGGCATCTCACAGCAAGGAAATCCAGAGAGCCAATCAATAGAAGCAAAGAGGTCCGTCCTTGGTAATACTCATGCGAGTGGCAATTGTCACCAACGGGAAAGATGCTTTGGTTTTCCGTAACCCACCTGCTCGGCAGAAATTGAGAGACAAGGGTGGTTGAGCAACAGTGAGTCCCAGGCTGTGCTGCTGCAGATGAAGGTGGTTTTGACGGGATTTGAAGAGCATTTAGAACGGCCGTGTCACGTTGAGGTGTGCGCGGTGGATGACTCAGCAAGCAAGCACCTGTGCGTCAACGGACATGACAACTCTGGTTTAAAGATCCGGACTCGGAATTGGAGACGTTTTTGAAAATTCTTAGCCCATTTATTTTGCTTCCATTTCCCACTTGACGTATGGACCAGTGTGACATGGGATGAAAATACAGGTCTCACTAAGCCTAAGAAAGCTCCCTCAGTGAGCGTAAAGCACAAACGCTAAGTGATGAAGGAAGCGGGTGTCGAAGTTGAATGATAGTATTGTCCTTTCTCTGCGAGATGTGAAAAAATGTCACATCCTAGTGGTATCTTAGGGTTCGTGAAAGACGGTACAGGACAATCTCCTGGGGGGTGCTGGTTGGCCAGCCTGCTTGATTGGCAGGCTTGATTGGCATCTCATTACCCATCTAGGCTTATTCATTGTGGCATCAAAACAATGGTCAAATTTGCTCTTATTGAACACCTACTGGGTGTTGGGCAGCCCAGGCGTGGGGAAAACAGAACAGTTTACACGCTTTTCCGTCCTCTGCGGGCTCGGCGTCTCCAGGAGGCTCCGCCACAGGCCTTTAAAGCTCAGGTATGAATAGTGTGAGTGTGAAGACCGAGCGGGAGGGAGAATTTCTCACTCGGGGACGAAACGCCCCGAGAGGAGGTGTGATTTTGTCTGCAAATAAATAAAACCTCTATCCCTCTCACTGGAGGCCACTGAAGGGACGGCGGAAACCTCCGGATTCCGTTTCTGTGAAATTCTAGCGGAAGCAAACTGTTGCCAGAGAGCAGGTTGGTAGTGGCCTGGAGCCGGGGATAGTGGGGGGTGGAGGGGGGAGGAGGGGCAGGAGGAAACGTTAAGGGAAAGGGAACTACTTGCTATTTCTATTCGGTGAATGTGAGCCAGCACGGAAATTTATCCAGCCGTACCCTTGAAATCAGTAGGCTGTACTGTATATAAATCCGACCTTATAAGCTAAAAAAGAGGGAGCAAGGGGCGTGATGCGACACAGCGTGCTTGGGGCTATTTTAGATGAGGGGAGGGACAGGAAGGTCTCTCTGAGGAGGTGCCATCTGGTGTCAGCTCCAAGAACTGGGGACACGCTCTGGCTGAGTTGGCATCCTCCTCTGCCCTGGGCTGCCCTTCTTCTCCCTGGGCTCCTCTTCCTCAAACAAGATGCTTCGTTTCCTGAATCGCTCCCCCACCGGTCACTTGCTCACTCCCCCTGCCCAGGGCACCTTCCAGTCCTGCTCTCCCTGGTAGATATTTTAGTGCCCGTGGAGATCAGTGGTTCATTGCCGATGGGAAATTGAATGTAAATCACCACGGCTTTGCCATCACCCCAGAAATCAATGCCCACACATTAGGGTTATTATCTCATTAGGAGGCCTCTGATGGATGGCCAGCAGGGGCCAGGATGCCACACCTGGAGTCCCCCTTCCTCTTCTCCCTGCAGGGGTGGAGCCAGCCAGGGGGCAGGTGCCCGGAGAGGGAACGGGCTGCAGAGACCCTCTCCTACCACAGCGGGAGGTCCCACGGTGGAACTCCCGTCACAAGCCCCACAACCTTATTTGAGATTTGAGAGCTGGAAGGACGTAGATTCTGGGAGCAAGGGTGTCTGTCTTTCTAGAGCTGGGCAGGTGCTCTTTCACCACTTGGTTCATTCAACAAATTTATTGAGCACCGACTGAGTACAAACACAAATGGTGGGCAAAACCCATAACATCCGAAGACCCTTTGACCTGGTAACTCCTTCACTTGCTTCATGCAAAGAAATGAGTGTGCACCCTCGGCCAAAAAGATGCTTCTTAGAGGTTTGCTCGTAGCGGACAAAAATGGCCTGAATATTTGCCGACGGGTGAGAGATAGGTTGAATGACCCATGGTTCCCGCTGCAGTGGAAGACTATGTAGTGGGCCTGTGAGTCAGCAGCTGTTATCTAAAGATGGGAAAGGTGTATAACAGAGAGAGAACAGGAAAAGAAAGGATGCAGAACTGTGTGCATTATGGATCTGCTTTGGTAAATTTTATACTTTGAAAATGTATAATCTCACTCTGGTAAAGGTGCTTTCAAACATCTCATTTGTCATTCTTATTTATGTAATCTCTTCATTATACAGTCACTCATTATGATTAATATATAGAAGCACATTATATATTCACAGATAAAACATACAATGAATATATATAATTAGTACACATACGCATGTGTGTGTAAGTCTACATGTATTTGCTGGGTATGGGTTGGTGCAGTGGCTGATACCAACCCCATTCTTGCTCTCATGGAGCTTACATTTTCGGACATCTATTTAAATAGGAAAAGACCAAAAAAATGCACAGTGCACAAACGCTGGTTATTGCTGGTGTTAACTCGGGTGGTAGGTCCACGCTTCATTGTCTGTAAAAATTATGTAGTCTCGTCCATATAGGTGTACCAGATATAATTTACATTCACTTTGGCTATGTTATATATTACATACAACCAAATATGTATTTCGGTTGTGTCTGATTTCTAGCTTTTAGATACACACATATGTATATGTGTTGGTTCTCTATGATTTGTTACTTTCACATGCAGGGAGGAAATATTACTGATGAATTAAAAGTTGAAAGAGAATGGCTTCCCAAACATCATGAAAACAGACACATAAATATAACACATTCCTACAAGTTACAGAATCGTGCTCATCTCCAAGAAAACACAGGGATCCAGGTGCAGACACACCCACATGCGCGCACAGCCTCGCACCACGGCACGGACAGACCTTCAGCTGTCCACCGGACACACGGACAAACCCGCACGCCCACCTGTGTGTGGACACAGACGCACGGGGCCCGAAGGCCGTGGCCTGTGCTCCTCCGTCAGAGCTGGGCTCCCTCCTGCTGCCACCTGCCACTTGTCTCTTTGTGGAAAGAGGCTGGGGATGTGGTAGGAATCCGGTGTCAGTTTCACGGGCACCCAGCCCTGGGTCTGCAGCCCCACTGTGGCCCCACAGCAGCCTGGCTTCTGCGGAGAGGCTGTGGGGGTGCCTGGGAAAGGCACCCTGGCCCCAATCGGCACATGTCTGGGACGCTGAGCCCCGAGGCAGCCGCTCTGAGTCTCTCCTGTCTTCGGAGCAGGCGGGGAGGCCCAGAGGAAAGCGCTCGCTGAGATTTCTAGAGCTTCCTATTTGCCCAAACCAGCCTGTTCCCACAAATCCCAAAATAGAGTCCCTGGCAGAGACAAGAACTCTGAAATGCAGAGACAGCTGCAAAGAAAAATAGTGGAAAGGGACCGGCAAGAGAGCTGTCTGCTTTCGCCTCGAGTCTCAGAAGGTTCCCTGGAGCAGGCAAGGGCATTCAGAGGTCACTGTTCTCAGTACCACCCCAGTCTCCAAATAGACTTAAAATTATGCCTCGTTGAGAGGCACGATAAACTGCTCAGGAAGCTCTAGGGAGAGGCGCTATAGCTTTTCCTTTGGGGGAAAAATTATTTGCAGTTTTTCCATCCCCTGGAAGTTCCTTGCTGAGTCTAACTGAAAGCCCTCATGTTGCATCTGTCTCTCATCATTCTCCCCTGTGTCCTTTTGGCTTCCTCCTCTTCTGAGTTACGTTCACCCTTATGTTCTAGCCGAATAAATCAAAATAGCCTTTTAATCTACGTTTGCTAAACAACTACTGTGGCAGGGCACTGTTGCGGGACACAAGATAGCTAGACATGGACCCCGTCTTCACGGAGATGACAGCTACAGAAATACCAGGGTAGCGGACAACAAGAAAGAGGAAGAGAAACAGAAACAGAATGTCTTGTTGTTTGTTTGTTTCGTGCTTCTAGGTGCCAGGTGCTGATCTGAGTAATTTGCAAACATTCTATTCATCTCAGTATAGCAACTCCATAACCATAGTAACTGTTACCATCTTGCTTTAATAGATTAGGAAACCGAGGTCCAAAAAGTAAAAGAAACTTACCCAAAGTCAGATGGCCAGAAAGGAGAGAAGCCAGGCTCACACTCCTAGGAAAGGCACTTTTTGGTCTCTGTGGCTGGGAGCCGTGGCAAGCTCCCTGAGCCTCAGTTTCCTCATCTTTCAAGTAGGAATCCTTCCCCAATTCAGGAGAGGATCAAATCATATATTTATAGTGTTTAGTAGGGTTTTCTGACACACGGGAAGTGTTTGTAATAACCAACATGATGACTGTACAAGTTCATCATTGCTGTGTGACAAACCATCCTAAAATATAACCATTTATCATTCCTCACAAGTCCTAGAGTTGGCTGGCTATTTCTGCTGGTCCTGACTGGGGATGCTGTGTGGTTCATGGGGTTCTTCTGGTCTTGATTGGGGCTCACCCACGTGTCTTGTAATGAGCCAGCTGTGGGCTGGTCCTCAGTGGCCTGGGCTCTAATAGCTAGCTCACCTCCTTAGAGACCGAGACCTGTCTTGACCTCAGCAGCTTAGCCCAGGCCTGTTCTTGTGGCAACCACAGGGGTCTGAGAGCGTTCGTGGAAAGAAACACCTGAGTGTTTATTCAGGCCTCTACTCACTCTATCGTTTGCTCCTGTCCTGTTGGCCGGAGCACATCACATGGCTGAGTCCGGAGTCAGAGGAGAGGACAGAGTGACAGGGGGCCATTGGATCCACCCTTTAGTAATGATGAGCACTTAAGGGCACTTCTTATGCAGCAGGCACCTGCCACTGCTCGATTGGTGGGGTCATGTCATGATGGTTATCAATAGGGTCCTGGTAGCTACTACAGAACCTCAGAGGGGACAGAACTGAAGGCGGCTTCTTGCAAGAAAAATCATTTCATCAGGGCCTTGAAGGCCAAGTGAGGTTTAGAATGTAGGTCAGCAGCAATTACCGAAAGAGAAGCACCGCGTGGTGGCAGTGGGAGAGGTGGCCCGGGGAGCAGAGGGCCTCGGAAGGAGGAGTGCTGACACCAAGATTAGCTGTGTGACTGTGGGAAAGTGGCAGAACCTCTCTGTGCCTCAGTCTTTCCATCTGTAAAATGGAGATAATAATCATACCTGCCTCTCGGGTTGTTGTGAAGATTTGGTCATTTAATACTCGTGAAGTGCTTAGAATAGTGCCTGCCACACAGTCAGGGTTTAATAAACATCTGCTATGGTTATTACCAGCAAGGGAGAGTTAAGTTATCCAAAGCCACACAGCTAGTCACTGGCAGAGCCGGGACTCCAACCCAAGCCTGTCTGATGCCCAGAGCCACACTTTCTCCAAGCTTACCCCAAGCAGCTGAGAGGGAAGGAGACCCTCCCTTTCTGGGCCCTCTGCCCCTGTGTGCCACCTCCCTCCTGGGTCTGGGCTCCCAGCCAGCCGGGGCATGTGCTTGCTGAGTGCCCTCCCTTGAGAAGGGACAGACCTCCGTGTGGAGGGGACCGAGGCCCGCAGCAGCGTGGCCACCAGCCTCGGGCGGGCTGCTTTGTGCAGTGTCAACGGTGACAGAGACCAGCCCAGCCTGGCGAGCCTGGACCCTGTCTGCTGCAGGCTTGCCCGGAGGACCCCGGGGCAGGCCTCCAGCGCCAAGGCAGAGGCGACAAGCAATACGCGAAGGGGCGGGCCACCAGCCGGGCAGCCAGGAGTAATAATAACGGGTCATATTGCTGACTGCACTTTAGACCCTGGACTCCTTACAAAGGGTACCTTGTGCATCCCTCACTTAGTGAGGGCTTTCTCATGGGTTCCTTCTTGTTTGTTTAAAATATTTTTAATATTAAAATATTTTTAATATTTTGCAGTCAAACACATAGTACTTTAAAAAAATATGTTTTTATTGATTTTTAGAGAGAAAGGGAGATAGAAACATTGATGGGAGAGAAACATCATCCAGTCTGCAACCCGAGCCAGTGACCTCATGGTTCCTCAGTCGAGCCACAGTGGCCAAGCTCATGGGTTCCTTTTTATAGATGAGGAAACCAAACAAGGCTCAGAGAGGTTAAGGTATTTGAACCAAGTCACACAGCTTTAAGGGGCAGAGCCAAAATTCAAAGCCAGTTGTGAATGGTTCCAAAGTCTATTTATTACTCCATACTGCAAAGCCTTTCCTCGTTGGTGGCTCTGAACACGTTTTTCTTCTGGTTTCAATCCCGAGGGCCAGCTGAGCAATGAGTGTTACTGAGCGCAGCCATTGAAAGAACACTGAGGCCACCTGGACCCTTAATGCAAATGCATGCAAATCACATGCAGAATTGCCTCTTCAGAAAACTGTAGACTGGTATTCCCCAAGTTTTAGATATTTAAACATCACTTGTCAGTTCATTAAACTTGCATTATTACTTGCTACTATTTATTTTCTTTAAACTCGATTTATTTTTCTGAACTTAATTTCACCCAAAAACAGGGGAAAATTGAAGTAGTACCATAAATAGAAAACCATTACCACTTACCATACATAGAAATGAAACCTAGAAATAAATGCAATAAAAACCCTGCAGTTGTCCTAAATCTTAGCTGGGGTAGTGTGATCTTCCCAAAGCTTGGATCGGGGGGAGGGGGGAGTCTCTCTCTCTCTCTCTCTCTCTCTCTCTCTCTCTCTCTCTCTCTCTCTCTCCTCTCTTTAATTTTTATTTAATAAGAAAGGAATAAAGTAACCATTTAAGACAACCATTTATATTTCAGGCCTGCAGGTCAGAGGTCTCTGTGGAGCAGGTAGATCCCTTTCTGGGGGCTCTGGGAAGAATGGTCCTTGCTCGTTCACTGCTGGCAAAATTCAGTTCCACGTGGTTGTAGTCGCCATTTCCTGGCCGCTTGTCCCCTGGGGGCCACTCCGGTCCTTGCGCATGTCCTACTTCTGAGGGCCAGCCACAGACCATCCTACCTGGTCAGCTGCCATCCTTCTGGGCCTCCGCAGCCAAGGCAGGTGTTCAGATACCGAGGACTCGTGTGATTAGACAGGTCCTGTCTGGGTCATCCGACGGCCGCCCATCTCAAGGGTGTGTCCGTCATCACGCCTGCAAAGTCTCTTTTGCCAGGTAAGGTAACATGTGCCCAGGCGTGGGCGTCTTTGGGGGCTATGGCTCCGCCTACCACAGGACACCAGCACCAAACAGACTTTCTTCCTGGTAGAATCAGAGAGGGAAGGAATGAGGGAGAGATGGGGAGGGGAGGAGGGAGAGGGGAGGGGAGGGTGGGAGAGAGGTCACCATTCACCGAGTCACTCTATATAATGTAAAGTTCCGTCTCTGGACACCGTAAGAGGATCCCCTGCACAGCGCCTTGCTGTCATACGTGGGTAGCTTTGGAAGTCCCGGAGCGGAGTCCACTTTTCCCTCGCCCAGCCGCCTGGCCTGGGCCTGGCCATGCGCGCCTCCATCTGGAACAGGAAGGAAGCAATGAAATGTCTCAGACTCCCCAAGAAGCTTTCATTCAAGGCCAGGTCTTCCTTCCAGACCCCCTAGAGCCCCCCAAAGCTCTCCTGGCTCAGAGAGGGCTCCTTCTGGCTTTACTTCCTGCTCGATGCCGAAGGTGTCCCTCCTGGCACGCTGCACCCCCTGTGCGCCGTTCCCCAGGCCACATGAACGCAGTAACCCAGCCTGGGGCCTGGGGAGACCAGCCCTGTGTGCATGTGCATGTGCGTGTATGTGCGTGTGTGTGTGTGTGTGCGTGTGTGTGTGTGTGTGGAAGGTGTTGGGTGGCTGGCTTCTTTCTCTAACAGCCCTGGTCTCTCGCCCTCTGCTAATTACTTTGATCCTTTGCACTTTGTAAAAAAGCCCCACAACACCAATTGGTCCCCTCTGGCTTTAACCTTGCAACCCAGTTGGCCCTTGTAAAAAGCGGGGGTGGCTGCCCGAGAGAGGCCTTGCAGGAGCGCGCGCGCCCAGCGCACACACTCCCCAGACCTGTGCCGGTCCTTTAGTGATGTCCTCCCAGGACCCTCGCTAAAAGGGACACATAAAACCCTTTTTACAAGATGGCAGGGCTGCGTGCACGGCCGACTCCATCAGGCACCAGTTCATCTGTGAGGTCCTCGCTTGTTAATAGGTTTTCCTCCCAGGTCCGGCTTTCTGCAGCCGTGGCTCCATCCTGCCCCTGCTTCCTGCAGCCCTGGGCAGCCTCATCCCACTCCCAGCCCCGTCCTGGCCCTGCCCTGGGCAAATCCTCTCTCCACCTGCCCTCGCTCCTTTGCCCAGTGAGTCTGCCATCTGGGCAGACTGAGTGTGGCTCTTAGGAATTCCTGAGGCCAGAGGTAAAGAAGGAAGCCAGTTGAATGAGATGAGAATTGAGAAGATAGCCCTGTGGGGAGTGTCTGTAGGAAGCAGGGTTTTTCTCCTGAAAAGAAAAAAAAAAAAGCATAGATATATCCCAAACCCCACGTTTGTGTCTTCCAGCATAACTCTGCGTCCCAGCCTGGTTGACACACACATTTGCACCAGCATCATCGTTGCTTAGGAGAGAGTCCTAAAAGTGGAAGATTCTTTACTTTTTGAAAATATACTCAATTCAAGGCAATCCTTATTATAGAATATATTTACTCATGTCGGCTCTTAATGGGTGGCAAGGTACTCCCAAATTTAGTGCATAATAAAATCCCCATTTCTTTGCTCACAACTCTTACCATCAGCTTTTGAGTGGAGTTCAGCCGGCAGTTCTCAGGGTCTCGCTGCGGGGTTGGAGGGGTGCTGGCCGATCCAGGGGAGCCACTGCAGGGATGTCTATGGGTCCTGCAGTGGTCTCTCATCCTCTAGGACAGCTCAGGCTCACAGTCATGGCCGTGGTGTTCTTAGAGAATATGAAAACGCGCCAGGCCTCTCGAAGCCTGGGCCCAGGCTGCCACCCAGTTCCGTTGTATTTTATCAGCCCAAAAAGTCACAAGGCCAGCTGGGTTCAAGGACGGAGCATTGTGTCCAGGCTGGAGGGGAGATGCCGCAGGCCCATGGCTAAGCACATGGACACTGGGCCAGGGCAAAGACCAGGGTCATTTTACAATCAAACATGGTCCATTTCCCATTGCTCTTCCCCAGAACTCTAGTCCCATGAGTGGATTGTAGGGGTGACAGGGAATAACGGAGCATGTGAGCAAAGAAGCTGTGAAAAGCTGGGCTCCACAGAGCGAATAAGCTTTAGCGCAGGCCTTCTCAGAGCCTTTAGTCACCACGGTGCCCGGTGAGCCTTCAAGAGTGGGAACCAGCAGGCTGTCCAGGTCATCTCCAGATTCTCGAGCAGATCGCCCTTGGGGAGGAAACATCTCCGAGAATTCCCATCCTGCCCCATGCATTTGGGGGAATGCTCCCATAATGACGTGCATCCGATACGTCTGGCTGTGGGGAAGATAAAAGGCAAACTAACAGGAAAGCCTTTCTCACCTGCACCCAGCGGTCAGCAATGGTTACTGCTCTCCTGCTACGGGGGGCGGGGGGGGGGGGGGGTGGGGGGGTGGAGATGCTGTCACCTTAGGAATTTACTCCCGGAGAAGAGCTGGGCTGGGAAGTTTATCAACTTGGTGATACGTAAAACAACCACCAAGACTCCTCTCCCAAAAGGCGGACGCCCTGCAGCGGTGCTTTGGGATATTTCTCAGCTATATTTATTGTCTGTATGTGCCTGAGCTCCCCCACGTTCCTGCCTTTCTTTTAGAAACTTCACGTTATACCAGAAGCATTTTGTAAAGATGCGTTCCATGGTAGCTCCGCGTCCGGCCATATGGATGTAATATTTTGCCTAATAACAGCCCCTCCCCTAAGCTGGCTATTTATCATTTGGAATCAGAGCTTCTATCGCCTAAGAGACTTGAGTTTGTTTGGTTTGGTTGTTTTGTTCCAGAGCAGAAAGGTCACGGGGTAATTGACACTTAGCGTTCCTCTGCGCCTGCGCTTCCCGGCACAGTGGGCGAGCGAGATTGGAATCAGTAAGATGGGGCCAGTTTACATTTCCATTGCTGGGGTCCCAGCTGGCGGAGGGAAGAGGAGGATCCCTCCCATGTTTGCAGATAAATTGCGCTTGTGGTCTCGCCAAACTGCACGCAGGATTCGGGTTTGGCTCGGTCTGAGGTCTCACTCCCAGCTGTTAAATCCTCTCCAAACCACAGGCCAAATGACTGCGTTTGGGGACTCTGAATCATTTATCTCACTCCTATTTCTTACCTACCTCGAACCCAGAAATCATAGAAGAAAACCTATTCTTAGTAAATGGGTTTTCTGGGTTTTTAGAGTTGAGAGAGCTCAGAAGGAAGGAAAAAAAAACCCCAAACCATAGCTGGTGTTGAATCAAGCGTGTGTGTCGTGACTTTTCTTTCCCTTGGACCAGAGGCCACTTTTCCATGGTTCCTGGAGAGGGGCTCGCCGCGGCGTGCCCACAAGTCCGGCCTGAGGACGTCGGAGGTTAGGACACAGATTGGGAGCCTGGTGAATTCTCCCACTCGTATCATGTCCAGGCAGGTCTCGGAAATCTCCCCGATTTCTCCGCGTTCTTCGATGCCTGCAGGACACAAGGCCAGTAGTTTAAAGGATCTGCGCCTCAGTTTCTTCCTCTGCAAAACGGGGAGGTGTTGTAAATAAATAAAGCCAAGCTAGCAGGTTCATGTGCTGACACTGTTCTAATGAAAACTCGATCGCGTCTCATTAAAACCCTGTAGCACAAGCTCTGTGGCGACCCCCATGACAGCTGAGGAAACGTAAGACAGTGAAACTGTAGAAAGTACCACGTGCAATTCCTGGCACCCCGTGGGCCCTCAGTATACCAGGTGATCTCTAAGGTCCTGAGCCATCCCGTGCATCCTGGGGGATGGGCACTGCTCGCTTAACCGTCTGATTTCTCCGTAGAGTAAGCTCCGGGAGGACAGGGATGGTGTCCAGGCCGCCATTCATAGTGTTCCCAGGTCCCAGGCCAGGTCCTGGCCCTCAGTGGAGGCCCTATGAGTGTTTATTGAATGGAGTGAATGAATGAATGAAGTCCAGGCTGGTAGTAAGCTGGTTCCCCATCAGCACCCTTAGCCAAAGCTCTACCGCAGGCCTCCAGTCTCTCACCTGGTCAGGTACTCAGGGCTTTGCAGGTAAAGAACCCATATAAGCCTGGCCAGTGTGGCTCAGTGTTTGCATGTCAACCTGTGAACCAGGAGGTCATGGTTTGATCCCCCATCAGGGCACATGCTCGGGGTGCAGGCTCAATCCCCAGTAGGGGGCGTGCAGGAGGCTGCTGATCGGTGATTCTCTCTCATCATTGATGTTTCTCTCTCTCCCTCTCTCTCCCTCTCAAAATAACATTCAGATCAGGAAGGAAGGAAAGAACATGGTTCAAGAGAGAGGACTCTTTAATATGTGTTGTGTGTGTGTTTTCTTTTATTGATTTCAGAGAGAACAGCCAAGGACAAGAAAAAAGAAAAGAAGTGGTGGGAGACAGCAATTCTTGCCTTTTTTTTTTTTTTTGCTTTAATTTGCAAAAGACAGCAAGACGGGAAAATGTGCCTCTGATTATGACCCCTCTGTGCTTCCTAAAAGCTTCTTTCTGAACTTTTAAGTCTCCTCAAGTTTCAAGTCCTCTCTTTTTCTCTCCCTTGTTCTTTTTTCCTCTATTTAAACTAATCTAAAAAAGCTATAAAAAGCCTCTGACACTATAAATTCCCCTGTAAACCCTGGTTTTATAGGTTTAATTGCCCCTTTTTACAACGCTGCGTGCCTGGGTCCTGAAACACTTCAGTTTTGCAGGACAAGTTCAAATTCATAGCAAGAGTCTGGGCCACCCTGCGCCGGGGGCTGGAACGCTGGGAGCCCGCGGGCACCTGGTTCTGGCCTCGGCGGAACAGTTTCTTCTCAGGCAGCTCAGGTGGCCCAAGTGGCCGATGTGAGACGTTGTTCCTAAGTGAGAGGGTCGCCGCCGTCTTAGAAAATGCTAAGTCCTCTGAAGTCGCCTGAAGGCCCGGACTTGGTTCTAGTTGGAGAAAGTCCCACAAACGCAGTATTGACACCGTCACAATGTTCCCTGTGGCCAGAGGAGCAGAATGCATAGCTCAAGCACTAGTAACTAGGCACATGGATCTCACGTGTTTGATCCTCGCTACAAGCTTGTAGGTGGGGCCACCACTGTTACACTTGCTACAGGAGAACACCCCCCGGGTCAGAGACTGAAATCATTGTCGTAAGCTCACACAGCAGGACGGGGAGCACGGGAGAAGAGCGAGGCCCTCATCTTGGACGTACAACCCCAGGGGCACCAAAAGCCTCAGGCATCAAGCAATGGTTTAACAACATCAGTCTGACAAACTATGTCTCTCGGCCGGCCACCTGGTTTTGTAAATAAAGTTTTATTAGAACCAGGAGCGGGATCAGGGCGAGTCAAGTGAGGCCGAGTTGTAGAAATGGAGGGTTGGATCCTGTCTTTATTGAAACTTTTGAAGTTTTCTTCAGCGTGGATCCTATGTGTTCATTGTGATGTTTGAGATGCCACGTTAATATTATTTATATTGACTTCGAGGTTTCTCGGTGCCTCCTTACATTTCACACCCAAGGAGAGGGCCGCCCCTGCACCACCCCAGTGCCAGCCCTATCACGTGTTTGGGAACTCTGGGCACAGTGTGCCAACCTGTTCCCCCAGGGAGTTCCCAAGGTGACCGGAAATGGTGGCCAGCAGGCCACACTCGTCCCATGTGTAGTCCCTGCGCGTTGTGCCGGGCAGCGGGTTGGGGCAGGTCTTCCCCGCAGACCTCATCAGACAGGGTGGGTGTCTCCTGTGTAAACCAGGAACATCCAGTGGCCTCCAGTGTAATCACCCCCACACCCCAGAAACACGGTGTGCTCCCCGTCCCGTCGGTCTTCAGAGGGGCGGTGGGAAGGCCTTCCCGGCCAACTTCCTGCCCCTGTTCAGTGGCGGGCCCACGGTTCAGCTCTGTGGGCATTTCCCCGTCATTCACCGTCATCATGCCGGAGCCCAGGACTGCCGTCGTGGGAGGGCTGGGACTTCCCCTCTGCCTCGTCTCCAGGTCCTTCTCTGGTTCTTCTCGCACGCTGCCCTTTCTCCTCCGGACCTTGCCCTTGACCGTGACAGCCTTCCCTCGCCGTGGCCACCAGCTCCCTCTCCTCCTGCACATGCCTATTCATTCACCGCCCTCCCAAAGGCTTTTCTTAGGGGCTCCTCACCTGCACCGCCTCTCCTGGGCTGCTGTGTGCACTTCCTTACTGGCGATGGTGGAGTCACGTCTGTCTGTCCCACCACAGGCTGCTAAGCTCCAAGCGGCAGGTCCAGGGTCCGGCTTGTCACCGCCGCGTCGCCGTGACCATCAGACATGGAGAGCAGCAGGGACTCAGTAAACATTTGCTGAGGAGCAAGTGACTGTTCTGTTGCTCTTCCCCTCCTGCATGGAAGGGGCTCCCAGTGGAGAAGGAGTGGGCTTTGATTTGAAAGGGTCCCCGACGTTGGGTTGTGATCCTGAGATACCATCTGGGGCCCCGTTAGGGAGGACGCAGCACACTGGCGTTTGTCCAAGGCCCGGGCCTCCGCGCGCTGAGAGATGAGAGGCATTCTTACTGACCACTGAGCCAGGGAAACGGAGACCGGTCTGGTCTTTTCATCTCAGTCAAGAGATCGGAATCTCCGACAGCACAGATTGTCCGCCCTGCCTGCGGGTCTGCCTTCGACGCGGGGGCCAGAGGAACAGCCTGGACATTCCCCAAACCCACTGAGGTTTTACTGGGAGCCACTCTCCAAGGAAGGCCTGATCCTGCTTTGAGAAGGAGGATGACGTCGCCGTCAGGAATGAGAGGCACCGAGAGACACTCGCGGATGCACGTGCCTGGTTAGAAAGGAACTAAGCCCCGAGCGTTTAACGTGTCGATGTGGAGCTGCCAGGCCAGTCAGCGTTCCTGAGACGCATCTGCAAAGCTCGCGTATGGGGAGTGAGCACATCCTGGAGACAGCTCTGTGGCCTGGGCCTGGGCCCCCACTCCTGTCTTCCTGCCCCGTCTGGAAGCAGACAAACACTCCCAGACACTCTGGCTTTTTGATGCCGGAGGAGGCAGATAAGCGATGGGGCCCAGGTCTGAAAGGCCTAGGAGGAAAGACTCCCTTTTTCTCTGTCCCCCACTTTGTAAATGTTAGCGTTTGTTCTGCGAGCTTGGATAACATATTCAAAACTCAGGGAAAAACAAATTTTGTTTTAAAAATATGTAAACTCCCTGGTTGGGATCGCTACCATAGTTTTGCAAGGTGTTACCATTGGGGGAAAAGGAGTGAAGGGTACATAGGATTTCTCTGTATTGTTTCTTAGAACTCCATGTGGCTCTATGATGATCTTAAAATAAAAGGTTTAATTTTTAAAAAACTCACTTCCTCAAGAGAACTCTCCCTCTCTCCCCTGTTTTCTAAATTAGTCCTACCGAGAAGGAACCTACCCTGACTGGTAATAACTATTGGTAGGCTCTCCTGATGGTTACTTATTTCAAATATCACCTCTAGATATTTATGTTCTTATGGTAACCTAGACTCCTTCTTCAAACGCACTTGTCAAAAATCCAATTACATCATTGGAAATGTTTTCAAAGTGTGTATCTCCTGATAGACTACAAACTCCATGAGGGTAGGGAACAAGATGTCTGCTGACTACTCTCCCCAGTGCCCAGCCCATGCCTGGCATATAACAGGCCCCAGTACATACCTGTCAAGTACACAAAAGAACTATTACTTGGAAGAAACAATAACAGTGTTGTTAGCAACAAAGATCTGAGCTCAAATAAGCCCCCTTTTTATGCATCTGGGATTCCCAGGCAAAGTTCCACAAAGATCTTTGGATTGGTTGATTTGCTCTGTTTAGACTCTAGCGTTCCCTTAGGGCTTTTCCCGCCCACCATTCAGTGTTGGCCACAGCGACAGGTAGGCATCTGATGCCCATGAAAGGCGTCTTCAATCAGCTTTTCCATAATGGCCTTCCAGGCTGAGTTCTCTCTCCTTCTCCACCCCTCTGTTGCCTAGAATGCCAATTTTATGGTATCTGCATCTTTTTAATCTTTAGATAAAGGGCTTGCTTTTGCTGGAATCTCTCACAGAGCAGATACATGAGAGGAAGTAAAGGTCAGTGTTAAGTGCAGGCACCTGGATGCCTTCCGGTTCTGCTGCGACGTGTGTGGTCTGCTGCAAGGAACTGAGCTTCTTTGTGCCTTGGTGACCTCGTGTGTAAAATGGGGCTGATAGCGGTACCTGCCGCATAGGGCTCTGGGAGTTAGGGCTCTGTGAGTGTTAACGGAGTTAATACACGCCAAGAGCTCAGACCAGTAACTGACGCACATTAAGCACTTGACAAATGCCAGCTGAAGACACTATTTGGAGCACAGAGTCCTCATGGCATGAGGCCTGGCTGGTTTCCTCCCCAAAGCTGAGCTAACTCAGTTTGAAATTTTGGTTCCGCCACAAAAGTCAAATTCAGTTCTCTTGGTGAAAGCGCTTAAATTTGGCTATTTCCTTTCCTAATTATAGGCTTGTTTCAGCTGATGTAACCCTTGTTTTCCATTAAACGTACTCAAGAATGTCTGGGTTGATTATTTCTTTGTCTGAGTCCTTAAAAAATTATTGAATATTTATCCAGTTCCAGGAATTCTACTAAGTGCTTAAATACATTATTTTACTTCATCCTGTTTAATCATAATCCTGATTCTGAAATCATCAGCATTTAAAAAAATGTATCAAGCACTAATTGTTGTATGAAGTATCTTAGGTCATTTAACCCTTGGGAGGGCCCTACAAAGTAGATAATATTATTCTGTTCAAGACTGGCTAAGCTTCCCAAGAGCACCCAGTTCATTGCTGGTGAAACTGATCTGAAGGCAGGTCTGGCTGAAGCTAGAGCCTCCAGTGTATTCCTGCCATCTCCACCCTGACTATTAACTCAGAATAAAAATGCAAATAATTGTTGTGTGCAAGAGCAATGTGTAAAATTCATACCCGAAGTAATCAATGATTTTCTAGAGAGTGAGTGAGGCTTTTGCACATTTCGTGGAGGGGGGAGAGAGAGAGAGAGAGAGAGAGAGAGGGAGGGAGGGAGGGAGGGAGGGGGAGAGGGAGAGGAAGAGGGAGGGAGGGAGAGAGATTTTTCACACATATATGGTATTTTCTTTTTTTTAAGTCAAAGGTTATACTCAAACTGCTGTGGATCACAGATACACCCATACTTTAGGCAAATTTCTTCAACGACTGTTCATCATGTTTTTTGTAAATTAGATTAAAGTTTTAAGTAGAGAGTTTAGCTACTTTACAAAACTATATTAAAAGAACATGTATTACTCATTTTGGGAAAATTAAATGGAAATTTAAGTAGAGGGCTCAGCTATTTAAAAAACTATAGTGAAAAAAGATGCATCGCTCATAGTTTTATAAATTAGATAAAAATTTAATTAGAGAGCTTAGCTATTTAGAAACTATATTAAAAGAACATGTAGCATTCGTTTTTGGAACATTAAATGAAAATCGAAGTAGAGGGTTTAGTTATTAAAACAACATAGTGAAAAATGTTTCACTCATTTTTTTGTAAATTAGATAAACTTTTAAGTAGAGGGTGTAGCTATTTTTTAAAGATATAGTGTATCCCTATGGCGGGGAGGGGGGGGGGGATTTTTATAATGTAAATAATCATCTTTCTGTATCAGCCCACATTCCTCCATGCATCTGGTTTTTACCCTTGGATTCGCTCATATCAGGTGCATCACCGGTGTGTCCCCGTAAGTCGGTGAGTTAGGGGGCGGGCCCCTTGCCTGTTTTCTATGCCCGACACCACAGAACAGAGTTCCAGCATTTGCTCCGGTGACTCAGGCCAGCCCAGCACACGTGTGCGTTTTGCTTCTCCGCGGTTTCTAACCGCCTGCCTGCACCCCGCACCGTGTTTCCTGGGCAGGAAACCCAAAGGGGCCGCAGACAGCCATCGGAGGAGGGTCCTGGTCTCCCCCTCGGTGGAAGGGGCTCGTTCAGGCAGCCCCCACGTGGATGGCCTCGGGACCCCCCAGGAACGGCGGCCGTGAAAGCAAGCCCGCCCGGCGCCATTGTTCCCGCTCTCCCTTCCTCCGCGCTTCCTCGCCAACTACATGCAACGGAAGAAAAATCAATCCGCACCGAAACGGGGGAAACCCGGCTTATTTTCACCAAATTTTTTTTGTTTTGTTTTGTGTTTTGGGATCAGAAACACAGGACTTCCCAAATCAAGTTAAGTGAGTCCCAGATGTGGACTCATTCCAAATGAAAAACACACCCGTCATCGCGGGCAGAGCTCTGCGTAAGAGAACCGATGATTGCGGCGTCTGATACACGGGGATTTCTCCCGGGAGTTGGTCCCAGACGGTGGGGAGAGAGGAATGGGGCCGATGAAGGGCTGGTGTGCCTCCCCTCCCCCCTGGGGAGGAGATGGGCGGAATTCAGGTTAATTAGGTTTGGGGGTCACTGGCAAACCAATCGGAAGAGTGCAAGGCATCTTTGAATCCTGCAGAAGGGTGGCTAGCATGGAGCTGACACGCGTTGAGGGCTGGCTTTATTCATGAGAAAGAACTGAACCCATGTCACACACCCCAGACTTGCACTGCCAGGGACAAAAAAAAATCCTCGAGAAATGAGTGATGCTCACGCGGGTGGACATTCTGGAGGATTCTTTTTCCAAGGGAGAATGGTGTTAGGGCAGGCAGGATGCCCAGACATGATGTGTTGTACACATTAATATATTTATTTTAGCCCTGGCTGGTGTGGTCCAGTGGATAGAGCATCTGCCTGCACACTGTAAGGGTCTCAGGTTCAACTCCAGTTAAGGACATGTACCTGGGTTGTAGGTTCGATCCCTGGTTCTGGTCAGGGCACGTACAAGGGGCAACCAATTGATGTGTCTCTCTCACATGAATATTTCTCTCTCTCTCTCTCTCTCTCTCTCTCTCTCTCTCTCTCTCTCTCTCTCCCTCTCCCTCTCCCCCCTCCCCTCTCTCCCTTCCATTCTATCTAAAAATCAATGAAAAATATATATATTACTTTTTAAAAATACATATTTTTATTGATTTCAGAGAGGAAGGGAGAGGGAGAGAGAGATAGAAACAACAACAATGAAGGAGAATCATTGATTGGCTGCCTTATGCTTGCCCTATACTGGGGATCAAGCCCACAACCCAGGTAAGTGCCCTGACCAGGAACCTCCTGGTTCAAAGGTCAACGCTCAACCACTGAGCCACGCCAGCTGGGATAGATAGGTCTGTGTGTGTGTGTGTGTGTGTGTACACACATACATATTAGTTTTAAAGGCCAGGAGGGCCTTTGGGCAGCCTTTGAAGCACGCATTAATTTCCAAAGCCTGGTCAAAACCATGACATGTCACATATGTCACATGGAGTTTCTTCTAGTGTGGGGCCAAAATAAGAATGCGGGACCGTGTAACCAAAAACATCGCTTGGTGAAAGACGCTCCTTTTAGCGACTATGATTCGCATTTTCATCAATGTCATGCTGCCTGTGGACAAACACAGCCATTTAAATGCGTTTCTTTTGTCTTCTCGTAATAGGTTTGATTTTACATTTCTTGCCATCTGGTTTGTGGAAGGGAAATATGGAAGTACTTTTACTCTCTGTGCATCTTAGGGGCTTAGTCAAGGATGCGGTCCTTCCCTTTTAACTGAACTGGACTCTAACCCAGATTCCCCCCTTCCCCCCGCGAGCAGGCCATTGGGATATGTCTGCGGGGCTCTTGCCTTTTCTTAAGCTGTCATGTAATCCCGTATAATGACGTTAGGATGAGCATCTCGGCCATTGCTTCCAGAGCACACGCGGCGCCCTACCTAGCAAAGCATCCCATAGCATCACAACGGCGCTTAGGAAAGCAAATTGAGCCGGATGAGTTAATGTCGCTTTGTGATCATTATAGTTCTCAAATTGGCCCCATAATAGCAATAATTGCTAGCATGCATTCAAAGCCAGCACTCTGCTGAGACAAAATACACTTTCCCATTAAGCCTCAGGTCATCCCTTTGGAGTTACCAGGGAGCCCATTTTGCAGAAGGGGAAACTGAGACTCAGGGAGTGGTGCTGGGATTTGAAATTGCCATCTACGAAGTTGCTTGCATTTTGCTTGTATCTTGTGCTGTTGGTCAGGACATCAGGCCTCTAACAGCCCAGACCAGTAAGTGGAGACCAAGTCCATTATTAGGTTGCCTGACTGTGGGGTCTGACTTTGGATGGAGGCACGTGACGTCAGACCTGGGGTGAGCACAGGTGGGGGGCAGCTAAGGAGATGGAAAAAGAACTGGAGTGTTGATATTTCTAACTAGTTCAATCCACTGCCCCAAACAGACAACTTTAAATTGTCCTAGGCATGAATATGTGTATTCGTTTCCTGAAGCTGCTGTAACAAAATACTACAAACTTAGTGGCTTAAAACAGCAGACACTTGCTCTCTTGTGTTCTGGAAGTCAAGTTTAAAGTCAAAGTGTCAGCAGGCTGCCCTCCCTCCCAAGGCTCCGGAGGAGGACCCTTGCTTGCTTCGTCCAGCTCCTGGTGGCTGCTGGCCTCCTTGGCTCGTGGCTACATGACTCTAACCTCTGCCTCCATCGCCGCAGGGTCTTCTCTGTCTGTGTCTTCTTCTGTCTCTTGTGAGGATGCTTGTCACTGGGGTTAGGGCTCTGCCTGGGGAATCCAAGATGCTTCCACCTTGAGGTCTTTAACTCAGTGACATCTGTCAAGACCCTTTTCCCAAATAAAGTCACACTCACAGGTTCAGAGGGTTAGGATGTGGCCATACCTTCTTGGAGGGCCACCATTCAACCCACTACATCCTAATGGTCAAATGTTAAATCAGTGGAATCACTGAAACCCTAGACTCATAAAATGGGATTCTGTTGAGAAGGTAAAGACCATGAATTTGAACTTGTTGCCTCCCCTTAGCCCTTGGCCTTTGGCCCTACACGTTACACCCAGGAGGCTTCATAGGTAGCCAACCTTTGAGAGCTAGTGCAGCCCAGTAGAAATGGCCTGAGCTTTGGCAAACCCCAGTTTAAATATCAGCTCTGCCATTTTCTAATTCTGGCTTCAGGTAAGGCATTTTACTTCTTTGAGCTTCAGTCCTCTCCTCTGCAAAACGGGACTGATTCTAGTGCCTACCAGCAAGGTGGCTCGGGGGAGGTTTGCAAAGCGGGAGTTCCAGCTGCACATGGTAGGTATTAAACTAGGTGTAGCCATTGATCTGTTCACTCATGCATAGTTAGTTGGGCACATATTTATTTCACATATAGTTCACACAGATTTATTGAGCACCTACTATGTGCCAGTCAATCACTGTCCAAGGTGGTGGGATTTAGTTGTGAAGATCAATGGTGCCTGGTCTGATGGTGATTGCATCTAGTATGGGAACATAAAGATGATAAATAAATACAAATATATAGTTAAACCATTTCGGGTAGATGCAAATTTTTCAAACCTGATGCGCAATAGAATGACTGTGAAGGGAGGAGGGGCCACTTTACATAGGGTGGCCAGGGAGGGCCTCTACAGGAGGTGGACATTAAGCAGAAACCTTCATGATGAGGAGAAGCACACTGTAGGGCAGAGGGATTGGTGTCCTAGGCGAAGGGAACAGCAAGTACGGAGGCCTTGAGGCCTTGAAGATGGCTGCGCTGAGTTGTTGATAACAAAGATGCCCTTGTCTGATGGTGTCTTTGTATTTAGAGTGGTATTTATATAAGCACTAGTCGCCTTGCCCACTGTGGTGGTCATTCACCAATTTTTCACCATGCATTTCTGGTTCTCTGCCTTTCCTGGCCCTGATCCTTGGATGGGGCATGTGAAAAGTGGAAGCGATATGTCACTGCTGGGTAGGAGCATTAGATTGTTGGTGCGGCAGCCTCCAGAGCTCTCTTGCTCTTGGCTGGGGACTGACAGTTTTGAGGATGGTAACCACCCTGGGGACCTGAGTGGCTGCCATGAGTAGAGCCATCCTGCTGATCCAAGGTGTTGGGTCACGTGAGTGAGAATCACCTCTAGTTGCTCTAAATCACTGAGTTTCCGGGGCTGTTTGTTACTGCAACACAATCTCACCTACCCTGACTGATACACTCACTTTTGCTGAGTACAATCTTACACCTTGCCACTGTAGTCCTCCTGTACCTTACTGAGTTTAGGTCACTGTGAGACCCAAATGTCATCTCAGCCCAGGCTGCTGGTTGTGCAGGCGCGTTCCCACGCCTCTTGCAGACAGGAATGCCTGGAACCCAGAGGGCCTGTGTGAGCAGTGGCAGCTCAAATGAAATAGGAGAAGCAGCTGCCTGCCTTCGCTCCCCTAGCCCAGGCATCCCTCACCAGGGGCCAGGGCTCTGCGATTCCTCCTACACGCGCACCCTCCCTCTCCATCTGCACGAGTCCCTGCAGTGCTCCCTTCGTGGGGTGATGCAGAGCTGCAGCCGGCAAGCCTGCTCCTGGGCCCGCAGAGCACTTCCGGGCATTCGCGTTACTCGCCCCTGCGATGGGGATAGATTGCAAGTGCATCTGGCGATGGACACAGAACGCCAGAGCCGGCGCGCCGTGGCTGCTTCCTACACGGGCAGTCTGAGCAGCGCCAGGCATCTCCAGGCTGAGTGAAGTGGGCCAGGTGCGGCCAGCGGCAGAGCTGAGGGTGAGCGCTCCTTCCAAAGGGCAGCCCCCGCCTGCCAGGCCTCCCAGCTCTGCCCGCAGCAGCCAGGCATCTGTGTTCACAGAGAATGTTTGCAACCAGGCGCAAGACCCTCCGCCTCTCTGGGCCTCAGTTTTCCCATCTGTAAAACAGCGCAATAGCGGTAGTGCTCCATTCCGGGGCTGCTGTGACGCGTGCCAGGCACAGAGTAAAGGCAAAACGCAGGCGAGGCCTGTATGTCCTGGTGATGCAAAGATCTGACAGCACCTCTCAGCTTCAGGCCTCCTGTGGGACCCCCTGTGTGGCGCTGGGTGGGGCCTCACTTCCATGGGCTGCGGCCTAAGAAGCGTCCTCCAGCCCGGCCCCCGGGAATCCACCTCTTGAAATGGACAGTTTAGCTGCCCCACAGGCTTCACTGTTCCCCTGCGCGCGTCTTGGAAGCACTTCGCTGTGGTCTTGCGCGCGCTGCCTTTTCGGTGTGCGACCCGGGACAGCGGGGCTGCCCTGGACACCCGATCTCCAGACCCTCCGTTCTAATCACGCTGCTTCCTAGACTCAGGCTCACCCATACATCGTTTCTAATGACAGTTTGAGAAGAAAGAAGTCGCGAAGCAAATTTTACATGACGCTCTCATCACCAACGACATTTAATATCCTAAATCAAATGCTTTATGGCGTCGCATCGCGGGCCTTCGGGGGAATGAAGGAAACCTGCTTTTTTTTTTTTTTTTTGCCTTTTGTGCGCCTTTTGTG
The DNA here is from genome assembly GCF_951640355.1 of Cnephaeus nilssonii. NCBI lineage: Eukaryota > Metazoa > Chordata > Mammalia > Chiroptera > Vespertilionidae > Cnephaeus > Cnephaeus nilssonii. The sequence continues at coordinate 8,139,334 of NC_137093.1, forward strand.
TGCTCGGGGTCACTCCCTTTGGGGATTCCTGGCTGTTATGCTTGGGGGTTCGTTTTGGGGGGAGTTAGGATGCTCAGAGGGTCCACCGGGATTCTTGGGGGACTGTTACACAATGAGGCGGCCTGTGTGTGGATCCAGAGCTGGTAATATGAGAAAGTTATGAGAATATAAGCCAGGCGTGATCTGGGGTTCCTCGCCACTCACCTGAGGGGCCCCTTCCCTCGCAGGGAAGCCGATACGGTGAAAATCAAACCAAAGCGACAGAAATGAAAACAGGCCCTGCCTCACCCCTCCCCACACCCAGCAAGCCTGGGAGTCACCGTGAGCGTCTGCTCCCGTTCCCTTCCGTCTGACAAATGTTTCTGGACGTTTCCTACGTGCCGCCGTGTGCCTGACCCAGAGCTCACGCAGGTCAGCGCAGTGCTCAGTGCGTTCCTCACATCCAGCCATCCGTGTGTCTGCCCGCTGCACACGGGGGCTCCTGGGGTGGCAGCTCGGGTTGCAGCCTTCGAAGAGTCAGACACACGAAGGAGCCCAAGGTGAGCTGCGGGCCACGGAGGCGCCTGGAACAGTGCCTGGCATATAGCATGTGCTCAGGGAACGGTGAGTGAGTGATGACATGGTAAAGAACCAGCAATCGAACAGAGGGATCAGACCTTGCAGGACAAGCGCTTGCTTCCTCTGGCCCCTCTTTTTATTCCCTGATGCCATGGGGCGGCTCTGGTACGGCATCCCAGCCAGCTCACTTGAGGCGGTAATTCACATTCGCGAGAGAGACCCGTGGCTGAGCGCAGGAAGACTCCTGGAGGACTTGGGATCCTCTCCTGCCTTTGATTTCCTGGGAGGGAGCCACGGGAGAGACCTCTTTGCTATTCGCATGTGGTCGCAACAGGCCAGGAGGAAGGTGGCTGGTCACAGGGTGTCTGTCCCCTGCCCTCCTGTTCTGAGAGCCGGGTTAGAATAAGCGCAGCGTTAGCTGGGCTTCGGCCGTGAGCTCAGAGCCATGCACGCGCCAGCAACCTGAGCCTTCCCCGCCCCCAGGGTGCGAGGCTCCGAGTCACCCCACACCAGCGAGGCCTGGCAGCAGAAAACCAGGCAAGGGGCCGAGTGCTGAGCACGGTGCCTGGTGCGTACTAAATGCTTAGGAAAGGCGGCGTCCTTGCATCGTCCTTAGCTCACAAATGAGGAAACTGAGGCTCGGAGAAGGGAAGGGAGGAAAGTGGCTGTGGATCGAGACTGGGGAGGTGTGAGTGTCCAGAACACAGGAGCTTACTGATCATGGTAAGAAGTCCATCCTAACACGAGCTGGGCAACAGGGGTAAGTTATGTCACCTCTCTGGGACTCAACTAATGATAAGGATAATAACAGACTGCACTTAGGAAATTCCTGATATCCAACCCTCGCAATATTGGCACATAGCAATTTCATAGTTTCAGTTTAATAAAGGTAACTCCTTCCTAGTGGCCACGCTAAGATGAAGGTATGTACAGACGGCCAGCACCAGCCCGCGGTGATCCCTCGATGCTCGGGAGCTAGTTTAGTTGCCATCTGCCCGGCCCCCTGGACAAAGGAAGGAGTGAGAGGTCCTCACACCGGCATCGGATGCAAAGCCCCTGCCCCATTTCCACTCCTGGACATGCCTGTGCCGGGGCCCCTCCCCACCTCCTGGGCTTGGTGATAGGGAATCAGCAATTTCCTCGGCCCAGCCACCCGGGGAAATGATTGACCAGCTGCTCTTAAAACCCCTCTCCACCCCGGGGCAAGCTCTCAAGCCGAGCACCCTCCTTTGAACCAGAACTCTTCAATTATCGCTGGGGTCCCGGTTCCCTTTCTTTCCTTTCTGTCGGGGAAGCTGGGGGTGAGAGGGCAGGTGCATTCCAGCTGGGAGCACAGGAGAGAGAGGGGCCGTCTCCAGAAGTCTGTCCTGGTTGGAGCCTGGGGTCTCTCAGAAGCATCTCCTTCTTCTTCATCATCATCATCATCATCATCATCATCATCATCTTTTCATCTTCATCCGCTATTGCTAACTGCTGCTTTTCCTTTTACTCCCTCTTATATCCTCTTCCTTTTCCTCCTCCATGTTCCTCTCCTCCTCTTTTCCCTTCTCTTCTTCTTCTTCCTCCTTCACCCTCAGACAATGCCTGATTCCCAGGTTCTCTTCTACCTTCTGTTTCCATCTTTCCTTCCAGGGTCCTCATTCTGCTTGGGGTTGGTTTCAGACTTTCCCTTATACTTCTACCCACCCCTGACCCCTGAACCACAAAAACCTACCCGTCCTGGATCCAGTGGGCTCAGTGGTATCTCCTGGATCAGAATAAATTGTGGACTGATTGCAGCCCTCAATTAGTGAGTGCAGATCTCAAAACCCAGGGCTAGGCAGGGATGGCTGTAGATTGAACCACTGTCGGGGTCCTCAATAGGTGAGCGGGTGGATGGAATAACAGATCAAAATGGTTCGGAAAAGAATCCCGCACTGTCGTCCGCCCTGTCCCAACAAAACCAAGCCAGGGAGAGTCTAGAACTTCCCCAACTTTAAGGGTTTACCTTGCTCACACCCTTAACCACCAGTTGTCCCAGTCAACAGTGATCAGCTTTCAGAAGGCCCACACCTAACGTGGCCATAATTGATTCGCTCAGAATTATGCCTGTCTGGGCCGTCCGAGTTCCTTTCCAAGGAATTTGGAATAGGCTCTGCAGGAGGAAGTTGATGTCCCTGGAAGCCTGAGACTGAAGCATGTGGATGTATAGATACTGGGGAGCTACCTTCCACTCCCCACAGGACCTGGAAATGTGAAATGATGGTGGGGATGATGACGGGGATGGTGATGATGGTAGGGATGATGATGATGGGGATGATATGGTGATGATGGTGGGGATGATGATGGTGGTGATGCTGATGGGGATGGTGATGATGGAGATGATGGTGGGGATGATGATGGGGATGGTGATGGGGATGATGATGGTGGGAATGATGATGATGGGGATGATGGTGGGGATGATGGTGGTGGTGATGATGGTGGGGATGATGATGGTGGTGATGATGGTGGGGATGATGATGGTGGGGATGATGATGGTGGGGATGATGATGATGGGGATGGTGATGGGGATGGTGATGATGGGGATGATGATGGGGATGGTGATGGTGGGGATGATGATGGGGATGATGGTGGGATGATGATGGGGATGATGGTGGGGATGATGATGGTGGGGATGATGGTGGTGGGGGTGATGATGGTGGGGATGATGATGGTGGGGATGATGGTGCGGATGATGATGGGGATGATGATGGGGATGGTGATGGTGATGATGATGGTAATGGTGGCGATGGCGGCGATGGCAGTGATGATGATGATGATGGTAATGATGTTGATGGTGGGGATGATGATGTGATGATGGTGGTAGTTGTGATGATGGTGATGATGTAGATGTATTGAGCACTTACTCTCTATCAGCCACTTGAGTGATTTACATACATGGAGTACCACGAGGTACCCCATTTTCCTTAAGCTTCAATTGATTCCTCTTACTTTCAGTCAGGTGGGTGCTGACAGATAGTCTTACTGAAGTTCTATAGAAAGGCAGTGATTCCTTCTAATGGAGTGTGTGGTACTTTTTGAAAAAAATGACTTCGAATCAGGGCCAGGATTAAGGCAAGACAATTGAGACACCTAAGGCATATAATTTAAGGAAGCAGTTACTTTCAGGCTCATGCAAATGAGGGATTGGCATTTGCACAGACCTGAGAGGGGATGCCTCCTGAAAATGTGTACCCTGCGCTCCTGGCTCCCCTCATTCTAGTCTCAGCCCTGCTTTCAACAACTTCCTTTCCTTTTCTTATGTTGTGTCCCCATTATAAAGTGAGTGACTTGAATCCTGGATCACAGAGGGCCATTTCGGGTGTGCTATTCCGGTTCTGGCAAATTAAGGACACACATGCTACAAGCCCCAGGTCCTGTGTCTGTGGCAGACATCACTAATCAACCATGCACTCTACTTGCTGAGCTCAGAACATGTTCTCAGAATCCAACGCCACACAGAGACATGGGGATCTACTGCCAGATATCTAGAGTTGCCAAATAAGGCACGACCGTTCTGAGGGCAGGAGCTGGGTCATGCTCCTCTCTGTCTCTCCAGCACTTAGCAGGGAACCTGACACAGATGGGGCTCTGCCTAGATTTTCCACTCAGACTGAAACCTGACCAAGAATGTGCATAGAGGACTACCTGTGTAGGCAGTTACTGTTCATACACACACACACACACACACACAAAATACACTCAAATATGCACACACCCACAAACATGCACACACAAAAATGCACACACAAATACACTCATATATACACCCACATATATGCGCGCGCGTGCGCACACACACACATACACACACACAAAATACACTCAAATATGCACACACCCACAAACATGCACACACAAAAATGCACACACAAATACACTCATATATACACCCACATATATGCGCGCGCGCGCACACACACACACACACACACAGTCCTCCACCATAGGCCCCAGCAAGGCCGCCCCTCCTTGGCGCTGAGCTGTCAGGAGCCTGGTCAGAATCATCAGGGCTCACAGTGATAACAGTGTCCAGAGCCAACAGGAGGGAGCCTAATCCACAGTGAAAGCTGACAGGGCCGCGCCCCCCTCCCTCCACGCCTCCTGCCAGCTCCCTCTAACTCAGCCCAGTGGGAGGTGGCAGACTCTAGTGCCCTCGAGCCTTGTCATCTCCTCGCTGATGATGCCACTGTTTTGACAAAGCTGAGCACACAGCCGGTAGGTGTGAGGTTGGAATTAATTTTCTTTTGGAAGGTCAAGTACATTAAAGAGCTTTTGGCTGGCTTGCCTCGATCTTCCTTTCCTCCTTCTTCCAGGAGCAAGAGTTCACAAGGGAGAAAGGGACACTCTTTCCTGCAGCTGTTTGATTCTTCTATTTCCCTCCCTTTGGAGGACGTGGCCTGTTTCCCAGCAGCTCAGGAGACCCCGTGGGCAGACAGATGGGCTCAGAGAGGCCTCATTCCCCCGCTGCTTTTGGAGGATCTCAGCATTAGACCTGCCTTGAGTGACCGGAGAAAAATAAAGAATAAAACCTCAGTTTCATTGTATAGGCCACTCTGATTGATTGGCAGTGGCTGCCTGGAGCCTGAGTGTGGGAAAGCAGGGAGCAACGAATGAGGCCTCTTCAGATGCAATGGGCTGGAGGATCATGATCCATTAGTAATGTCTGCCCTGGACATCACATTGGGCAATCAAGGCATCAATAAAGCTATTTTAAAAACACCTATAATTCAGCAACTTAAAAATAAATAGGAAACACAGTGAATAAGTATATTTAAAAACCTAAACAGAAGAGTCTATAAGAAAACTTAAAGCTACATGTGAAATAGAAATTGTAAACTCAAATGCCATTAGGGAGCCGGAAGGTGACATAAAAGTAGTGTGGCCCGGGGGCGGGGAGGGGGGCCTCTGCTGAGCTCTAGAGCAGGCGTGTGTGTGTGTGTGTGAGTGTGTGTGTGTGTGTGTGTGTGTGTGTGCGCGCACGCATGCACTCACACTCACACCCGATAAATGCCTGTTAAATAAACAGGTAAAAGGATCGAACCCCACCCTTACCCCTAGAAAACCATTCAAAGTGCCCAAATGTGTCCCAACTTTTAATGACACATCTCCCGCTCTTCTTTAATTATTGGAGATGAAGATTATTTCCTCTTGTTCTACCTTCAGTGATATGGATTCAACTCATCTGGATTCAAATCCCAATTCTACCTTTTCCTGGCTGTGTGGCTTTAGGCGAGTCACTTCACCGCTCTGAGCTCCAGTTTCCTCACTTGTAAAATGGGGCTAATAAAAGGATCTACCTCCCAAAGCTGTTGTGAGGATGAAATCAGGGGCACCTGACATTTCTCTTGTGAACCAGGTGAATTTTGAGAAAGAAAAGTGACACTCGAGCATTGCTTCCGGACATCGAGTGTTAGCGCGGATTGTCCCAAGCAGCCGGCCTCTCTGATCACCCCGTGGCGCAATAAGCTCATCGCACAAAGCACTGGGAGGGGGGCCTGGCAGTGAGGGCTCAATGCCGTGAGCTGTCACCCTGAGAAAACCACCATCACATTCCTGTCACCCTTACTCCGCTGCTACACGGAGTGGTCGGGGTTCCCAGTTCTGCCACCTCACCTGTCATTAGCACCTGTTCAGAGGAGATGGCAGCGGAGTCACACATGGAAGGGTGGAAATGATTCTGTGGGTGACATGTGTGGAGACAGAAAAGGGCAAGGAGAAGAGGTTACACAAAAGGGTAGCATCCAGTTGCTGGGCAATTGGTCACGACCTGGCTGGAACCAGGTCAGAGGGTTCATGAGTCTGAGAAATAAAGTTCAAAGGATGGTGTGCGTGGGCCTGGGACACATTTCTCATCTGTGACATCATCCGTAAAAGATCGGCCAAAAGAGGATTGTGCACCGACACCAACATGAAAACAACTGATTTTCCTGAGAAGAATCCCGAAGATCAGCAACCCAATTACAGGATCATATTTTAAAAGGATGTCATAAAATCCCCGTATTAAACAAGAGAACAGGAGATAGCCACCACCACTCCCTTTTACTGCTATTACGGAATGTCACGGGCAGAGAAAGCAAAATTAAAAAATAAAAGTGCCCCCCTCCCCCTTAAAGGAAGCCTTCTTCCTAATCTGGGAAAGCGCAGTGGGATTTAACTGAGAGAAGGTTCCCGCCATCTCAGTGAACCTCCAGCAATTGCTTTGCAAGCGTGACATTTGTTCATGTCCATCCCCCGCATTCCGTTCATCTGTTCTTGTCTCCCAAACAAGAGGACACGGACGGGGCAGATGCGCAGCTCACTCATAATCAGAAAACAGCCGGTGCCACTAGGACCCTCTGACTTGTTTTCGTCCAGCACATGGTTTCTCGGAAAGACGCCTGCCCAGGAATAGGGAGGCCTACACTCAGAACTTGGGATTGCCATTCTTGCAAACTGCACTTCTTCAGAACCCCCCGCCCCCCCCCCCCCCGCCCTTTCTCAGTCAGGTGTGATCTCCCCTTTTCTCGTTGCTGATTGCAGCCTGGGTCAGCAAAGATCTTACGCTGTATCTTGGCTCATTTCATTTTATTTCATTCATGACTCCTTGACAGCAAGTGTTTAATAAGCACATACCAAGTGCCAGACATGGTCTAGGCAATGGGGATATAGCAGGGAGCATGGCAAAGCCCCAAACTTGTGGAACGGATATTCCCAGGCAAGGAGTTATACTTTTCTCATTTATTTGCTTGAGGGGTTCCTCCTTCAAGAACCTAAGATCCAGCTCAAAGACCACGGCTGTGCCCCGAAACCATTCCATGACTCCTCTTGGCAAAAGCACCTCCTTTCTGCTTAGCCCTTTCTTCCCTGACTCTGTGCTGTGACGTTCTGCCTTGCGTAGAGGGAGTAGCGGTGGCCCTGGCCAGAGGTGAGCCTGGGAACGGGTGGGACACGGCTCCCGGGTGGGACGGCCTGGGTTGGAAGCTTCGCTCCTTCACTTCTATCTGAGTGAACTGGGCAATTGACTTCGCTTCTCCGTTGCTCACCTGTAAAACAGGGACCTTAACCATATCACCTCATAGGGTTCCTGGGAGGATTAGAGGCCAGTGGCTTCGCCTCTCTGAGCCTCTGTTTTTCTGTATGGCAGATGAGCCCATAAAGCCGTTGTGTCTTATTGTGAAGATTTTGTAAGGGCCGCGTGGGAAGGCACCTGCCACAGGTCCTGGCGTGTGTCAGCCACCAGGGAAATGTGAGCTCTTCCCTCCTCCCTGGAGGAAAAGAAGGGGAAACCGCCCTTTCCTCTCTCCACCTCGCCTCCCTTCCCCATCAGGAGCCCAGGAAAAGGCGGGGAGGGCTCCTTTTGAATAGGGTCTCCTTTTTGTGGCAGCCAACGTTGACATTCTCAGCTATCCTTTGGAGCTCAGAGTTCCCGTGTTCATGATGGAGGAGCAGGGAGCAGAAGCTGCTCGTTAGTGTTGGAAAGCCCTGGTTGGGGTTGGGAAGGAGGACCAGCCAAAGCGCAGGACCTTCAACCGAGACTAGTCCACCTTCTCGTGTGAACGCAAGGTGTGGGGAGAGCCACACGGGTCACGGTGCAGAGCTCTCTGACCTGCTTGGAAACTCTAACTGCGGGCAATGGCCAACCTGTCATACAGTGCCATATTCTTGAGCAGGGACAGACTTCTGCAAGGTATTTCTCACATTGCTCCCCGAGGGCCTCAGGAATTCATGAAAGATCACAAGGGAGTGTTCTGGATTATTCAGTGACAGGCGCCCTCCTCAGGGGCCCAGGATGGATGTCCATGTCCACTGTGGCAGGGGAGATGAGAAAAGCATCGTCATTGTGAGTGTCCATTGGGTGCATGCTGTGTGCCAGGCAGTATGCTAAGCACTTCCCATGGTCTAGGCCAGTGGTCTGCAAACTCATTAGTCAACTGAGCCAAATATCAACAGTACAACGATTGAAATTTCTTTTGAGGGCCAAATTTTTTAAACTTAAACTTCTTCTAACGCCACTTCTTCAAAATAGACTCGCCCAGGCCGTGGTATTTTGTGGAAGAGCCACACTCAAGGGGCCAAAGAGCCGCATGTGACTCGCGAGCCGCAGTTTGCCGACCACTGGTCTAGGTAATACATTCAATAAACCTAGAAAGAGGGTGCTAGTAGCATCCCTGTTCTACAGAAGGGGAAACTGAGGCTGGGGTCTCAAAGCCGGTGTGAATGGGGAAGCAATGGAGAAATATTAGGCAGATGAGGGCCTTTCTAGAATTTATTAGCTGTGTGGCCTCAAGCAAGTGACTAAGCCTCCCAGAGCCCCCATTCTCTCTTTTATAAACTGGGGATCACCCCCCTCTTACAGCTGATGAAGTTGAAGCCCCAGGTCATAGAGCCAATGAACGGTGGGGCCAGAACTCATCCAGGGGCCTTGGACTTGGTCCAACACTTACTGCTGTGTAATGAGCACCTCCAGGGCTTGGTGGGTAGAACAACCATTTCATTTGGCCTCTGAGTGTGTAGGGCGGGAATCTGGGAAAGGCTCTGCTGAGCGGTTCATCTATGATCCACGTGGAATTAGCTGAGGATGCGCTTCTTTTACTCACACTTGTTTCTTCTTCTCCATGTGGCATCTCACCCTCCAGGGCTCCTTCCCGTGGCTTGGGGTCCTCCCAACGTGTGGTGAGGAGTAATTGCATATGGTGGGTGATTGCTCCAAAACAGATGCCTCAAGATGCAGGGAGTAGAAGCATCTCTTCCACCGTAATCGGTTGGCCAAAGCAGTCGTAGACCACACTCCTCTCTTGATTCGAGGGAGGGGTCATAGACCCCACCACTCAGTGGGCCAGATGTCAGAGAATTTGTGGCCATCTTTAGTTTGTCTCACTGATACATCATAAGAATCCAGTAAACCATACCTTTTACCTAGAAAAAAAACTCTATAAAATGCAGCAGCTGACGCCCACCAGCCTACCCTCGGTTATTGGGAGAATTACATGAATGAATGTAAGTACAGTGCCAGATTCTTGACAAAAATCTGGTGTATCATGAAAGTAAACTCCTTCCCTCAAGGGCAAATGGGACACCCCTGGCAGGGAGACTGCCTTATCCAAGTGTCTGGTTGCCAGATAAAGGAAAGGCATGCTGTTAAATTTGTGTTTCAGAAAAACAGTGAATAATCTATAATAATAAAAGTGTAATATGCTCATTAGGCCGGACATCCTTCCGGACATCCTTCCTTCCAGACCAAGTCGCAGTGGGCGGGGGCCATGCAGAGGCAGCAGAGGCTCCCGGCCGCGGCGGGCAGGGCCGGGGCGGAGGTCCTTGCACAAATTTTGTGCGTCAGGCCTCTAGTTTTTAATATAAATACGTCCCATGTTTATCTAAGATTCAGATTTAGTCAGGCATCCTATATTCTATTTACTTCTGTCTTATATGACACACAGGTATGAAATTGTATGGTTCTTGTTCTTTTCTGACTTAATTCACGTAGCATAATATTCTGAAGATCCATCCATGTTCTCAAATGGCAATATTTCATCCTTTTTATGGCTGAGTAGTATTCCAGTGCATATGTGTACCACCTCTTCCTTCCCCAGTCATCCACCAGAGGACACTTAGGTTGTTTCCATGTCTTAGCTACAGTTTCTTTAGCCACAAAGTGTGTTGATGACACTGAACACAAGTGGGCTTGGATTTCTGGGGGCGGGATGCCCAGGACGTCACACACTGGTTTCAAGAATTCCTTTCCTCAGCCCCCTTCTCTCTGGGATCCTCTCCCCGCTTTGCTCTCTCCTTGGGACAGGAGGATGTCCCACACCTTTGTCGCCGTTTCGGGATCGTCACAGGGCTCCACCCCACAGGCATGGTGATAGGAGGGGGAAGGAGTGGCCACAGGCTCCACCCCTTTGAGGCTGCGATCCCTGGAGGGGAGGCGGGGGAGAGGGGCTCTCCGCTGCTCAGCTGGACTGGAGCAGGTGGCACAGGGCTTGTCCTGTGGGCTGTCTTCTCCCGGCTCCTTCAGCTTGTGAGCGAGGCTTTCTGTGGGTGGTTTTGTCCATACCCAGGGTGTTTTCTGGGTTGTGAGCCACTCTGACACGCACTGTGGAAGCTAGAGAAGCAGAGGCTCCCAGCCACTCCACTTCTTTCCTCTGCCTCCGGAGTCTTGGGGAGTTGCTTTAAGTGCATTTCCAGGGACTGTAGGTGGACTTGCAGGAGGAATAGAGTGGATGGGCTGGTGCCGTCTTCTCACTACGTCCTGTCAGTGATCCTGTGTCCTTGGGACGCTGGGTTTTTTATGACAGTGGCCGTGTTAACAAAACAAGTGTCTCGAGAAAATCGGTGTGGGATGTGAGCTGAAGGCACAGCGGCCAGTCGATTCCAAGGTTGAGAAACTGCTGTGTCCAGCAGGCAAGCCACGGGCCTTCCTGAAGGACGGACGCGATCCTTTTTCTTGATCCCTCTGTGCGTCCTTTTTCCAGCAGTGCTCGCGGTCGGCGTCCAGGCTAAGTTCCTTGGAGCTAATGACTTCATCAGCTGGGTCGTGAGGGGCTTAATGAAATAATGACGGAGAGACCAAAGTCACCGTGAACTGGGGATAGTTTGGGAACTTCTAGTCCGAAAAGAAAGAGACCTATTCAGACCCCGAGGCAAACAAATGAATTAACCCGGGGGGAATCTGGAGGGCAAACACGACTTTGCACTTCTCTGAGTGGAAGGGGGCAAAGAAGCACAAAAAAGCAAAACAAAGCCTGGTCTCCGGTCCATTAAAAAACAATCCGCTGGGAGCTTTGTTAATGCAAAGCTCTTTATCTGAGGGGCTCACGGAGCTTTATTACAGGTAAATATCCTTGTCTCCAGCTGCTAATAGGGAGGCCAGGCCTGGGAGATTAGGGAGATGCTATTTAAGGTCACATAACAGTCAGTGACAAAGTGGAGACTCACAGAGTGGCCTGTAATGGGATTTGTCTGCCTTCTATTGTATCAGCTTAAGACGCTGGTGTGCAGGGCCGGGCCCCAGGCAGGAGCTGCAGGAGACAGGGCGCCTTAGAATCACTGGGTGCTGCCGCGGAAGGGACTTTGAGGGTCCCTGAGGACGGCCCCCTTTGTTTCCAGACCCCACACTTAGGCTCTGAGAGGGCCAGGGACTCCCCCTTCCGTGCAGCCTGCTTGAGGCAGAGCCGGGAGCCGCATAGAGGGCTCCCAACTTCCATCTAATTCCCTCTCGGAGTTTTCCTGGCGCTGAGTGAATTGTCTGGGAAAACCTATTAAGGAAATTCAATTTCTCTGCAGCCGGCTCAGTGGAACTTGAGTTGGATCAAAGCTGGTGGCTTTGGAAGGAATTGGAGAGGAGTGATAGAGCACCCCAGCTCAGGGCAGAACGTGGGATCCGAGGCGGAGAGAGCCCTTCGCTATCACACCTCTGCCGCCTGTGCGCAGCAGCAAAGAGGTCTAGGCTCACTGATCCCTAACGCACTTTGGCCATAATCAAATCCACTTATTGTTGCTATATCCAGACCTCAGTTTTCCATTCTGCCAAATGGGGACATTGGTTGTTCTCACCTTACGGAGTTGTGGTTGCTCTCAGCAATCAAATGAGATGCTATGCTAGCATATAGTCCTCAATGCATAGCTTCACTGAGTTGGTTAGCAAAATGACCGAGTATGTGTAAATATTATAATTTTCTAAGGTCCCTTTAAAAACTATTAAGGTATCTTCCAAGTAAACTAGTATAAACTGAAGCTCTGTTGTACAATTTATTTGTTTCAGTATACTATGTATCTATTTATAGGTAGAGGGATGAATGGATATAGATAGATAGATAGATAGATAGATATAGATATATATAGATATATAGATAAAAATGCAATTTTATCATTTGCCCTCTTTCACACACTTAATAAGTTTAGTAAGTATATTAAATCCATATATGTTTAAGAGCATTGAATCCATGAAGCACATTAAGCAGATTAAATGAAAGGAAGCAGGAAGTGTGCAGATGAACTTCACGTTCATTCCATTGGCCTCTGCGTAGCTACAGAGTTGCCATTAGGCATAAAATAGTTGCATTTACTGAGCCTCGGTGATTTTTACCTGCGTGCCTCCTGGCCATCCCTTTCACCCTGGCTTCTCCCAGCTTCTCCTTCTCAGGAGCCCATCCCTTTCACCCTGGCTTCTTCCCCATTCTCCTCAGCAGCCCATCCCTTTCACCCTGGCTTCTCCCAGCTTCTCCTTCTCAGGAGCCCATCCCTTTCACTCTGGCTTTTTACCCATTCTCCTTCTCGGCAGCCCATCCCTTTCACCCTGGCTTCTCCCAGCTTCTCCTTCTCAGGAGCCCATCCCTTTCACCCTGGCTTCTTCCCCATTCTCCTTCTCAGCAGCTCATCCCTTTCACCTGGCTTCTCCCAGCTTCTCCTTCTCAGGAGCTCATCCCTTTCACTCTGGCTTTTTACCCATTCTCCTTCTCGGCAGCCCATCCCTTTCACCCTGGCTTCTCCCAGCTTCTCCTTCTCAGCAGCCCATCCCTTTCACCCTGGCTTCTCCTTCTCAGCAGTGGCGCCTGCTTTCCCAGCTTGCCCCGTGGGGCTTCCCAGAACCATTTTCCTTAAACATATAGTGTCCTTACTTCCCTGGGTGCATTATGCCACAGGCAGCAACCTCCAGGTCAATTAGCCGCAACCCCGCGCAACTGTCTGCTAATGATGTGGCTGGTGGAAAGGTTTCTTCATGGAACTGGGCGAACAAGGGTCCTCTAAATTTTACTAGTATTGGCCGACAGCTGCCTCTCTCCTCCTCACCTGGCTGGCTCTTCTATGCCTCTCCGTCTGGTTTCCTCGTTATCTCCCCTTACGCATTCATACCAAAGAGGAAAGGACTCCCTCAGGGTCCGGGAAGCCAGGGACAGGAAAGGGGCTGACGAATAGTAGGTGTTCTGTACATGTTTGTGGGATGAATTGGTGCATAGCGAGCAGGGCACGGGGCCTGCCCTGACTGTTGCTATTATTCTCATTATTCTAGAAGCTCCTTACAGCCAAGCCAGAGCCTGGCGCATCACGGTTTCTCCAGGGTCTCCACCAGCACCAGTCACTGGTCATTCACAGGCCATCATTTCCCGGGGGAATGGGAGGGTGCGGGGTGCACTCAGGGGATCCTCTCTTCTTTCTCCATCAGTGTCTTCGCCTTGTGACTGTCTCTCAGCTGCAGAGTTGGAGTCAGATCGAGGTATTGGCTCAATGAATATGTAAGTCCCTCTCCCCTGGCCTTTGTGATGGAGGAAATTCCTTTTTTATCTGTCTCATCTTCTCCCTCCAGGAGATGGGGGCCGGGAGGGGCGAGAGAAGAGAGCAGCCTTGAAGATGGCTCTGACTTGATGAATTTGGTTAGATATTAATTAGCACGATAGAAATATCTGGGCTTAGTCATCCAGTAGGAAGCTAGCTCTCTTGGTCCCAAGCTTCCTGGAATATTAAGGGACCCCCCCTCCCAAGCTTATGGGTTTGTAAGACACACCTCATCCAACTCAAGACCAATAAAACTCTCCTGTAACAGAATAATGACCTCAGTGTTACACATTGGTGGCAGTAAAGGAGCACTCTCCTTTTGCTTAGCACGGTTGTGCCTTCTGAGCAAGGCTGTGTGTTGGCAGGACAGGGCTGTGATCAACCCATTTGTCAGATGCGAAAACTGAGGCCCAAGGACCTAAAGTGCCTCTTCTCCCGAGAGTCTCCTTCCTGAGGCAGGAGGAGAAGAGGCCGGAAGTCATATTGTAACCATGGTTATCGCTACCAATAACACGCCTACCGAACATTTCACCTGCGTGAACTCCTATAATCTTCCCAACTGTATGAGGTGTGCGCACAAAGAAGGCAAAGAAACCGAGGGTCCAAGAGATTAGGTACTTTGAGTAAGGTAGGAGGAAACACCGCTACTGCGTTCTGAGTGGCAGTTGTACTCTGAGGGATCCTTCACTTGACTCCATGGACATGCCCCCACCCCCACCCCCACCCAAAAAAAAAAAACAACCTGTACAGAACACCTACTATGCATCAGGGGCTGAGGTCAAGCCCCATTCCTATTCATGGGCAATTTTATTTTTGAACCAGCATCCATAGAGGGTCCCTGACACCTAGGCTAGGAACCATGGGTCAGCATCAGCACCTGGTTAGTAAGAACCACTTAGCAACATCAGACCCACCCGGCCGATCCAACCAATTCACACTCCCCACCAGCCACAGAGTTCATTTTCAAAATCGGGTCCTTCACCTCTTGCCAGTTTCCTTTGGACAAAACTGAGTGCGTAGAGGAGCCGTTGAAGCTGTAAATATTGTAGGAAGCCTGAAGCCGAGAGGGGGGCCCAGCATTCCTCAGGCCAGGAAGAGAGGGTGGCCGGCTCCCGGATCAAAGGGCCCAGGCCAGTCTTCATGGCCAGCCTCCACACCAGCTCAGTCTCCGGCAGGAAGATGTCAAGGGAGGAGGCCCTCTTTGAAGTGTCAAGATAAGAACCATCCCCCCTCCCCATGGTGTGAAAGTGGTTCCCGCAGGAGCCGGGGAGGGTGTGAGGCAGTCGGCCATCTGTGCGAGCTGGGAGGGAGCTGGGAGGGGCTTATCGCTTGGGCAGACACCTACGTGGCTCCAGGCTGTGTCTGGACCCGGTGGAGATCTCGGGGGAACATCAGTCCCCAAAAATATATGCACTGCAGAGTGCTTTTCCATCGAGGGTTGTGTCTATGCTGGTTCAAGCATTGAGGGGTTGAGTGGACAGAGCCCTGCACTGGGATGGACCAGTTAGATGTACCCCTTCCGGCTGGGGGAAGTGGGCGAGGTCCGTGGGCTCTCTGAACCTCAGTTTCAATGAGAATTTAACCATCACACCTATATTTAGGATGAATTGGGGGAAATAAATGAGATTATACAAACTAGCCATTTCCTTTCCATGATACCTCGTACATACGCTCATTGAAAAAAATGGTAGCTGATGTTTTTCTTCACTGTCTGCCTCAGTACATCCGGTCTAGATGGTTTGGAGTTAAGATGTCTGATCAGCCCGGCTCGTATGGCTCAGTGGTTGAGTGTCGCCCTATGAACCAGGAGGTCATAGTTCGATTCTCGGTCGGGGCACATGCCCGGGTTTTGGCCTCAATCCCCTGTGTGGGGATGCAGGAGGCAGTCAATTGATGATTCTCTCTCATCATTAATGTTTCTAGCTCTCGCTCCCTCTCTGAAATCAATAAATAAATATATATATATATATATATATATATATATATATATATATGTATTTTTTTTTTTTTAAAGAAACTGGGTCTAGAAAGAGGAAGCCACTCATCCAGCTCTACTGAATACACAGACTGGGACTGGGATTTGAATTTTTAACTCCCAGAATCCTTTGCAAGAAAACAAGAGTAGGTTGAATTCTCTCAGTAATGTCCAGTGTTCATTGAAATGCAGTCATTAGGGCTCCGCCAGTGGCGATGGGCATTGTGGCCGTTCGTGGAGGTGAAGTGGTTTCTCATTAGGGGCTGCCATGGGGATAGGAAGAAAAATCAGTGGAAACAAGGGCTCAAGTCCTGCGCAGCCCGGGTATCCACCACGTCTTCCTTTTTAAGGGGGAGCAATGATGCTGCCTCGAGGAGTGTGGTTGCTTATAGGAAATAATGCAGGCATTGTGTGATAAGGAATTTGGTTGGCCTTTGTCCCTGGAAGGGAGACTCTGAACCTTGGGATTTCCTGCGCTACGGGCATGTTTTTGTTATTCATGAGCCCTTGGGACACACCTGAATTAATGCTGAGTGTTGAGATGACAGGATGGCGACTGGTCAACCAGAAAGACCAACCCTGTGATTAGAGAGCTGGCGGTTTCAGCCAGCCTGACCCAGGGGAAGAGGAGGGCAGTTGGAAATTGAGTTCAAACCCAGGCTTCCTTGTAATAAAACTGTAATCAGGAGCAGAGCCCTTTTCCGAGTTCTGTGAATTAGTCCAGTGACCAGCAGCCCAGGAGGAGTAACTGCTGTATCTCCATTTGGGAGAGGAAGAAACTGAGGATCAGAGAGGTAGCGTCACATGCACAAGGTCACACAGCTAGGACGGAGCAGAGCCAGAGCTTCAGCCTCTTGGATCCCAGAGCCAAACTCTTCCCCACCACATTCTACTGCCCCCTGATCCACCGGGCGGAGTAGCAGGCTGCCCCCCTTCTGGAATTCAGCCCAATCCTCAAAGGGATCCCTGGCAGGAACCAGCACACTCCACAGGGGAGACTTTATTTATGACTCTGTGGGCAAAGTTAAGAGAAACTAACTAGTGATGAAACAAAACCTTCTAGAAAGGAAGGTGCAAGCTTACCGGGACGTGGTGAGGGCTGCAGTTGTGGAAAAGCTACAAGGGATGTGCTTGACATCTGACACAAGAAGAGGGAGTCAAAGGAAGAACTGGCCCAGCCTCTCCCTTGTCCCTCCCTCCACGTCTGCAGCGGGCGCCTCCCATTGGCCAAACCCAAATGGAAGCTGCCGGGCAAAGAGGCCATGGAGGCAGCCCACGCAGGCCGGTGACTCGGGCACCACAGGTGGGAAGGGCGCCGAGGAGCCCTGGGCCCACAGCGTAGCTCCGCTCATGTTTTCCATCCTGCCCGCACGTGGTGCAGGTGGAAATGAGACATTCCACCACTCAGATGGAAATACAGGGGATATATTGTCCCCCCGGGGTTTCTGGAGTAACTGAACCCCCAACTCAACTCCACGGGCTCCTGTCACCTTCCCAGAGCTCATTTCCAAAAGGAAGTCACACCTGGTCCACGGCTCCACCTGCCGCGGCCGGCGCTCTGAACCTGCAGCTGCCAGGGGCTGCCCGTGGGCCACAGAAGCCCGCTGATTTCTCCAGGGAACGAGGCGGGAAGTGAGCGCAGAAGCTGTCCGTGCTCAGGCCCAAAACCCTTGTGTGGGGAGGCAAGTGAGGTCACTGCAAAGGGCTGGGGCGGGCGGGAGCAAGCCTGGCAGCCACCGCCTTTTCCAAGGAAAAGCAGAGCCAAAGAAAGCCCTCTGTGCCGAGCGCAGCCCACGGTCAACTCGAGAACTTCTGGCTTCGCCTGTGACTCCATTCTCTGCTGGTTGATTTCCTGGGCCGGCCCACGGCTGGTAATTAGTTTTTGTTCGGGTTAATCCAGCTTTTCATTCATGGACTTCTTTTCTCCCACTAAGTGTTTCCGTTTGAAATGTCACTAACAACCTAGATCATTTAGTGTCCAAACCCTCAATGGCCGGGGACTAAGAACTAATGAATAATATGTTCAACCAATTTAATTCTGGAATCAGCTCATTAACATATCAAAAGACTTTCAAATATGCACCCTCTTTGACCCTAAAATTTCCTGTCTAGCAAATGTGGGCTTTTTTGCCCTAAAGAAATAATTATGGATGTACACCGGTATTCAGTGAAAAAGGTGCTCGGTGAGTTATTGTTTCGGTTAGCAAAGACTGGGAGTAATCTAATATTTAACAAAATAATAATAATAATGGCGTTAGTAATAATAACAGTAACAATTGTCATGTTAAATATTTAGTTTTTCCTATGGGCCCAGGCACTATATTATTTTATATATTTATTTTTTAAATATGTTTTTATTGATTTTAGAGAAGAAGAGAGAAGGATCGAGATAAAAACATTGATGAGAGAGAAACATTGGTTGGCTGTCTCCTGCACACCCCCTACAGGGGGGGATCAAGCCCCCATCACTGGACATGTGCCCTGACCAGGATTCAAACCTGTGACTTCCTGGTTCATGGGTTGACACGAAACCACTGAGCCACACTAGTCAGGCCCAGGCACTATTTTAAATGCTTTGTCTAAGTTGGTTCATTTCGTCCCCACAACAACCCTATGAGACCAGTGCCATTCCTTATCCCACTTGAGAGCCAACCATTCTAAAGCCCAGACCCGGGAAGCAATTTGCCGCGTGCCACACAGCCTGGAGGATGGCTCCATGCAGGCTCCCCCTTCACGTTTGCCCGGCCCAGGGCAAACGAAAAAGTGGAGGCCTATGGACCATTTGCAAAGTTACAAGCCAGGCTAATCAGCTGTTAGTCATACCTTTTCTGTCCTCTGGTCTGGACAGAGCTGCTCTCATGACCCGGAGGCCAGATCTGAATGTCAAACCCTCGGACTCCTTGGAGTTCGGTGCCTGGATGGGTGGCAGGGATGGGCCAGCCCACAACCAACTATTCACTCGGTTCTCATCGCCCCCGGCTCCATTCCACACTGTGAGGGGCCACATGCGGACACGTGCCTTCGAGGCCCCCTCCACCTGAGCAGCGGCCCCTGACAGCCCCCAGGTCCCGGGCTGCACACACCAAGGCAGTCTTTCTCAGGAAGACGCCAGAGAAAAGCCAGCGGAGTCCTGGAAGCAGACTCAAGGCTTCGAGGCAGGAAATGGCAGGCTCCCAGGAATCTGAGCGCGTGTGGGTTTGAAGGACAGTGGGCTCTATAAGAGTGTATCTGCTCACCCCAGTCTCCCAGCCCATGGGACGGGATGTGGTGGGAGGAGGACGAGAGGGAAACCCTCTGGGGTGTGGGTCCAGAATATGGGTTTCTTTTCCCCAAATGTAACAACGGTATTAGAACCAGCCTTTGGACTCACATAGCCTAGCTTCAGAGGCTGTCTGCTTAACTAAAGTACCCCCCAAGATGAGCTTCTCCTAGTACATTGCGGTACCTGTATAAAGTAAAATATAGCTATGTTAAAAGACAGAAAATTGGTCCTGGACTGGTGCTGTAATTAATTCTTGACGGCCGAGGACAGGGAGAGGTGAATTCTAATGGGCGGTAGGAAAACGAAGAGCTGGAGAGGCTTCTTGGAAGGGGCAGTAGTTTGGGGGTTTTAGGCATCAGGGCAGGATGTGGAAGGAAGGGAACGCCAGGGGAAGAGGCAGGCGCCTCCTGAATTTCAGTCATGGGTTGGCGCTCTACTATGGGCTCTGGCTTACGTGCGGGAGATGAACTGAGGAATAAGGCAGAGCTCACGATGCAATCCCAAGTCCCTCCGAAGATGAACGGACTGCTTGACCTGAAATACACCATCCTTCCTTCCTTCCTTCATCGCACACGTCTTGATTGAGCTCTTCCTGTGGGCCAAGCCTGCCCGATGCTGGGCATGCGATGGTGCACCCAGGGTTGTTCACGCCTTAACAGGTATTTGTCGACGCTCCTGCTGAGAGTCAGCGACTCTCCTCGACTGGGATCTAGTCATTTCACCACTGAGCCTCGTGCGGCTGTTCCTTTTGCAGGACTGGCAGCTCGTGAAGAAATCAGGACACAGTCCGCACGCTGGGACCGAGTGGGGCGCCTGTGACGGAGACGAGCAGGAGAAGGAGGATCCAGCGGCTGTCCTGCCCGAATCCCCACGGAGCCGGGGCGACTTGTTAGCACTTGAATGAGACAACGGCCCTGAACGCCCCTGACCTCCTGCTCCTCGGTTGTCATCCAAAGGCCCTGCAGCTTGTACATTTGTGCCTGTCACACATTCCTTTGTGTTAAGATCGTTTTTTTTCTTGAAGAAGAAAAACAAAGCAGCAGGAAACACACACACACACTTTTTTCTTCCCAGTGATTACATAACTACAAGAAAGCCTTCCAAGCCCTGTCCTGTAACTCCACCAAACCTATAAACTTCATGAAGCTTAGTTGGCAAATACGCCGATGCCAAGAGCACATAAAACGCTCCGTGGCTGGGTGTTCCAGCCATCTGCGTTCATATAAAAATGTCTGGCCCCTGAAATCGACTCCACAGAAGCTGCTCACGGAGACATCCACTCTCCCACACAGTTCCACGCTGGGCATCCGCACGGAAAAGGAGGGTCATCGTGGGGAGGGGAAGGGGGGAATTATGCTGAGAGGGTCCAAGGTGGGAGGATGGGGAAGCGGGGGGAAAGGTGTAAACTCCAGTGGTGAGGGATGCTGAGGGGAGAGGGGGATTATTTGAAGGAAATTGCACCGGAAAATGTAACTTCGAGGAGGCGGCTGATGGTAAAATCAGTTTTTAGTGTGGGCAAGAGCAAGACTCGGGAGGCGGAGGGGTGTGAAAAAATGAACTCTGAGTCAGAGTCTGCAAGAACCGTGCCAGGCATCTTGGGTGGTAGAGCAGGGCATGAGGTATAAACATCGGAGGAGAAACGGGAGAGGGATCTGGAGAAGGGAGGGACGCACAGCCCAGGAGACACGCAAAGAAACACTGTCCTTCGTAGACACAGCAACCTGTTGTCGGGGACCTGGGACTTTAGCTGCCCCGCCCCACCCTTCCTTTCAGCCCCACTAAGTTCTAAGGATTGTGGGAAGCCACCATGGGAACAAGAGAGGAGAGTGTTCAACCCAAAGCAGGAAACGACACATCGTGCGTGCCTCCCCCAACCGGAGGGGTGCTGACGGAACCCGCGGATGGAAGGGGCAGAAGGCTGCCCATGTGCTCGGAGACCCCCTGGCTTTCCCACAGTCAGAACAGAGCAGAAGGGAGATTGCCCATCAGAGATAAAACCAGGGAGGATTACAAGAGTAAGCCAAGTGAATTCAACAGGGACACCCAGAAGCCACTGGGCGTTGACCAGGAGTCTCTGTGCACGTTCACTCCTGAACCCTCTGCCCCCGACCCAGCTTCCCTGCTGAAATGTGTGAACGCCGTGCCCGCACCGCGGATGCAGAATGCCAGGGCCTGGGCCCCCGGCCCTGCCCTCGGGGGTGTAGGCCAGATCTGTGGACCCTAAGGTTCCCGGTCGGGTGGAAGGCACTGGAAACTGGATCCCAGGCCTGCCTCCCTCCCGGTTCCTATCTCTCTGGGAGGGAGAACAATGGACATACAGAGATGCTGGAGGAGGGCTTATTCCTTTCCTTCTGACTTGAGGCCGACCTCAGTAAACTTTCATGCTCAGTGTAGAAGGAAAAGTAACAAATTTTTAAAAATAACCTTTCAATTAGCTGAGTAAGATCTAATAGTAATAACAACTACTAGCTAACCTAAAACTATTTACAGGGCATTCTATTTAAAAAGAGGGAAAGAGCAGATATTTCCATATTTCTTGGTATGTGCATAAAATATTTCTAGAAGTACAAATAAGAAATCCGATGGGCCCAGAGGAGAGGGGAACTGGGTGGCTGGGGGCCAGGGTGAGAAATTTTTTACTCTAGTTGCTTTTTATTTTATTTTAAAATATATTTTTATTGATTTTAGAGAGGAAGGGAGAGGGAGATAGAAACATCCATGATAAGAGAGAATCATTGATCAGCTGCCTCCTGCACGCCCCCCATTGGGGATCGAACTCACAACCCAGGCATGTGCTCTTGACCAGAATCGAACTGGAGACCCTTCAGTTCATAAGCCGACACTCTATCCACTGTGACAAACCAGCTAGGGCTCTAGTTCCTTTTTAAACAACCATATAGGAATGTTTTTCCTATTCAAAAATAGTTTTACAAATGAGTGTTAATATTTACCGAGACCTACTATGTGCCAGGCACAGTACCCCATACTGAGATGAATTTAGAGATGAATAACATAAAACAATGGCGCGTAATATCCGATTGGCTGGCAAGGGAGGCGGCAGGTGCACCATCAGCTCTGAGGCAGGAATGAAGGGCAGAGTGCAGAGATGACGGAGACTGGAATAGTTGGCAGGGGCCCTGACTCAGGGGTTCAAGACAACAGGCTAGAGTTCAAGAGCTGCATCATTCACTTACTTGATGTGTAACCTTGAATAAATCATTAAACCTCTCTAGACCTCATTTTCTTTGCTTATAAAGTGAGAATAATAATGGTAAAGAAGAGTGAGAAGAAATAGAAGGAGGAGAGGAGGAAGAAGGGAAAGAAAATGATATGAGGATGGTGATGATGATGATGGTGGTGGTGATGATGATGATGGTAGTGATGATGGTGATGGTGATGGTGATGATGATGGTAGTGGTGATGGTGATGATGATGATGGTGTGATGATGGTGGTGATGTTGATAATGATGGTGGTGATGGTGGTGGTGATGATGATGGTGATAGTGAAGGATGAGAAGGAGGAAGAAATGAGGAAGAGAATATAATTTTAATGAATTGTTTTGAGGATTATGTGAGATAATTTATATAAAGCTCTCAGCATGAAATTTGACACAAACCATCAAGCCATCCAAGGCAATGATTCATAAGATGACTAGCAGTACTGATGGTAGGGTGACCAGGCAGAGACTCGAGGAGTGATTAATTCTCATTGGAGGACTTGTGCAAGCTTGGTGGGGATGCGGCATTTGAGTTGGCTCTTAACAGGCAGAAGGACGAGTCAGATTTCAGCATTGGCAGGAGGACAATCAACAGATAGAACAGCCCGGGCAAAGGGTTGGAGCTAAGTTGGCACACGTGAACTCTCTGTGGGCTTTGATCCATAGCGTGGAGCTCTGAACCAGGTGGGAGGAGGGGCCAAGGAACAGAGGGCTATTTAAATGGGAGATGCCAGCCCAGCAGGCATGGCTCAGTGGTTGAGCCTCGACCCGTGAACCATGAGGTCTTGGTTCAATTCCCTATCAGGGCACATGCCCGGGTTACGAGCTCGATCCTCAGTAGGGGGTGTGCAGGAGACAGCCAATCGATGTTTCTCTTTCACCGATGTTGATGTTTCTATCTCTGTTTCCCTTCCCCCTCCTCTCTCTAAAAATCAATAAAAATATACTTAAAAATAAATAAATAGAAGTAAAAATATATTTTTAAAAATAAATGATAGATGTCAAATCCGAGGGCACCTTGGAGGTTATGATAATGCTGTCTTGTTTTTCTGTCCCTCTAGCTTAACGCCTGGCCATCCTCTTGTCCAATCAAATCCATCCACACTTTGACCAGATGTTTCCAGTGCTCGAGACACATGGAGACTCACTCTGTGGAAAGCAGGTATGGTGCTTTTTCCATTATGTTTTTCTTTTTGTCTTTAATAATATGGGAGATAGTTCAGTGTCTCATTGCTTATGCTGCTATTGGCCAAGTTTTCTGCCACTTTCATCAGCTGCATCCTGATAACTGAGGGGTCTATTATTCCATCTCTGTTCTGTTTGCTTTGGGTCTTTGGGTCTTGGGAATGGCAACACCTTTGTAGGCTAGGCTTTGCCTTATGATGCTGGTTACAATACAAATTGAATGTGGCCCATCTATGTATATAAAAGCCTGAGCGACTGGTCGACCGGCCGGTAGCTATGACATGCACTGACCACCAGGGGGCAGAGACAGGAGCAGAAAACACAGGCCTGGGAACATGGAACAGACTGATGAATCTCAGAGGGAAGGGAGGAAGGGGGAGGGCGGGAAGAGATTAACCAAAGATCTTATATGCATACTAGAGGCCCGGTGCACAGATTCGTGCACCAGTGGGGTCCCTCGGCCTGACCTGTGGGGATCAGGCCGAAACCAGCTCTCCAACATCCCCCGAGGGGTCCCGGATTGCGAGAGGGCACAGGCCAGGCCAAGGGACCCCACCGGTGCATGAATCCGTGCACTGGACCTCTAGTTTTATTATAAGTGGTTATTACTCTAATAGTAAATTAAGGTACTCTTACCTGGCTTGTACGTGTTGTAACAGTTACTAAATGTTTCAGGGACACAACCCTAACACATGCATCTCTTACTGTCCTTTAAATGTCTAGATCAGGTTGACTGAACACTATTCTGAAATTCTCAAGGATCCTCTTTTTAAAACGTTACCATTTGCAGTTACTAAATGTCTCTTAACCCATAGTGCCTTCATATTGTGACAGCTAACATTTCTAGAGTGAGAAATGAATGAATTGTATAAGACTCCAAATATATAGATAATACCTGACTTCACATTTTCATGTATAACACAATAGCCTTTTCCCTCCCAGGGTGTGATTTTGTTTGGTATATATGAACATTGTGAGTGGGCGAGATTTAAGTTGCAAAAAAAATACCTCATGTTCTATCTACTTTCTATATGGATGTTCCCTGTAAACATTTTTGGAAGGATTTTTTTCTGCTAGGAGATGACATTGAGGATGATGGTGATAGTAATGCTGGTGATAGATTTACATATATGTTCATATACTTGAGTGTCTATCTATCTATATTTCCATCCATCCATCCATCCATCGACTTACCTACTGAGAGAGCTGAGCAGCCTACCAGCGTGAACAAGGTAAGCACACTTCTGATACTTTGACTTGCACCTGTTTGCGAAGCCGGCACTCCCTACGCTCTGCTGCCGCTGCCCGCCCACCCCCAAGGCGTCACCCTGCACCTTTCCTTGGGCCCTGCTTTCTGCGCGCCGCTCCCTCCCTCCCCTGGGACCTGGCTCCTCGGAGCCGCAGACCCGCACTGCGCCGCCTTTGCTGGAAGGGCCAGCTTTCTTGGGCCAGGTTGAGAACTTGAAGGATGTTTCTTTGATTGTCTGACGTGGTTTCTTTGGTGGTTAAATATGATTAATTCTTAGCAAAATGTAGCTCCTTGTTCCTTAAGAGAAGAAATTGCTACATGCGTGTGTGCTGTTCAAGTGTGGTATACAAACATTTAATATAGATTTCAAAAGGCCTTTCTCGACATCAAATGACTCTTGCAAAACAACATGTTGATGAGTTAAGTGTAAATGAATCAGAAACATGTGGCTTGAATTCCCTTCAACATGCCCTAGGGTCTAAAATGAGAAGGAAAAGGTACTTGGAAGGGGGGAAAAAATCACATTTTGGGTCTTGCTGAAGCTAAATCATTTGAAAAACAGTTTAAGATGTTTGCTGAATCCCCAGAGCCGCTCTGCTCCGCCACATGGCCATGTCGGAGGGCTCCTCAGCTGTGCTTGCGCCGAGTTTTAATTTCTTGCACATGTGGCAGAAACATCTTTGAGGGCTCTTAAGCCACTGTTCAAGGAAACCTCAGAGTTTGGGGGGAGGGGGGGAGCCTCGTTTGCATAACAATGGCCATGGGCCCAGCTTTCTCTCCCTCCCTGTAGCCTGGCCTGCCCTATTTCCCCATTTCTGGGGCCCAGGTTTCCCTCCGGACTCATCCTTTCTATCCTCGCTGAAGGTTTTCCGGGCCCGCCCTCCTTCCCCACTCTTACTGGTTTCTGGTTTTCCATTGGGAGCCATGCTTTTACTTGAGAGCACATATGTGGGCATTTGGAATATCGTTCCCAGGGCTTCCCATAATTCCCTCCGAGTTCGCTCCCAATAACTCCCTGTGACGCAGGCTGGGCGAGTCCCCAGGAGCTGTTTGGTATATATGAATATCTTGAGTGGGTGAGATTTAAGCTGCAAAAAAATTCCTCATAGCCCGGCCTGTGTGGCTTTATGGTTGAGCATCAAACTATGAACCAGGAGGTCATGGTTCGATTCCCGGTCAGTGCACATGCCCAGATTGCGGGCTCAATCCCTAGTGGGGGGCGTGCAGGAGGCAGCCGATCGATCAATGATTCTCTCTCATCATTGATGTTTCTATCTCTCTCTCCCTCTCCCCTCCTCTCTGAAATGAATACAAATATATTTTTTAAAAATTCCTCATGTTATCTACTTTCAATATGGATGTTCCCTTAAGCATTTTTTGGGAAGGATTTTTCAGCCAGGTTGATGACATTGAGGATGATGGTGATAGTGATGCTGGTGATAGATTCATACAAATATGCATATGTTCATATACTTGTATGTCTGTCTCTCCATCCATCCATCCATCCATCCACCCATCCACCTACTGACTTACCTACTGAGAGAGCGTTCAGCAGCTACCAGCACGAACAAGGTGAGCACAGTTCTGATGCTTTGATTTCACGTGTTGGAACAAAACTGCGCATGGCTTCCAGTGGTTCCACATGTCCCGTGGTTATGTGGGGTGTCTCTCCAGCTGCACAGATTCAACCAAACCGTCCAGAATGGACCTGGGAAAGTTCTAGAACAGCAGTTTTCCATGGTAAGTAGTATCACCCCTAAGGGGAGTGTCAGAAATTCATGGGGACATTCTTTAACTGTCTCAGTGATGGGGAAGGGATGCTACTGGCTTTTAGTCGTGAAGGGCCAGGTATGTGAGGTGTCCTGTGATAAACAGACTCTCGCCCTCTGACAAAGTGTCCCGTATCCCACAGCACTGTTGAAGGCATCACCAGACATCCACATTGGCAAAACCCTGTTAATCATCGCCCGAGCCCCGAACCTAACCCTGTTATCTGTACCTACACACAAGTTCCTTTTCTCTCAATGTCGGCGTATCCTGGATTTTCCATCCGTGCCGCTACCGCACAGTCTGAGGGAACATTGAACTTGGCTATGTTCAAGACAAGATGGAAAAATTGTCACTCATGACAATGCCCTTAATAGGGGTTTGTTCTGCCAGCCCCGCCCAGCAGTTGGCATCAGCAGTTGCTCCATTCGCAGGAATTCTCCGTGGAGGTGTACGATGAGACTGTTCCTCACACCTCCTCTTTGTCCTGTTTCTCATCCATACCGCAGTTATGTAGGGGTGTGTGTGTGTGAGTGTGTGTGTGTGAGTAGCTTATGTTTTCTATAAATTGTATGTGTAGGTTGTATTATCTGTGGTTTTCATTTCAGTGAAAGGGAGGTTATGGAATATCTGTTACCAAAGGTGGCACTGATTTTGATAGATGAGGGCCAGTGGCTCCAAATAATGAAGTGACAAGGGGCCAAGCATGGAAGAACCCCAGATTCTCGTTTCGTGTCCACCAGCGGCTGGTGTATGCCCCTGTGCAAGTCTCACTTCCTCTCCGAGCCTCAGGTTCCCCACCCCAGCCATGAGCACGTTGGACTTGATCATTGGATCACCCACTTACGTTCCTCCAATGTAGTGAGTGAAAGGCCATGTTCCACAGCAGAACGTGCCCTCTACCATTTTCCATAAGACATGCGACCGTTTGGGTCAGTGTTTCGTTTGACCTCTTTGTATAGGGATGTCACCACTGGAGAAATTCTATGGGCTTTGAGAGTTCAAGAGCAATGGTTCGTGACAAGTGAGACTTGGCCTCAATGATAAAGAGGCAAGAGAGAGAGGTGGAGTCTGTGGGAAAATACAGCAGCTCTTCCTTGTAAGAGCTGCACTTGTAGGTATAGCACATTTCCTGCAAGTGGTCGCTACACTTTCATGTCCCAGATCTCTGAATCCTCTAAGACAGTGGTCGGCAAACTCATTAGTCAACAGAGCCAAATATCAACAGTACAACGATTGAAATTTCTTTTGAGAGCCAAATTTTTTAAACTTAAACTTCTTCTATCGCCACTTCTTCAGAATAGACCCGCCCAGGCGGTGGTATTTTGTGGAAGAGCCACACTCAAGGGGCCAAAGAGCCACATGTGGCTCTCAAGCCGCAGTTTGCCAACCACTGCTCTAAGAGAAACCAGAAATCTGAAGTTTGAGTCATCCCCTTATGTTTAAAGATTGTTTCAATTGAAAGATAATTAAGAAATACATTAGTAGCCGGCCAGTGTGGCTCAGTGGTTAAGCGTCGTCCTATGAACCAGGAGGTCACAGTTTGATTCCCAGTCAGTGCACATGCCCAGGTTGTTGGCTGGGTCCCTGGTAGGGAGTGTGCAGGAGGCAGCTGGTCAGTGATTCTCTCTCATCATTGATGTTTCTATCTCTCTCTCCCTCTCCCTTCCTCTCTCTAAAATCAGTAAAAAAAATACTTAAAAAAAATATATATATATTAGCACCTAAGAGCCCAATGTCTGTGTGTTAGATTTTCCCCCACAGACCTCTGGTTAGAGACCTCTGGATGGAATGAACTCTACGATTACTTTTAACTCTGAAAATCTATTATTCTTAGCCAAGCAAGTAAGGGGCCAGATAGCAAGTCTCTTAGGATTTGCAGGCCATGGCTCTCTACTGCAACTTCTCAAGTCTGTCTTTGTTGTGCAAAAGTGAACACAAAATATTTACGAATGAGTGTGTTCTGTTCCAGTAAAACTTTACAAAGAGCCCTAGGTGGTTAGGCTCTGTGGTTAGAGTGTCGGCCCGCGGACTGAAGGGTTGCGGGTTCAATTCCAGTCAAGAGTATATACCTCGGTTGTGGGTTCGATCCCCAGCCCCGTCAGAGCGCATATGCGTATGGGACGCAACCAATCGAAGTGTCACCTCAATGTCTCTCTCTGTCTCTCCCTCTCCCTTCCACTCTCTCAAAATCAATGGAAAAAATATCCTCGCGTGAGGATTAACAACAACAAAACTTGACAAAGAAGGTTGTGGTGTAGATTCTGCCAGTGGGCCCCACTTTAGCAACCCCTGCTCTAAATTTTAGACCACTCTCTACACAAGCCTGTGGACAACTGTTAAAAGCAAATAGGAGTTCGGTGTGTTTTTTAAGAGCTTTAGAAACCAGTTCAAGATCCTGCTTGATCACACACTGGGGCAACTTCCTTTTGCATCTAGAAGAGCAATTGCTTTGATATGTCTGCCCCTTCCCATTCTCATGCATGTGTTTTTAGAGGATTAGCTGGTAGCGATGAAATGTCTATATGTGTGAAATGACTTGTAATATACACTCACGCTGGCTCACGGGGCTGTGGGGTGCCTGTTTTGCATTTGGCTTTTTGCTGTCATCTGATTTCGGCGCCTGGAATATCCCCTTTGGACAGGGCAACGCCAGGAGTCTTGCTGGGAAACGGTGACGAGCCTTGAACCTGCCAGATGCTCGGTGGCTGCGTTAGTCAAAACAGTCCCGGGAAAGAAAATGCCGGGGTGCAAGGCCAACCAGGGGTCCCAGCCTGGGGAGCGGGAACTGCCTGCCTCTCTCCCAACAGATGTGTGCCTGGGGCAAGATGCTTAACTTCTTAGCTGTAAAGTGAGGAATCTGAGCTGACTGATTTCAAAACATTAACAGTTGCCTAATTCCTAAAATCCCCCATCACGTCCGCTGACCCAAAGGAAATTTCTAGAAAATGTTGTACAATAATAGGATTCATGACAGGACTAATTGAACAAATATGTATGGGATGTCTGTCGCTTGTAACCACCCCCTCTCTGCTTTCCTTTCTTTGAGTAACAACACCCAGTGTTTCCTCATAACTATCCCCCTTTTCCTATTTTCAGCCCATATGGTCAATGAGGGCCGACTACAGGCACTAGAGCCAAGAATGGGCACATGACCCAGTTCTGACCAATCAAATCATGCCTCCCTCCTTGGTGGTGATTGGCTCAGGAATGGACATGTGACTCAAAGCTGTCCAATGAGAGCCATTCCTAGGAGGTTGGCTGGAATAATAAACAAAGTGGCTTTCTCTGAACAGTTAGAATTGATGGACTGGAAAGATATAAACTGGAGTTTATATGTGGCCATTGTTGTTCAGAATGAAGCCAATTAAGAAGAAATAGAGTGGAAGGAGGAGGGTCTATTCTGACAACATAGCTTCTGCCCCTGAATGCAGCCATGGCTAATGCTAAACCTATCCCATGAATAGACTTAGTTTATATAGACTTAGTTAAATAATTCCTTTTTTTAAATCTCACATGACCTTGAATAAGATTATGGGGTGTTTTTTTGTTTTGTTTTTTCATTTGCAAAGGAAAATTCTAGAAAATGTACAGTGTTAGGATTCGTGACAGGACTAACTGAACAAATATGTATCGATGTCTACCACTTGAGTCCCCAGTCGAGTGGCCAAATAGTAGGG
The DNA here is from genome assembly GCF_951640355.1 of Cnephaeus nilssonii. Lineage (NCBI taxonomy): Eukaryota > Metazoa > Chordata > Mammalia > Chiroptera > Vespertilionidae > Cnephaeus > Cnephaeus nilssonii. The sequence goes on from NC_137093.1 coordinate 8,169,500, forward strand.
AGTGAGCACTCGCACCCACAGTGTTAGCGGGGAAGGGCTGCAGGCCTCAGGCTGCAGTGCTAATGATGAGAGCGAGCAGGTCCTTTCCCCGCTCTGGGTCTCAGCTGCTTTCCCTATGAAATAGGAACGCTTGGCTAAGCTGGCGAAATGCTCGGAGAGGATCCATGGATCATTTGGTTACAAGAATAGTAACCCACTGGGACTCGGCGGGAAAGGGGTTCATGGGAAGGTCCAGGAAGTGCTCAAATTGACGGAAGTAGGCACTGTGACCGGGCTCCCCACGGATGGATTCCCACCATCCTTCGCTGGGTGCTCAGGAAATCACCCGTCACCACTCTCCTCCTCTCAATGCCCCTCCTTCCTTCTCTCTCTTTGTAGATGGGCCGTCTTTGCCCTGTTCACTAACACTCCCCCCAAACATGGCAGCCCTGGGCTCAGCCTCCCATGGTCCAAGCTGCAGCAGAGCCCAGTCAGTGTCAGGGTCCCCGACTCCAGGTTCCCCGGAGGGAGAAATTGGATTGAGCCAGCTCGGGCCAGATGTCCAACATGGGATCACCTGGAAAAGATGGGTGGTCCCTCTTGGGACTGCGAAGGGGCACCTCCCCTCAGGGAAGGGGAGTAAGAAAGAACCTCACACAATAGATCATGCATAGTAGGTGCTCAGGAAACACCATTAATCTACTCTCTTCACGAGTTTTAGAGAAGAGCCTCTTTCATTCTTAGTTTCATCTTTAAGATTAATCACTGCCACCTGGCCTTCCCCCTGCAGAGCACTTGGGAGACAATGGTGGATTTGACAGTTTTGCCAATATCAGCATCATTACCTCTATGCCCTGCCTCCTGAAATTGTGAATGACGGCATACAATTCAGTCTGTGTATTCCAATTCCCATAAAAATAAGTGTCATCATTAGGCTAATCGCTTCTCAAGGAAACAATGCAGACACCCCCCCTCACCTCCCCTTTTACTCAACAGATTTTTCTCCAGTCGATGTAATTAGGTCCTGGTTCCGTAGACCCCAATAAGGGACTATGAGACTTTGCTCTTGTCCCTTAGAAATGGCACGATCCAGAAAAACCCAAAAAGAGATGCACGCTTCCTTACGCTCTTGTTTAATCTGGGTTCTCTCCAGACTCTGCCCTTCCGGGCACAGCAGCTTCCAGGGGCCTGGGAGTAAACACCATGTGATCCCTGGAATTTGAAGGCCGGCTCTTTCCACTGCCCTGTGCGGCCTCGGTCTGCAGGTCTCGAGTGCCGGGCAGCTCTATTACACCAGGCACTGCAGAGGCAGCCACTCAGCCTGTCACCAGCCGGCAGCCAAGAGGAGAGGCTCCATCAGGGCCTGTCTCTTAGCCAGATTCCCTGGTGGTTGCGATGAGCCGAATCCCTGGTGAGAGCCGGGCTTGAACAATCCGCTTTTGTGCAGGTGGTGACTAGGGTGCTGCCCATTTCAGATTGAACCGGCTGGACCACGGGAGATGGGTAGAATGTGCTGATGTTCAGGACGCCTGTGCCCAGGGCTTTTATATGGAGGAAGTTCACAGTCAGACAGGGGTCAATGCTGGGTACCCTGGGAGCCAGTGTATCTTGCTCTGGGAAATGGACAAAGCACCCACCTGTCGGGGTTTTCTCTGGATGACGTACAACGATGTATGAAAGCCAGGGCCGCATGACCCGTTCAGGAATCACCAGCCATCATTCCCCTGAGCCAGTGATCAGCAAACTCATGAGTCAACAGAGCCAAATATCAATAGTACAATGATTGAAATTTCTTTTGAGAGCCAAATTTTTTAAACTTAAATTTCTTCTAACGCCACTTTTCAAAATAGAGTCGCCCAGGCCGTGGTATTTTGTGGAAGAGCCACACTCAGGCGGCCAAAGAGCCGCATGTGGCTCGCGAGCCACAGTTTGCGGACCACGGCCCTGAGTGAAGCGGAGATTTGGGGGGAGTGAAGGAGGCAGCAGGCCCACACCCGCAGATGGAGCAGACATCGGACCAAATGAAATTTAGCCAGCATTGAACTTTTCACCATTCTTCAACATTTGGAAGCATAAACACAGAAAATATGCATACATGATCAGTTTAACAATAAATCAAATGTGCATAGGATCATAACCCAGGTCAAGGCAAAAAAGTGTATTTCCAGTCCCCAGACACTCCCCATTTCCGGTCCTGATTACCACCACCTGCATCCTACATAGGACTAGCCACCCATCTGACTTTTATGGTCAGTATTTCTCAGCTTTTCTTAATAATTTGGCCACCAATGGAGAATATAGTTTACTTTGAACTTCATACAATGTACCCAATTATATGCATTATTTTGGGTCTTTTTTATCATTGGGAGATTTATCCATGCATTTGCATGTAGTGGTGGTTCATTCATTTTCATTGCTGTAGAAGATTCCATGAATCAGAGCATCTGTTTGAGAGTTGTTATCAAGCAGCCTGCTAACTCCCATTGGGGGGAAAGTCCCCTTAGTGGTCACCCGAACCCTCCCACCTCTGTGTGCCTGGACTCCCCCAAAGCGAAGTCGTTTTTCTTCCCTGAACCTGGGTGGCCTTCCGACTTGACGCGTAGAACACAGGAGGAATGAAGTCCTGAGACATCGGAGGCCACGCCTTCTCGGGCGCCAGCAGCTTCTGCCTCTGTGAAGTCAGCACCAATGAGAAGTCCAATGACCCTGGGCTCACCTTGCTATGAGAAAGCCCAGGCCCGCAGGGCCACGTGGGGAGAGGATGTAATGCCCGGCCCTGCCAGCAAAAGCTCCATGCGGGCACGTTTCACATCTGCCAACCCCAGCACACACCACACAGCTCCTAAATTTGGGGGTGGTTTGTAATGCAGCAACGGATAACTGAAGGAACATACAGCCATCCCTCCGTATTCGCGGTGACTGGGTTCCAGGGCTCCCTCAGATACCGAAATCCCTGGATGCTCAAGCACCTTATATAAAACAGCGTGGTATTTGCATGTGATGTAGGTACATCCTCCCATATACTTTAAATCATCTCCAGATTACTTATAATACCTAGGACCATGTGGATGCCAGGTAAATAGTTGTTATAGTGTATTGTTTAGGGAATAATGACACGGAGAAAAAGCTGTGCATGTTCAGAACAGACACAACCATCATAGGCCTAACTACATGGTACGCATCAGCAACAACGTCAGTTTTTTCACAATGTAGCTTTTGAATGGGTTTTCAGTATCTTGCTCTCTCTCTTCTCCTTCTGCCCCCCCATAATGCCAACGTTGGTACACTTGAAGTTGTCTAAGGGGCTCCTTACACTATCTTCACATTTTTGGATTCTTTTTTTCTTTTTGCTCTTCTAATTGGATGTTTCTTGCTTCCTCATATTTCAAACCATTGATTTGATTCTCAGACTCCTCTACTCTACTGTTGAATCCCTGTTGAATCCCTGTAAATTATTCTTTCTTTCAGTCAGTGTATGCTTAATTTCTGACTGGTCCATTTTCATGTCTGTGACTTTCTCAACTGAGATCCTTGAAGCTCTCATGAAGACCCTTGAGGAACCGTATAACCATGGTTTGGAACTGTGTATCCAGAAGTGTGCTAGCTTCCATTTCTTTCATTTGTGACATGTTTCTTTGTCTCCCCATTTTTGCTGCTTCCTTGTGTTTGTGTCTGTGTATTAGTAGTGCTACTATGTCTCCTGGAACTGGTAGAGTGCCTTGTGTAGTAGGTGTCCTGTAGGGCCCAGTGGCTCAGCCTCCCCAGTCACCTGAGCTGGGTACTCCAAGTCAGCGGTCACCAACCTTTCAGACCTCATGGACCACCAGTGGTCCGCGGATCACTGGTTGGAAACAGCTGCTCTAGGTGCACCCTGTGTGGGCTGTGAGCACAGTCTTTTAGTTGGGCCTTGATTGCTGTTGGGGTCACTGGGAGGCATTGACCTGCAGGCCAATTGGCTGTGAGAACAGGCTGCAGTTACAGTGGAAGAGATGCTGTGCAGGAGACTCCCCTGTGGAGCAGGACTTGCTTCAGTGGGGCTTTGGTGCTCACTGCGTCTGCCCCTTGAGTGTGTCGCTGGTGGGTGTGTAGAGTTGTAATCTGCTGGGGTCTGAAGCTGTCCGCCAGGTGCACTGGCTCTGGGGCCTCCTGGGAGGTGCAAAGTCAGCCACTGCCTGAGGCCTCCAGGCAGGAGCTACAGCGATCTGCAGATTCCTCCTCTTTGTATTGGGCTTGGAGGTGTCCAGGCGAGGCCCAGCTGTGAACAAGGCAGGCTGGTGCTAGTGCTGGGTCTTGGGCCTCTTATTGATGGTTGGGGGCACACTGCTCCAGCTGCAGCTTGTTTGAGAGATTTCAGCAAAATCTGAAGCCTGAGCCAGGACAGGCCATTCATATGCAAAAGCCACTGCAAACAGGTTGGGTGTGGCTGCAATTGGATGGGATGGGGTCTCAGGGAATCACCTGGGCAGAGCCAACAGTGTGGGCCACGCTCATGGAGACTCAGATACAGCTGCCAGTCTGCCCTGCAACCGGGGAGGTCCCAGCACAGGAACAATGGCCCCTGCGAGCACCTCCGTCTGGGAGAAAGCCACCCCGAGTTCCTGCCCCAATGCCAGACAGTCCAGTTCCTCCCTGTATGTGTCTGTGTCTTCCAGAGCCTCACCCTGGTCCTAGAGCTCAGAGGAAGTGGGACCTTGTGTGCTGGCCCTTTAAGAGGAACAGCTGGGTCTCCAGCAGCTTCTGTGTCACTGAGCCCCAATCCCTGCTGGTTTTTACAGGCAAGTTATGGGGACTTCTCTTCCCAGCTCTGGGACCTTGGGTGGGCTTCTGTTGTGGGGCTGGGACCCCTTACTCTTCACAGGAGGCCTCCCCAGTGGAGATCCCTCCTGATTAAAAACACGCCACATGTGGGTGCTGGACAAGCCCGTCCCACGCCTCTGCCTCTCCTACAGTCTCAGTGTGCTTCCTTCTTTACTTCTCTAGTTATAGGACTTCCATTCAGCCAGCTTTCTGGTTGTTCTGGATGGTGGTGGTTCTGTATTTTAGTTGTAATTTTGATGTGGTCATCATGGTTCTGACTAAAAACATACCCTATAAATAAAAGGCTAATATGCAAATTGTCCCCTCGACTGGGAGTTGACCGGGAGTTCAACCAGGAGTTAGACCAGGGGGTGGGGCTGGCCAACAGCCTGAGGCCCCTCCCCATGGCCAGCCCTGCCCCCAATTAGGCCCCCCCCCAATCAGGGGAGGGGGTGGATGGCCAACTGCCAGCGGCCCTTCCCCCTGGCTGGCCTGGCCCCATTGGCCCTGATCAGGGCTGGTAGGCCGGACCCCACCCGTGCACGAATTCAGACCTCTAGTTTTTAGGTAAAAACATTCATTTGCTTGAGTCAATGGACATTGGTTTTGCTCTGAAAAGAGAGGCGTGATCAGGGGGAATGAAGTGTGGTCGTGGCCGCCTGGAACTCGGTGCTCCAAACAGTTAACAGACTTCCTTCATTTGCTGCCTCGGCTGTGGGGGGATCAGAAATAGCACAGGGCTCCCTGCGTTTGCACACATGTAATTGCTTCTGTGCTCCTTCCGTCTGCAGGAGCCTGAGCATCCTCGTTCCAGCGGAGCTCTCAGGCCGCTTCTCCTTCCAAAGGCCGATGGCTTGAATGTTCTATAAAAGAATGAGTGTGGGTGGGGGGGGGGGGGTAGGAGGAGGGGGGGACAGGGAACAGGGAACAGGGACAGACGAGGAGAGCGGGCGACTTTTAAAAACAAATATCATGGGTGGTGGACTGGAAAGTCAAGGTCACTGCAAAGCAGCAGGCGGGAGTAGACGGAACTGGGTTTGAGTCTGGCTCCGCCCACCTACCAGAGATGGACTTGGGGCAAATCGCCTACATTTTCTGAACTTCAGTTTCCTCATCTGTAAAATGGGGCTAAGGGAAGCCTCACAGGACTGAAGACTCAACGGGATAATCCACCCCAGTGGCTTAGTCCAACCTCCAGTGCAAAGCAGATCCCCAGCAAAAGTTCCCTCCCTACCCTCTAGATCATTTACAAGAGAAGGTTCTGGAACGGTTGACGATTCATCTATAGGATAGTGGGTTTAGGGGACGCTTTGTGAAGGTCCCTGAGAGTTCCTATAAATCATCGTCCCCTCACCCCCGTGTTGGGAAAGCTGTTGCAAGTCCACTGTCCCTAACGCCGCCTGGGGCCTTGGGTAGAACCCAATGTCATTGAGCAATCCTGGGAAAGGCTTTTGTTGTTTTCGCGGTTCCTTTTGACTTCCACCAAGTGAAGACAGAGGCCTGTGGGCAGGGCGGGAAGTCTCAAGAAACTTCAGTGAGAAAGTTCAGTAACAAGCCACTCACTCAGACAATAGACGGACCGACACCCATAGCAGGTCTAGATTTCTGAAAGGTAAAGTCCCCAAAACTAGTGAAGGAAGCGCTGCAGCTGACTTACGGCATAACTGAGACTTCGTGAGCAGGATAGCATTTCCTTCTCAAAACCCCGAGAGACTTTCAGGTCCAACCCTGGCGGAGAAAACCATGTTTTCTCACTAAAAATAAAGAAAGAAAAGCTGTTCATTTGCTGGGTGAAACGTGATCAGTCATTGCTGTGTTGTCTTGGGTTCCGCTGGGGAAGCTGACTATTGCATCCTCTCTCCGGTGGGTGTGTCTGGAAAGGCTAATTCTATATCTGGACTGGCCGCCTAAGATAGAAGGAGTGATGCGTATTAGCAGGTGAGGCCCAGGTCGGCTCATGGATTTAGCCTGAGCAGCAGGAAGTAGCAAACGGAAGCTCCCTTTGTGATTTGCATCTTTTCAAACTCTGTGTGTATGTGGCTCCTACGTGATGGCCAAGCTGTAGACCTATCGGGTGCCGTGTCATCCGTCGGTCAAGAGAACACTCCTCCCGGAGGCCCCCGCTAAGTGAGCAGGGGATGTGGCCCAGACCACGCACCCTAAGCCATCCAGGTTCATTACTGCCTGAAATTCCCAGCATGCAATTGCCAGAGGGCTGCCACGCTAACTCCTGGAGGGCAGCAGCCAAGTCTCGATCATTCTGTGCTCTGGGTGTGTCCCGAAGGATGGGCCAGGCATGCTGCTGCAGAATAAAGGAGGGATGCCTAGAACACGGAAGGAGGAAAGTGGCAGGAGTTTGACAGTTGAGAGGAGAAGACAGCGACCAAACATGCTGTAGTAAAAACGCTCAGCGTTGGTGGGGCAGGGCGGTTTTCACAAAAGGAGAGGACAGAAAAGCTAGCCGGTGTTAGGAGCTAACTGTGTCTCCCCCCAAACTCAGATGCTGGAGTCCCAGCCCCAGAACCTCAGAATGTCTCTAAAGAAGTAATTGAGGTTTAAGGAGGTCAATGAGGCTGCTAAGGCGGGACCCTAATGTATGACCAGTGTCCTGTATGACCAGTGTCCTTACAGGAAGCGAAAGGGACACCAGGGATGCACAGGCATGGATGGATGGGAGGGAGGGAGGAAGGGAGGAAGGGTGGGAGGAAAGAAGGGAGGGAGAGAGGGAAGGAGGGTGGGAGGAAGGAAAGGAGGAAGGAAGGGAGGGAGAGAGAGAGGAAGAGTGGGAGGGAGAGAGGGAGGGAGGAAGGAAGGAAGGTGGGAGGAAAGAAGGGAGGGGGAGAGGGAGGGAGGGAGGGAGGGAGGGAGGGAAAGAAGAAAGGAAGGGAGGAAGGGAGGGAGAGAGGAAGGGTGGGAAGGAGAGAGGGAGGGAGGGAGGAAGGGAGGGAGAGAGGAAGGGTGGGAAGGAGAGGGAGGGAGGGAGGAAGGAAGGCGGGAGGGAGGAAGGAAGGGAGGGAGGGAAAGAAGAAAGGAAGAGAGGGAGGGAGAGAGGGAGGGAGGGATGGGAGGGAAGGAGGGAGGAAGGAAGGTGGGAGGGGGAGGGCTGTGGGCCTCTGAGTTGCTACTTACTGAGTAATCTAGGGGAGCCATGCAACCAAGCCGGATGTTGCAGCAGCAAGATAGAAAGGGTCAGTGCTGCACCACTCACACCTGGGACTGTTTGTTGTAGCAGCTGGTGTTACCGTGCAGAACAAACATCTAGATTCTAGAAGAAAGTCCGTCTTGGCTGGGAAACTGGGCTCCTGCTAGAGGTTGGAAGAATTTGGGAAAATGTTCCCCGTGGTTTCAATAGCCAGCTCATGCTCCTCCAGATAACTCCCCTAAGGGTGCTTTCTGGAATCTCACAGTTTGCAGCTCTCGTTTCAGCCTCGGAGAGGAAGGCGGCAGGCTGGCCCCGCACACTTACAATGCGGGGGAGGGAACCGGGGCTGGAGCCCTCTGCAGGGGCTTCTCACAAGTCGGAGGCCCCAGCCTGAGGCTCAGGCCTGGTGCTCTGTCTGCAACATGCCGACGTGCGCAGGAAGAGCGTGATGATGTGAGACATTCTGCCTGCACAGAGCGCCTGATGTATGCGCCAGGGCTCCTGCCTCGGCGCCGTTGACCGTGGGGACGGGCTTGGCCATGGCGCTGCCCTGTGCATTGTGGGGTCTTTCGCAGCATCCCTGCTCGATATGCCGGCGGCATCTCCTTCCCAGTTTTGACGTCCAAAAAATTGTCTCCACACATTGTCAAATGTCCCCTCCCACACACAGAGGACAAACATCCCCCCCAACCCGGCTGAAAACCGCTGCCGTAGACGTTTTGTGTCTCCGCCAAAGTGTTGCTCGCGTGTAGTTCCCCTAAAACAAAAACAAAAAAATCCGTCTAGAAAGTCGTTCTCCCTCCCCGGGGGAGAGGAGTGACATAAAATATGAGATGACATTGAGGTAAAACATATCGCTTCCATGTGCTGTGTGCACATATGGAGGCGTCTCAGGGACGGGTGAACCACACCATCCGGGCTTTATTTCCTGACGCTGGGCCGCAGTACCTGTGAGCGCTGAGTCCACGGGGTCCGCGAACGGAGGTTCAGGGTTTGTCACTCCACTGCAAACCTGCAAAGGTGTCTGTGACGTGGGGGAGGTGTGATGCTCTGAAGAGGAGCGTGTACTGCTTAGGGAAGATCAACTCCCAAATCCAGTGTCTTTCCGTATAAGTCCTTGGCACCAATGCTTTGCATGTTTTATTATGAATAATAATGATCGCAGCAAACATCATCAGGTAGGCCGGGTCCTGCGTCAGGGGCGTCATGCATAGGTGATGTGGCTTTAGCTGGTCGACAGAATCACCTGGGGGGCATAATGGGACGCAGGTTAAGGATGAGGGAGGGGAGGCCCAAAGGCGGGAAATGGTTTTTCTCAGTCTCTCGGTCCCCACGCAGTGCTACTGAGATTCGAACCCATAGTCCTGTGGGACCCAAAGTTCACGCCACTTCCCAGCCACCCTGATGGGCCTCGAGTCTATGTGGGTACCTGACACCCTCCTGGACAGCGCCTCGTCCTGCAGTCCACGCGTGCCATTGGCCACTGACTGTGAGGACACACGGGGGTGTGTCTTCGGGGTCAAATGTCTATGACCTTGGGCCCGGTCAGCCCACCAGAGTGTCAGGGGGAAAGGAAGGGGCCGACAGTCATCGCCACCGGCTGTCATCTGTCCTGGGACCCACGGGGTGCCAGACAGCCAGGGCCGGGAGGCGCCGGGCTCTTGTTCTGCAGATGTTTGAGCTCACGGTGCTCCACCCTCGCTGTGTCAGGGATCCTGGCGGAGCCACGGCGACACTGACGAGCATTCTCGCTGCAGAGAAGAGCAGGCCCGCCTGCGGCGCTGCGATCCGCGTGCTGGGCCTGGTGCGGAGGCTCCTCGGTGCATTGTCTTATCTGCAAAGCCAGGTCCTGTTCGCAGCCTCCTTGCCCGGGGAGCTCGCTGCTGAGTCAACTAAGCCCCCTTATTCCACCCCTCTGGACCCAAGGGCCCTCAGGCAGAAGGAGCAGAACCGGTTGAATGGCGGCCCCCAAGGATGTGTCCGCAGAGCCCTGTGAATGGGACCTGATTTGGAAATCAGGTCTTTGCGGTGATTAAGGACCTTGAGATGGGAGTGTCCTAGATTGGAGGCGGCCCTAAATCCAGTGACTGGTGTTCTCAGGACGAGAGAGACAGAGGGAGCGCTGAGGCACCGACAGGGAAGGGGGCCAGGAGAAGATAGAGGCAGAGATGGGGGTGACATGTCTACAGTTGGGGAGCCAGGACAGAGGCAGGGCACAGTCTCCCTCGGAGCCTCTGGGAGGAGCCGGCCCTGCCGACCCCTGATTTCAGGATCCTGCCCTCGGGAATGTGCGCCGTCACTGCCACCCCGTCTGGGGAAGTCCTTGGACACTGGAGCCGGGGCTGAGAGAAGATTTCAACCCACGTGTCAGCCCGTCACATCTCCATCAGCTCGGGACTCCCCAGTACATTGGTTCAGTGTCAGGGTCCCAAATTCAGTGACCCAGAGAACTCTGGTTCTCAGAAAAAGTGCCCGTGTATACACACATACACACACACAGCTACACACACACACACACACACACACACACACACATACACACACATAGGCATACACGCATACAACCAGACACACACGCACTTCAAAGAGGTGGGATGACCAGGGAGCCTTCTTAGCAATTTCCTGATGCGATGACTAACGCTCAGGAGAAGAACAAAAAGAAAAAGACGTTCAAATTGCTACTGCAGCTCTGATCAAGCTGCTGTGGGGGGGGGGGGGGGGGCGCGGGGGGGGAGCCCTCCGTCGTGAAATGTGAAACCAGAGATGGGCCCTCTTTAGCCTTCGCGATGATATTTTATTAACATGGAGCCTTTTATCTCTGGATTCCAGACGCCATTGCAGAGGGAGGGATGCCGCCCTGGTTCTCATTTGATGTGGCCGGGGGTGCAGAGATGGGAGCGAGTATTGATGTTAAGACATCTACCCTCGTTTGCCGGAGTCAGTTGACACACCAGAAATAGTCCAGACTTCTGGGCGTGGACATTAGGATCCTCTCAAAGTTCCCTTTATCCCAGTTGATTTCTCCTGGATGATGTCACCTCCCCTCCTCCTAGACAATCCAGAGAACTCCTGCACATCCTTCAAGCCCCGTTCCTATGGGAACCTTCCTCTGTCCTCCCCAGCTCCAGGCTCTCCTGCAAAGCAGCGCCGTCCATCATCTCACTCCCTGGACGTGCATTCTAGTTTGCAGGCACCTACATGCACCATTCATCAGACCTGACACCTGTAAGCATCGATGTCTCCCTTTAGACAAAGATTCTTGACTGAAGAGTTTAAGAAAGTCGATACAAGGGCTTTGAGGGAAGTCGCCAACCCCTTGAAACTCTGCACCATTTTACGTGAATGTGCAACTCAAGGGACAGGTTCTGTGGCTTTTGTGAATTTACAGTTGACTGCACTAAAAATTAAATTCTGCCCAGCCAGTATGTCTCAGTGATTGAGCATTGACCTATGAACCAGGAGGTCATGCTGTAATTCCCGATCAGGGCACATGCCCTAGTTGCAGGCTCAAGTTGGGGTGTGCAGGAGGCAGCCAATCTAGGATTCTCTCTCATCGTTGATGTTTCTCTCTCCCTTTCTCTTTCTCTTCTCTGAAATCAATACAAATAAACACAAAAAAGAAAAACAAAAACAAATCCTCCCAATTGTGTATCTCTGTTGCCTGGCCCAGCACCTGGCTCAGCTCAAACTTGGGTAGAGATGTGGTCAGAGGGAGTCCGAGTTGCTCTGACTTGGGGTTTGAACCATTGCAGCTTTGTGTAGAGAACTTTGAAAAGCTCAGAATCAGACCCACAGTTAGCTCCCGTCCCCAAACCAAGGTCAGATGCCCATTCTAGACAAAGTCCGACACTTTCAACAGCTGCCGCCCCTTGCTCTCAGCACCATCCTACTTTTTAGTTGTCTCAGCAACCCAGCACCTGAGAATTTGTCCTGTGGCTAGCTCGGCATGAATGTGCAAAAATGCATGGCCACGGAGGTAAGAGCAAAAAACACCGAGCTCAATCCGAATGGCTACCAATAGGTGCTGTGATTCTTTGGAACAAAGGCCAGCACGATATTTGTCAAGGGCCAGGGAGTACATATCTAAAACCTTTGGGGACACGCTGTTTGTCTGAAGCAACTGCCACCACTCCGCTTTGCCGTTGGAGCGTAAATGCAGCCCAGGCAATGTGGACATTGAATGGGTGTGGCTATGTACCAATAAAACTTTATTTATAAAAACAGGCAGGGGGGCAGATTCAGCCAGAAAGTCATAATTTCCTGATTCCTGTCTTAGGATACTATATAGTTGTTAAAGATTACTTGTGAAAATGTCCTCACTCATTTGAACGTTCGTTGCAATGTAACCAGCACATACCTAGTGGCCTACGTCATCCATTCTGTGTTAAGCACTTTACCTGTGTTATTTTACTGAATCCCCACACACAACCACGTATCCGTGGCGCCTGTTGCTTTGTACAGGGAGTCACAGCATTGTGGATCTGGGCTCGGACTTAGTCTCTCTCAGCCTCAGCATCAAAACTGGGGCCAAAGCGGACTATTGCTGCTATGTCTAGCGCAGGGGTGGGGAACCCTTTTTCCCGCCAAGGGCCATTGGATATTTATAACATCACTCGCAGGCCATACAAAATTATCAGCTTAAAAATTAGCCTGCTATATCTGATCAAACGTTTAATTAACTCCCCCCAATGCCTCGGCAGGGCCAGACCAAATGATTTTGCCGGCCTTATGCGGCCCACGGGCCGGACATTCCCCACCCCTGGTCTAGAGCATCAGGTAAGTCACTGTTACTAATAGAAACACAGTTAAAGTTGGTTCCTGTCTCTTAAACGTTTTCAATGAGCCGCTGTTCAACAAAAAGAGATGATAAAGGAAGTCATGCTTAAACAGTCCCCATGCTGAACATGTTCTCTGAGGGCCCAGACGCAATCGCCTTGGGTACTTTTCAACACGTGGTGCGGTGGCATGGCGATGTCTATTATCCTACGAGTGATTAGCGAGAGCTGTTCATATAAACAGCGAGAGGGCGGCACGGCTTTACCCGTCGGCTGCTCATTAAGGAGGTGCTGCTCATTTTCAGGGTCCAGGGGGACTGCTCCGTCTTGGCTGTCGGGAAGAATCTGTCGAGAAGCGCAGTGTTAAGGACGTGACCCAGAACGCAGGATAACGAGGGAAATCTCCCTGTTCCTTGTGGCAGCGGTGATGATGGCAGTGCTCAGTTGTACTGGATGCTTCCCTGTGCCAGGTGCGGGCTCAGTGCTCAGTTCATTTCCTCCACAGTTGTCTTCGGTGAGTTGTCGTGTTCGACTTGTGTTGCGTTCGACTTCAGATGAGGTACCTAGTCTCGCAGCAAAGGAGTGAGGGACTGAAAACAAAACTGAGCATGACCTTGTTAAAGAAGCAAATTCTGGATTTCCAAGAAAGAAACATCTTGTGGAATTTTCCATGTCCTGTGGATTCCGTATATGGGAAGGGGGTGTGTGTGTGTGATAGGGTGAGTATGGAGGGAAATTTACAAACACTTATGTGCATGGCCACATGTGTGACCATATACAAGGCCCGTGTGACCATGATAAGCCCCAGGGTCATATAGTCAAAAAAGGGTTTGTTTAGCCCCAGCCAGGTAGCTCGGATTGTTAGAGTGTCGTCCCAATACGCCAAGGTCACGCACGCGTTTGATCCCGGGTCAGGACACATACTAGAATCAACCAATGAAACGCATCAATAAGTGGAACAATAAATTGATGTTTCTCTCTCTAAAATCAGTAAGTAAAATGTTTAAAAAGAGTTTGTTTCTATTTAATAAAGTGTAATATCCATAAGCCTATAACCATTTTGGTTATAAAATATCACGAGTGCTGGAAGACAGCAAATAGCCGCATGGCATGGTGTGTTGGCTCTGAGTTTGCACAGACGCAGTGGAGGCCACGAGGTGCATCCAGGTCTGGTGTCCGAGGGCCGGATGCTTGCCGGCGTTCACTCGCTCGTCACGTGCAGTGCGCTGCTCACGGGCATGGAGAGCAGGGCTGGCCTTGGGGATTGCATGGGAAGTGAAAGTCGCAGGACCCGGTGATTGACGAGAGGGGGTCGAGTGGGGAACGGGATGAGGTTTTTCTCATTTGATTGAGTGATGGCTGATGACGCCACGGATGAGCCGGGGGCAGAGGGGCAAGAGCAGGATGGGGGGAAGGTGGTAGCCCCATCTCGGACACTCCAAGGCTGAGGTGCCTGGGGGACATCAGGAGCAGATGTGAGGAGACACACGTGGGTGTTTATGGGTCTGAGGCTTAGGGAAGAGGCACATTAAAAGCTGAGCAATGAACCGAGGCCGACCCTGGGGCGTAGTCATGCTGGAGGGGTGTGCAGAGGATGAGAAGCGAGGGAACGAAGGGGGAGAAAGAAGGGATGGACTCCCAGAAGGGTGGCGAGATTAAGAGAGGGAAGAGGGGCTGGAATGGGGTGTCTGTAACAGGGTGTGGTCCAGAGAAGACGCCAGCAGCCTGGAAAGTCATCACCGTGGCCAAGGTCACGTCCCATGATCTAGACTAGATGACCCCTGCAGCTTCTTGAGAGACAGCTCGGTTTTGCAAAGAGCAAGGACTTGGGCTTAGAGAGGCCTGGGTATGGACTTCCACCCACAGCTTCCTGGCTGTGTATCTCTTGGGAAGGCTCTTCACCTCTCTGAGCTTCAGCGTCAGAATCCATAACTAGGACTAGTGACCCTCAGCTCAGAGAGCTGTTAACACATTGCCACGCGGGGGGGTGGGGAGGGTGGAGGGAGGGGGAATATTGTCCTCCCACCTCATTATGTGTTTGTAAGAGTGTGTAGGTGGGGGTGGGGTGGGGGTGGTTACAAGTGACAGAAAACTAAAGACAAAGGGATTTAATGGGCTCAGGTGACTGAAATTCCAGAATTGCTTTCAGAGAGCGCTGGATTCAGGGATTGAGATGAGGTCAAAACTTTGACTAGTTCTTTCGCTGTCCCAGCTCGGCTCCGTTCTGAGGGAAATGTCAAAATGGACATTTGCAGCTCTGGGCCGAGTCCCGGCCTTTTAGCCACACCCACCTGAACGGGCAGAAAGGAAGGCTCCGCACCCAGTCCCTTGCATTCCAGATGGTCCGACTTGAGTCACGTGCTCATCCTGAACCAATGGCTGGCCAGCCATGCTCTGATTGGCTGGACCTGAGAGGGTCCCCCAACATCCCTGAACGCAACCTCCCAAGGCCAAGGTCTGGTACTTACCCGAAGAATCGAGGTTCCCTTTCACAGGAGACGGATGCCTGGGTGCAGGGCCTGCATCCTCTACAAAGGGCAACTCAGCGTCGTGTGCAGAAATGTTCCCTGGCTCCTTCCTTCCTCACTGAGCGTGGGTCAGTTCCCACCCATGCATTCTGTTCCCCATGTGGGAATGCAGGACAGACGCCCTGAGCACCCGCTCCCTGCACAGCCATCTCCGCGCAGGCGCCGCAGTGGCCTCACCCAGCATCCCCGGCTCCAGCTCCCTCCCTGGGAATGCAAGGAGGACATCTTCGGTCTCTGCTGACTCAGCGGGTCCCGGGGACCTCTGACACCCCCTGGCCTTTCCCGGAACCTCCAGAAGAAAGAGGAGAGCGCCTGGAGGGCAGGTTTAAAATTAGACGGGAGTTCAGTGCCGCCTGCGGTTCTTGAACGTCAGCCATTGGGGAGGAATGGGAGATGAGGTGGTCAAGAGGCAGGAAGCGTTTATTTAAGATCCCTATCGCGCTGGGAAGCTGGAGGGGAGTTCAGTTCAGGGGAAGAACAGGATGTTGCCAGGGTCCGGGGCAGGGCGGAGGGCAGAGGCCAGGGAAGGAGCGGATATTGGAAAGGGAGAGCCAGGGTTGGAGGCGAGACGGTTTGGAGAGGTCCCAGGCAGCAAGCCAGCCCTGGCAGAGGCCCCGTGGGAGTGAGGTCCCCTCAGTCCCAGAAGGGAGGTGCATCCCCCCGGAGAACCTGGGCTCTTTGCAGTGAGGCTGGTGTGTTTCTGGGGGGTCCTCCGGGGCAGGGATCTCCTTTAACTCGGCTGTGAGCTTTCGGTCCCCTGCTCCCCTGGACTCCAGCTGGTCCCCCAGCTGGGAGGCCACAGCGCTGACCTTGAAGGGCACCGCCGGCAGCTTCTCCTGCCCGGGAAGGCTGCCGGAAGTCAAGGCCGGACTGGCTGACTCAGCCCTGGAGTCCATGCCCAGCCCATCCTCACGGGGGTCAAGGCCAGAGAGCTGAGTACCAGGATGCAACGTGTCCTTCTGGGGAAGGACAGTCTCTCCAGTCTTTTATTAAAAAGACGTCCGTCCAAATTGAAGCCTGGCGAAAGAGATCTACGAAGAGGCCACTTGCAAAACGAAGAACCAAGCACCCAGGGGAAGATGGAATCATAATTCAAATAAGCCACCACCATGACCTTGGACATCACTGCTCCGTCAGCCCTTTGACAACCCTAGGGAACACTTCCTCCTGTCTCAGCACCGTGCGGGGACCCCAGGCCCACGGGGGAGAAGTTGCTGGTCCATGGTCCCCGCCGCTAAGGGGCAGACTGGAGGGGAGAAGGTTGTGCTTAATCGATGAGGGTTTGGTTCAAGGCTCAAGGCTTCCAGGAACTGTGGCTGGGGCTCCTGGCCCTCAGTCACTTAGTAACGGACCCCTGGGCCCTGGGTCAGTGTGGAGCCCTGGCCTGGCACTTTCTGCTTTCTCCTTCCCTGGGAGCGCGTCGGCTTCCTTTGGCTCTTTGAAGTAGCCGCCGCATGTCAGTATTGTTACTTATTATTTGTCACCAGGGGTTGCGTGCTCGCCCTGTTCAGGGCCCTATGCGAAGTGCTCCCCATGCATTCCTCATGTAATTCTCACTATAACGTGGTCCGGAGAGAAAACTCTGGTCACGAAGTGGTTCATGTCCCATGCAAGAAGTTAAAGACACCCAAGAGGCCATCTTTATTTTGAGGGATTCATCCATACGTGTGGAGAAATCATATTAACACGGGAGCATATATTCTGAGCTCACGATGGAGCTTGTGGGAGGGAGATGGGGGCACCTCGAATCGCAACCAGCGACCCGGGAAACCAGACTCTCCTGAGAAGCTGCATCATGTTGAAGCGCTCGGAACGTGTGTTATTAACTTTAAAACGTGGAAGTCTGTGCGAGGGAAGGTAGGAGATATGCCTGTGTGTTCACAGTGGTTAGTCATGGATGGTAGGAATGTGGACGGGCCTTATTCTGTCTATTTCTTTTTCTTTAGTTCTTTGATTTTAGAGAGGAGAGAAGAGGGAGAGAAGCACGGAGGGGTGGTGGGGGGTGGGGGTGGGGGGAGACACAGGACAGAAGGAGCCTGAAAATGGCAAAGGAGCCTTGGTGGTAGGAACGGAGGTTTTTGAGCCCCCAGCAATGCAAACCCGGGTCCAGGTGTGTTCAAGGAAAGTAAGGAGGGCAAATTGAAGATGTTTGAGATCGGGCTGATTTGAACACCATCTAGTGAGAACCTTTCATTAAAGAGTTTTACATAAATGTTAATTACCTACACTATACAGTAACATACCATCCTTACCTATGTCATTGAAGACTACAGACAAATTGAGCCTTCTTCTCTCTCCTCTCCCCTTCCCCCAGATGGCCACGGTGGTCGGTTTCATTACCACCGTAGACTTTTTCCAAATACCTGTGCACACATAGATATTTACTGTGAAGAATGTGTAGTTGAGCTTTGTGTTGACTTTTTAAAACACACATAGTCCTAACCTGTGGGGAAATTTCATCAGCAAGCATGTATTCACCATTGTGTTTCTGGTGTTTATGCCTGGGGCTGGGTCTAAGCTTACAGTACCCTTTTTCATGGCTATATAATGTTCCATTAAAGGGCCACACTACATTTCATGAGTCCACTTCCCTACTGGGGGACAGTTGGGTCCAAGTTCTTGCTGTTACAGTGTGGCTGGGAACAGCCCTGTGAATGTATTTTCATTTTAATGGACTCTGTCAGTTTGCCCCAGGGAGCACTGGGTAACCCTGAGCTGTCTGGGAATAGATTAGGCCACTTTGCAAGATGAAGTCCCTGTTCTCTGCATGTGGCCAATCATCGGCTGGATAGCCCCTTGGCATGGCTGTAGAGGAGGGGACGCTGGCCATTGAGGTCCCTCCCACCTGTGGGATTCTGGGATCACCCACCTCCTTGCAGCGGGACCTCTGCTCAGCACAACTCAGGCCAACAGCCCCAGCTGTGGCGAGGGGAGAGGTCATCTTCCTACAGGGTGGGAGGAGCCGTCAGGGACGTTTCTGTAAACCATGTTTCTTGTTTCTATTGCTGTGTTTTTATTCTAGTTGAGGACATGGGAACTAAATCCCTTGGGTTTGGAATGGGGAGACCTAAGTCCAAATGCTGGGTCTGTAGCAAGAAGTGGTATCATCCTCTGCATGACCTTTCATTTCCCCATGCCTCGCTTTCCCCATCTGGAAAATGGGCAGATTCATACCCCTAGCTCACCACTGTTTTGGCGATTCCACTGGCCGATAGATGTGACACGCTCCAATGGCTGGTGAGTTCATGTCTGTCCAAGGGGGCAGGGAGGAAGGGTCACTACGCAGACTGGCTGCCCTAGCGGTGCAGAGCCTGGGTGCCGTCTTTGCCCGTGGCCAGGAAGGAAGTTCAAGGTTTAAGCAATCCATCGCACCCATTGCCCGGGCCAGCACAACCTTTCATTCAGTGTTCCATCTTTTTCAAAGCATGTCCGTTATCGCATCTGCTCATCGAAGGTCCCTGCAAGGAAATCGAGCCAAGGGTGGGCGCAGAGGGAGGACTCGGGATCTTACAGGCAAGGCCAGAGCCTCTCTGACAAGCAGCCACTGGGCCGAGTTCCTCCCCGACGGAGGCCTGGGCAGAGGGTCAGGCTGTTCAGGCCTGAAACACCCACAGGGAGACACATGTCCTCTCCCTGAACATGGCTGGGCGCCTCGTGGCCAGATGGGCTGCAGATGTGAGCTCTGGGTTGCAAGTGAGGCCGAGGGAACAGGCAAGAGCGATTCCCTAGCGTGGATGTCAGCCCCAAGCCCGGGCCCCGTGCTGCCCCAGGCCCACGGCTCTCCCTGACTCACGTTCACGGAGTTTTGGAGACAAGATGAGGTACTGGGAGGCTGCCTGCTCCTGCGATGCTGGTAGCTGTCTGTCAGGGGACATCGCGGGCGACAGCAGTCGCATCTGCAGCCTCAGGTCAGCTGGGACATCAGCCACAGCTTCGCGTCCTCCCTGCAGCTCCGGCCAACCCCGGAGGACTGCTAGGTTACCGAACGGCTGCTGCGGCTAAGGCATCGCAGGCCGTCCGTGGCCTCCTCCTTCTTCAGCCTATTGTGGCATTCAGGGTCCCTTCCCTCACGCTGATCTTCAGAGCTGTGCTGACTTTGATCCTAGGGGACAGGTGCCACCTTAGCCCCCTCCGAGGGGGACTGTTTGGAGTCCTGCCTTGGGACAGAGCTCCCTGACTTCCAGGGACACCTCAGGGCATTTGCTCACGGACGTGGTGAAGGAAAGGGCTCCGGCTCAGCCGGGCCTGGGCTCCGCCCTCCGTGCTGTGTGACTTCGGAAAAGTGGCATCACCTCTCTGATCTTAGGCTTTCTCTTGGTGGGAAGTGGGGAGTCATTACCTCGCAGGGCTGCTGGGAAGATGCACGAGAATACGTGCACCTGCCTCATAAAGTGCTTGGCATGCATCCCTGCTTCCCACGGGGCCGCCGCCGCTGCCCAGATTACTGTTGGTGGTGGGTGTTGTTTCAGGGGCGAAGGGGCTGCCTTCCTTTTTGCTGCCCCCCCGCCCACCCACCCCCGGTTGCCTCTATCTTCAGAAAGACCTGCATTCCAGTCCCAGCGCCACCTTGCAGCTGCGTGCCATTGAGCAAATCCCTTAGCTTCTCCGAGCCTGCCTCCGTTGCCCAGTCTGGAAAGAGAGGTTTAGAAAGCTTGGTGACTTCCCCACACTCACCGACACAGGAAGGCATTTTAGCCCAAGCCCTGATGCCTCCCCACGAGCGGCAGCGTTTCGCTGGAATTTCTATGTTCCCTAAGGACGACCAGTAGGTCTCTCCAACCTGCCCTGGAATGGGGGCTGTATGAAATCCATCTCTTCTTCCAATTCTAAAGTTCTGTCCGAAAGTCCATGTCCAACCTGCAGGCCACCAGCTTACCCCCTTATCCCCTGCCGCCCCCCCCCCCCCCCCGCCCAAAAAAAAACACACAAACTAGCAGACAGCGCATGAGAGAGCTCTTTGGACCATTCGGGGGATATTCACGAAGGGAGGGAGGGAGGGGGCGGCTGAGATCCAGCTCCCGGGAAAGACACTGATAGGACCTGCACATCAAAGCAGCCCCCGGCTTCAAAGGCAGCTCTGCCCTCCGCCCTCCGCTGGGGTCACGGCCAGCCGGTTCGCTCGGGGACAGAGCCAGCGGGCCATGTGGGGAGCCCAGGGTGTGCAGCGAGCACCTTGTTCCCCTGGTGGTTCCGAGTGTGTGCTTCCTCCAGCCCCCACTCCCAGCCCGGGGCCCTCCCTCGGGGCCCAGCCCGGCTGCTCTGTGGGTGTGGTGTTCAGGCTGGTGAGGTCACAGGTGGGGCGCCAGGAACTCAGCACCCCTCAGTCTCCTGCCACCTCCGCCGCCGCACTGGTCCCGAGACCTGCAGCTCTGGCCTGTCACTTCAAGACTTGCTCAGGAACACCAACATCACATGTCACTGCTCTTTCTGTCCATCACGGCTTCCCTCGGTCATCCCGCACGTTTGGATTTTAAAGCGCAATTCTGAGAAGGGGTTCCTCGCTTCAGCATTCTGCCAGAGCCCATGGTCCGTGTAGACACACACGCACACCCACAATTAAGAACACTGTAGTCTCCATGGACTCTCTGGACCTTTGTTTTCTTGTCAGTGGGTTGGCCATTAAAACTCCATCCCCGCCTGTGAAGCCCCAGGCATGTAGGAGAGAGTCATCCACCCAGCCTCCGTCTTCCATCTCCACGGTCGCCTCACAGGACCTGGGGCCAAGCGTGGGTGTGTTTATCACCCGCCTTCGGTGGCCTCGCACGAGAGCCTCCCGCCCAGGCTGGCTCACGCCGGGCCAGGGATTCAGTGACCCCCACCCCCAACCCCTACCCTCCCGCTGCCAGGACACACGTCCACGGAGATGGAGGTTGACAAGGCCACAAATATTTGAACTATCTTTGGGATAACACGGGGCATTGACCCCAAAGTCTGTACTACATCTGCCGAAAGTTTATCCTAGAATAACAAACGTGACAGCTTAGCAAAGTGCGCGGGGAAGGGGCCCGATAAGATAAAAGGCACCCATGGGGTCCAAAGGCACAGCTCGGCAGAAGAAAGAAATTCGGGGTCCAGAGCAGCATCCAGGAGGGAAGTCTGACTGTGGGTGCTGCTCTGGACCCCACATTTCTGACCATAACTCAAACCTGCTCACTTTCGTCCTCAGCATCACTCTGGACCCAGCACCAAGAACCCGCACCTGGACACCCTGCAAACCAGGCCCTGGCCCCACCAATGCTTCCTCTGCTCTGCAGCCAAGGGACCATTCTGCAGGCAGTCTGATCATGCCAGGCCCTTGCTCTAACACCTCCCATGGCTCCCCTGTGCTCACCTATCAAGCCCACACTCATTCATATCCGTCCTGGCCAAACCTCTGCTCCCCTCCCCCCGAATGCTTCCCCAGAGACTCAGGTTTTCTATTTTATCGCCTCGCACATTGGAACTTATGTTTCTCTTCTTTTTTTGATATTTTTCATTGATTTCAGAGAGAAAAGGAGAGGGAGAGAGAGAAACATCAATGATGAGAGAGAATCACTGATCAGCTGCCTCCTGCATGCCCCACACTGGGGATCAAGCCCACAACCCAAGCATGTGCCCTGACCGGAATCGAACCATGACCTCCTGATTCTTAGGTCGATGTTCAACCACTGAGCAACACTGGCCGAGCATGTTTCTCTTCTTTTTGATAGATAAATAGACAACAGACAGACAAATGTGCTACGTATCTAGACAGATGTAATATATAACTAAATTAATCTTCAAGTAAACACTTTAGATACTTCTTCCTATATGTGAAGTCTAGCTATCTGTAGTATGTACATAATTAGGTACATATTGTATTTGCATATAGAGAAGTCTAGGTAGAGATACAAACTTTAAGCCACCTCTGTTCACAGAAGCCCACCTAGAAACCTGCTAACTGGTCACCCAGTTCTGCCTTTGCCTCCTACCACCTGTTCTCCAAAATGTAGCCAGAGGGATCCAGACCTTCTCACAACTCCTCATCTTACTCATTTTGGAAGCGAACGCCTGGCCCATGGTCCACGAAGCCCTACAAAACCTGGCCAGCACTATTTCTCCAACTCTGTCTCTCACTGGCCCCGCCCTCCTTCCCCTCCACTTTCAGGGGCTTCCTTGCAGTTCCTCAAACATTCCATGCACACTGCCACCTCAGGACCTTTGCACGGGCTGTTCCCTCTGCCTGGAAGACCCTTCCCACAGAGGTCTGTGTGACGCTCTCTCTTGCTCTCTCACCTCTTTCAGGACTTGACTCAGCTGTCTTCTCATACACATCTTCTCTTCTAACTCCATGTAAAATAGCAAACAACTTCCGACTCCGTAACTCCTCCCTTTCTTTTGTATTTCTTCATCGCATGTGTTAACATATCGTATAGTCATTATTCTTTTAATATTTGTCTCCATTACCTTGCAAGTGCCATGAGAGCAAGGATTTTTGTCTGTTTTGTTTACTGTAATGTCTCCAGCAAATCTATTAGTCCATGGCACATAATAGATGTTCAATTAATACTTAGGAAATGAGTGAATCACCTCCTTTATTGTATTCCTTATACCTCTATTAATGCATCCATGGATTACTTTAACATTCTTTTTTAGCCATGTCCCACCATCCGTGTAAACAGAGATAGTTTGTCTCAAACCTTATGGTTTTTGTTTCTCTGCCTGTGTTACATACCATGGTGATTACTAAGGGAAAATTTCTGTATTCCCAGCAGCCAACAGTGCAGACGGGGTTCACCCTAGGTCTGACCACCCACTGGGTGTCCAAGAGACCCTCCTCTTGTCCTGATTTGTTGACTCTGCGTCTTCCTCTGGCTCTGCTGTGGTTTGTTTATCTTGGACGGCGCTTTCTGTTTTCTCCCTGTTGTTTGCTGCCCTGGGCCTCTGCTTTGAAGTCAGCCACCCAATGGCCTCGACACTGTCACCTCTCTTCCAGCCACCAGCTGTGCTCCACACGCCA
Organism: Cnephaeus nilssonii; assembly: GCF_951640355.1. NCBI lineage: Eukaryota > Metazoa > Chordata > Mammalia > Chiroptera > Vespertilionidae > Cnephaeus > Cnephaeus nilssonii. The sequence continues at coordinate 8,192,699 of NC_137093.1, forward strand.
CCAACACTTTGGCCAGAGGGAGGGGACAGATGGCTCAATCCTTTCATTGCAGGTCAGCACCCAGCCTGATCGGCCTGATGGACGATGGTATTGACAGTCTGGTGACCCTCGTTCAACAGGCTGACAGTCCCCATATTTCACAGGCCGACGTTGGATGGGTATCAAAGAGACTGTCCGGTCACCAGACAGCTCATTAAAGCTATAAAGAGACAGGAAGGTTAAGCGGCCCCTTTCCCCCTGGGGAGACTGAGGCCCCTTCTAGCAACCTGTGCCTCCCTTTCCCCTCGAAGCACAGGGCGTTGGGAAAGGTCCCAGCACGCCCTCGGACCAGAAGAGACGAGGGTGAATCCCAGACGCTGGGGTCAGCTCCCGCCCCCGGTCCAGCCCCACCTCCATCCTCATTGTGATTTTTAGGAGTCCCACCTGCGCTGTGCACGGTAGAGTCCCCAAGCGTGTTCCCCGGGGAGGAGTGTTGAGACCGGTCACTTGGACGCTGGTGGCATTGATCGTTACCAGGAGTACGTGACTGAGGGCCACCCGCAGGGAGCGGGAAGGTGTCCAGAGGGCCCGCTCCCCCTGGCCACCTTGGCAGAAGAAAGAGCACCGAATTTGGAGTCACACACCCCTGGGCACGGGTCCCAGTGTTGTCACATGCTAGCTCTGAGCCTTGGCTCAGCTTTGAGGCCGTTCTGAGCCTTGGTTTCATCATCTCTGAAATGCAGATGCAAATACTGTCAGCCTCGGGGAGTTGATGCACCTTTGTTGGGGCTCAGCCGAAGCCAGGCAATTCAGAATCTCTAGGGCTGGGTCTTGGGTATTTTGTGTCTTTTAAAAATCTCCTTGGCTGGCTCTGTGTGCAGGCAGGTTAAAAATCACTGGATTGAATTAGTAGTACATGATCACTAAGTTCTCCATGGCCTGGCGCATAGTAGGGGCTTCATGAAGAGAGCATCCTCCCTTCTCCATGGCATCTGCTATTTCAAAACCTCTCTGTGCCTACCTGCCTTAAGGGAAGAAGGGGGACATGACATGGATGTCACCCAGCTTGCAGTTGAGTTCCCACACAGGGTTAATCTTGAGGCCTCCTACTTGTGAGTTATGAATGGGATCGATTTCTCTGCCTCCACAGACTGTTCTATCCCATAATTCTGTGTGGCCCCCTCTCAGCTCCACTTTTGACATATCCCAAAGAGGGTACTGACTTCAAATGTCACGCATCAAGGACCTCCTCTCCTCCTCTGGATGTCATTGTCCCTCTGCCCTGCCATGGCAGCCTGATCACACCCAGCCGCATTCAGTGTGCGCTGGAGAAGAGTCCTTGTTGGACCAGATTGAATAAATGATGGTGACATACACGCACACGTGTGTGGCACATGCCTTTGACAGTCCACAAAGAGACGGTTGTTGACTTGCTATTTCATTTATCTCATCCCAGAGACTTTATTAAAGAGTAGAAATTAAAATTTTGTTGAGGTGCTAAAACAGTATTCTAGCAATCCATCCAGGACCTGCATTTATGGCCTATGAACTTGGATGGGTTACTTGGCCTCTTTGAACCTCAGTTTCTGCATCTGTAAAATGGGCATGTTGATGATACCTCTCACATAGTGCTATTGTGAGGATTACATGGTTTACTGCACATACGGCCTTAGAATCAAGTCTGGTACATAGTTGACTCTCTGTAAAGAAAATGGTGATTATTGTTAATAACACATTTTAATTGGATGCTTCCTGCATGTCAGACAACAGGTGGACCTGAGAGGTGCAGCTGGGGGGAAGACAGAGGCCCCGCTTTGGCCTCCTCAGGATATAGTCAAGGAAATAGATGCATAAAGAGAATTGTAATAGAGGTCCCCTGGTCTTTATTAAGGGTCTACTATGTGCCGGCGTGTTATATGATCTTGACCCGTCAGTGAGCTAAACAAACTCCGTGGTCCTCCAGCAATAGGCATTCCATAAGAACAACAAGCAGATGAAGTGCAGGATGGTAGAAGGTGATGAGTGTGATGGGGAAAGGAGGGTTGGAGAAGAAGAGGTTCTTGTGCATGCAGTGGGTTCCATGTGGCCCCTGAAATGCTGTCTGTCCAGGACCTGGGAGCGTGACCTCACTGCAGAAGTGAGGTCCTGGCAGATGGAACTAAGTTAAGGTTCTCGCGATGAGATCATCCTGGGAGGTGTGGGTATATACCAGGTGTATCGGTTAATAATGCGGATTTTTTCCAATAGATGGAGTTACACGTATGTTGGTATATATGCGATTTGGTATGTTTGCTATTTTGTTGTATTGATAATAAGCTTCAAAACTTCATGTCAAATTTTCTGAAGGAGTTAACATCATAGATATTTTTACACTTAAAAATGTCGAATTTCGTGCCAAAAAAAGAGCATTTGCGGGAAGTTTTAATTCATTACTTTATTTTGAAGAAAAAGTTATCGTATACTTCGGGAAGCTTATTGTGAACATGCTCCATCTCAAGATACTTATGAACGCTGGTTTAAACACTTTAAAAGTGATGATTTTGATGTAAAAGACAAAGAACGTCCAGGTCAACTGAAAAAGTTTGAAGACCAACAATTACAAGCATTATTGGATGAAGATGCATGTCAAACTCAAAAACAACTTGCAGAAAGATTAAACGTTGCTCAGCAAACAATTTCCGATCGTTTACAAGCAATGGGAAAGATTTTAAAGGAAGGAAAATGGGGGCCACATCAACTGAACGAAAAACAAATGGAAAACCGAAAAGTCATCAGTAAAATGTTGCTTCAACGGCACAGAAGAAAGTCTTTTTTGCATCGAATTGTGACTGGCGATGAAAAGTGGATTTATTTGGAGAATCACAAATGCACAAAATCATGGTTTGATCCAAGTCAACTATCAAAATCGACTGCAAGACCAAATTGCTTCGGAAAGAAGACAATGCTCTGCATTTGGTGGGATCAGGAAGGTGTGGTGTATTATGCGCTTCTAAAACCAGGTGAAACCGTTAATACTGATCGCTACCGACAACAAATAATCAATTTGAACCACGCTTTGATTGTGAAACGACCAGAATGTGCCAGAAGACACAGCAAAGTAATTTTGCTTCATTATGACGCACCATCACACACTTCAAAACCAGTTAAAGACACGTTAAAAGATCTTGCCTGGGAAGTATTAACCCACCCGCTTTATTCACCAGACCTTGCTCCTTCAGATTACCTCTTGTTCCGATCGATGGCACACACACTTTCTGAGCAGCACTTCAAAACGTTCATAGAAGTGGAAAATTGGGTCTCTGAATGGTTTGCCTCAAAACAAGAGAAGTTCTATTGGGACGGTATCCACAAATTACCTGAAAGATGGGGGAAATGTGTAGCTAGCGATGGACATTACTTTGAATAAAGCACGTTTGATGTTTCTCTTTAAATTATTGTGTTTTCTTTGATCACAAAATTCACATTATTAACACCTGGTATACACATGTAGCCTCAACCAAACGTTACATATACATGTATATGTGTGTGTACATATATGCATGTATTTATGTGCATGTACTAGTATACTGTACACACAGGTGTATATGTAAGTTTATACATATTCATACTGTATGTGCATATGTGTACATGCACACACATATGTGTTTGCATGCATGTACACACAAAGTGCTTTCTCTCCGGAAGCAATGATGAAATACGTTTTTATGGTCACTATGGTGCCCAGCTGTGGCCGCTGCCTGGCCGAGCCCAGAGCCGATCGTGTCTGAGAGAAGGCAAACCCTCCGAGTCCACAGCATGGGATACAATGGTTAGCAACTTCAGTGGAGAAAGCCGAGCTAAAATGGGTTAAAAGATCTGATTTTTGCAGCTCCATAAGGTTACATTCAGCTTTCAGTCTTCTTCCCCTCCCCCCGCCCCCACACCCTCTCTCACTCTCTTTTCCTGCCTCCCGATGAAAAATATGCTCCGGCTTTAATAGAATTACCCCTGAGCCATCAATGCAAACACTGTTTCAGGGCAATCTCATTGGAACAAATGTATTTTGATTTGAACAGTGTTACTTGAAAAATTAAATCGCGGTATCCGTTCCCTCCCCTCCCCCGGCCAGCTCTGCAGCCATCACCACGGGAGGAGAGCAGAGCTGGGTTCTAAGCGAGTTTGGCCTGATTGAATGATTCCTCTCTGCATCAATTAACAGCGAGACCAGCCGGTACGTGATGGCGATCATAGATGTGTCCACGGGCCCCGCTTTATTTTTGGAACCGACCGAATGTATTGGCGTCCGGGCTTATCATCTGTGACAAGTTCAGAGCTCAGGAGAGGGGCTGGTGGGAAGGAGCGCTGGGTGTGCAGGCCTGTGTGCTGGTCTGTGTGGTCTGGAAGGAGTGCGGGAGCTGCCCAGAGGTTGGAAGCAAAGAGACCAGGGCTCGAGTCCTGGCTTCCACACTTCAGTACGTTTGGGCCAGTCCCGGGACCCCTCTGCCTCACTTTCCTCCTCTGTAAGCTGGGGATAATGATTGTAACTCGTGGGGAGTCTGTGAGGGTGTAATGACTGAAGGCGTGGGTCTGAAGCTTGCCAGGGGTTGGAGGTCAAAAATGACATCATCTCCTGCGTCTGAGGTCAGAGGTCGATTCCAAGGAAGTGAGAAGGCATTTGGAAGTCAGGAAAAGCTCCCCCTGCCCATCTGCTCCATCGTGCTGGTTTCATGGTGTGCAGGGCCCGATGGTCCCCCACTTGGCTTACGGCACTGATGTCACCGCCTTAAACTTCTTAGTAACTTGATCTTTGTGTTTTGGAAGTGAAGGCTGATGGGACTGGGAGCAGAGGAGAGATGGGGATGTGCACGTTCCCACCGTTCTGGTCTCTGCATCTCATATAACGTGTGTGATATCTGGGAGGGGTTTGTAGAATTTTATTTAGCATCTACTACATGCCAGGCACTTTAAAGACTTCACCGCACTTGGTGCCAACAAGTAAGTCAACTAAGCCCCCTTATTCCACCCCTCTGGACCCATGGGCCACTTAGTGCGCCCTGCCCCTCCCCTGCCCCAGCGGGTCCCTGATCTCAGCGGGCACCCCATCAAGTAGAAGGCCATCCATCTTTATGGAGAGTCTCTCTCACAGCAGGACACTGCCTCCCCAGCCACTGAAGCCACAGGACCCTGCAGGCCCGCTGAGTGGTGATAAGAAGCGAGCTAACAAGCATCTGGTGTGAAGCCCCGTCCCTGGTGGCGTCTGCAGGTGGAGAGGCGGGCGTTAGTCTCAAGCCAGGTGCCTGCAGTGGTGCACATGTCCAGGGGAAGGAAGTCCGGCAAGGCTCCGAGCGTGACCCTCCGAGCGTGACCCTCCGAGTGTGACCCTCCGAGCGTAACCCTCCGAGTGTGACCCTCCGAGCGTGACCCTCCGAGCGTGACCCTCCAAGTGTAGGCTGGCCAAACTCGAGGGTTGGGTGGTCGGGGCTCTCAGTTCTTAAAGCCCCCCAGGGGCGGAGGCCCCATTCATATTGGTGTCCAGATGGAGTCCTTATCCAAGTGTCCAGACTTGTGGTTCGGGGCGTTCCCCTTATACCCCTTTATCTCAGTCTTGACATGACTATCGTGGCTAACAGCAACTCCATATTGGATTGTTTAAGGGGCCCCAAAAGTCCACTCTGCCCTTGCTCAATTCACCACCCATGGCCCCTCCCCGCCAAGGAGAGTGAGGACATGATCCGGGGATGGACAGAGATGGAAGACAGCAGGGCGGGAGGCAGGGCTGGCCGGACACCTGGTGGCAGGTGAGACGGAGAGAGGGAGGCATAGGCAGGGAAAGGGCATCCACCAAGGTGACACGGCAGAGAGGTCTCAGACCCCAGGCAGAGCGTGCAGCTCTTCTTGCCCCCACCCCGTCCTCTGTCCGCTCTCCCTCAGAACTGAGCAGAAGTGGGGGAGTCTTCAGGCGCGAAGCAAGGCTGGCCGCCTTTCTTGGAAGCAAGCTCAAGCCTGGAGGAAGAGGTCTGGTAAGGGTGGCAGTCAATCCAGGTCAGCGGGGGAGAGGGGATGGGTGAGGCACTGTCCCTTCAGACAAGCTGGGTGGGTGCTCCCAGCAGCTGCCTCCCTGCCCCCACCCCCTTTCACATGCTTCTGTGTGAGCAGGCAGCTGCTGGGTTTCCACATAGATGATGGGGTTGGGGGGGGGGGGGGTGTTCTACGGTTGTTCCTTCATGAGCCGTCAGTGTCAAGGGTCAACATAGCAACTTTCACCCAAAGCACCGTCCTAGCTCTTGTCTGCATGGTCCTTTCTCTCCTACGATCAGTATTATTTTTCTTTTATACGTTAGGATCCTGGGACATGGGGAGGTTGTATGACTTACCTAAAGCAACACAGGGAACAGACTAGAATGGGGGGAAAGGAGAGGTCTTTTTAAATAAAAATCAACTATAGGTCTTTCTGCTTTCTTGGGGAGTGGCATCGTTTGACAGCTTATCTCTTGGCATACGTAATGCATAATATAATGGCGATTAATAATAATAATTAATGGTAACTGTTCCAGTTGCTACTGATGTAAAAAAACAAACCACATAGACACCCACGTATTTATGCTCCCTCGTCCTGTGGGTCGGGAATTTGGGCGGGGCCTAGTGAGAACAGCTTGTCTCTCCCAGGACATCTGGGGCCTCAGCTGGAAGGCCTGGCAGCTGGGGGTGATCCAATGGCCAGGGGCTGGGATCATCTGGAGGTGTCTTCACTCTCAGGCCTGGCAGTCGATGCCGACTGTTGGCTGGGGCCCCCACTAGGCTATTGGCCAGAACTCTGACATGAGGCCTCTCCATATGGTTAGCTTGGGCTTCCCCACAACATGGCGGCTGAGCTCCATGAGTGAGCTGAGGAAGCCATCCCAGAGAACAAGGAGGAAGAACACCTTCCGCTGCCCCTCCCTCTGCCTGGGACTATGCTCTCATGTTCTTTCCAAGGCTGAGGGACCTTCGGAAGCAGCCGATGCCGCAGAGCCCAGAGCAGCTGCCAGTAGGTCGTGAGAATCGAGTGGGACTAGGTGTAGAAATACTGTCTAGTTCAGAGAGGGCAGAGGGAGACCAGAAGCCGGAAATGAGGTCCCAGTGCACAGACCACCCCTTCCCACTACATTGCAATTTGCACTCTCAGTTACATCACAGCTCTGTGTTGGGCAAGGTCACTGTCTCCATGTCCCAGAGAAGGGACAGAAGCATACAGACAGAATGAACGGTCGCGATGGTGCACAGTCCATGCAGCCTGGACCGCAATTCCCGGCGCTTTAATTTGGGGGCGAGGGTCCATCCTTACTTCTACCCTTGTGTCTCTCCATCCGTGAACCATGCCCGTCTCTCCGATCCTAGGAGAGAAGCGGGTCCCACCAGTGAGGTTTACACCCATCTTAACTGCTCAATAAAACCTCACGAGACTTCCTCGAATCCAGAGAAGTTAAGTCCTGACACTTTAACAGCTCGTTGGCGATACACAAACCAGATGGACCAGGGCCTCGAATCCATTTCGCAGCATCAGGCAGCAGTCTCGTAACGGGCCTGCGCTGGCCGGCCCAGAACCCGTCTTTGTTCTGTCCGCAGACACCCTGGGGCAGGGGCGGAGGGTGCCTATTTCCTGCCGCGCGTCTGTTTATAAATGCGCCACCAAAGGAGAGGGGCTGTGGGTCCTTCCTTCTGGATTTAAAACACATTCAGCTCTTCGTGAACCCAGACGGGTCGGACTTTAGGAAACCGGCTGAAGAAATTAACTGGGACGGGAGGTCTCTTTAGGAAAAGATAAAAGTGTAGCCTTTGGCTTTTATGCTTCTCGGAGAGAGGTGGAGGGCTCTGGACCATGGACTCTGGAGTCATGAAGACCTTGGTTCACACCCCAGCTCTGCCACTCTCGGTTGATTTAACGAAGGACTTAATTTCCAAGCCTCCCTTTCTTTCATCTCTAAAATTGGGGATTTCATAAAGCTGTGACGTGTGGGGTAATCGTGAGCAGAGCGTGGCTGGCGCATAGTATGAGCTCAGTTTGTGGTGTTAACTGGAGCTTCCAGGGCTCAGTGTGGGAAGCGGGTGGGGGCCTGGCTGGGAAGTCCATTCCGGAAGTGGACAGCTCCGCACTTCCCTGTATTCTGTGAAGGAAAATACGTGAAAAAGAGAGTCTGTCTTCACTTCTGTTTGGGAAATACTGGGTAACGCAGAAATAAAGGGCTCGGGTTGGTTGTTTTTCACTGTAGTTCTTCTCAGGGCTAGTGCACTCCATGGGTTTTCCCAGTGGCTACGGTGAGGGAGATGTAAGGCTGTGTGTAGGATGGGGAAGGAGGTGGGCTCTCAACTTCTTGATCACAGAAGATGATAGAAATACAGATGATTGATGGGTGGGTGGATGGATAGATAGGTAGGAAATGATATAAAGATAGATGATGGATGGATGGATGGATGGATGGATGGATGGATGGATGGATGGATGGATGTTTCCCCCCTCAGAGCCTCCTTTGTCACGTGCAGGCCACTAGCATTCTGAGAAGATTTGGTGTAAGTGACGCCAGCTCCCTAAAGGAAGTTGGGGGGGTGGGTGATACTCAAAGAAAGGTGACAGGACTGAGGCCCAGCAGAGCAGAAGGGAGGCAACCACCCTCCCTTGAGTTTTAGAAAAAATTATCATCAATTTCTACCAGTGAATAACCCCATTTTTAGTCCTCTAACAACTTATTTTGGAAGAACTTTACAGAATTACATGGTCTATATTTTCAAAAATGGTAACTCTCTTTTGATGAAAATGTATAAATAGAAGTACATTGAGGTCTCTCCTATCATAGATACGGAGGTTGGTCTCAAGAATCAGAAATGATGTTTACCCCCCATTGATGGCAATTGCTTACTTTTAAAAAGATACGTATACACTGAGTGGCCAGATTATTATGATCTCTGAACGCATAATAATCTGGCCACTTGGTGTGTGTGTGTGTGTGTGTGTGATTCCTTTGAGTATCACCCCCCAACTTCCTTTAGGGAGCTGGCATCACTTACACCAAATCTTCTCAGAATGCTAGTGGCCTGCACGTGACAAAGGAGGCTCTGAGGGGGGAAACATCCATCCATCCATCCATCCATCCATCCATCATCTATCTTTATATCATTTCCTACCTATATTAGAGGCCCGGTGCATGAATTCATGCATGGGTGGGGTCCTGCCAGCCTGGCCAGGGAGAGGGGACTTGGGCAGTTGGCCGGCCTGCCTGCTGGTCGAACTCCTGGTCGAGGGGACAATTTGCATATTAGCCTTTTATTATATTGGATATACATTGAGTGGCCAGATTATTGTGCGTTCAGAGATCATAATAATCTGGCCACTCAGTGTGTACTAGACTGAGTAAAGCCCCCAACATATGCACGTCCTCATTCTGCCTTTAAACAGACAAAGGGGCATAATTCCTTTTTACTGCAGCAGTTTTGCACGGACAAACGTTTGGGATCAACCTCAAAGTAAATCAACTGAGGCGTGCTTAAAGGGGCAATGGCATCTTCATATTATGGAGGATGAAGCAGTTGTCTAAAATATGAGACTGAAATATAGGTCCTGACGTGGACAGATGCCCATGATTTTAACAAGGGGAAAATACAAATATTGGAACAATAAGTGTAGTATGTGCCTGGCTACCTTGGAAAATAAAAATCATACACTGTTTGGTGTGCGTGTGCATATGTGCATATGTGCGTATTCGTGTGTGTGTGTGTGTGTGAATGCATATTCAACAAAATCAATTGCCATTTACCCAGGTGTAAACAGTTATCTGCAGGTAGGGGAGTGGGATTTTCACAGAGCAGTAAGAGGGACAGTTTCTTTTTACCTTTATCCTCATCTAGATTATTTGAATTTTTCAAAAGTTTACAATGAACATGGCAATTCTATGGCACATAAAAAAGGTGAGACCACGAAATCTGCCACCAGAGGGGTTGATCGGCTCTGCGCATTCTCAGACGACCTCGGGGCAGATGCAACTGATGGCTGTCTCCCCTCAGGGGTCAAGGATCCATGCAGACAGGAGGGCTGGACTCTCACAGACCGATAACTATTCATCTTGGTCTCAGAGTCAGGAAGCCGCTTCCTCTGCCTCTCTCAATAACTCATTCCAGGGCTTAATCACCTTTCCTTGCAGGAAGTTCTTCCTCTCATCACAGCTCAGTCCTTCCTGCTGCCCCGTCAGCCCTGATGGATGGGTCTCCTGTCCCTCCCCAACTGTTTGGAGTCAAGCACCAAGTATGAGGAGCAGGACAGGGGCCGCATCGATTTGGGGCACTTTGTCGCCTCTGCCCCAGCAGTGGCAATGCTCGCAGGAACTTGGCACAGCGGTGACCCTGACCATCTACGGCAGCCGGAGACCGAAGGCAGCCAAGGTGTCTCTGTGCAGCCTGAGGGGTCCCCAGGGACCCCATCTGCCCAGTGGATGCTGTGCTCTGTGTAAACTCTGCCTCCCTGGCCCCTTTCCTGTCATATTTCATGCATCCCGATGCTCACCAGGGCCAAGATTTACGGAACTCACATCCTTTCGAGTTGGAGGAAAATGGGGAACTCAAGATTTACTGTCCCCCGGGGAAAAGCTCGGAAGACGTGGACCCAAGAGCTTGAGGCGGCTACGGAGGGGAATTAGAGACGCAAGCATGTATGTGGCACAGCCTCAGCACACTGGGGCCTGGACTTGCAAGTTCTTCCCGAGCCTCCCCTCCTCTGACGGAGTGTGGGGCGCAGGGCCAGGGACTACCGACGACAAAGGAGCAATAGGCAGAGCTCCTGCCGCCCAGACACCCGGGAGGCCTGGAAAGGATAAGCAGGTGCCTCAGTGATCCCGGTCCGAGCAGAGGCGAGTGGACTTCTCTTCGGGCAGCGATGGAGCACGTGTCTTTGGAAATCAGTAGAGTCCTCCCTCTGTGGCTTGCCAGGAGGGATGATTAGGAAGATTATTGAACCTTGCCGGGTCTTAGTTTCCTTATCTGTAAACTGGGATTGGTCATCACACTTTCTTGGTAGGGATTACATACGAATTTAAGGCAATGAGCGTGTGAAGGACTCTAGAGCCAGACAGTCCAGGTTTAATTCACAGCATTGCAACTCACCAGCTGTGTGACCTTAGACTGGTCACTTAACTTCTCTGTGCCTCGGTTGTCACATCTGGAAAATGAGAATGATCATAGGAACAGTACCCAACTCATAACTCTACATGAATTACTGTATGTGAGGTGCTAAAACCAGTGTCCAGACTATAGTAAAGATCAGATGGGTTTGTAATAGCATGGACAGAGTGAATATGCGTGGAAGGTAAATCAGAAAGAGTGGATTGGTATCAGGAATTCTGATGACATCAAACTGGGAGTTATGTCACATGGCTAGTGGGTTAATAGCTCAGGCTTATCTATGGTGGTGTATACAGGCATGAAAATTCATTGCAACTCATTAACACATGTTTAATTTGTTGTGAATTTATTATACCTCCATGAAAAACAAAAAAAACATAGTAACTTTTAAGTGAAAATAAGAGAGCAGGCTCTGTAGTCAGGTTGCTTAAGTACCTCAAATCCACAGCCAACCAACTCTCTGACCACAGCCAGGTTCCACAACTTGGGTGTCACCTGAGTCTGTAAAATAGACATGAAATTAGAATCTACTTCACAGTAGGGGTTCAGTGAGCTAATGCATTAAGATGATACATCTGACAACTCCTGTGCACTCAATATCATTACAACTTTACTGGCAAAATCCATGGTTTGGAATTGGTGTCATAAGTTTGCCGCGAGCTCTATGATGAAGGCTGTCATAGAGGAGTTGTGACTATTCCTGCGGGTGTGGCCTTGGAATAGTCACAACTCCTCAGCCTCCTGTTCCTCACTACGGCATTTCCACATGCAGAAATAAGGCCTAACTTAGAGTTATTGTGAGGGTTGGCGAGAATGTGTGTAAAATTGCATTGATAGGCGCCCAGCCCATGGTGATTGATCATTATCATTGCCATTATCTTCTAAACATCAATGTCATCATCACCACCACCACCATCATCACCATCATCCTCATCTACAATAATATCAGCAGCCAACATCCTCGTCATTATCATTGGTCCGGAGGGCGTTGGTCCAGGTTCATGATACTTCACCAAGAGGGCACCAGGTGCGGATATGAAATACTGAGCGGGGGAAACAAAGCTGGATGGAAGGACCCACCTGGCCATGCCCTTTCCCAGTTTCCAGGCGTCTCTTTGTACTTCCATCAGAGTGAGCCAAGGAGGGAAAGCCAAGAGGAACAAGTGAGCTGAACAGCCCTAGAATTAGGGTGAGATGTACCTCATCTCCTTTCTCCTATAGAGGGACCCCCCCAGGCCCACTTACCCACTCAGCAGTAGAGCTGCCCTCTCCCCTGAGAGAATTTAGGAGGCCCAGGCACCTCTGCTCAGGAACGTCATCTCACACTCCTCCTGGACTGAGACCAACCCACCTACCTCTCAGGATACCTCCATGAAGTCCAAAGAGATTAGGTCTGCAGGGTCATCGTGACACAATAATAACAAATGATATTGATATCTAGTGCTAAGAACTCCGCCTGGTCTGTAGTAGGTGCTCAGTAATTATGTGTTGAGTAAATAAATGGTTTTGGCTTTCATTTATTGAGTACCTATACGTATCAGGCAATATGATAAGCATCTTACACATGTGATCTTAAGTAAACCACCCAGCCACGCCATGGGTAGCTTTCTATCACTATCTCCAGATTATAAATAAGAAAATTAGGTCCCAGAGAGGTGAAGTCACATGCCTGTGGCCACACAGCTGGAGAGCAGCAGAGCCAGCCTTCAACCCAAGTGGACGCTGATCTCCAAGCTGATGCCCTTCCGGTTGCATCACTGCCTCTCAAGTGACTTCTGTTTTGTAAGTTCACGCGCTGTCCACCCGCCACCCCCACCCACCAACCCAGCATTCACCCAAGTGTCTTGACCCGACCAGACATACAGGGGACTTTCCGTAACTGCCCACTGAATGAACGAACAACTGTCACAGACCATCTGCTGAAGTCTCCCCGGGAACATACATCTTTTTCAACTTTCTAACGAGTTGAAGCGTCTTTCCTCCTGCCTCCCCGGGGCCTCTTAAAACTCCGGGAGGATGCAGCAGCCCTCAGCTCGCCTCTGTCCCGGAGCCAGCGATCAATGGAGATTAGCGTCCATAAGTCACAGAACGTGGGATGGTTCTCCGGCAGCGCAGAGCCCCAGGGCCCGTAAGGTTTTCTTGCTGCGACCCCAGAGGAGGCATTTCGTGGTCATGGTCTCCCTGTTTGCACCTGCCTCCTCCTCGGAGTTGTGTGAGGCCCAAATGGGGAAGTTGGTTAGGAAAGTAAGGCTGGTATCAGAGGACCACAGTGCACCTTTCCAACTCTGTCCTTGACCTGCCTTGGGACCTTGAGCAAGAGAACCTTCCAGAGCCTCCATTTCTGCATCTCAAGAAGGTTAAGATGTTAATAGGTAGAATGCTAATAACACTTGGTGTTAATAGGCAACTTAGGCCACTGTCAGGAATATGCTGTGTGTTAAACAAATAGAAACTAGTCCCACTCTGTTTTATTCTAAGGCTTTGTGGATTTAAAAATAGCTTTTGTTTTATTCAGGAAAGTAGGCTTGGCCGCCTGAACTGTGTACGATGACTGTAAGACACCGCTTGGCTTCAGAAACAATAACTTATGCAAAGCAGTGGGCCTCGGCCTGGAGCGTGGAGGGTGTTAGTATTCTCACAATGAAGTGACTGGACCTTGTCACCTATAACAGTGGTCGGCAAACTGCGGCTCGCAAGCCACATGCGGCTCTTTGGCCCCTTGAGTGTGGCACGTACAGTGTGATTGAAACTTCGTGGCCCATGCGCAGAAGTCGGTTTTCGGCTCTCAGAAGAAATTTCAATCGTTGTACTGTTGATACTTGGCTCTGTTGACTAATGAGTTTGCCAACCACTGACCTATAAAAAGTTAAAACGAGGCAGGGAAAGTAACGTGGGGAGGGGGCCTGCCTCGCCCTTGGTGGGCCAGCAAACAACGGCTCAGAGCAGTCAGTCGCCTGACTTAGGTCACACAGCAGGTGGCGCTCGCTCTAGCTTCGTTTTATTTTATTTGAGACTGGAGTTCGTTTTTGTTTTGCTTTTTTTACTTTTTGCGTCCCTTCGTTTGATTTGATTTGACTTCATCTTTTGTTTTCACATGCCTGCTTCTACAGTTGGGTCTCAGTTAAATCCTGCTCTAGAGGAATTGTCCTCACACCTCCCATATAACCTGGGCCAGGGATGGCCTATTGGACCACTCGTTTTGTCTAGTGTGTGTGCGCGCACGCATGTGCCAGTGTTACACAGCCTTGGAGACCTCTGTTGAAAGGGACTTTGGACTCATATCTGAGGTCAGGGCCAAGGCCGTCCCTGTCAGCCGGTGACACCTGCCACGGGTGCTCCATGGGAGACAGGCATCGCCCAAGCCACAAACCTGCTCTGTCCAAACAGCACCTGAGAGCTCTAGGGAAGCAGGTGGAAGAGGCCGTGGGCATCCCCTGGCCCATCCCCTGCATGCCCCCTGTGAGAGGAAGGAGCCGATGGGGCAGATCAGCCAAGCATCCTCCTGCGACGCTGACAGACTGCCCAGCGCAGGTGCCGGCTCGTAGAGAGCTTTCCGTCAGCAAGAGCCCTTGACCAAGGCCCACCCCGGAGAGCCAGGGGCCCCTCCCGGCCCCGCTTCCCAATTCAGTCATGTCACCGCCTCCGACCAGCGTGGCCACAGGCAGGCTCCTGGGGACAATGAAGGCACACGCTCCCGGGGGGAGTCACCCCTCTTCTCCCATCCTCCAGGTTTGGCTGTGTCTGCTCCGTTCATGAAGTGGCTTCCTGGTTCGAAGAGGAATGAGCTTTTTAAAGGGTTGTAAATGTGATTCAAAAGGCTTTTTGGACATCAAATAGCTCGTAAAAAAGGAACGTTTAGACAATTTCAGCATAAATGAATGAAAAACATACGGCAGGGGCCTCCTGCTCGTCTGCTGCACCAGAAAGCGCTGGCCAGGAGGAAGGGCGTGGGACAGCGTGGGTTTCCCAGATCTGGGCCTCGATGCCCAAGGTCAGAGCTGTGGCTTTTATTGCAGGCATGGGCGATGGAGCAGAGAGGTCGCCTGCTGAACTAGCTTTAAAAAAAAAAAAAGGAAAACATTCCCATAGACATTTTCTGAAGTCTCTCTGTCTTGCTGACTTCACCCTCTGTCGCAGGTGCCACTGCATCTTCTAAAGCAGGTTTCTCCGTCGGCTCTGTTGACATTGGGGCAGGTGACTCTGTGGCGGGGCCATCCTGGGCATTCGGGGAGTTGAGCAGCATCCCTGGTGTCCACCCACTAGATGTTGGTGACAGTGACGGAGCAGGTCACTCCAAGGACCTGTCACTCCACAGACACATGGGAAAGCAAGCAAAACCGGCAAAATCACAGGGTGTTTCCAGCACCTACTTGTTTTTTAATCACACTATTATTAATATATAACATAGGATTATATATTTGAAGTATTATAATAATATATACTTAATATAATTATAGTATATACTTAATGTAATATTTTAACTAATTTAATTGTAAAATTATAGAAGATCATAATATATCATCAATAATAATACTGACCACAACATCCTTATATTCCATGCTTATCATGTGCCTTAGACACTGAGTTAGCTACATGCTTAGGCTGCATCACGGAGCCGTCTCAAAAGGTTAAAAGGGAGCTCATTGGACGGATGGGGAATGACCTCAGAAAGGCAGTTGCAAACCCAGGTCCGGCCTCTGTGCACTAAGGGGAGAGGAGTATTGCAAGTGGGGCCGAGTTCCTGCCCAGAACGTGGCGAGATCCCAGGCGGTTCTGAAGTAGCTCGGTTATCGCTGGGCTTTTCAGTCAGGTAGATCTGAGGTCGGGTCCTGGTGCTGCCACTTCCTAACCAAAATGTTTGCTCAATCCTTCCCAGCTTCCGTTTCCTCTGTACACTGGGGAGAGCGAGGGACCAGGTGGTGCTGGCTGCCCCACATGCAGGTAGCCACCTGCCTGGGTTCACGTCTTAGCCGAGGCACCTACTGCCTGCGTGACTCACCTGTATGTTGCCAGGCTCTCTCATGCTTCAGTTTCTTCAGCCCAAAATATGGATCAGAAGAGTATTTGCCTTACAGAACTACCATGAATAATAAATGTGTTAATACGTGCATACGTCTCGGAAGGGAGCCTGGCATGTAGCAGTCCTATATAATAAAAGCAAATGTGCAAATCGTCCCCTCAGGCGGTCGTTTGACCGCTTGCTATGATGTGCACTGACCACCAGGGGGCAGCGTGGAACATGGCGGGTGGCAGTGACGTGGCACTGGCAGCGGGTGGCAGTGGAGGCGCTGCTGGTCCCAATGAGCCCCAATGAGCCCTGACGAGAGCGGGACCATGGCGGGATGGTGGAGCAGGTGAGCAGGCAGCACCAGGCCAAGGCGGGTATGAGCGGGAGCCCGATCGCCCCTCTGATTGCCCCACAGATGGTAACCAGTGGCAGCAGTGGGGGGGTGCGCTGCCGCCCGGCTCCCAGACACTGAGGGAACTGGGCAGGGAGCCCAGCCTGGCAGGCCGATTGCCCAATCAGGGCCGGGCCCCAGGCTGGGACGGGGAACTGAGGATGGGTGGTGGCGACCAACCTTCTGTGGCGCCTGGGCCGGGTTGGGGGGGGGGCTGCAACCTCGCCGGCTACCTGGGGGGGGTGTGATGGGGACAGAGGTGCAGTGGGAATGTGGAGTATCCGCCGAGCTCGCTCTCACTCCCCCTGCTACCCTCCCCCGGGATGCCAGGGCTCGTGTGCCAGGGAAGCCCCCGCGCTCAGGTGCCAGTCGCCCATGAGGAGCCCACCCCTCATCCGCGTGGCCTCTTCTGGGTGAGCCAGGCTGCAGGTGCTGGGCCAGTTGGACTCCCCGTGGGTTTGCGCAGGAACTGGTCTGCAAGGCCGGCCGAGAGAGAGTGCGCTGCCCGCCCAGCTTCTGTACGGCACCGCTGGGCGGCCCAGAGGCTCACGCTGTGCCCGGCCTGCAGCGTCCAACTGTGCTCACCACATCTCCACATAGGGACTCGGGCACCATGACTCAGGTGGATGGGGGCACACGGGGGCCCAGGTGTTGCCCAGGGCCCAGAGGTCAGCTGGAACCTGCCCTTCTACACCAGACGCTCACTCTTCAATCACCAGCCTGGCCTCGGGACCGCACCCATGCATGAACTTTGTGCACCGGGCCTCTAGTGTTACTATAATTGTTCCTGCTACTGCCTAGTCAATGGTCTTGCTAAGCTAATTCAATGAGAAAATGCAGACTAAGTTTTAGCACAGTCTCTGACTCACAATAAGTTTTCAGTAAGTTGGCAATAATCACTTGGGTAATTAGTGACTCAACTTGTGTGCCAGGTGCCAGGTGCCATGGTAGGTGATGGATAGCGTCGTTGTTCTATGCAGCCCACTGTCCGCGAGGCTTTGCATCTAGAGCTCCTTGACCAGTAGCCATTGCAATGCGACATGAAATGACATCTGATGATGTCACTGCAGGCAAACACGTTCTTTGTCCCGAGCTTCACTGTCTAAAACCGTAGCCCCTACCACGTCAAACTATTTGCATTTAAGATAATAAACTTTTAAAAAATTAAAACTTAGCTCCCCCATTGCACCAGCCGCATGTCAATGGTTCAGGAGGCACATGTGACGAATGTCTGTCGCTTCGGACAGCTCAGCTGTGGAGCATCCCTTCCCATCTGTGCAGAGAGGTGTTGGCAGTGTCCAGGTTTCTGATGGCAGCTCGAGAACCTCATGGCTCTTCCCTCTGACCGTTTGGTAAACAGTCCGTGTGTGCTGGTGGGTGTGGTGAGAATAGTGCCTAAAAGAGTTGGGGTAACCAACTGAGTGTATCCGGAGCCGTTCCGAACAGGCCGCCCCGAGCCTCCTGACCCCCGAGTTGATTTATCTTGATGTTTGGTTGAATTCCTCACATTTTGGGTCTCCCTGGTAACCTTTTCACCCCGTCCTCTTCTGAGGTGGCTGCTGGCTGCTATAATTCATCATGCATGCATCTCACTCCGGCCCTGGCTCCCTGACAGAGGGAACAGCCGGTCTCCTAGAGGTCAGAGACACGTTTCTCCCTCCATCTTTCTCAGTTTCCAGCATAGATTTGTCACTCTGAGAAGGCGTGACGTCTGGATTGGATGTACTTTAATTGATTTCACCCTCGACAAGTCAGACTGTCCATCAGCTCGCTCCTTGGGCTGCCCTGAACTTTGCTTAAGGCTAAGGTTTTCATCTGTCCCCGGACCCAGGCTGTCACCAAGCAATTGACTCCCCTCTGCAGCCTCCAGGGGCCAGCCCACTTTCATTCCCATAACCTTCCTGAGGAAGAGGAAGAACGGTGGGATAGCACAGGGCAGAGACACAGAGGAAGGAAAATGAGGACAGAATTCCTAAAAGAAAGGATTTTTGGGAAAGCCTTTTAAGTTGCCCCCTCCTCTGGTGAATGTGTCTTATTGCTTTGTATGAATTATTAGTGGAGTGAGTGGGTGGATAGGTGGGTGGATGGAGGGATGGATGCATGGATAGATGGACGGACAGGTGGATGGACAGATGCATGAACAGGCACATGGATGAAAGCATACGTTAATGAATTGATGGGTAGGCAGAAAGAAAGACACACAGAAGAAGGTACCAACAAGTGGAAGAATGCCAGGCGCTATTACTAATAATTCAATGCATCCGATAAGAACTTAGGTTTTTTATATCTTGTCTTGCATATGCTCCAAATCATGACACGTGCTTGAAGGATGAAAAACATACACAGTTCCTGTAACCAAAGAGCTCACGCTCCAAAAAGGAAGAAGGGCATCTATAATAATAAAAGCATAATATGCTAATTAGACCGGACAGTCGGACGACCTTCCGGATGACCTTCCGGACAAAGCCGGGGCTGCGAGGGCTGAGCCCCTTGCATGAAGTTCGTGCATCAGGCCTCTAGTATAACAATAAGTAACAAGATCATTTTCACTAAGGACATGTATAATATTTCAAGAATAAAAAAGGGTGATTTTCAGAGACACCTCATTGAAGCCCCTAGCAAATAACTGAATTAGTAAATTAATGATGCAGAGTAATTTATGGAGGAAGAAACACAACCAGCCTATTCAGACTGTCCCTCACTCAAATTATAAAGCAAAATATGTGGGTGCCCCCTGAGTTTCTTCTGTTTCCCCCTCATCCATGGGGCCAGGGTTCATGAAGGAACAGTGCAGTATGAGAAATTGGTTAAAAACATTACTTCTCCCAGGCATTTGTGTATTTTTAAAGAGCGTTCCTAGGCTAAGTCCTCCTGGCAGAGGGCAGAGGGAATCAATCAATGAGAGAACTTTTTGGAAGACCAGAATTATATATTTAAATTAGCCTCAGCGATCCTAGAAAACTAACCCACCCAGTTATCTGGAAATAGTAGCTGATTTGCTAGGTGATGTCTGGTGATGAGTTTGACAAACCAAGTCCCGCCAGGGACTCCCTGGTTAGTGATGGAAAGTGGTTACTTCAGCAGAGGCCTCCAGACGGACCAATGTGTTTTCCCACCAACAAAGCCTGGCATGCAGTTCCTGGTTTGGCTCGTGATGGGAAGAGTCTCCACCTCCTCCCTCCGAAGCCTGGAGAAGACCTTCCCCAAACCTGGGTGCTGTCCGTGGTTCTCGATGGACTCAGGTGTGTGTGGGTTTCTAGTGAGGAAGGCACAGGGGCCAAGGATCACATGGATCTCTGCACATGTTCCAAGGGACAATCGAACGTTCCATAAAGGATGATGGCTTTGAGTATGAAGAAACTTAAGACTAGATTTCATCCTGAGTTCAAATCCCAGCTTTGTCACTTCTCTGGACCTTAGCTCTCTGTTCCATCAAAGGCTACTTTACATGGTTGTTCTAAGAATGAACTTGAATAGTTCGAGGAAGCAGAGAATCATGGATGAAACTGGGGACTGTGGCAACAGTCTGCACGGTTTTGAATTCTGACCACCTCATTCAACTTTGTGGCTTTAGGAAATTTACTTTCTCCTTGTGAGTGTCGCTTTCTTCACCAATACATGGGGATGTAATAATAATAGTACGTACTTCATAGATTTATTAGATGGGAATGAAGTAAGTTAGCTCATGTAAAGCACTTAGAGCAATACTTAGCACGTACTAAACACTCATTAAGTGTTTGTGTTCTTTGCTGTTAGTAGATCATTTCCACATCATGGTGAGCATGTGTCTGGATGCTTTGCAAGGAGATTTGGCTTTGTCAACAGTGTGAATTCTTCCATTCATTTGCTCATTCAGAAAATATTTACCAAATATCCACTCCTGTTCCTAGCCTCCCCACCCACCAATTACAGAGTCAAACACTGGTATGCATGGTCAGTCTCCTTGACAAATATTTACTAGATATGTAATTTAGTTAACTTTAAACACCCTTCCAATTTTATTTCAATGAATTGAATTGAATGTGCTAAAACGTTGGTACAGAATCTTTAAGCAGTTCTGTTGATATTTTTCTTCTGTTTATGTTTTATCTCTTCTTGATATTTCTTGTGAGTCCCACTTCCAGTGAGATCTTGAGAATTATAAAACTAATTAAGCATGATTTTAGTTTCCTCCATCTGGGCCTGAACCACAATAGGTGTGTGGCACATACTTTCAGTGTAGGAAAGAATGAAGGATTTGAAATTACTTTTCTGTTTCTATATCTATTTCCTGTTGTTGTTGCTTTAAATCAATTTTCAGATGCTTGGAGCAGGAGAGCAGTGGTGGTGAATAACTCAACAAAATTCCAAGTTGGCTTTTAAAAAAGAGTAGAAGGGTGCTAGATAGTAAGGCACCCTAAACCCTCTTTCCCTGACTTCATCATTGCTTGAGTCTTCCATTCAGGGATGAATCCATCAATGTGTTTGCTTTGGCCTCAAAAAGCAGCCCCACTTTCCCATAGGGACAAAGGCTTAGAATTGCTAGAGTGAATAGCTCTGGCTAATCGATGTGTCCAAAGTCAGTCTGTCCATCCGCAGCTCAGTCTGTCTGCCTTGGATTATTTTGCATACCTCCTTTAACTCGTGTCTTTTGTACCTTTTGTAAATGAAAGTGTTCTCCATTTTGGAAAAAAGATTCTGGGTGGACATACCATCTCCTTTCTTGTTTTACAAAGAGAAAATCCTCCCGCTCACTCAACTTGAATAGACGTGTCCTTTAGCAAGGCATCCGCTGTGGGGCCAACTCCTTTTGCTGAGTCTGCAAGGTGCTGGCATAGAAGTCACAGTCCAGGAACTGGTGGCAGTTTTTAATGTGCCTTGATGTTGGGCTGTCTAGATATTTTTTGAAGCAGATTTATGCCGCATTTTAAAAATCCATTATGCTGCATTATGGGCTTATTGTCAATCTTGATAATGTTGATCAATTTCAGTCTTCCAAAATCTGCATTTATAATTGTGCCATGTAATCAAAATTATTTATGTATGTCTCTGTCCAGACATTTATAAAATTGTAAGTCGGAATTATTTATATGCGTACAAAATACTTGATTATTTTGAATTCCTGACTTACGCCACCACACAATGGCGTTCTTTCTTCTCTATGGAGAAACAAAGTTACAAGGTGGAAGGAATCAGAATTCCTGAGTCACTATCCACCCAGCAGGGACGTTCACATCTGTTGTGTGAGCAAAACGTACACTGACATTGTGTTAAGCCACCATCACTTAGCGTTATCCCAAATCAGTGGTTCCCAAAGTGTGATCCCTGAACCAGCAGCTTCAACATCACATGGGAATTTGGAACCCATTCTAATTGGGCTAAAAATCATAAACTCTGGGGGCAAGGTCCAGCCACCTGTGCTCTAACCAGCCCTCCGAGTGGTTTAGGAACTGCCACTCCTCCTAGTATGGTGAGATTCAGAGTCTGGTTTCCTGGTTCAGATCCTGGCCCCAGCACTGAGGAGCTCCGTGGCCTTGGGCATGCTACTTACCTTCCTAGTAGCTCCATAGGTTGCCAGACAGGAATGCCAAGGGGTGCCTGACCACAGTACCCACCTCACCGTCATTGATTAAAGGCGATCGTCCATGTGGGGCCTAAGAACAGCCTCTGGGGTGCAGCGGGTGCTCAGGAAACCTGAACTGTGGTTGATCTTTATCAAATTGAAAGCCACATCTCAGTCCCAAAGTTCGAATCGTGGGCTTTTCATTGCTCCCTTCTGCTTAATGCGCGCGCCTGTGTGCGCATGCGCCACGGCAGGCGCTCATTCCACCTGCTGAGCATCGTGACCTAGACCTTCCCGGAGAGAGCAAGGCGGCCACTGACCTAACACACATCCATGTGGCCAGACCACCAAGGACAGTGGACCAGGTGATGGGTAAACTGGGCTCCAAAGAATTGGGGCCAACAAGCATTTCCACCTTAAGCAAACTGCTGGCTGATTTTTTTTATTTTTTTTTACCTTTGCAAGAAGATGCCCTTGCTTTTCAACAGCCGCGGTATATGCAGATTAATCTTTGCATCTATGTTCTCTACGCTGCTCTAAAATATGAAGCTTGGTGATTACTCCAAAGGCTGTAGAAAGAGCTCCGAGGGCAGGTGGAAGCATATTTTTAAAAGGGGGGGGGGGTGATACTTTCAAAACCAGTCCCTGGGGGCATCCAATTAAATGTCCCTATGAACAATGCCATGAACAAATGGAGGGCTGGATGCCTCCGCTTTGATTCTCGTTCAACTCCGACCAGCCGTGGGTTCAACGATTGTTTCCTTGACCAAATGGTCCCCATCACCCAGTTCTGAGGACTTGCACCTGCTCCTCTTCAAGGGCCCAAGCTGCCAGCTCCGCTCACCCCTTTTGAATCCTCCTGATCAGCTTGAATTCTTAAAGCCCTGGATTTTGTCAGCTTAGAGTCCCCACCATTTGGTGGGCCGAGGGGCGTGTGCTCCCAGAGGCCTGCCCACGTCACCCTCACAGCTGCAGCTCTCCCCGGGGGTGCCTCTGCGGAGGAAATGCAAGGAATTCTACCAAACAGCCACCCCAACCTCCCGCGTCTGTGAACTCCGGTCCCTCCTGCTCTTTCACAGGAGATCATGTTTCTCTCGGACTCAATCTTTATCAGGGCACAAGGACAACAGACTGGCTTCCTCGACTCCTAGAGTCCCAAATGGCAAGGAACAGACCCAAAGGAAAAGAAAAGTCCGTGCCCATGGCAGACATCAATAATCAATCACCAAACTTTCATTCCAGCCCAGGATCCATCCTCCAAATGTGTGAAAATGCTCAAGACAACCTTCATTCATAAATTTCAGGGGGCCACTTAGACGTATCTGCCCTTGTGATCTAGAGCAGCCCCTGAGCATAAGGTAAAAGGCCAGAGAGGAGAAATGACCTGTCAATCTTCAAATGTCATATGTGAGATGAAGCTGAGGGTAGAACTTTACACTCCAATCTTCTAACCCCCAGCTCTCCATCCTTCCATGACAAGAGTTCATCACGGTCCTTGATGTGTCTGGAGATGGGCCCCACCTCTCCAGATTAAAGAGGCCTAAGTAAATAAGCCTTGAAATATCCCAATGGCCAACTTCCACCTCCCACCAGCATGCAAGGTAACTGGTGCATCAGTCAGCTCTTGCCATAGTAACGCTGCATAACCAACAACTCCACAATCCCGTGATTCACATCAATAGCAGCTGTTCTTACCCTCATGGATCTGCAGTCAACGGGGGTTCACTGGACATAAGAGTAGCTGTAACATCCACATCTGAGTCACCTGTGTTTCTTGGAGAGTCCTGGATAGAAGGGCAGTGACTACGTGCGTGATGCTTTTCTCGTGATGGATTTAGAGAGCTCAAGAGTCAACCCAAGACATGCAAGCATGTTTGTCAGGACTCTGCTTACGTCATGCCCCCTAACACTGCCTGACCAAAGCATGCCGTGATAAGCCCAAACTCAACAGCTTGGGGCAAATCCTCTCTGCCCACAGTAGGGGAGGGAAGGAAGTGAATATTTGCTGAACAATAATATAAACTATAAAAAATGGCTTTTAAATTTTAAAGAAACCCTCTAGTGAAGGTGGGGGTGAATAGGAGCCTTTTTTGACAGCCAGGTTACAGCCACAGTGTTGATAATGTCTGTGCCCCACAGCGAATTCCTGAGAAAGCTAAAATACTGGCTCGCTGGCTTTGTCTCTGACTCCTCTGCTTTAAGGAAAGTCTGATTTGGAAATTCTCATCTAATGAAAGACATATCATGAATATGTTAATGCCAGGCAGTGGATTCCCTAAAAGAAATCTTTGTGTCTTTCTTCATACTACCTTACCCTTCTGCGTACTCCAAGAAAGTGTTGGATCCATTTTTTAACGGTGGTTAAGAATATGAACATGAGCCGAAACCGGTTTGGCTCAGTGGATAGAGCGTCGGTCTGCGGACTGAAGGGTCCCAGGTTCAATTCCGGTCAAGGGCATGTACATTGGTTGCGGGCACATCCCCAGTAGGGGGTGTGCAGGAGGCAGCTGGTCGATGTTTCTCTCTCATCGATGTTTCTAGCTCTCTATCCCTCTCCCTTCCTCTCTGTAAAAAAATCAATAAAATATAAAAAAAAATATGAACATGAGAGACAGAGACAGAGAGACAGAGAGCCCTTTACCCTAAATGGGGGAGGAAGAATTGAGGGCATTAATGCAGTAAATCTCCCACAAACTCCGTGATGGATAAATCAGAAGTAACTGTGTCTGTTATCTGGGCTCTTCCCTGAGGAGATGGAAGGAAAGAAGGGGTCTTCTCTAAATGCCCGTTAGAGGAGAGAGGGCTGTGCCCGAGGGGACCTGGCTCTTGGGTCCTGATTCTGTGAGGCACCATGTTACGTGGTCTGGGAGAGACCACGGCTCCCCGTTTCTGGTTTGTAATCTGCCGCTGGAAAATGATGGCGACAAGATGTTGGATGTCGAAACTAGAGGCGCAGAGGCCGGATCTGGCCTGCACATTTCTTGTGGCTGGCTTTCACCATATTCTATTTTTAATTTAAAATGTAAAATTTGGGATATTTCCGATAGAAATCTAGATTTCTGATTTGCTCAAATACATCTGGACGTCCTAGCCGAGTTGGGACAGCATTCCAATATGGCAGCGGTGCAGCTGCGAGGGGCTCCTCCCGGGACAGGCACTGCTCTTCCATCCGGGTTACCAGGCGGATCGTCTCCCCGTTTTCTTACACTCAAAGTTTTCTTTACACTCGGCTGGACTCGTTCTTTACATTCACCTTCAGTCACTGCAGAAGTTTGGATTGGGGCCCCTGGACCAAACGGTACAGGGCCTGGACTCTGTGCATCCATGACATTTTTCTTTGGTGCCTCAGTTTCCCAAGACACTTCAGAACCTTGTCCATCAACTGCCCCTGACTTCAAACCAGTGGGTGTTACCTGGGGACTCAAATCCACTTGAAATTCTGAAGACGTCTATGAACCCTCTGGCTAGAAAAATGCCCATGTGAGCACACATGTGTAGGCACACACAACACACACACACATGCACTACCTCTTTGTGCGTTGTCTGTGAACCCCAATTAGCTTAAGAGGTCCAAGTTCCCCATCAAATTCCTCCCACCCTAGCCTGGCCCGACAACTTTGAGACATCTTCAGGGTTCCAGCTAAGCACCCCTTCCAGGAACTCCTTAGAGTCAGAGGCCACCGGCGGGCCCCCTTCCCGCTTCCAAAGAACAGGGAGAAAAACCAGCCTCAGCCAAGTGACCCACGCTGAGAAAAGTGCAGGGGCCAGCGGGGCCCTGACCTTCCCGTGTAGCTAACAAATTGGATGCCGTGTTTGCACCGGGCCCTGGAGGGAGGGAAGGAAGGGGGGATGTGGGGAGGAGGGCAGCGTGGGGTGGAATTGGGGTTACAGGGGTCAGCAGCCTTGGCCGTAGGCATCCACACAGCCACTCAGCCACCCTTTCCCAGGAAACAGCCACCGCTGCAGGGCACGCAGCGGGAAGCAGCTGGAGGTCAGCAAAGGCCAAAGCAGGCACACACAAGCGTGTGTTTGTGTGCTTGTGTGTGTGTGTGTCCGGGCTCAGCCGTGGGTGGGGGCGTCCTTGAAGAGAATTCTTTTCACAGATCTCTAAAGACCCTCTGGCCCAATCCCCAGTTCTTAAACACATGCCACATACAATTCCCTTTCTCTCTCCAGTGTGTTTTGGACTCTGGGGTGCAGAGTTTCTGAGGCTAAACTCCCTGGGTTCGAATCCCGTCTTCTATTTAATAGCTGGATGACTTTGGAAGGTAATGTAACCTTTAGGTGCCTCCATTTCTATTTCAAAAGGAAGGAATACTGTCAAAACGACTCCCCTAATTTCTTAGAACGAAATAGGTTGATGCATATAAAAATGCTTAGAAAAGGAAGTGCACGCAGCTAATCATCCATTCAGTGGGCGCACACAGAGTCTGTTACATGATGCGTTTATTTTCTTGAACATCTATGTGCAAAGCAATGTTCATCACATGTAAATTATCTCACTTAATTCTCCCTCGAAGCCCTGGCAAGACAAGTGCATTTGCTTCCCATTTTGCAGATGAGGAAACTGAGGCTCAGGAAGGGTAGGTCACTTGCCCAGGGTTACCCCGTTAATGATGATGGCACCAGCCACATCCACTCCATTCCAAAGCCCTGGCCCCTAGTCGAGGCACCAATCTTTAATTCACTGTTAGATTTCAAACACCCAGGTCATACGTGTTTGACACAGAAATGAATGAATAAGCGAATGAGTGCGCAAATGAATGCCTGGCTTTGCCCTTCTTGCTTCATTTACTCTTTCCACTTTAACCTTTTGTCCAGAGACCGCCCAGGGAAAGCCACGGGTCTCTCTTCTCTTTCTGATCCCCGATCCTAGGCCATCCGTCTCCATCCTCGCCATCTCAACTGCCCTCCATCTCTCCTACAGGTTTCTCCTCCAAGCCAGGCCCCAAATACTTCTCTGGCGCTGGAGGAAACTCATTCTTTCTGGTTTAATTCGCCCCGGCTGGCCTTAATTGCTTTGCCCTGTTGTGCAAAGAGACCTCCCATGGCGACAACCCTGAGGATGGGGTGGGGGCGGGGAGGATGTCGGGCGAGCTGTTGAGTGGGGAGTGAATTAGTTGGAGGCCAATGGGGCAACGGAAGTCGGGGTTCTGGGGCGGGTGGCTCCAGACCCGCCCTTGGTTGTGACGTTTACGATTGAACTTGGGCAGGAGCTTGTGTCTGGGGCCTGGTCGGCCGCCCTGGCCCCTACCCTGAGTGTTTGGTCCTGCAGCTCATTAAGCAGTGACACTTAGCACGTCGTCAAACTGCTTTACAACGCAGCCCACACAGCTCCTGGCCCCGGGAACCCCAGGTAGTGGGGGACGGTGACCTCCCAGCGACTGAGGCTGGGACGCGGTGGACACACAGGGCGATCAAAGCCCTCCTGGGAAAACCAGAGCAAGGGCTGGGTTAGGGGACCAGGACCCTGACCTTTCACCCCCAGGCCTGCTAAAACCAAAGGTGCTGAAGCACAGGGGTCCGGCTGGTGTCAGGGGACAAGCATGGCACCTGACGTCAGGGACCCGGCTTCCAGTCCTGCCACTTCCCGGCAGCTGCTGAACACGGCACGGTTCTGTTGTTTGTTTTTTAATATATTTTTATTGATTTCAGAGAGGGAGGGAGGGAGGGATAGAAACATCATTGATGAGAGTCATTGATCGCTGCCTCCTGCACGCCCCCTACTGGGGATCGAACCCGGGACCCTTCAGTCCACAGGCTGATGCTCTATCCACGGAGCCAAACCGGCCAGGGCCCAGCAAGGTTTTTTAAGTTCCCTGACCCTCTGTTTCCTGGAGGAGGCTGATAAACCCCTCCCCAGAGGGCTGCGCTGGAATACTGAGGGAAGATGCACAGAGGGCTTACCAGCGGGGGGTAATAAGCCCCCTCATTTGAATCACCCGCTGCTAATTGCTCACTCTCTGAGGACCAAAGCAAGCGATTCCTTTCCTCCACCCTGGCTTTCTTTCAGTATTACCCAGATCCATAGTAAGAGCAGCAGCAGCGATGAGAGTGGCCCCAGTCAGTGTCCACTGTGAGGCGGCGCTTTATGTGTTATATATAATCTCATTATGTTTCCATAAACATTGGGAGACGTTTATAATAATTATTTCCATTTTACAGGAGTGGAAACTGAGGCTTGGAAGGGCTAAGGGGTCTCAGCGTGGCTGAGCTGGGAAGTAAGCCCAGGTCTGCAGACTCGGAGTCCTTGTTCCTTCCCACCGTGGGTAGGTCTTGTAGGGGTGGGGGGTAGACGGGAAGGAGCTGGAGGAGCTGCAGGAGCATTGGGGGAGGGGAACCTGGTCTACATCCCGAGCCCTGGGCTCTCAGACAGGTCCGGCTAAAGAGTCCCTGATTTCCAGCCATCCTTCTAGGGCCTCAAATATTTCCTAAATCTCCTTGAAATAGTCCTGGCCAAGAAAGGCTTGCTTTCACGGTTGATGTGTTGTAATGAGGCAGGGTTAATACCTCATTAGGTCACGGTGCCATTTTGCATTTCATGGGTATTCAATAACACAAGCAACAACAAACATGTGAAGGCCTGGGCCTGGCTCTGTGGGGGCGGGGAGCACAGATAAGGCTCCCTGGTGTGGGCGCCGGAGAAAGCCAATGCCTGCTTATTGGGACACGTGGGGGAGAAGCTCTGGTGGGTGGAAGCCAAGGCCCCATCCTCCCTCCCACCTCTGAGCCCCCTTCTGGTGTGAGACTCAGCTGAGGGCTTGGAGCTGTGAGAACGAGCCATCCCTTTGGCTTGCCTGAAAGGTGAGTGTATTTTGTATGGAGACTGTGTTCGTCTGCTAGTGCTGCCATGACAGAGGACTGCAAACTGGGTACTTAGACAATAGAAGTGGGTTGTCTCACGTTCCGGAGGCTAGAAGTCCAAGATCGGGGTGTGAGCAGGGTTGGTTCCCTCTGAGGCCGTGAGGGAGGCTCTGGTCCCTGCCTCTCTCCTGGCTTCTGGTGAGGTGCTGGCCAGCACTGGTGGTCCTGAGCTTCTGAAAGCATCATCTGATCTCTGCTTCATGTTCACACGGCCTTCTCCGTGTGTGTGTGTGTGTGTGTGTGTGTGTGTGTGTGTGTGTCCAAATTCCCCTTTTTATGAGACTCAGGACCCACCCTAAACACCTCACTTCAACGCAGTTACCACTGTAAAGACCCCGCCTCCAAATCAGACCATATTCTGAGGTCCTGGGGGTTAGGACTCCAACCAACATATAAATTCGTGGGGGGGGGGGGGGGGGCGCATGGTGGCACCCATCACAGACACACAGGGCAGGGAGATGGGACCCAGAGGACGTGAGGACTGGAGGAGTAACAGCAGACACCGAGAGTGACTACTGAATCCGCTTGATTTTGTCGAGTGAGCAGTTCATCCCCTCGGTGCATTTTTAACAAGCACCTCCTCTGGCAGAGGATGGCCCACTGCGGCAGGGATGCTCTCAGGCCTCTTTGGGGCGGGGGGGAGGTGGGGGGGGGGAGCAGTGCTTAGTAGGTTGATTGATGTTAGAAGGTATATAGTGGTTTTAGAAGAAAAATGTAAATCTGGGTATACTGGCTTGACCAGTACCCCCAAAATGCCTGCCCACCCAGAACCTCAGAATGTAACCTTGTTAGAAACAATGCCTCACAAATGGAGCCAAGATGAGGTCGCGCCAGGTCAGGGCGGGCCCTGACCCAATGACCCGTGTTCTAGTGAGCCTGGCGGTGAGAATGTGTGTCAAACACTGATTTAGTGATGACTGTAGGATAGAAAAAATAGTGAAAAGTGCAATCAATGCTGCAAAATAGAAGTGACGTGCCCCCCCCCCCCCGCCCCCCCTATTTTTAGTGGATGAGATTCTGGTCAAATTAAGCTTAAACACACCTGTGAGTCAAGAAAGGCCATTCGGTCCAGGGCTGGCCAATCAGAACATCAGGTTCTTTTAAAGCCAGTGATTGGTTCAGGAACGGTCATGTGACCCATGCCAGCCCAATCAGAGTAAGTGAGATCAAACTCCGGCGCTTTCAGCAAAACAAGCTCTCTTCTCTCTGAACGGAAGTGAGAGTGTGTGGGGCTGAGGCTACCGGAGGGTCTTGTCATCATGGGGATCCCGTGTGCGGCCCGGAATCAAGCTGCAACAGAAAGCACAGCCCGCACCTGGCGTTTTTAGTTCTGTGGGCATGTGCATGTAGGTGTGTGCTTATGGACACCATTTTAATGGGCCTTTCTGTCACTTGTTATCAAAACAGTCCTGATGTAGTAGCTTCACAACATCATTTGGAAGGCGATCTACTCAGAAGGGAAAGCTAAGCAAGGGGAGGGGAGTTACTCAGAAAGAACACGTATAGACAGAACGGAACTAGGCAAGGATAACACTTGAAATGACGCTGGCCCCCATGCGCATGCGCATAAGCAGGATTCCTCGAAGGAAGCAGAAGGGGGTCACTTAGGACCAAATGATTCTAGTTGGAGACTGTGCTGTGCGTCCTCGTGCAGGTGAGGACTGGGGAGCATTCTTTCTCACGGGGGTTGCTGAATCAAGTAAAAACTTGTAGCGGCTGCCCTGGCTTGGCTCAGTGGATAGAGAGAGCATCGGCCTGCAGACTGAAGGGTCCCGGGTTCCATTCTGGTCAAGGGCATGTACCTTAGTTGCAGGCCCAATACCTGGCCCCAGTCCAGGCATGTGCAGGAGGCAACCAGTCTATGTGTCTCTCTCACATCGATGTTTCTCCCTCCCTTCCACACTCTCTAAAAATCAATGGAAAATTATCCTCGGGTGAGGATTAAAAACAAACAAAAAACTTGTAGCCACTGAGAGTCAACAGAATAGAGCTGATGCTGAGAATAGAGCTGATGCTGAGAAAAGAAAAACCAATAATAAGGTGTTCAGACTGAGTCCTGATAACACCCTTTTACCTGGACCTACCTATGCCTGAGGCTAACCCAAACTTGAACTTTCAATCAGCTAAACAGATTAATACTTACCCTCCTTGGCAGATGCTATGGATCTGCGGTCGCCAACCTTTCAGACCTCACAGACCCCCAGTGTCCACAGACCACCGGCTGGAGGCCGCTGCTGTGGATGATGCATCCCTCGCTCCCTGACAGTCACCTTCACATGCTGAGAATTCTTTATAGAACACCGCTGTGACTCTCTACCTGCAGGTCCCTCCCCAAGCCCTTGACCATCCGAGTACACGTGGCATCCTGCAGGCAAAGCCAGGAATGGCAGACTCAAACCCCAGCAGTGGCCCTCGATGAAGGACTGCATAGAGTGAATGGAAAACTTCCCCAGCTCGCCTGCCCTCATTGTGGTAACTGGGACAGCCCCCACTATCACCGGAGTAAGCCCATCACCCACACTATAACCAGCTTTCTCCTCTTCCTTCCCTTCCCGCCCCATTTTCCACTACCGAACCCTGGTTTCCTGGGACCATCTCCCTGTACTCATATCCTTGTCTCAAGATCTGCTTCAGGGGGAGTCCAAATTAAGACCCCCCATCCCCACTTTTTTGTTGTTGTTAATCCTCACCCAAGGATATTTTTCCATTGAATTTTAGAGAGAGTGGAAGGGAGGGGGAGGGACTGTGAGAGGACACATTAATTAGGTGCCTTCCATACACACCCTGAGCACCTTGACGAGAAATCGAACCCGGGACCCTTCAGTCCAAGGGCCTAGGCTCTATCCACTGAGCCAGACTGGCTAGGGCCACTCCCCCTTTTTTCAATCTTAGGCCAATAGGAACTATACCTCTGCTTCTCACACCCAGCAGAGCCCTGGCTGATAGACCAGGTTACAAGAGAGACACCCGGACCTTGAAGTCACAGGAAACACGTTCCCCGCCCCCCCCCCCCCCCCTGCCCCCATAAGGACCTCAACGTCCTGACAAACAGAAACTTCTCCATCGCAGGAGAAGCCGAGCAGGTGCCTCCATTCCACGCTCGGTTAGCGGGGATGCCCCTCTTCCCCGATAAAGAGGGGCCGGGCGGTCACAGAGGAAGCGGGGAGCCTGGCCTCCAAGGGCCGCTGCTGGATGCTGGGGTGCACAGAGCCCTAGATCTCGTGAAAGGCCCCCTTTTCGTTTCTCATAAATGTTGCAGGCTCCCTGCTCCATCTCTCGCTGTTAATAAATTATACCCCACCCCTCTTCCAAGGCCCTTTTGTTAGAGCTCCGGCTCTCGGTTCCATTAACTCTCCATTACTCGAACACTTCATTAGGACTTCTTTTTTGCAAGCTGAGAGCATGGGTCCTGACACCCTCGGCCGGGCAGGAGGCACAGATCAAAATGGTCCATTAAGTTCCTGTGGCCAGTGCACATTTTTTTCCCAGAGTCTATTTTCTGCTGCTTTTAAAATAATGGACTCAAATGTTTCCCTTCCCTAGCAAACTCCCCGAGAGCGTGCCAAGGACGGAGCCCGAGGCAGAGAGGTGCCAGCGGTCTGCAAGGCAACTGCTTTTCACATCCTTAATTTTCCGCTCCCACAGACGAAGCCTTAGTCCTTCTCAAAGTGAGGCCACTCTTTGGGGGGCGGAGGGGGTGGCTGGCTGAAATGTGCAATCCAGGCCATTGTGGGCAAAGCTTTAAAGCTCCCAGCGTTTGTCTCCAATGTATGATTACAAGATGTGGACGAGGAGAAGGCAAGCATTGGGAGGGTGGGAAAGATAACTGCTCAGTGTCTCCCGGAGCCCAGACTGTCCAATGCTACGCTCCCAAGACGCCGCCTGCTATTTCTTACTTCTGATGGTCTACCCAGGGGACACGCACCCCGCCACAGGGAACAGAGCAACGTGCAAAACATCGAAGGAAGACATCCGGCACTATACCTCTGTGACATGTGCCTATGCCATTTCCTACTTAGAATACACATGAAACAGACGTGCACAGCTAGAGCTGGCGGACAGCTCTGTGCTTCACATGCCTTCTCTCACTTACCACGCCAGCAAGCCTGTGAGCCAGAGGGAGTATCATGCCCATTTCTCCGAGAAAGAAGTCAAGTCAGAGAGAGAGGAGAAGCTACTCATGGAAGACCACACGCATGTTAAATAGGAGGGTCTGCTTGTGGCTTTGAGCCGTCTCCTCAAGATCACGTGCTTACAAGCATATGGCTCTGCTGCTGCTTCCATTTTCACTGACACCGAGACTGAAATGCACACGTACTACACTCCTCACACACCCGTGACCTCACTGGCAACACGTGATGTCAGACGCCCTTTGACTTCCGCCCGATTGCAAAGTTCTCAACTGAAATAACATACAAATAAGTTCTTTTGTTGGGCAATGCCTTGGCCTTTACAAGGCACTTTCATATACATTAACTTATCAGCACTGAATCCGCTGACAGAGCCAAGACGAGAAATGGACGAGGGAAGCACAATACATCATTGACCAAAATAAGAATTTGGCCCTTTAGCTAGAGGTTTCCATCCAAGGATAAATTACATCTTTGAGCCACATACAGGCAAGATCAATAGGCATATAATCTTCATACTGGAAGGAATCTTAGATGACTGGCTTGGGCTGCTCGAACAAAATACCATAGCCGGGGGCTTAAACAACAGAAATGTATTTCTCACCATGCTGGAGGCTGGAGGTCTGAGCTCGGGGTGCAGGGGGGTCCAGGTCCTCGGAGGGCCCTCTTTCTGGCTTGCAGATGGCCACATTCTCGCTGTGTCCTCACGTGGTACAGAGTGAGGGGGCGGGTAGGAGTCCAGCCTCTTCCTCTTCTTATAAGGACACTAACCCCATCATGGGGGCCCCACCCTCATGGCCTCATCTAAACCTAATTACCTTCCAAACACCCCACCTCCAAATACTATCACATTAGGAGTGAGGGCTTCAATGAATGGATATGTGGGAGGCACAATAGTGACCTAGTTCCAGCCTCTAACTTTCCAGCTGAGGAAACTGATGCCAGGAGGAGGCATGGCCCTTCTACGATCACAGTCAGTGAAGGGCAGGGTTGGCTGGTTGAGCAGCCATTCTCCATGCAGCTGGAGGCCCACCGCCGTGCGGCCATCTTTGTCAGAGGACAATGAGAATGCAGGCTCGGCCGCTGAAGGGCTTTGGAGAAGTTTCTTAATTCTCTAACCCTCAGGCTCTTTATCCATGAAACAAAAAGTTTGGATGTCTGTGTTCGTCAGGGTTCTCCAGAGAAACAAAACCAATAGCATAGAGAGAGACATAAATAGATAGGAAGGAGGGAGGGAGGGAAAGAGGCAGATAGATAGATAGATAGATAGATAGATAGATAGATAGATAGATAGAAAGAATTATTGTAGAGATTGCAGTTACAGAGTACAACCTGGAGAGCCAGGAAAGCCAGCGATGGAATTCAGTCCAAGGGCAGGAGAGGACGAGGTCTCAGCTCGAGAAGAGAAGCAGAACATGCTCCCTTCCTCTACCTTTCTGTTCTACTTGGGTCCTCCACGCTGAGCATGCCCACCCACATTGGGGAAGGCCATCTGTTTTTACTCAGTTCACCAATTCAAATGACAATCTCTTCCAGAAACACCCTCGCAGACACACCCGGAAATAATGTTCTACCAGCCATCTGGGCATCTCCTAATCCAGTCAAGTTGACACACAAAATGAACCATCACAGATGTCCCAAGGAATTATCCATGGAAGACGAGTTTCATGGGAAGTAAGGAGGCATTTTGTCCAGAAGTGTCCCATCATCAAAGGTGGAAAATGCTGCCTTGTTCAAAGTGAAAGAGGTTTCCCGGCTGCAGGACTTGTCAGTGCCTTTAGTGTTGCTGAAGTGTTTTCTGTTTTCTAAGATGATGGTATGGGGTATTTTCCAAAACAGTTGACTATGGAATATATATTTTGTGTTCCTCGAGGGGAATTAAAATAGTGCAGAATCCATGTTGGAAAATGTGACCGGGACAAATTGTGAAGCCTCTTCCAACTCTAATAGAATTTTATGATTCTGAGTGTTCCATCCCTTGACTTTTTGCCTCATTTCGTGGAGGCTTTCTTTCGTTTCCTAGGATTGCCACAACAAAGGAGCACAGCCGGGTGGCTTCAAGCAACAGAAACTACTGTCTCCACGTGCTCCCTCTGAGACCAGAGAGGAGAAGCTACGCTCTCTATCAGTTCCTGGCGGTGCCCGTCAAGCCTTGGCATCCTGGCTGGCAGCTATACTGCTCCGATTCCTGCCTCTCTCACCCTGTGGCGTTTGCCCTGGCGTCTCTATCTCCAGGCTTCGTCTCCTTCTCCTGAACAAACCCCAGTCCTGTTGGATCAAGGGCCCACTCTCCTCACTGCGACCGCGTCTTTACCAATTACACCTGCAACGGCCCGATGTCCACATAGTGTCGCATCCTGAAGAACCAGGGGTTAGGACTTCAGCAGTTCAGCCCATAATATATTGAACCCCTAGCCACGCCGCATCTCAACAGAGATGTGAAGACAGAGAGGAATTAGGCTCCCTAACTCCACGAGAAACGAGGAATAAAAAGAACCATATGGCTGACGGAACGGGCCGCTGTGTCACCAATGGGCTAACGTGACAAGTAATTGGATTCCGGCTTGCTCTGTTTCATTGATCATCAAAGTCAATGGCCATCATTGTACTTGCAACAACTCCCCCTTCCCTTTGCCGCCTCCACCACACACGCACACACACATGTGCACACACATGCACACATGTGCGCACACACCACTGTCTCCATGCTTCCTTGAAGACCGGATCAGACCACTAACCTGGGAGGCTGAGCGGCCAGGGCTCACTGTTTGGATTGGCAGGAGAATGGCTCCTTTGGGTACGCTCACGCTGTTCCCCAGACTTCAAGGCAGGCCACGTCTGTACACAGTCCAAACTGACATGTCTTTGTCTAGCGATCGTGGGTTGTTTTTTTGTTGTTTTGGGTCAAATTAGTGGTTGCTCTTGGTGCCTTTGATCAGCTTGCTTCTGATCTCAAAGCTGCCCAAGCGACTGACCAGTTTGGTTCCCTCGTGCAAACACTCAGTTAAAAATAAGTCAACCACACGGTCTGTGTGGGATCGTGCCGGCAAAAGAACATAACAAAGCCCAGAATCTGACATGTGGCTTCTCTTTTCTCTCCCTCGCCCTTCTCTCCATCAGTTGTGTAGACACAGCCACAAAAGAATTGCCTCCGTAGGGGTAAAGAAAAGAAAGACATCCATGGGATCGTGCTGTTCCCCTGCCTCCTCCAAGCAAAAGCCCGCACCTTCTTGGTCCCCAACCCAGTTCATTCCAACAAGCCTGAGCCGTGGGCCAGGCCGCCCCGTGAGCTGGGCCAGGGATGGGAGGTGCTGTGGGGAGTGAAATCAGACCGAATCTGCTCCTCTCTCAGGCTGGGCCCTGCCTCTGAATTCTAGGATTCCTCAAACCTCAAACGTGAAATTGCTCTTCTCCCAGGTCCCGGGATGGCTGGGTTCCAAGGCCCTCGCAGCCAAAGCCTAAAACGTGGCTTTACTTCGGAGAATTTCAAATGTGGCTTCGCTTTCAAGAATTTGGCCCCAGCGTGACCGGCATCTGGTGAATCACTTGGAAAATCAAAAATTGAGAGCTCTCTGCACATCCCAGCCGGGCCCCGGGCCCCGGGCACACTGGCCTGCCTGCTGCACCCTCTGCCCCGAGGGCATCTGTCCCCCACCCCACCCCCCCAGCCTCACTGTAGGGTACAGGGGAGCCTCAGAGCTTTTCCGAAGCCCTTGCCTCTCACCACCGCAACCTTGAGGCTTGAAGACAAGGCCACAGCTGTTTATGTGCTTAACTTCACTGGGGATTTTTTTTCCTGAGGCCCCATTTCTTGCTTGACCCAATGAGGTGCGCTAATGTCTACAAACGCCCCCGTCTCTCTCGGAACACGTGCCGTGTGCCCACCGCAACAGCCAGGAGCACCAAGGACATGAGAAGGCGGGCGGAGAAGCGAGGGCACCGTAGATTTACTAAAAATAAAATACAATGTAGAATTCCGACAATGACTTTGAGAAACAGCTGCAAGCTTCCTGATCAAAATGCAGCCTTCTGGGGTTATTTCCAGGCCAGGCTGCCTGCCAGAGGCGGCGATGGAGTCTCCGTTCCATATGGCAGGTCCCAAATGACGGGGATTCGGCCCCGGCCAGTCTCTAACTCTAACCCGCAGTCCCAAGGCCTGCCCTTCGGGACATGCAGGTTGTAAGGGTTCAACTCCAAGGCCATCTGAGACCAGGCTTCTCCCCTGGGTTTCAAAGGATGATTCACACGCAGACCTTTTACTTCCCGTGTGGCCTGGGAAAGGTCCCAGGCTTTGCAGCCACGAGTTCCCAGGTTCAAATCCTCGCTGTTTCGCACACTGGCAAACTGTGCTCAGGTAAGAGATTTAACTTCTCTGGACGGGCCTTCCTGCCTCTGCAGGAGGAAAATGAGAACCCTAACCATGACCTTACAGGTCATCTGATTAGAGTGGCTGGTCCTATGTCCAATACATATTGATGCTCAAATTCTAGTACCTATCCTTATTTTTTATTACAGACTTTACGGCGGGGGGGGGGGGGGGGGAGGGGAGGGGGCGGGCGTGGAGAGAGAGACAGAGGGAGAGAAACATCGGTCTGTTGTTCCACTTATGTACGCATT
This sequence comes from Cnephaeus nilssonii, assembly GCF_951640355.1. Classification (NCBI taxonomy): domain Eukaryota; kingdom Metazoa; phylum Chordata; class Mammalia; order Chiroptera; family Vespertilionidae; genus Cnephaeus; species Cnephaeus nilssonii. Next base: position 8,230,354 of record NC_137093.1, read on the forward strand.
CGTTGGTAGATTTTGTATGCACCCCGACCGGGGATTGAACCTGCAACCCCCAAGGATCAGGATGATGCTGGAGCGCCCCGGCCAGGGCTGGACCCTATCCGTATTCTCCCTCATCCTCCCACGGGGGGCGTGAAGCCAGCTATCATTGCAGAGCCCCTAGAGCTGGGCTCAGAGGTCTCTGGAGGTCCAGGGCAACATCCGGGAAACCAGGTTCCATGTAAGAAACACTCCATAAGCATTTCCTGGCGTCAGCCCCATCCATCCAAGGCCCTGGCACTGCAGGAAGAATCAGAAACGGCCCCTGTTCTCACAGTCACGGAGGGAGAGAGAGAGAGACCAGTGTGACATGGAAACTATGTCTGTGGGTGTATTACTGTCTCCTGGTGTATTTATCTTCTCTCTCTCTCTCTCACTCTTAAAATTCTGTTCGGTGCCTTCTGCTGGGAAGTCAAAACCACAGAGCGATTGCAGTGTGGACAGGTGGCTGCCTCGTGAAGAACTCAGCAGGTAAAGAGCGAAGGATGCTGGGCTATCAGGGCAGGTCTGGCTGGCCGAGAAGGGGAAAGAGGAAGTCTGCTCAGTGCTGAGTGGTCAGGGGTGGAGAGTCTTTGGTCAACCCCATCAGCACTCCACGCCCCTTAGGGTTCAGGGGGGGTAGGAATGTCCAGATGGTTTGAGGGAATCGCCACACCCAGGACTGTGGCCCCTCCTCCGGGATGGAGACTGTAGCCGCCAGAGCGTGCCTGTGCTGGATGCTCAGCTCGCAGGGGCCTTGGGTCCCCGGGTCTGAGCAGAGCATCTAGGAACCGGGAAGTGCCCTGTGTCTCCCTGGGAAGTGCTAAGAGGCTGGAAAATCAGAGCCGGGGTTCAGCAGTGGGCAGTGACCAGGGTCAAGCACAGCATGGCACAAGGGGACAGGTGAGGCCGCCCCCCCCCCCCCACACACACACACACAGCAGACTGACGACTCCCCAGGAGGGGACCTCAGCTGCCCCACACCACAGGCTGCCGTGGGAATGAGGCAGAGAAGCAGGGACACCTTGAGGAAGGAGACACGCCCTTTCCAGGAGCTGGAATTCTGAATTGGCTGAATATTTACTAAAGAAATTGCTACCTCTAATTGGCAATTTTAATTTTTCCTGCCATTAATGGAAATGAAGACTCAGGGGCAAAATGGGGTCACTTTTAGAGAAAGAAGAAAGCTGTGTCTTATTTATGAAATTCTTCTGGGCATGTCTGAATCACAGCATATGAAACTGAACCCTCTACCCATGGGTTCCTTAAAGTACCTTATAGCAGATGTGAGTTACTAGCGGGGCAAGTGGGAGGGGCTTTGATCCAGACTTGATTCAAAGCCCCTCCCACTTGTTTGACCTTCCTCCAATCAAGAGTAGGCTCTAAGCCCTTCCCACTTGAATCTGAATGGGCTTGTGAACTCTTTGACCAAAAGAATGTGGCGGAAGTGATGCTGTCTGATTTGCAAGACCAGGAACCCTGCACCATGAAAACAGTCTGACTGCTCTGAGGCCGCCATGCTGTGAGGGAGCCCAAGCCACAGCAAGAGGCCACGTGTCAGCTCTCTGATGGGAAGCTCCAGCCCAGGCATTGGCCACATGCATGAGGAGCCTGCAGATGCTCAGCCCTCGGCCTTGAAGAATCTTCACAGCCGAAAGCTGGTCATCACAGAGCAGTGACAACACAATCCTGCTGTGTCTGAGCCATGTCCTGACCCACCAAACCCCTGGGCACAACGAAACGGTCCTGCACTGGGGGCACTAGATTGGGGGTGGTTTATCATGCAGCAATAGATAGACTACCAACCATCGTCATGACCATCATGGCTTTTTGTTCTGGGCACCACTTGGTAGAGATGTCCACTCACCGTGTTCTTACACCCCGAGTGTCTGCACCTCAGTACAGCATCAAGTCGGTAATGCGTGCTCCCGAGCAAATGTCAAGTATTTCTTTCCCCCTGTGCACAAGTGTGCCGAGGCGCACCCCGAACTGCCTCCACCGCTGGGATGGTAAGAAGATTCAATGCAGCTGCCAAGCTCTGGCTGGAATTTTTCTTTTTGAACAAATTATTAGAACAAGAGCAGACTTTACAGTTATCTGTGGCATATAATTACGACCCATATTATGTCATTAGCTTATTGCTCCAATTGATGTCTCCGTGAACAAGAATAGTGTGGGTTTTGCATTCATTGCGATGGGAATTAATGGCTCCTTCTGAGGACTTCTGTTCTGCGAAAGCACGCTGCAGACCCAGTTTTGTTGGCATGTGAAGCAGTGACAGCATGTGGCCACGTCAACGACATAGGGAAGAACTGAGTATTGGCTTCCTGTCCCCTCCTCCAGGCCTCAGCACGGACCTGTTACCCAGTAGGAACAGAGGCTGTCGCGGCCACCAAGACCCACCAAGATGCGACACACCGACCTGCCTTCGAGGAAGAATGTGCCCTCCAGGTGCGTGGAGGCTGTTAAAGGACAGCCTCCCCCGCAGCACCTTTGGGACCCACTTCTGCTTTTACGTCAAAGCCACAGCCTTCCCGGGAAGCCCCCACCCAGACCGAGCGGGCCCACTGCTGCTCAGTGCAGGCTCCTGGGCCGGCCGGCCGTCTCTGCTCTGGGCCTCCCGCTGATGAGCCAAGACTTCCTCTGACCTTACCTGAGGTCTGAGGCTCTTCCTGCCCGATCCTGCATCTCCCCCCTGGATCTTTCCCAGGAGTTCCCACCCCCTGGGTTGCTTCCGTTTCTCCAACTTAGCGTCTTCATGAGGCGTAACTGACACAACCGGGTGCTCCTCCCAGGGAACGAGACTGTGGAAGAAAAGAGCTAGTTGGGGAGGTAAAGCTTCGGTCAAGGGAAGCGAAGATTCAAATGCCTCTGCCTTGTCCAGATCCGGGTCAGGAGGAGAGAGAAGCGCGGCCACCTGGGCTCCTCAGGTGGTGGTGAGCCGGACAGCCACCCAGAGACACGGCCCTGAGAGCTGGGCTCCATCGCGTCCCTGCGGGCTGGCCTGGCCTGCTGCTGCCTCCGTGCTCCGGGTTCTTCCAGGACAGTCACGCGGCCTCTCCGCTGGGGGAACGCTGCGAGGTCAGCGCCCGCTTCCTGAGGGCTGGAGGGCGTGGGTGTCTGTGTCTTGAAGGCTTGAAGTAGGTCTTTAACGAACGACCTCGTGAGTGGGCACGGCAAGCTTCTGCCAGCCAGGCACAGTCTCGAGATGTTCAACAACAGCAGAGCAGCCAGGCCTCTTCATCTTCCGAAGGCCTGCTCCTTGCAAACCCCGCATCTTAGCCCCAAGGAAGAGGGCCTGGCAGTGATTAGGTGCCTCTTGTTTGTTTGTTTTGCAAATGAAAATCAGAGTGCAGGCAGCTCTGGCAGCCAGCTGCAGGGTTCCCAGTTAACCCCTTCCGTGTCACCGTGTCACCGGAGCCCGCTCTCCCAGGCTGAGCCGCTGAGGCTGGAGGTGCTGAGTCCTGGCAGGGCTTCTAAGGAGCTCTGGGATCCTCAGAAAAGTGTCTTCATGTCTCTCCAGGTTCGTTTCTCTGCCTGAAACCACAGGAATCCAGGCACTTCTGCTCCAAGCACGTCTCAGACCCACCACCCCAACGCCCAAAACAGTTTCTGCCTGGAGCAGATCTCTGGGGTGACACTGCCTGCGGGGTCTGCACGCCCCCCCCCCCCCCAGGAGTGTTCCCCTTCTATCTAGTGATAATCACAGGTTCATGTTACGGGTAATAACTGTTCATTAGCCGTGTGCTGTGCGCCAGGCACTGTTTCAAAACTTCAACCTGGATTCTTCCCTTTTTCCTGGGGAGAAAACTGAGGCACAGAGAAGGTAACCCATGGTTTCATGGCCCGTCGGTGGTGGAGCTGGAGTCTGAACCTAGGAATTTGGTGCAGGACACCGTAGCCCCCTCCCCTTAAGGTCCCAGTGTGTGGTGGACTCTCCCAGGATTGCCGAGGGTCAGGGAGAGGGGACACCATGGAAGGGATGGGACAGTCTGAGAAGGCACAGCATCCCAAACCCGCTCTGGGCCCACCCAGCCCTGGGATTTGTGAGTCCTTCCACACTGGGGTTTTGGGCTTTAGTTTCCCCATCTGGGTGGGACTCGCCCATGGGAACAGCCGGGATGTTCTTATTCTGGTTGGTGGGTGACAATTCAAACGGGTCCATAAAGGAGCTGCAGGAAGCATGTAAACTCCAGGAAATCATATGGAAAGCGTGACGGGGGCGTTTTGTTCACGGGGCAAGGCGTTCATAGTTCACAGCAGTTGCTTAAAAGGGACCCTCCAGGAATGGAGGACACAGCCGGGCCTGACAGCTGACAACCGGGGGCAGGGCACTCCGGGGTCTTGGGGTGGGTTCTTGGAGGGCGTCCAACATCTGCTTGATCGGAAGAAGAAAAAAAAAAGCCCAATGATTGGCTTCCTTCATGGTCTCCTAAGGGCTAGGAGCGCCGGGCTAGGAGCTGCCGGGCTAGGGAGGGAAGCTGCACCCCCAGGCTCGGAGGAGGCAGTGTCCCTCACACTCAATGCCTTCTGGGAAGCCAGAAACATACTGTCACCTGCCAGGGCTTCCAAGTGGACCCAGCAGAGACATGTCAAGATGAGGTGTGTGGATGTGGAGCCTGCAGAAGCAGCCACACCTGTGTGCGTGCATGCGTGTGCGCGTGTGCATGGCTGTGGTGGTGGGTGAGGGGGTCTGCAGACATTTGGGGGAGGCGGGAGGAGTAACTGCTACACTGAAAGCTCTGGATGGAGAGCCCCAGATGCGGTGGGAAGCTCAGCACCCCCCCCTCCCCCGAAGCAGCCTGCTCTTGTGGCTGGCTCCTGCCTTCTCTGAGCCTCAGTTTCCTCCTCTGTCAAATTCCAGCCATTTCTCAGGGCTGCCACGAGGACTCAGCACCATAACTCATGTTCGGAGAATTCATGGCCGGAGGATTCATGTTCTGCAGCTGCCCCATAAATAGTGGGAGCGCCACATATGGGAGTCCAGACGCCGGGGTGACCCTGAGCAATTCCCCCGCCCCCCATTTCTGAGCCTTAATTTCTTCATCTGTAAAATACAAGCGGAGCGGCAGAGGAGGCTGATTCTCGAAGCTTCCTTCTTGTTATGAGCATCTCCCCCTCCCCCGCCCCCAAACAAAATCTCATGGGGGAACCCAATGCACACAGTGGTTAGAAAGAGCGGCCGGGGTTCAAGGAGAAAGGGGGCTCCCGCAGGCCCTTCCTGGTGAGACTCGGGGCGGGGCTCGGTGAGAGCGAGAAAGCGGCACACACACCGGGGCCCACCTGCCTTCGTCCACGCAGCACTGGCCTGTCTGTGGACCATGTTTCCTATTCATCACTAACCCTCTTCACTCAGCCCCTGAGGTGTCTCCGACGTCCGCTCCGTCCCAAAGGCAGAGACCAGCCTCTTCATAAATAGGAAGTCCCTGGCTCAGGCCCGTGATGAATGCTGGGGAGATGCCCGTGGGAGGTTCTGAGCCTGACACAGCCCTCCTTCCTCAGGGGGATTAGCAGTGACAAGAAGGTGCTGAAGACACCAGCACCAGCTGGCCTTTCAGGACTGACACAGGAAGGAATGCGCACAGAACTTCCCTCGCTGCGTCCAGTCCCTCCTGTGGGCGCCCCACGTGGCACTGTATAAAACGCTCTGTGAGCGCCTAGTGGGTTTAACGGCGGTCCCCCCAAAAGATGGGTCTAGGCCCTAACTTCCTGGACCTGTGAATGTGACCTGATTTGGAAATAGGATCTTTGCTGATGTAATTAAGAGTTTCAAGAGATCATCCCGATTTCGGGGAGCCCTACCCCAAAGACAAGTGTCCTTAGAAGAAATGGGAGAAGGAAAGCTCAGACCCACAGCAAGGCCCTGCGAAGACAGAGGCAGAGACTAGAAGCCCGCAGCCAGCCCTGGCCCACGTGACTCGGTTGGCTGAGTGTCATCCGTTCACCGAAAGGTCGCCAGTTCGATTCCTGGTCAGGGCACATCCCGGGGTTGAAGGTTGGATCCCTGCAGGAGGCATGCAGGAGGCAGCCGATCGGTGTTTCAACATCGGTGTTTCTCTCTCTCTCCCCGTCTCCTTCCCTCTTTCTTTAAAGATAGCAATAAAATACCTTTAAAAGGAGGAGGAGGAGGAAGAATGTAGCTTTAAGCCCAGGGACGCCTGGGGAGGGAGGCCTGGACCGTCGGGAACCGGAAGGAGAGGGGCGAAGGGCCTCTCCCCTGGGGCATCAGAGGGAGCCTGGCCCTGGGACACCTCCGTGCCAGACTCCGGCCCGCCGGGGAGAGCGCACGTCTGCTGCTGGCGGCCACCCGGCGGGGCCGGGGTGGGCAGCCCCGGGGAACTAGCAGTCACTACACCCTCCCAGGCCACACGCAGCACGCCCCATGGTGCGCGCCTCCCCCACCTCTCCCTGACCAGGGCCAGAGTTTCCGCGGCAGCACATGCCCTCGTTCCTCTAGGCCCGTGGTCGGCAAACCCATCAGTCCACAGAGCCAACTATCAACAGCACAACGACTGAAATGTCTTCTGAGAGCCAAACTTTTTAAACGTAAACTATATAGGTAGGTACATTGTTATTAACTTAATTAGGGTACTCCTAAGCTGGCCTTTGCTAAAAACTCAAGGGGCCAAAGAGCCGCATGTGGCTTGCGAGCCGCAGTTTGCCGACCACTGCTGTAAGCGATCTCATCTCCCTAGGAGGCCTTGGCTTCCCCTGAGAGGCTGGCACTGGACAGGAAGAGAATCTGTGTTCTCAGGACTGCCTGCCTGGGATCACCATCGTCCCCATCTTCCCAAAGGAAAAGGAAGACTGAGTCTTCGTCTTGCTGAACCAAAGAGTCACTTTTGGTTGAGAGGGAGAGGGAGAGAGAAACATCCATGTGAGGGAGATGCATTGATTGGTTGCCTCCCGTATGCCCCCTGACCAGGGCTGGGGAGCCTGCAACCGAGGTCCATGCCCCTGATTGGAATCGAACCCACGACCCTTCAGTCCACAGGCTGACGTTCTATCCACTGAGCCAAACTGGCTAGGACATCGGTTGCTCTTTTTTTAAGGTCATGAATAAACCATGCTTTGTGATTTTTTTTAAAGGCTATAATTCCAGAGCAAATCAATGGTTGGAACTTTCTGGCTAATGTGAGCCAGATCCCTGCCTCCTCGCTCTCGCCCCTCTTCCACTCCTCTCTCCTTCCCTCGCACCAAACGCTGTCTGCTAAACTTCTCAAACACCCTTTGCCTTTTTGACCCTTCAACTTGTCTTGAACTTCAGAAAAAATTGGGGAAATGGCACTGAGTGAACTATATATAAGTCCTGGGCGTGTAGGGAGGAGGGGGAGGGGGCCACATGGGGAGGAGGCTCACCATGAACTTGGGGCCTCAGATATTCACTTGGGAAAAAAAGAAGAAGAAAGAAAGGGAAAAAAGCCCTTCTGTTAATGGAATTAGTAAATATTTGTTGCTGCAGTTCTTGGCCCGGGGCCCCAGGGGACTCTCTGGAGGAAGGAGAAACAGGCAAATAAAAGTAAAAGACAAGCTACTTTCTGCTCCTTTCCCCTCTCCAAAGACACTGAGCAGACGGGCGGAGGATTAGAATGAGGCCTTGTGTGGCTGCTGGGAGCAGGAAGTGGCGCGGGCTCTGCGGCGGGCAGGGGCCTGGCGGGGAAGGAACAGACCTGCTATCTGGTAATGGAACGCCATTCCTGCCTAATGGAATGATTGCAGTTGCTGAGTTATGGCGCGGCCTGCACAGCTCTGGCGGGCTTCCTGGAGCCCAGAGACCGGGGCCGGGCCGGGCCTGGTGTGCGGAGAGCGTGCGGTGAGACGGGGAGGAAGCGAGAGACAGAGATGGAGGGGGTGATGCGGGCAGCAGGCAGTGAGGGGCAGCAGGGGGCGGAGAGCAAGGGCAGGTGGGGGGCCCAGGCCTAAAGAGAAAGCTCCTGAGGGAGGAGCCCGGATGGAGAGCAGAGTGGAAACGGGCAGAAGCAGGGACGCGGGAGACGGGAGGCAGAGCGGGCTGACAGTCTGTGTTGGGGTCAAAGAGGGGGATGAGCAGAGGCAGAGAGATGGATGGAGAGAGAGGGGGACGCAGAAAAGCAAAGGTAGGGGAGACGGAAGTGGGTAAAGAGGCAGGAAAAAAGAAGGGAGGCAGCCTGGCCAGTGTGCTCCGTGGGTAGAGCGCCCCCGTGGACCGAAAGGTTGCGGGTTCAATTCCTGGTCAAGGGCACATACCTGGGTTGCAGGTTCAGTCCCGACAACCAACCAATCTGTCTCTCACATCAATGTTTCCTCCCCCCCCCCCCCCCCCCCCGCTTCCTTTCCACTCTCTCTAAAGTCAATAGAAAAAAGATCCTCAGGGAGGATTTAGAAAGGAAGGGAGGCGGAGCGAGAGGGCAGCACCCCAGGCACATGGTGAGTTCACGCTCAACGCGTCCATCGCTCCGTCACCTCCACACGGAGTCCAGTCCACACGGACACCGATTGTGAGATGAGGGTCTTTTCCAGAGACGTGGCCAAGCAACGAGGGGGCTGGACAGGAGGACGCGAGGCCCTCAGGCCTTCGAGGCCATTGTGACAACTCTCTGAACCCCATCCCCCCACCCCAGCCTCTAGGCGACGTGGGGACCGCAACAGCCAGGGCCTGTCCCCCCCCAAGCTGGTTTCTGGGCACCCAGAGGTGCTCCAGGGGAGGCCCGATCCCCACCTTTTCCTGCTGAACTTTCTGAGAATCGGAGGCAAAGTTCCTCATGAGATTAACGCGCAGAGAGGGGCTGGGGTGGGGACTCCGACCTGGATCGCACGGTCGCCATGCGGATGTGGCCAAGGGGACCAGGCGGGCTCATTCATTCTGAGGCTCCGCTTGCTCAGGAGGAGGCCATTTAAATCACTGTATTGATTATAGTGATGAATCGCACACGCAGGGAGGATGGGAGGTACACGCTTAAAGAATAGAAATAGAACATATTTCTATGAGCCAGGCCAGGAAACGCGGGGAGGGGAGGAGGAGGTAAAGAAATTCCTATCAATCCAGTACAAAAAAGATAAGAATACAGGATCAGTAGAAATCTTAGACTCAGAAGATAAAGACCATACTAATCTGTAATTACTTTCATCCTAATGGGATTAAACTCTTCAGCTAAAAGACAGATTAAAAAAGCAAACAGCTGTGTACTTTTTCCGGGACTTGCATAAATTAATACGAAAGTTGAAAATTAAAGGGCGGACTAAAGGAATTCTAAGCAAACGCTAACCGAAAGAGAGCCGGGTGGGCGCCGTCCGTGCGCAGGCCGCTGGTTCCATTCCCGGTCAGGGCACATACCTGGCGTGTGGGCTCCATCCCCTGCGGGGGGCGTGCAGGAGACGGCCGATCCATGTTTGGCTCTCACATCGATGTTTCTCTCTAAAAAGAAAACCAATAAACACACTTTTAAAAAGCAAGCAAGCTGGTGTGATAATATAAACAGTAGACAACATAGAGTCGGGGGCATGCCGGTCCCTCGACACCCATGTGCGAGCTCTCACAGGCCTCACAGGTGCCCAGCCCTCTGGGGTCACCTGGTCGGGCCTTAGGGGGCTTTGCAGGCAGGGCTATAGCCTCAGACCGCAGGGCTGGGTTTCGATGAGGCACAATCCGGCATCCCTTTCTCGTCCCACCCGGCGCCTCGAGCCCTGGTTTTCAGAAACGATGTGTCACAGGAGCGAGAGCCCAGACAGCCACCTGTGGAGGGTGACTCGCAGAGGCGGCGGGAAGAACCTGACACCCAGGCAGGTAGGGGCGGGCAGGTTTGAGGGGTGCGGCCAGCTTCCCCCCCAAAAGGCAATGAAACAGCAATTGCATAGCAATGGGACCCGCGAGTCCCCTTCTCAGCCACGTATGTCCTCCACCCGAGGATGTCCAGGTCGCCCTGAGTGTGGGCAGCCGCTTCCTGATCCTTGTTTTTATTAACAAGAGGGCAAGAGCTGAGCCTCGTGGAAAGCAGAATTATTTGTGGGTTCTTGCAATGTATTCAACCCAGACCCAAGGACGCGCCAAACACCCACCTCCCACCTGTATGCTCACTGCGCCCTGGAGATAAAGCGATGGAGGGGGATAAAGCGATGGAGGAAATAAAGCGATGGAGGGAGATAAAGCGATGGAGGGGGATAAAGCGATGGAGGAGATAAAGCGATGGAGGGGGATACAGCGATGGAGGGGGATAAAGCGATGGAGGGAGATAAAGCGATGGAGGGGGATAAAGCGATGGAGGAGATAAAGCGATGGAGGGGGATAAAGCGATGGAGGGGGATAAAGCGATGGAGGGGGATAAAGCGATGGAGGGGATAAAGCAGTGGAGGGAGATAAAGCGATGGAGGGGGATAAAGCGATGGAGGGGGATAAAGCAGTGGAGGGGGATAAAGCGATGGAGGGGGATAAAGCAGTGGAGGGAGATAAAGCGATGGAGGGGGATAAAGCGATGGAGGGGGATAAAGCGATGGAGGGGATAAAGCAGTGGAGGGAGATAAAGCGATGGAGGGAGATAAAGCGATGGAGGGGATAAAGCGATGGAGGGGGATAAAGCGATGGAGGGGGATAAAGCGATGGAGGGGGATAAAGCAGTGGAGGGAGATAAAGCGATGGAGGGGATAAAGCGATGGAGGGAGAGAAAGCGATGGAGGGAGAGAAAGCGATGGAGGGAGAGAAAGCGATGGAGGGGATAAAGCGATGGAGGGGGATAAAGCGATGGAGGGGGATAAAGCGATGGAGGGAGATAAAGCGATGGAGGGAGATAAAGCGATGGAGGGGGATAAAGCGATGGAGGGGGATAAAGCGATGGAGGGGGATAAAGCGATGGAGGGGGATAAAGCGATGGAGGGGATAAAGCGATGGAGGGGGATAAAGCGATGGAGGGGGATAAAGCGATGGAGGGGGATAAAGCAGTGGAGGGAGATAAAGCGATGGAGGGGATAAAGCGATGGAGGGAGAGAAAGCGATGGAGGGAGAGAAAGCGATGGAGGGAGAGAAAGCGATGGAGGGGATAAAGCGATGGAGGGGGATAAAGCGATGGAGGGGGATAAAGCGATGGAGGGAGATAAAGCGATGGAGGGAGATAAAGCGATGGAGGGGGATAAAGCGATGGAGGGGGATAAAGCGATGGAGGGGGATAAAGCAGTGGAGGGGGATAAAGCGATGGAGGGGGATAAAGCGATGGAGGGGGACAAAGCGATGGAGGGGGATAAAGCGATGGAGGGAGATAAAGCGATGGAGGGGGATAAAGCAGTGGAGGGGGATAAAGCGATGGAGGGGGACAAAGCGATGGAGGGGGATAAAGCAGTGGAGGGAGATAAAGCGATGGAGGGGGACAAAGCGATGGAGGGAGATAAAGCGATGGAGGGGGATAAAGCGATGGAGGGGGATAAAGCAATGGAGGGGGATAAAGCGATGGAGGGGGATAAAGCAGTGGAGGGAAATAAAGCGATGGAGGGGGATAAAGCGATGGAGGGGGATAAAGCGGTGGAGGGAGGCTCACCAGAGAGATGCGCCGATTGCCACCCCCTGGGCTCCTGTCCGCGGGCCCAGGCCATTGCAGAGCACACGGCCCTCAGTGCCCATCGCTGCCCCCTGGGCGGGCCTCCCTCTGCCTGAGTGCCGGTCTTGCCCCATGTCCCCCACTCACCTTTGCCCCTTCTAACTCCAACTCTTCCCGCCCGAAAGCCTTCCTCCCTCCGACTGACGGAACAGCCCCTTCTCCCGCTGCTGTGTGTTCGCTCTTGTTAAAGTGCTTATTGCTCGACACTGTCATTCGCCAATGAACTTGTCTCCCTCTCCCCACTCCCTTTCCCCCAAAAGATACAAAATCTGAGATCGTGGAAAGAGTACCTCTACCTCCCGCGTCCCATATACTCAACGTTGGCTGGGTACGCAGCGGGGAACCCAGGCTGCTGCAGGCCTGGATGTAGCGTAAGTGTGCAGCCAGGGACGGTCGCTCACGTGCCACCAGCACCCAGGACTCCCCGTAAGCCACCCACAGAGCCTCTGGCGTCTCCAGGGACTAGATTCTCGAAACACCAGACAACAAAGCTAGGACGCGGCTTGAGAACGCTCTCGTCCCTCTGGTTGTAAGTCCTGGAAGTGGCCAGGAGGCGTCTCCGGGAAGCGAGTGTTGGCTCGGTTGACACAACCGAATCCATACCTTCCCTCTGCGTCAGCACAGCGATCCCACCGCCTCTTGTTTAGGGTCAGGCTTTCTAACGGCTTCATCTGAAGGGAAGAGTCCGCGATTAAAATCACAAAATCCCTAAACCACACCAATCGGGTCCAACGCCCTCCATCTACAGGATGGGCCTTCCAGGTCCAGAGACAGGGAGGGGCGTGAGCAGGTCACACGTCACAGCACTAGCCAGGTGTCACGTCTTGAGCAGGAGACTTCATCTCTGTAAGCCTTCGTTTCCTCACTGTGGAATGGGGGGAGAGACTCAGCTCCGACGGTCCAGAGTGGAGGCACTCAGTGAAGGAGGCCTGTGATGACGGTGATGTTGACTGTTGCAATCATTATTATTATTATTATTATTATTATTATTAGGCATTAGTATTCTCTCAATCCAGTGCTCTTTCCATTCCATACATGCTGGCCTGAGACCTAATCTGACGCACCAGGACCCAGCGAGAGGTTGAGGAAATGAAACAGACACAACCCCCCTCCCCCTCCCCTCCCCCCCCCGCCCCGTTCTCCAGCGGCAGTTACCCCCTCACAGCAGACCAATCTCAACTGGACCTGCTCCGTCTCCGGCAGCCAAGCCTCAAATGCCGACCTGCCCTGGGAGGAGAGCTTCAGTCGGAGGAACTGAGGTCGTGTTCCCTTTCCTGCCCTCTGCCTTCCTCCCGGCCGGACGCCCACTCTGGCCTGACGCGCCCACCCCAGAACGAGGGGGTGTGAGAAGCCCCCAGCTTCTGTCCCACCCGCAGAGGAAGGTGGGGTACCAAGGGCCTAGACAGCACCTTTGTTTGCCGGGGGACCCAAGCCTGAGCCCGCTCCCCTGCCCAGACCTCACCCCTCACCAAGATCAACCCAACCCCCTGGACCACCTCCCCCCAGGCCTCCACAGGCACCCACACCACAGCCGCGCAGACGGTCCCGGAAGAGGCCACGATCGAGGGGGCGGGAGCTAAAGGCACTCAGCTGGCCAAGCTTCTAGAAGCTGAGGAACAGGACTCCCAGCCCTGACGGTCCTCAGCGAAACATCCCGCGTCCACCACCTGGGCCTTAACCTCTCTGTGCCTTGTTTTCTTCAATCAAGTGAGACGGTGACACCCCTTCTCAGACTCCACGGAAGGTCCTGGCAATGAATGGTACGAAACTGCTTTGAACAGGTTAGAAGACGCTGAGGAGGAGGAGGAGGAGGAGGAGGAACTCGGCGATGTGGCGAGGTACAGGGACAGGAGTCTCTGAGCTCTCCTCGGCGTGTCAGCGTGAAACGCACGGGCCAGCACATCCGTGGACTAGCCGCGTGGAAGGCCTCGCCACCAGCCAGTTCCCAGCTCCACACCCAGGCGGGCTTTGGAGAAGGCCTTGGACGGTCCTCCGTCGGCCTCCGGGCCATCCTCCTCGTCTCCAGTGACTTCAGGAGAAATTCCAACCTGGATTCCTTTGGCCACGGAGCCAACATTTCTATCAACAGCCGCTGTCTGGCCAGGGAGCAGTGACTTCTGCTCCAGGCGGGAACGCCAGGTGCTGGGGGCACAAGGGAAGGAATCCGGGTTCTATGGACGTTTACCTTGTGGAGAAGACCCCACCCCCCCGCCTTGGTCTCAGCGGTGCCTGGGGTTCCCCACTGGCTGACAGCCTCGGGGAGAGCCCGGCACGCACCTCAGGCTGCGCGTGTGCGCCCTCGCCGCGCCTCCCAGCAGGTATGCAGCCAGAGGGTTGTGCCTGGGTGTTGGTGGCAGACACCCGATCCTTAAGGAGCCGCGCCATGGCCATGACATTGTCCCCAGTAACCGGGAGGCCGGTGGCTTTGGCTACGACACTGGGCCACTCCCTGGCCGTCTGCTCGGGCAGCGAGGACAGTGAGCAGTTCCGACTCCGGGCCGGACTTGGGCAGAGGAGGCCAGTGAGAGGAGGGCGGGGGGGCCCCGCAGGGTCTGCAAGGACGGCAGAGTTCCCAGGCTCCATCTCCACGCACATGCGGTTTTACTGATCACGCACTGTGCACCCGGCACTGGGCAAAGCACGGTAAGCCCTTCACTTGTTGGCGCCTCATGAGCCCCTTCCCCAGCTTAGTGCTGAGGGAGCTGAGGCTCGGAGAGCGAGGGTTTGCCAAGGACTTGAAGTCAGGTCTCCAGGCACAAGCTCCGAATCCCCAGCGGCACCGAGCAGGCGAGCCTCAGCGTGGTGTTAGGTCAGCCGGATGCCTTCGCTCACGATGGTAAGAAGGTGCCAGAACAGCAGCTCCGGGTGCTTCCTGTTCGTGCCGCACCCTCCGCCCAGCGCCTTCTCCTTTCTTTCCATCCCCATGCTGCGCCCCTGTGAGGCCAGACCCTGGGGACGGAGAGAAACGTGTGCCCTGGGGCCTGTCCTCTGGCTCTTCTGGAAGACGTTCTCTTACGAGAGCCAGAGGCAGCAGCCAATGGCCACAGTACGGCGGACGCGGTAACTCGGGGACAAAAGAGGCCGCGGGCCCGGGAGGTGACGCCGATGCCTGGGAAGACTCCAGCAAGCAGGAGCCGGTTGACTTCGGCCGGCTGGGTCAGGGGTACAGAGGGGGCGGGCAACGCTGGGCCTGGGCCCCGCAAATGCAAAGCTGAGTGAGGGAAACGGCGAGGCCGGGGAGGCCTGGAAGGAGAAGGGAGGCCGAGGCTCCGGAGAACGCCGGTTCCAATGAGAGGCCTCGAACGCCAGGCCCAGGCGGCCCGCTCCATCACACAGGCACCTGCTAGGACCCCAGCGGACTCTTAGGGGTGGAGTGATGACGTGGGCCCTGCGTTTTAGAGACACGGGGCAGGTGTGTGCAGATGGGCTGCGACCAGAGGAACCAGCCCAGGGACGCTCCAGTTGTCCTGGCCAAGGAGACGGGGTCCTCGGTCACCCCCCCCCCCCGGGGTGTCGTGCAGCTGACAGACTCTCATCCCGATGCTCAGAGAGGCCTCACCCCCGCGTCGCCTGCCTCCGTCCGGGACGACAGGGCTAGGGCGATGCCTGAACAGCCACTGAAGGCGGCACTTCATTCAGGCTGCCGATACAGCGACTTCAGTGGGCAGTCCACGCTCTCGCGCCCACTGCGCTCCTAACGTGACGACCCGGCTCACGCCTTCACCTCCGCCTTTATTCCCATCCAAAGCCTCCCTCTGCGCTCAACGGCCCGGCCCAGGTCTGGGCTCCACACGGGGTCCCGGCGGCGAGGGGAGGCCTGGCTACTCACAGCCCCGCTCCAGCTGAAACCCAAGCCCGTGGCCACAGCGCGCGGCGCTCAGTTCCTGCAGCCGCGCCTGGCCAGCAGCCCCGTCCCCATTAATACCATTACCAGCTGACATTTCCTCTGCCTCGCGCCGTCTCTCTTTCCCCTCCTCCTTAATTCTCTAATTTGTCCTAATATGCCCATTGCCTGCGTATCAAGTCCGCCCCGAGGCCGCCCCATTTCCAGGTTCCTTCCTCCCCATCAGCTGCGTCTCCGTCTCCCACAGAAATTAGAGGGAGGCGGCTGCGGCCCGCGAGGGCAGGAAATGGAATTAGGGGACGTATTAACTGGGACATCAAGTCGGATTTCGTTCCAGGCACTTCCTTCCGTGGACCACTTTGAAGCTTCCCCTCCGAGGCTCTGTTTCTCATTAGACGGGTCCCTAATGGCGAGCGGTGTTTACGCGGCCCAGTAAGTCATGCCCTGGCCCCGGACCCGCCGGCCCAGATGGGTGAGGGGGGTGGGGGGGGCGAGCAGCCACGGGGCTCTGGGGTAAAGGGTGAAGGTGATGCAGAGGAAGGGCGACTTTTGGGGATGCTTAAAGGAAAGTGGGTTTGGGGCTAAAGAGAGAGAGTCCATCCAAATGCCATTCTTTTAAACCTCCCGGTGGGGGGGGGGGGTGGGCACGGCCTGCACAGTCACAGCCAAGGCCGGTCCTCCCTTCTTTCGTTGCCGCTGTGCTCCCCCGGGCAGGGGGTCCGCCGCATCGGCGTCCCCACGCACCTCTGCCGCACCTGGAGGCGGGGGACACGGAGGACCCGGCCCGACCCGACCCAGAGAGCGACAGGCCAGGACACACTGTCCCGCGAGCCCTCCCAGCATTCCCATGAAGAGACACTCAGGTCCCCTTTACCTCCAAACTGCTCCACCCCCACCCCCACGCCACCTCTCTAAGGTGCGGCTGGCGTGCACTCGTGGAATCCCCACTCGGAGGGTTTGCCAGCCCCGATCCCAGGCTGTGAGAAGAGCTTATTTGTGGAAGGCTATTTGTTTTTCCACGGCGGCAGCCAAAACCACCAGCTGCCCTCACCGAGAGAAGAGAGGAGAGAAGAAACAGTTGTGTCCCATGATCCGTAGAGGCAGCCGCCAACACAGGGCACCTTGAGGACCCTCCGACCAGGTTTGACCGACACCCAACTGTGGGTGCATCTGTCCTCACCCTCAGGGCGAGCAACCCCAGGAAGGAAACTCCTGCTGCCCTGGCGGCCGAGGCCGGCCCTGCCACTGCCCCGCGGCGCTCGCAGCCAACGCAAACACCGCAGCCGGCCTGGACGCCCTGTGGTCCCCGGGAGCGGCGCTGCCAAGATAAAGCAACTGGAACCCTCGCTCAAAGCAGGCCGACAAACCCCAGCACTGAACGGAAACCAAACCAAATAACCGCCCCCCGCCCGCAACCACCGGCAAGTGATGAGGGCAGAGGTGTTTCATTTCTCTCTCTCTCTCTTTATCTTTCAACCCCAAGGGATGCGGAAGTAGGAAGGGAGCTGAGAGCCGTAGCGGGGGCGCAGAGATCCAGGCTCTGTCCTTGCACGAAGGTCATGAGGTCAAGAGCATCTCCGCGCTGGGCATCTGCGTCTAGATTGTTTGGGGGGAAGAACATAAATCAGGGTGGGGTAATTCTAGAGGTCCTGGGCTCTGTCTGGGACAAGAATCTCAGGAATCTGGGAATTTCTCTTTCTTCAGTTTCTCTCCTCTCCTCTCCTCTCCTCTCCTCTCCTCTCCTCTCCTCTCCTCTCCTTTCTCTCTCTCTCCTCAGCTAGATGCCACTTCTGGTCCAGACCATTTTGTCCGAAGGGATGAGTCACACTGGACAAAGGTGGGGACAGAGAAAACACCCTCAAACCACGGAGACCATTATCCACAAGAAGCTCCTTACAAAGCTCTCACACATCCGGTCCTTTGTGTGTTCATCCTGGGAAAGACTTCCCTTCATTTAGTCAGATATTGGATTTGCTTATTCCTGCTCTTATGGATTCATCAATATTTGCAGAGCATCAGCGGTACATCTATCATCATTTGTTCTTTTCCTTTCACTTATTTTTTCCCATTTACTCAATAGCAGTTTCGCTGAGTGTACCTACAGCCCTCTCGGGGTGGCTGCCATATGCAGGACACTGTAGGAAGAAGCTAGGAGCTTATGACTTCCTGTAGCAGAGCAGCGGTGGTCACTGTGGCCCAGAAGAAGCTGACTGTCTTGGGCCGGCTTCACGCTGGACACAGCTTTTGCATTCCCTCCACCCAAAATGACTTGAGCAGAGGAGAAAAGAAGCATTTTTTCCCAGTGACTCTGTCTCCTCACTAAACCCACCCGGAGGGTTTCTGTGTTGGAACATGCCGGGCAGCAGGGTGGCTATGAGAATCCCATGTCCTCTGCGGTGAAGAATGTTACACGAGTCCATGCGTCAGACTAATGACAAAACCACCAGCCAACAAGAAGACAGACGCATCTCGGTGGAAACCAGAGACCCGCAGCCGCAACGCAGCTTGATCCCCGTGGAAATGAATTAGGGGTCAACGTAGCATCAACTCATAACCTCTCCCCGCGGGCGGGGGCGTGGACGCGCTGCCTCCGTCACCGTGTCCCTCCACTCCCTCGGGCACCTGACATGTGCGGCACCAAGGCAGTGACTTACACCCAACAGGTGCTCCTCGAACATTCCTTACCGACGGGCCCCGCGGGCTGCTCCTGGCGGATCAGGAACAGACAGGCAGACCGACACCTTTCTCTTCTGGAGGCAAGACAGTCAACGAGACAGAGCTTCCAGAAAGTTCCGGTGGACCTGACGTCTCCAGGCAAAAACACCCAGCCAACACGCGTCAGGCAGCTCCTAGACGCCAGGGCCAGCGAGGGCCACTCCGCTGGAACTGAAGAGCCACAGCGCCCTGCGGGGCCCTCGTGTTCCGTTTCAGGACCCATCCATCCGTCTCCCGATACAACAGAGAGAGCACATTAGGGGGGTTGCACGGAGCGATGGGGTTTTCAGCTGTGCAGCAGGAAGAACGACTTCCTCCCTTCCTCTCCGTGGGCTTTGTTCCCCACAAACCTGAAGTCATGGCAGAGTGGCAGCGAGGCGGCCAACAAGGCAGCGGGCGCGGCTTGCCGCTCCTTTGAGGAACTTCGCACGTTTAACTCTTATGGGCCTTGGCTGCCCCTGCGCTGACATCCCTCCCCCCACCCCCCACCCCCGTGCGGGGCTCAGTAAAGAAACAAACAGCCCACTGAGGCTCCCAGAAGCCCGGAAGCCGGAGGAAGGAAGCTGAGGACAGCGGGACAAAGGAGGAGCTGACCTGGAGCTGGTGGCATGTTGATTAGAAACCCTAATCACAGTGTAAGGTCCAAGCGGGAGGTTGGCCTACACGCTGACCCTTGACCAACACAGGTCTGAACCGGGGGGTCCCGTTATACACGGATTTTTTCCAATAAATACTGTAAATGTATTTTCTCTTGCTTATGATTTTCTTCATAGCATTTTCTTTTCTCTAGCTTACTTTATTGTAAGACTACAGTGTAAAATACATTGACACACAAAATACATGTCAATCGACTCCTTATGTTACCAGTAAGCCTCCGGTCAGCCGTAGTGAAGAGTTTGGGGAATTAAAAGTTATACTCGGATGTTCCACTGTGCCGGGGGGTCGGCGCCCCAACGCCCTGCCTTGTTCGAGGGTCAGCTGTACGTGCCTCCTCCCCGGAGGTGTCTCGGAGCTCCGCGCGCAGGCAGAGGAGGTGTCGGGGACCATCCGGGGAATGAACGGCGCTGCGAACGCGGGCTGCGTGTGGGCGGGGACTGCACAGGGTGTGGCAAGAGAGGGGAAGGTCAGGGGCCGGCTGCCCCGGGCACCCCGGTGCCTGCTCTGCACCCACATTCCATCCTGAGGGGGTGGCCGCTGCCAGTTCCCTGCGGGAGCCAGGAGGTGCCATGGGACGAGTGAAGGGACTTAGTCCAGCCCCTTGCCTGTCCTCAGGGCATTCGTTTGCTGGGGACTCCCTGGTGTAATGTGCGGACGGGGCGGCCTAAAGGAGACCTGCTCCCTCACGTCTGGGGGCCCGAGTCCAGAATCAAGGTCCCGCAGGGCTGGTTTCTCGGGGGCTCGCAGATGGGCACCTCCTCGCTGTCCTCACGGGCTTTTCGTCTGTGGGGACGGGTACCCCTGCACCCCTTTGTGTACCCCAATTCCTTTTCACCCGTCAGACTGGACTAGGACCCACCCTCGTGACCTCCTTTTAACTTCATTACCACGTCAAAGGCCCTTTCTCCAAATACGATCATAGTCTAAGACAGTGGTCGGCAAACTGTGGCTCGCAAGCCACATGCGGCTCTTGGGCCCCTTGAGTGTGGCTCTTCCACAAAATACCACGGCCTGGGCAAGTCTATTTTGAAGACGTGGCATTAGAAGAAGTTTAAATTTAAAAAATTGGGCTCTCAAAAGAAATTTCAATCGTTGTTCGGTTGGTATTGAGCTCTGTTCACTAATGAGTTTGCTGACCACGGGTCTAAGATATTGGGGGTTCGGGTGCCAACACACAAGTTTTGGAGGACAGGGTTCATTCAGTCTACCCCACTCCGTGAGCAGAGCCTGAGAGAGATTTCCCGGTCATGTGCCACCACGGAGGCCAGCTGACCTGACTCCTCCCACCACGACACTGCGCACCCCCCTGTCCCCCCCACCCCCCAGCTCCCACAATTCCCCCCCACTTTACAGCACCAGCCAATCCTGAGAGCTCCGGCCTACGCACCGGATAAATCAGGTCCTGCTGAAGCCAGTCGGGGCTGGCTTATATTTCTTACCAGTCGCGACCCCTGACCAATAGATACGCTTGCTTCTCCCGTGTTTTCTGGAATGAATGGACATGTTTCTTTTAGACTCGGGGGAGGGGAGGGGGGCAGGGCACGGAGAAAAGGCATTTCTTAAAGGATGGAAGGGCTCGGGCGAAATTAAACATCTCCCTAAGCCCCTTTTCTTCGTGCCTGAATAGCATACTTGTCACCTCATCAGACACAGACGCGCACAGATCCGCGCAGCGCGGAGCAGGGGAAGAGGTGTCGGACCTGCGGGGTTTGGCAGGGCGTCAAGTCGCCGGGCAGCCCATCCATTGTCACCCGACACTGCACCGTGCGGGCCGCGGCGGGCGGAGCGCGGCTCCCGGGGGCTGCGGTGGAATCAGATCCCGAGACGCAACCGTCTCACCCCCGCGACCACCTTCCGTTCAGACCGAAACCGGAAGATCACTTGGATGAGGCGGTGATTCCGTGTCCGGCTACGAGCTGGGTGTGAAAGGACTCAGTACAGCGGCGGGGCCTGAGCCCCACAGTTAGAAGAAAACCCAGCCCCGCCCTCGGACAGAGGGGGGGACAGAGAGGGACTGAGTGTGAGCACCTGCCCCCAGGCCGTGCGAGGCCTCGGCGTGAGACCAGGCCCAGCGCCGTCCGTCCGGGAGGGCGGCCGTGCCGCGTGGGTTTATGGGGAGATGAGGTGCCATACCGGCCCCCGACAGCGCAGTGTCCTGAGAAGGACTCGGGATAGCTTCCCCCAGCCATGCTGCCCTGCGCCCTCTCTGCACGGCGTGAACCCCGTGGGGAGGCAGCCACCCAGTAGGTTTTCTCTTTCTTTTCTGACCTGCCCCAACCCTGCCAGCCAGCACGGCCAGGAGACCCACAGAAGACGGCATGGAACTGGGCCTCCCGTCCATCCCCGTTACTTAGAGTGTTTCCCCCTGTTCTTCCCCCCCGCCCCCCCAACTATCTTTTTATTGGTTTCAGAGAGGGAGGGAGAGGGAGAGGGAGATAGAAACATCAGTGATGAGAGAGAATCAGTGATCGGCTGCCTCCTGCACGCCCCACACTGGGGATGGAGCCCACAACCCGGGCATGTGCCCTGACCGGGAATCGAACTGTGACCTCCTGGTTCGTAAGTTGAGCTCAACCACTGAGCCGCGCCGGCCGGCTTCCCCCTTTTCTTTACCAAGTTCCCCACGGACCCCACGAGGCAGGTGATCGTGAGCCTGATAAGGAGAAGCATTCTTGCCGCTGCCATGACAGGCTGCCAAAGCGAGACGGAGATGAAAGGAAAGAGACAGTGAAGTTCAATTTAAAGAACGGGAGAGGGGAGAGAGAGAATAAAAATATCCCAGGGCAACTGAAGACTGTCATCCAAACACGTGAAACTGTTCCAGATAGTTCGGTGATAAGCAGGAAATGGCTGGAAACCCCATCAGTCCCACGAGGAGAAATGGCAGTTGGAAGGGGGGACTGGGTTGAGCTAAGTGTCTGTGCCCTGAAGTTTATTATTTTATTAGTTTTAATAGTTGGGTAGATAAGCTAATAGCAATAGGATTTACTTTAAAGATCAACACCACAGACGCTGCTGTTTATTATTCGATGGGATGTGTCTCCGGGAGGGGATATCACGTCTCATTACAGCCCTTCCCGTCCACGGCCGCTCGGAGCCGCTCTCCGAGGCCCCTGTGAGTGAGCACCCCCCGGACCCCCTCCCCCCCGCCACCCGGGCAGGGCTTTGTTTGGATAAAAGCTCCAGGCCATCTGCTCCTTGGGCCCCGTGAGAGCCGCCCCACGACCAGAGGATGGGAACGGAGTTGCCTTTTGTCAGCTTCCTTTTAGCAGGAGAATGAGCTCCCCGGGGCCTGGGCAGGGTGCGCTGGAGGTGAGGGGCCGAGTGTGACGGGTGGGGCATCCGTCGCCCTGAAAACCACGGTGGGAGTCCAAGGAAGGAATGCACTTAATGCAGCGCCGCGCCCAGGACTCTGGTGCAGCCGCGGGGAGTGAGCTGAGCCGGAGGCCGGGTGGCGGTCCTGGCGCTGCCCTGCACCTGGTGCCAGTGTTTCCCCGCCAGACACTCGCTCACGACGAAGGGGGAGGTAGACAGCGCCTGGACCGGACCCCCCGAGCTGACATCCCACCCGTCGCCGGCAATCCCCATGCCACGTGCCTCCTGCTGGGACGCACGGAGCAGGACCCGAGGCCGCTTCTGTGGTGCTCCTGTAAGACGCACGGAGCGTCAGGCTCACGTGACAAATCCAAATTGATGACCACGCTACACGGTAACCGTCAAAGTCATGAAACACAGAGAGAGGGAGGGACCCCAGATTCACAGGGACCGAGATAAGTGCACGGTGAGCCTGGCCACTTGGCTCAGTGGACAGAGCATCCGCCCGTGGACTGTAGGGTCCCGGGTTTGAGCCCAGTCAAGGGCACGTGCCTCGGTTGCCGGCTTGATCCCCTCCCCCGTCAGATCTGCACGGAGCTTGCCTAAGAGACGGCCCTGGTGTTTAGAGGTCAGCACCGCAGCCTTTAGAGGCAAAGCCGGACCGCGAGAGGATTCTAGGAAACGGAGGAGAGGGTAGCGCGGTGGTGACAGAGCACGGACAGGGGCGCTGGGTGGCGTTCACAGACTCTCTGCAGCTTCTGTGCAAGTCTGACCTCACGTGAGCACGAACGAGTTTAAGAGGAAGTGACCACCTCAGCCCGACCGACCTGGAGCTCCGTCCAGCTCCGCCGCCTGCGCCTCAGTGTCCTCGCCGCACAGCGGGGGGTCAATGCAGCACACAGCCGGGTCTTTCTGCCGCGGAGCCACGCAGTAAGATACTCGATCCTAACGCTTCCCTGGGGTGAGGGGGTGGGGACAGGCAGGAACAGGCAGCGGTCTGGGCAGCTCCCACACGTGTGCTGGTAAGAAGCGTGACTGTAATGCCGTGGCTGTTCCCTCAGACGAGCGGTGTCACATGTGATGGGGCAGAGCATCCTCTTGCAGTCATGCCCCCCTTTCCAGGCTGTCCTGGGAGGTCAGTGGGTCACCTGGAGAGGGCCCAGCGCAGGGGGCCTCCATCAGGGGCCGGGGCCGCCCCCCGGTTGCTGCTTTCGTTACCACTACGCTTGCTCACTTGTTTCTTATTTTCCTTTCTTGATTTGAGAGAGAGAAACAGGGATGTGTTGTCCCACTTATGGATGCATTCGCTGCTTGATTCCTGTTTGTGCCCTGGCCCGGGATCAAACCCGCAACCTTGGCGCATCGGTATGTCGCCCTGAGGACGCTCGGACCAGCTGACTCCCCGGCCGGGCGGCGCGGGGCTTGGTCAGTGCCTCCTGGACGGTGGGAACTTCCACGGCCGCACCTCTGTGTGCTCGGCTCTTGCCTGGCAGCCAAGTGGAAGTTCCTTCCAGAATGTCAGGTTTGCCTGGTGAGTCACATGCTGGCCAGGGCGCCAGCCAAGTGCACAGCCACCAGCCTCATCCAGGTCTCAGATGGGCGGCCGCGGGATCCAGGCCAGAGCTCAACGCGGTTTTCTCACACCTACGCCCCCGTGGAGGGTTCTCTCACACCTACACCCCCCCCCGTGGAGGGTTCTCTCACACCTACACCCCCCCGTGGAGGGTTCTCTCACACCTACACCCCCCCCATGGAGTGTTCTCTCACACCTACACCCCCGTGGAGGGTTCTCTCACACCTACGCCCCCGTGGAGGGTTCTCTCACTCCTACACCCCACCCCCCCCGTGGAGGGTTCTCTCACACCTACGCCCCCGTGGAGGGTTCTCTCACTCCTACACCCCACCCCCGCCGTGGAGGGTTCTCTCACACCTACACCCCCCGTGGAGGGTTCTCTCGCACCTACACCCCCCCCGTGGAGGGTTCTCTCACACCTACACCCCCCCCCCGTGGAGGGTTCTCTCACACCTACACCCCCCCGTGGAGGGTTCTCTCACACCTACACCCCCCCCCCCGTGGAGGGTTCTCTCACACCTACGCCCCCGGGGAGGGTTCTCTCACACCTACCCCCCCCCCCCCGTGGAGGGTTCTCTCACACCTACGCCCCTGTGGAGGGTTCTCTCACACCTACCCCCCCCCCGTGGAGGGTTCTCTCACACACCCCCGTGGAGGGTTCTCTCACACCTACACCCCCCCCCCGTGGAGGGTTCTCTCACACCTACACCCCCCCCCCCCCGTGGAGGGTTCTCTCACACCTACCCCCCCCGTGGAGGGTTCTCTCACACCTACACCCCCCCCGTGGAGGGTTCTCTCACACCTACACCCCCCCCCCGTGGAGGGTTCTCTCACACCTACACCCCCCCGTGGAGGGTTCTCTCACACCTACGCCCCCGTGGAGGGTTCTCTCACACCAACGCCCCCCGTGGAGGGTTCTCTCACACCTACGCCCCCGTGGAGGGTTCTCTCACACCTACACCCCCCCCCCGTGGAGGGTTCTCTCACACCTACACCCCCCCGTGGAGGGTTCTCTCACACCTACGCCCCCGTGGAGGGTTCTCTCACACCTACGCCCCCGTGGAGGGTTCTCTCACACCTACGCCCCCGTGGAGGGTTCTCACACCTACGCCCCCGTGGAGGGTTCTCTCACACCAACGCCCCCCGTGGAGGGTTCTCTCACACCTACCCCCCCCCCCCCGTGGAGGGTTCTCTCACACCTACGCCCCCGTGGAGGGTTCTCACACCTACGCCCCCGTGGAGGGTTCTCTCACACCAACGCCCCCCGTGGAGGGTTCTCTCACACCTACCCCCCCCGTGGAGGGTTCTCTCACACCTACCCCCCCTATGGAGGGTTCTCACACCTACGCCCCCCGTGGAGGGTTCTCTCACACCTACGCCCCCGTGGAGGGTTCTCTCACACCTACGCCCCCGTGGAGGGTTCTCACACCTACGCCCCCGTGGAGGGTTCTCTCACACCAACGCCCCCCGTGGAGGGTTCTCTCACACCTACCCCCCCCCCCCCCGTGGAGGGTTCTCTCACACCTACGCCCCCGTGGAGGGTTCTCACACCTACGCCCCCGTGGAGGGTTCTCTCACACCTACCCCCCCCCGTGGAGGGTTCTCTCACACCTACCCCCCTATGGAGGGTTCTCACACCTACGCCCCCCGTGGAGGGTTCACGTGAGCAAGTGGAGCCAAAGCTGCTGGGAAAGGGAGGGAAATGGGTGTGAAGTGAACGAGGTCATGACCCAGCTCCTCTGAACCAGCAGTTTTCTGCCTTTTCTAAGAATCTGGTGCGTTTCTTCCTGCCTCTTCCTCGCCTGTCTGTTCCCCAAAATGCACACCAGCACCCTAGCTCTCCATGCTCCGAGAATCACTCCCTTGCGAACATCACCCAAACGCTCATCTCTTTAGCCCCCAAGTTCCCAAAAATCCTCGGAGGTCCGCCACCCTCCGATGGTGCAGGCGTTCCCGGGCCCCCGAGAGCGCAGCCACACGGTCCCTACGAATGGGTCTGGGCCCCGGGAGTTACCAGCCAAAGGGCGAAGCAAGGCCGGGCCCTTGTTGAGAAGCAGGACTCCCGCCAGAGCCAAGAGCTCCGCACGGCCCTGCTGGTGGCTCAGTGGCTGGCGGCTCCTCCCAGGCCCCGGCAGGTCGCTGGTTCAGTTCCCGTCAGGGTGGGTGCGGGAGGCAACCAACAGATGTCTCTCTCACATCAAAGTTTCTCTCTCCCTCTCGCTGAAAATCAGTAAAATCATTTTTTAAAAGAAGAAGAACTCAACATCACTCAACGGAAAGCCTCAGCGCATGTAAGCCGGGGGCATCTCCGCCCCTGAGAGCCGTCCCAGTCCTGCCGGCCGCTCCCGCCCTGGACACACGGGCTCTCCCGTGGCCTGGCACCCGCTCCCTCCTGTGGCTCCGCTTCACTGGGACCCTCTTCTCATCACGCCTCAAGCTGGGTCACCCCGCGGCCAGGCAGGCCCCCCGTGTGGACACACGTTAAGCTGCACGGTCAACGCGTGTGTCACTAACCGACGCTCGGGCTGCCCACGCTCACATTTACCCGGCACCTGCCTGTGCCGCGTCCACGCTCTCTGCCTGCATTAGCCTTCGTCTCTCAACAAGTCTGAGCGGGTGCTGTGATCACATCCCCCTCGCAGGTGGGGAACCTGAGGGCCACTGCGGCGGCGTGACGCGCCCAACGTCATGGGCAGGAAGGGGCTGAGCCGGGACTGAGCTGGGCTGCGCCACTTCAGTTCTGCACGGACGTCACGGACACGGGCTGTGCTCTCTAAGGTAACGCATCCCCAGGGAAGCCGCCCGCCTGGGGGTCTAGAAGAAAACAACGATGTGAGAACATCGGCTGGAAGACAGAGCGAACAGCCACCTGGGTAGCGAGTGTCTGAGCTCTGGACCCATGACACCCCGTTACACGAGAGCCTCTCACTTCCCGGCCCTGTGACTGGCTGCGGCCATGTGACCAGTTCTGGCCAATGGACTGTGAGCAGAAATTCCCAGGTCATGGCCACGCCAGAATGTTTAGCGGCCAACGTGAGGGCGTGCGAACCTGCCTTGCTCTCTGAGACGAGAAGCGACGATGGCTGAGTCAGTGGCCGCTCCGCCAGCCGGCTCCTGAGCAACGCCAACGTTTGGGGCCCCCCACACCCCGAGATCCGAACAGACAAGCAGTACGGCTATCGGATGAGGCCCTCTGCCCTAGGCCACTGGGGTGCTTTTTAGATCAGCGCAGTCTAGCATGTATCCTGCCTGACACATGATGAAAGCAACACAGTATCATTAAATGATAGCTAGATGCTTTTAATTCTATTCAAGTTCATGTAATCACATCGACACTAATCTTAAGCCGGGCTGCCGCTGGGGTCGTTGTGGGGAAGCTGAGGGCCCGGCGCACCTCCTGGATATTCTGAAGGTTCATGAACGACTCACTGGCGCCAGGTGAGCAGGAAGGTGGCCACGCACAGGCAAACCCTGCCCGTCAGGGTCCCATCTTGGTTCGTGGACTAGACCACACCTTTCCGCCGATCAGCACACAGCTGCTTCTGCCTGCCGAGACTGGGCCAGAGGTGGGCAGGAGGGTCAGCCAGATGAGAGAGAGATCTATAGTCAGTGCCGGGGAGGAGTTTCAAGGATTTTCACTCATTGCTATTGGCAGCCTTGTTGTAACCAAGAGGTGAGAGAGGGGAGGAGGAGGGAGAAAGGAGGAGGAGGAGGAGGGAGAGAGGAGGAGGAGGAGGAGGGAGAGAGGAGGAGGAGGAGGAGGGGGAGAAAGAGGAAGAAGACAGGGAAAAGGAAA